>NC_092513.1:57576512-58184727 GCF_047511675.1 Marmota flaviventris
TTTAAATAATATCTAGGGCTGTGAAATTTCTTAGTAGTCCAGTGTCTGTCCAGTCCACAGCCTTATGACCCTACTTGGTCCTTTGCTGCTTTTGGCTGAAGCAAACCAGGGCCATCACAGCACATCTAACACACAAAATACCACAGCCCTGCCACCCTCCCCCAGACAGATGCAGTATCTTCCAGGCCTCCTGTGTGCTGCCACAGCCCACTCCTAAGCCCAGGCCAACACGTGCCTTCTTGGGAGCCTAAGGTAGACAGGCTTAGCTTCAGGATGTCCTAATTGCTTGCAGGCACTTAGACTTCACTGACCTTTATTTGAATTTCCAAACAATGTCTAACCCTTGTCCCACAACTTCTGCCTAAAACTCAAAATTATTTTTTTCTATCCTGAAGCGTCAGGATATAGGCCTAGATTAAGGCCTAGGCTAGATTAAGTCGAGTTTGTTGATGTCTACTTGAGGAAGAACATTCATTAGACCTGAGCTTGGCAGGTTCTTCCAAACTGCAATTAGTGTCCTCTACCCTTCACAGGCATGGTACTATACCCTCAAGGAAATTCTGCCAAGTGTAGATAGTATTTTACCAAACCTAAATAAATAGTACTTATACTGTACATGTTTTTATTTTATAGTTGACAGTTGACATGAAGAACAACAGTAGCACCCAAATTTAAGTGAAGTTAAACATATCTAAGTAAAAGTATAATAAATTATGTGGAGGAAGAAACTCACTCTGGGAAAAGTGTAGTTGATTAATGAGCACCATTAAAAAGTTCACAGTTTCAAAGGTCAAAATTATAGATCTGATTATGTACATGTAACACTGTTCATTGATTTTCAGGTCCTTTTTCTAACACAAGACATAAAAGACATTGATCATGATTTTTAAAATGCCACGTGTTCTATGATTTACAAAATTTCAGATTCTCAAAAACATCTTTAATTACTGACCACTGCATTGGCTTTGGCATTTTTTTAGTATAATCGAGGTCACTCAGCAATCATTTCTCTTTCAGATGTTGTACTGCTAATTTTAGGGATAATATGTGAAGAACTTAACAACAATTTAACTGGAGCTCTGAACAAATAACAAATCAAATTAAAGCTAAGGTAAATGAATTAGCCCTAATGAAATATCCATAAATTAAGAAAGAAACTAAGCAGAATATAGAAAAACAAATTAAAATAGATTTTTGGATTCTAAAATGTTGTTTTCCGTCATGAATTGAGGACTCCAGTGGATGAGGACATTAGCCAAGAAGTCTCTTACTTAGTTAATTCTGTGATTTGGCAAACATAGTCTGTTGAACTTATTTCTCTGGCAGCATTAAATCCCGGTTTTAGGTGTGCACATGATGAAAACGATACTAAACTAGAGCTTACCAATGCAGTCCTACTGTTTTTAATTACAAAAATGTCTTCCTAGATATATGTCTAAAAGAACTGAAAACAAGGTCTTAAAGAGCTATTTGTACACACATGTTCATAGCCACATTAATCACAACAGCCAAAACGTAGAAAGGTGTCCTTTAACAGATGAACTGATGAACAAAATATGGTGTGCACCCAATAGAATAGTTCTAGCCTTAAAAGGAAGGATATTCTGACACTTGCTATGGTATAGATTAACCTTGAGAACATTATAAGTGAAATAAAGCAGTCACAAAAAGTCAAATATGGTATTATTCCACTTATATAAGGCACCTGGAGTGTTCAGATTCATAGTATTTGCCAGGCTTGTGCTGGAAGCAATGAGGAGTTAGTGTTCAATGGGTACAGAATTAGAATGGGTGCAGTTTAGAATGATGAAAATTTTTGGAGATAGAAGTTGGTGATATTCTACGATTATTTGTATACACATAGTGCCACTGCATTTTATACTTAAAATGGTTGAGATGGTAAATTTTAATTGTGTGTGTGTTTTTTGTTTATTCATTTATGTATTTATTTGCCAGAGATTGATCCCAGGGGTGCTTAGCCACTGAGCCACATCTCCAGCCCTTTCTGAAAGTTTGAGACAGTTTCTCACTAAGTTGCTCAGGGCCTTACTAACTTTCTGAGGCTGGCTTTGAACTTGTGATCTTCTTGCCTCAGCCTCCTGAGCCACTGAGATTATAGGCATGCACCGTGGTGCCCAGCATTACATTTATTTTCTCACAGTAAAAAATAAGTATTTGTGGGCAGAAGATATCTGGACAGGTTTTGAACTCTTGGCACTGCTCTTTCTGATGTATTAGCAGTGGGCCTCAGAGCACTGAACCACTCTATGGTTACTGAACACAGAGCTTGTCTTCAAGTATTTTCTCAAAAGACTGATAGGCCTGGTATGGCTAGGAGAGTTATGTTGTTCAGCTGACAGGAAGAGAATATTTATGCAGTTGGTACCTGTTTACCTGAGGCCATGGGAATGCATGAAGCTGCATTTGAGTCATGCCACCTGGAGTCTTGTAGCATTGCTGCTGACAGTTGTGACAGTGAGAAACCAAACTGCCTTGGAAAAACACCTCCTGTATTGTTACCATCATACCCCGGAGCTAGGCAGGATGGCCATCGACCTGGAACCAGCCAGAACATGTGCTCAGATCATGGTGATGATGCCCTGATTATTGTAATCTCAAGTGAAGAAAACAGTATGTTCTGCTGCATTGTTTTTCAACTCCACAGAATGAAATATAGGTAGTGTTAAACTGATGACTTCTACAGCTGTCAACTTTTTGTCTTCTTTACTAGTAACAGTGACAATGGCACAGATCATCAACAAACAGAATATCAATGTGTCCAGCATTCTAAAGGCTCACAATGCTTCAAGTCAAATCCCCAGAGCTCCTCACATGCAGGCTCCAGCCTTGTGCAGTTTCAGGCTTATGGGTTTGAGTGAAAGAAATAAAATGAATTCAATACATACTGCAGTTCCTCTGAGTTGAAGCGCTTGTTATCTCAGGTTATTCTCTAGTTGTCCTGTTTCTGATCTCCTTTCTCTGCAGAATAGACTTGGTGACTCTCAGTTGATAGAAACTCTGTGAGGACAGGACCTATGGCTTAATCATCTTTGTCTCTTCCATTCCTAACCCAGACTGGACACTTGGTAAACATTTAATCTATTGTATTAAAGAGTGAACCAGCAGGTGCTCATGTTGTTCTGCCCGTTGAGAGGTTCCTTATCCCATTTCCACAGAGGCTCGACTGTCTCTGACCTATTTGCTTCATCTCATTAATGAGGCAAGTAATAAGACCTATTTCTGTGGGGTTTGTTTGTGTGTGTGTGTGTGTGTGTGTATTTGTGTTTGTGTGCTGCTTGGGACTGAACCCAGGGCCTTGCATAAACTGTGTATGTTAGGCCAGCACTCTAACACAAATATACGCCTAGCTCACAATTCCAATTCTTGCTTCCCCTCTCTACTTCATGAAATCCCATTTCCCTAGATTTAAGTCTTCTGTGAAGAAAACAAAGTCCTGTGATAAGATTTCTTCTGCTTCCCCTATTGTGGGACACTATGTGATGGTATATAGTATGTATGACACCAGAACAAATCGTTTTACACAGCCCGTCCCTTTTTCAAACAAGTATATTAAGCAGATCATCACCAAAAGGATTAAAGCAAGATTTACCTTGGATATCTTAGTTACTAATAACACATCTATGAATGAACACAAATAGACTCTTTTAAATAGTCTTGTCATTTATATTATTTATTACTTATTAGATGATGATGATGATAACAATGGCAGCAGCCAGTATGTATTAAGTGTTAAGTTTCTGCCTCATCCTGGGCAGAACTGTTAAATTCTTTACAGAGTACTTTTAACTTGGGCCTGAAACAACTCTGTGACATATGACCAGTTACTCTGTTTTAATTCCAAGGAAGCCAAGAAAGAGAAGGGAATAGTTTAAAGTCACATGGTCAGTAAGTGACAGAACCAAAAATTAAATTTGGGACCCCTGTCTCCAGAGCCTCCATTCTGAGCCATTGTGGTCCTTTAGTTGAAATGGAAGAGCCATAGAAAAAGGTGGATGCAATATCTGTCTAACAATATCTGAATATCAATGCAATATCTGAACTGGAAAAAAATAAATAACACCAGAAAAGTCCATGACCTGTATTATGACCAATACTCCATGTTTGTCACCTTAGGCATTTAGAGAAAGAATAAAATTGTACCCTGGATCCTGGTGCACAGTCTTGATGGTGGCCCTGTTCAAGGGCCCTGCTCACTTAAAGTCAGAACATAGAGAGGGTGCTTAGGTATCTCTGACTCCTTTAAAAGCCTAGGACACATCAGGCCTATAAGTAGGCTGGAAATATGCCACAAGTTAATGGAAAGAAGGACACACTTGGGAGTTTGCAGTCCTAGTCTTTTATTTTTAAAACACATAAATAGTTTTCATGTCCCATGATGTTCACACCATAAATTCCAAATTGGTCCAGAAGCCTCTCTTAGCCAATGTAACAACTCCTGGATACCTGGAAATCCCTCCTCTTGCTTTTTAGTACCATATGGGATTAGGCCAGAGACTCCTCAAACAAAGCCTGTTCTTGCTATGGGTGCACTGCATTGTTCAAGGGGACCTGGATTGATGCTTCCCAGCATTGCCCTTACCAGCCAGTCTCACCTCGGTGATTTAGAACAGACTTGGACTGGAAGCTCCCGCTGTCTTCTCTTATTCCCTACATGCTCACTTGATGGATTCTGAGAGGAAAAGGGAAACATTGCCAGTCTCAGTGTGGAGTCAACTCCAGCTCTGCTTCCATCACCACTGCGCCGCCACAGACTAATGAGGAGGAGTTGCCCACCTGTGTGGATGGCAGCATCTGTGGTCCAGAGGCGAGAATTCTCCTGATTGGAGTGAAAAGATACCATGCAGGGTGAAGGCTGAACTTTAGCAAGCTAGATACAGGTTCCTAAGGTGGCCTTGTGAGCCCTTCCTGCAGAGACACAGACAGTAGTTTGTGGCTGTGTTATGTGAAAAGCCAGATGAGCTGAAAATGGTACAGCAGCTCTTAGGTTTTTGTCCCTGATGACATAGTCTGGCATCTGATAATAATGATACTATTATCTTACAGTGATGTAGGAAATGGCATGTTATAAGCCTTTGCAGTGAATTGCACTTCTCCATTTTGGCTGCTGCTAGGTCTCTGCACTTATTTCCATACCAGCTACCTGTTCTTGCTTGTTTATTCCCAGTTATAAGTATTTTCCATTAGTATTATCTTCTGCCAAGAAGAAAATGTTCTCTGCTTCTCAAGTCTGGACAACCCAGAATACATTTCTCACACTCAGTTAAACATTTTACTGGCATTAATATGTTTTTGCCATGTATTTGAACAGTATATTACAGTAGTAGTATTGGTTGGATAGGTGTATCCTGAGAGTTATTAAATATTTTAAATAACTTTGACAAGGACATACTTTTATGTTTGATCACAATTGATCACACTTTTGTGGTAAGCCATTTGGTTTTCAAATTAAACCTTGCAACCCCTGGCCACTCTGTAACAAAAACTAAGTAATAGGAAAACTATCATAACGTATTTATAACATCTTTTATAGTTCTTACAAAATGTACTTTGAAGTATCATCATAAATGTTAAGTTAAACTAGTAAAAATAAATGTATAGACTACATTTAGTGCCTAAATACTCTTTGCTTTTAACTTCTTCTCTTTTTCCCTAACAAATTTACTAAATTTGTTAATTTGCATATGGTTTCTTCTTCATTAGTGAAAAAATAACAATCTGTTCCATACTAATTTTTCTTAAAGTGACTATTTTCCAAAGTCCCTTTATAAGTAGAATCAACACTTAATTATTTGTGTTACTGAAGAGAGAAAAGAACCAGGTAAAAGATAATTACAAATTATTTATGTGGTGGAAGAGTGTTAAATTTTGTAGAACAAAGCTCATTTATGGACTCTCTTGCCATTACTGAATTTGATGGAGCAGGATTTAATAGTGAAGATCTATATAGTTATAGATATCCCTGCAACCAAGTTCTCCTCACTGGTTCTTACCATTTTGCATCCAAGCCCTCACATGTAGCACAGATTGACCATCGTGATAGATCATTTTTAAAGAGGAACATTTGCTCACCCATAATCCAGATTTGCTATAATATCATGCATGAAAGTTCTGCCTAGACTCAGTGGAAGAAGTTAAATAAAATATATTGCCTTCCTGTTTGACTTTGGAATTAAATTTTCTCTCTATATATCCTATCAATCTTCTAAGAGATAGTTTCCTTAGATAAAGAAATATTGTGAATATATGGAAGGAAAATGAAGATGGAAAAGGGTAAATGTCATCCACATAGTAAGTGAGAAATACCACTCCTAGGAGGAAGAAACAGGAGTCCTATTTTCTCCTGCCATCACATATTCATTTTCTTCCCCATCCCCCCAAAAAGTGAATTTAGGAAGTTTTATTTCAGTATATTACAGACACATGTTATCAAAGGCTGCCCCAAATGTTACATGTTCAAGAACATATTTAATCAGCCAAAAAATCACATAGCAAATTAATGTGACAAACATTTTTGTTTCTTTTGGGGTTGGAGGAAAATAAAAATAATAGGACTAATTAAAACTACTTCTTCATTGCTAAGTGCCTTCTCTGAACACTTCCTAAAGCAGATCACCCTGCAACTTTTTCAATAATAGTGATTTATAACAACATTTTCAACAAGGAAGAAGAAACCTGCGTTCTGTATTTATAGCTATCATGAGATTCCAGGTAATTCCTAGAATTGGAAAGAATTTTTACACAAGGCAGGAGCTTAGCATGGTATGTATGTGTACTTTTATTAGTGTTCAGGAATCATATGGATTGACTCTAATGAGACTTTTTTTTCCCATCCAAACATACGTATATATATTTTTTTCATATAGGCTGAATGCATACTAGTTTCCTAACTTGTGACTTTTGTTTTTTATTTGGTTCATTTTTTTTCTTCTAAGCACTTATTTCTGAAACAAAAGTGTGAGTAATTTAGAAACATGATTTAGTATGCAAGTATTCACTTTCCATTCCTATCTCGTTGAATGCATTTGATGCACAAGATTGTTCAAACTAAATAGTACACAGAATTTCAAGATCTGGGAAGAATCTTAGAGATCATCTCTTCTTAACCTCTCATTTTAAAGATAAAAAAGAAAATCCCAGATAAGTTAAAATGCTTCTTCGGGGGAGGGGGCCCCACAGCTGTGAATCCTAATTTACAGTTTCTGCATAGATTGCTTTCAAGTGACTTTTCTGATGGCTGCTAAACTGAGTGATGTCAGCTCTGCTAATTTCATGCCATGTCAGTGGCAATTCATAGCCACACAATTAATTCAAGAATGTTGTATTTTTGTAGTGCAGCTAGGTGATCTCCTCTAAGCAAAAAGTCTTCAACAATGACAGGCCCTAGATGCCTGGAGAATGTGCTAGGCCCAGCAAAGGTCTGTGTGATGGATTGTCATGCCAGTAACATGATTACAGTCAGTTACAGTCAGCTTCCTCAAACTACCAAGCAGTAAATTTGTAAATGAGCTGAGCATTTGTTGTTATTAAAGCTTCATTTTATTATTTTCTCTTCAACAAACATTTAACATTGTACTCACTTAAGGAAGAAGAAAATAAAAGCAGCCTTCGAGTTACCTATAGGTAATATACATATAGTTAATCTCTTTGGGGCCCTTAGAAAATAATATACACCTATCTTTCTGTTTATAATTACAAATATAAGGTTAGATTTACATATTGGAGGAGCAGAAAATCACCCATTAAAGGAGCAAATTATGGGGAGATTCTTAAAGAATCAGTCTCTGTGAGTTATCCAGGTGCTTTAATTGTGTCTGGCAATATAATTGTAACCAAATAGAAGACCCTCCCCTCCTGATTGCTGTCAAAGGTGTCTAGCTTTGAGAACAACTATATTTGATGGTGGGGTGACTGACCACCAGTGGTAAAAACTGGTCCAGAATGAAACTGTTCATCCATATTTATTCTGCCATTTAACTCACAGGTGCCCTGCAGCAAAAATGAATTAGCTCTAAATTTCCTGTTGAGCAAGGTCTTCAATGGGGCTGTCTTACATATGTTCTTCCTGTCTTACATACGTTCTTCCATTATTTGCTAAAGGTCAAGAAGAGAGAGGAAGGTCCTCAGGCAAAAGGAGTGGCTAAACACAAAAATATTCACCCCAAAAGAGTCTAGATTAAATTCATGAATAATTGAAGCAAACCACAGAAATCATTCATTCTTGACCTAAACAAACTTTTCTTGCTAAGGAACTTGAAAAAAATTTTTTTCAATGTTTACTGTCTGAAAGAGGCTTATAA
This sequence comes from Marmota flaviventris, assembly GCF_047511675.1. Taxonomy (NCBI): domain Eukaryota; kingdom Metazoa; phylum Chordata; class Mammalia; order Rodentia; family Sciuridae; genus Marmota; species Marmota flaviventris. The sequence continues at coordinate 57,584,831 of NC_092513.1, forward strand.
AGGTTACACTTCTTGCATCCAGAATGTGTAAAAACTCTACAGCTATAAATGTCTCAACAGCAAATGGGCTGTGCGGCATGCTACAATCACAGCCGGCTAGGTAATTTATGTTGCTCAGGGACTGTAGTTTTCTAATAGATTGAACTGTTAGTTTTCAGGAGGATTTAATGAAATATTGAACCAGATGCCGCTGGTCTGCCATGGATGTGGAACCATGAGAAATGAGGAAATGTTGCTTTCTAAACAGCTCAGACCTCTGTGAATGGGGGAAAAGTTGGGGCCTAGTGAAATAGAATCAGAACTGAGAGAAAATATGGCAGGTTTGCTGTAAATGTATTTGTTCCTAAGTCCCATACTCAGTTAAAATGGGAGACTGGGTTTAGCCTGGAGCACTTTTTATTACCTAGAAAAATTGTCTAAATCTGGAGGTAGCTACGTAAGAGAGGCTGAGGTTTCTTTGAGTCCAGTGTTAATCCTCTGAATATTACTAATTCCACCAGATTTGCTTTTGCTGTATTCCCAGGTCCGACAATATCACTAGGAAAAATGGCATCAGGATTGATCTATGAGATTTTCAAATTCTCTTTGGAGTGAAATTCTTATAAATTATTTTGTGATCCCTGACAATAAGTCTATTTCTCTAATATTTAAGGGCTAGTTCTAAAAAGAAAAAATTAACTTAGGAGTTTATATTTTAATTTTTTTCTATTAGGAAAGAGACTTTTAGAGAGCTACCTCCTCTTCTTTGTAAGTAGTTATTCCAATTTTACATTATTTTTAGCATCACCCTGTTTGTTTAAATGTTTACTTTTTAAATATACCTCTAGTTGCCTTTCTTAAAAAAGCCTCTTGTTTCTTCAGTCCTGACCAGGACCCAAGAGCACTCCACAGAGGATCACATGCCAGAAGCATTGAGAAGGACATGGCAGGGTTCTTTGCTTTATGTGCTTTATTTCTGCACATAAAGCAAAACTTGTGGGTATAAAGTTTGGTATATAAGGATTCATATCCGTAAAAAGATTCTCTGTCTAGATAACTGAATCTCTGGTGTCCCTGGGATTAGCTCTTAACTATGTAAAACTGAAAGTTGTTAGTTTTCTCAAAGTACTTTTGGATAGAAGTTGACAACCTTTCATTCAATACAACAGCTGAAAGCCTTGCTTATATAATCCCATCTGGTTCTGGGCCCATTCTTCACAGCTCTTCATAGGGGGGGAAAAAGGTTGAAAACCAAAGCAAAGGAGATAGCTCCTCTTATTAAATTCCCAGTGAAAATCCCAGTGACTGCTCTGTACATTTTTATTTGCACCCATTTTATAGAACAAAAGTTAACTGCAAGAGAATACTGGTGGAAGAAGAATATTAAGATGATTTTGAAAGAAATATTAAGCTTATCCTAGATTGGGGGAACAGGCCTTGGGCTAAGTCCAGGGACCTTGGGTTGACTTCAGCAGGACCACTGAGTCAGTCTTTGACAAGTCCCTGGGCGGTCATGACTGATCAGTTCAAAGACCACTTTAAGTACCTCAGCATTACTAATTTATGAGTTAGTCACCACCAGCTCTGATCTTTACAACAAATGACTAAGTTAGATAACTAATGCTTGGATTCCTTCTGTGAGAATTCTTGTTCAATTATTTGATTTGTTTTCTTCTATGACATGCACCCCAGCCGGTCAAATAGGTATTCTTAAATTAATAAAATTTATTTTTTCTTACATTATAGTGTACATGATGGCTACACATACAATTTGAAATCTATTAATTGTATTCTCCAAGGCATCTGATATGGAAGGCATCTAATGTGGCCCTCAGCTACTCCCTTTGCAGTAATAAGGACTTAATATTGCCCCTATATCATGTACATCATTTCATCACCTTAAAGGAAAATCATTAATTTATAAACAAAGGATTGACCAATATATTTTCAGATACTTGCCCTATTATCACTAAGATTTATATGATGGATGAAAGATGACAAATGGTACAAATTAACCTGGCTTTTGACCTATTAGCCTTGTGGACTAACACACTCTCTGCAACACATTGAAAGTGTGGATTATTCCAGCTTTATTTTGTGGTATTGCTGCTATTCATAGCCCATTAATAGTTAGGTATCCAGTGCACCAGGAAATTCAACTTTATGCAGGACAGAGCTGTTCCAAGACATAGCAGTATGTTTCTCATAGTGTTCTGGGACTCTTTTTAAAATCACCTGGAGTGCTTACCTCCAGGCACAGAGGATTGACACCACACCACAAGTTCCCTGTGTGATTGTGGTCCTTACAGATATTTAAGAACCACTGTCCAGAGGGTTGGGCCAGCCTCAGACATTCCCATGTACTTCAGGATCCTAGCTGTGGGGAAGCTTCTGATTCATAGAATGTTGACTTCAACACAAGAACAAAAATATTTCTACTTCATCTTGGGAGAACACATCTGAAGCAGAAGAAAGATTTCAAGGGAACATAATTCTGTCATGCTGATTTATTTCCATTAGTGCTCTAGGACTATCACATAGCACACACCTTTTGGTGTAGTCTTAAATGGATGGCAGATGAACTAACTAATCCAGCACTGTTATTAATTGTAGTAGACTGTAATGATGCATAACACCAAGCTTGGCATGCCTGTGTGTGCACTTATTTATGTATTCACACACTCAACTTTTTTCTTCATTTGTGAGATATTTATGTTTTTATCCTTTTTAATAAAGGTCTTTGTTCAGGTCGAAGATTAGGAGTGGTAGAGAGAAACATTGTTCATTCAGTGAATATATGAAATACTTAATTCTTCAAAGCACTAAGCTCTGTGCTTCAGGGATGATAAATATCAGACCAAATCTGAAAAGTATTATAGTGTAGCAGGACACAAGCATGTCCATAAAGATAATCTGAGGGTGAAAATGATAAAACACTGTAAGATGTACAGGTAAAGCCTCTGCCAACTCAGAAGGAAAACTTGCTTTTAGCTGCAAGAATCAGGAACACAAGGAGGAAGTGGCAGTTGTGCTGAAATTCTCAATATGAAAAATGCAACATAGATGATAATGATATATGTGCTATTCAAGTAAATGTCATTATTATAGTTAATATTTTCATAACATTTCATTTCAATTAAAATAAACAGAGCTCCTAGCTTTGTTCATTTCCTATAGTGCCTGTGCTGAGTGATACATTCAAGCCAGGTCAGAAAAGTACTATTTTCAAACAAAAGATATTAGTCCATTTTATAAAGCAAATAAAGAGATTTAAATATCATTTTGGAAGTAAACCTAAAGACCAATCCAAAAACAGATGGATTGGGGATTTACAACGTAAGAATAGATAAGAGCCGGGCATGGTGGTATACACCATGACTCAGGAGAGAGGCAGGAGGATTACAAGTTTGAGGTCAGCCTCAGCAATTTAGGAAGACCTTATTTCAAAAAATAAAAAGAGCTGGGGATGAAGCTCAGTGGTAGTGCACCCCTGGGTTTAAACCCCAGTGCAACAAAAAAAAAAGAAGAAGAATTGATCTGATATTAATTTGATGAAGAAATTATAAACTAAGTAGTATAAGCACAATATAACAGAGCGTAGAGGAGTATTTGGCTCAGAAATCATAATGCAATAAGCAGAGAGAAGAAATACCTCCAGAGAAAGTACAATTTGCTGTCTCTTATTAAAATAAAAAATGACTTGCTACCTGAGTAAGAATGAACACACTTTCTTATTAAAAATATCTCTGTCTTATGATTGCCTGATACTGTTTGAATCATACCTTCTACTGCTGCTTTCATTCAAAAGAAGCCATTAAAATTGCATCCTTCCTGAATGCGCCCAGTGTGTGAAAGCTTTAATTAAATCTACAAGTACAGCCTTAAAAGAACAAGAATCAAATTAATTGCAACATGGGCCACGCATTTGTTTCTCTGACAGTCCCTGTGCTTTGGAGAAAAGGCAATCTGTGCACCCTTATCTGAATTAGTAAACTCAATATCACTTTCCATTAGCATGGCCAGTTGGCTCCATGTGTCTTCTCTCTGACACTGTTTACATGCTAATGCCCTCACAAATAGACTCTGTTCCAACTGGTTTGCTATAGGACTCCAGAGCAGTAAATCCAGGCAGTGGAAGGCACTGTCTTCTGCTTTCTGCCTCACTGCCTTTTGTGAGTTCTCTAGATTGAGCTCCATAATTAGACTGTAGGGTAATTAAGGAAAATTCAGCACATGCAAATAGAGCAAAAGGATTTGCTGCTAATTATGGTTGTTATACCATAGTCAAGAAAATTAATTTGTAATATTATTATTCAACTTTTCATTGACCCACAAGAGTCTAAAGAAGTGATATTTGTGCTTCAAAAAAGGCTTCTCCAACTGGAGTTAATCAATATTCTTCTACAACTGGAAGAAATTCAAGATAAAAGCTGTATATTTGAAGATTTAGAGGAAAAGTGGGGAGGGGACTGTCAAATTCCTATAAAAACTTTAGTGTGTAATAACTCTTTTTATTTTTGTTTTGTTTCCAGAAGGTACAGATGTTTAACACACCATTGCTATAGTATAATCACGTTGGAAATCTACAAATACCCACTTCTCAGCTTCCAGCATTTACAACAAGGAGTTTAAATAGACAATATATAATTTCCATGTTTTAAGGTTTTTACCTATGAAAGTCTTAGGCTAAGTGCTTAGCACTGTGAATTCGAACTGGTAATATTTAGCTCCTATGATGGAAAGTGCCTTCAGGAAAGTAGCCTAACTTTGCATCCTGAGTCAAGGGAGGATCCCAAAGGTAATTTTGTTGGTTGCACATAGTTTAGAATTAGAATTGCAAAGATTTCTACTTTGAAACAATAAAGGTTTTAGCAGGGAGACTGTCTCTCTGGCAGAGAATTGGGTCTTCTTACTGAAGATGGTAAACAGACTTATTTGTGAGTGCTCCATACCTTTCTCCTCTGTTTTCTTACTTGTTTCTCATTCCTTAGTTGCTGAAAACTAGAGGACAAGCAAGCATTCCTATGACTATAAGGCAGGGGGTGCATTTTATACATTAAGAACTTTGCATGTTAATTAAAAGAAGCAATATTCACTAAGTATTAAAAATTAAAGATTTAGTCCATCCAGGGTCAAATTGGGAAATTTAAAAATTCATGAGTTTATATTGTTAAGAGTTTCCTGAGGGGAAATCCATTCAGTATTTTGAGCAACTAATAATTGCTTATTATGTGGAAGTATAATGAAGAGAGAAAGAGAGACATAATCTAGACATAATCTAGAATTTCTTTTTGGAAACAAGCTAACAAGGGAGCCTGTGTATTCTCTGTCTGTTGCAGTCTCTAAAAATAGGTTGAATAAGCATCTATCTTCAGTGATTTCAGAGTGATGTGCCTGGAGGCAGGGAGTTGGATCTGGTACTTCTGAAGTTCTTTCCACTTCTTTAATTCCCATAATTATTCATGCAGTAAACACAGACTACATGATTTTTCTTTATTCAGATGTTCACTGTTTGAAAAAAATATATGTATCTAGGATTCAGTACTCCCATTATGTAGAACATTGCTATTGATCATTAGCTTTACCCCAAAGAGCTCTGTGTTAAAATAGGGAACCAACAGGATGATAATTTGTGACATGTTTTGAATGTCCAAATGACTGATGAAAGAAAGGTCATGTGAATATTGGCTACAGCATACCCAGTGGTTACATGAAGGATTTTGCTCTGATTAACAAAGCACCAAAAGTCAGACAGGGAAAAAAGATCAAGGTCAGTCACCTTCTGAAACGGAAGTCAGCCTTAGTAATGAACAATTACTGCAATAGGCTACAGTTCTCTCTGAGTCCTTTAAATCCATGTAGATTTGGCTAATAATATCCTTCACTGTGGCTTGAAAGCCTTATTGACAGTTTCAGTCTTAATTATATATGGATCAGATTAACAAATGCATCTGCTTCTTTTCCATTTTTCCATTTTTTTATTTGTATTAGTCACCTTTTCATCACTGTGACAAAATACCTAAGAAAATGGACTTAGAGAAAAGGTTTTTTGGCTTACAGTTTCAGGGATTTCAGTTCATGGCTGCTTGACCTCATGGTGTGAGTATATGCCAGAGAAAGTCTGGTCACCTTATGGCAACCAGGAAGCAAAGACAGAGAGATGTCAAGGTCCCAATATCCCCTGTAAGGGTCCAACTCAGATGACCTAATTTTCTTCCCTGAGGTCCACATCATAAAGATGCTACCACCTACCGATAGCACTAAACTGGAATCCAAACCTTTAACATGTATGCCTTCAGGGAACATTCAAGATCCAAACTATATGACCCTTTCTTTTTTTCCTGCCCTTCAATGATTTCTTAATTTTTCTTTAGTTATTTTTATACTTTTTTTTAATCAACCCTGTTTTCTATTGCCTTTCTGAAGGATGGGTTTTATTGTTACTCGTTCAAATAACATACTCTGGAAATCAAGCTCAGGAAGCATTTCTTAGACTCTCATTGTATACTTTCTCAGCCTATCATTCAACCAAAAGAATAAAAAAGTGCCATGAAATATCTCTTTACAGAGTTGTCTGTGTTTTTTTTGTTGTTTATTCGTTCATCCAACTTATTTTTGAGATCCTACTACCAAAATAATTTTAGACAAATTAAATTGAGCAAAGATTCACTGAGCAAAGGTTTACAATTTGTGAATCAGGCAACCCTCAGAACCAGCAGAATTTCAGAGAGCTCTGCCCCACAATGTGGACAGGCAGCATTTATAGATGGAATATAGAAGTGAGATAGAGAAATAACTTGATTGGTTACAGCTCAGCTTGCATTATTTGAACACAGTTTAATCTATTGGGTTGCCTATGATTGGCTGAAGCTCAGCTCCTATGATTGAGTGAGACTTAGCTATTTGTTAAGTATACTCCTAAGATGTTCAGAGAGGCTCCTTGCTTGAACTACAGAAGGCAGTGAGAACAGGAGCACAGGAGCAGGACTGAGCCTCACTGGAAGACGTGTGGGCCTTGAAAAGTACAGCAACTGACCACCTCGAGACCATGGGGATAAGAGGAAACGAGAGTGAGCTGGACACCCTGGAGATGACCAATGACTGAGGGCCCAAAAGGTGCATGCCTCAGGTAGCTGTGCCTCTGTGTCATTAGCATTCTCTGCTTCTTGCATTTTAGATTCTCTGCATCTTATAAATACTGTGCCATGAAATATCTCCATTCACAGTATCTCATGACACTCCTGAATCAGATACATTGAACATCTCTTGAAGAAGGATATTCCTGCATCTGGTTTTTGCTGGGTTACTAGTTCAGAATCCACTTTGTTCATAAATACTGTCATCAGTACAAAAATAGTTCTCTGCTTAGACATCTTAAAAATATTCAGCTTTTTAATGCTCTTAAAAAGGAAAAACTGGAACTTAGAGGAAGCCTGTTTGTTAAATGCCTTGGTACAATTTTCAAATGAGGATGAGTAGTATTTGTTTGGGGATTTTAATTTCACTAAGCCTCTGGCTTACCTCTGGAGCTGCTTTTGATATTTTCAGCTCTTATTCTAATTTAGCTATTTTTTCCCTGTGCCATTATTATGTTGTGAAAGGAAGCCCCCCTCAAAACCCCATTACATTGTTCACTGTGGAGCAAAATTGAACAGGGATGTGAATATACTTATAGTTGCTGAGTATATTAAAGAATTTCATGTATCTCAATTTTTAAGTAGTCAAGATATTCTTCAGTTAAACTTTAGTGCATTTAAAATATCTTCAAATTCAAGTGTATTACTCATCCTCTGTCACTGTGACAGAATACAGATGACAATCAACTTTTAAGCAGAAGAGGGGTTTTTTGCTCACAGCTTTAAAGGTTTCACTCCATGGTTAGTTGTCTCCGTTTCTTTGGACAGTGGGAAAGCAGTGCATCATGGTGCAAGTACCTGGTAGAGCAAGCTGCTCACCTCATGGCGGCCAGGATGAAAAGACAAAGGTGAGGGGTGGGTCCCAATATCCTTTTCAGTGACAAGCTCCCAATGACCTAACTCTCTTCCTCAAGGGCCCATCTCTTAAGGATTTCACCACCTTCCAATAGCACCTTGGACTTGGGGTCAGACCTTCAGCACGTGGGAATCTGAGAGACATTCATCAGCATGAAGTAGCCTGTTTTGGATGTTGTACCAGTTATAGGACCTTTTCCTCTTGAACTTCCTCATTGCCAAACTTGTTTCCAAGTCAAGATTTAGAGATGTTTGTCCCTCACTTTAAATTGATCCAAATAGAGAATTTTCCCTCGTAGGACTCAAATCCAAGGCCATAGTATATAATCTACCATGGAGCTATACTTCTAGTTTTATAAAGCAGTACAATTCTTGTTTGAGAATTCTTATACTCAAAAGTACATGCAATAGCTGTGAAGTCATTTTGACTAAATGATAGCTTTGATAGCTTTCTTGTCTTTGGAAAGCTCATACATGTGTATTACAACATCTTCAATCAGCAGAAAGATGAAAAAAGCAAATTGGCATAATGTCATCCTCTGCCCCCTAGTTCTGTGCCTATTCTGATGACCATCATTTCAGGCATTGCCAAGTGAGTGTATTCATGTGTCAGTCTGTCTACATGTCCATTGTAAAGGACAATTCTTTTTCAATGGATACTCTATGTGTAACTCTATGAACAATACTCTTTGAACATCTTGCCACACCCATGGTTCATATTCACAGTGCAATATTGATAAATAATCTCTTAATTGTTTATCAGAAAATCGAATTATTTATCAACTTTTTCAGGAAGTTGAGCTTTGCTATCACACAATCCCTAGAATGAAATAAGTTTGTACTTCTTTCAAAAAGCTCATTTTTTTTTTCAGAGATATGCAGAGACAAAACTAACACAGAGTAGACTCCTGCTCATGGAGTCCAATTAGGTCATGATTTGACCTAAATTGTTTAAAATATTGAAAGTCTTTTGGAATGAGAAGCTTCTTGATAGTAATTTTTAAAATTCAATAAGTATTTTAAGTATGACTAAATTATGATATGGCTCTAAAGTTAATTTTTAGTATTATTTCTAAAGAATGTGGCATTGTGATTTTCTTATCAGAATTGTTGTTGCTCATAGTCAATTATGAGAGGTAAAAAAGAAGGGAAGAAATTTCCCAGTTATAATGGCGTAAAAGAAGATAACTAAGCATCTTGGATTACTTGTCCTAAAATATGTGTTGTTTATTTTCTTTTTAATTTCACTTTTATTTGGTAGGGATATGGGTTATTGGGGATTGAACTCGGGGGCACTTGACCTCTGAGCCACATCCCCAGTCCTATTTCATATTTTATTTAGAGATAGGGTCTCACTGAGTTTCTTAGTGCCTCAGTTTTGTAATTTTACTTTCAATCAAGGTTTCCTGGTTGCTTTTTCCTTCTTTGTTTGCCCCTCTGTTGCCATCATTCCTCCTGCAGCACCTCTACAGAGGCTCTCATTCAGCCATTTGGTAGGAATATGTGTACTGACTGCCACAGTCCAGGCACTGTGCTCAGCAACGGGAAGAATAAAATGGACAAGGTTATCATCCTCACGGAGCTCTCAGTTTGGGAAGACTGAGAATAAAGAAGTAAACAAAGTGTATTATGTCTTGTTTGCATCCTCATCTCAGAGACGATTTGTTCCAGGTTCACACCTGAACTCCAGGCCATCCCCAATTCAGATCTAAAGAGGAGAACCAAGGGCCAGAAGCCATTGGACTCCATGAGCAGGAGTCTATTCTGTGTCAGTTTGGTTTCTGCATGTCTCTGAAGGATAAGTCAAACCTCTGTTTTCTATCTCTATTTTCTTCCTGTCTCCCAAGATATTCTAGATGAAGAATAAAAAAGATTTGACCTGTAATGCCCTGTACCATCTTCTTCATCCCACAATGTATCCACACAATATACGACACAACTACGTCACTTATCAGCTGTCTTGATTATCAAATTAACTATCACAGTCTTCCAATACTTGTGTTCAGGTGGCCCTTGCTTAGAAGCCTAATATTAGGTCACAATGCCATGTTATTCACCTTACTGCATTTCATTACACTGGCATTGTGTTATGTCACATCATCACAAGAAGAATGTTGAGTGCATAGTACAATGAGATATTTCAAGAGATACCACATTCACATAACTATTATTACAATATGTTATAATTGTTATATTTTAATAGTTATCTCTTAGTGTGCTAATGTATAAATTTTATCATAGATAATACTATAGGAAAAACAGTATTTATGGGGTTCTGTAGTATCTATGATTTGGAGCATCCTCTGGGAATATTGGCATGTATGCATTGTGAATAAGAGGGAAATACTGTATTGGTTTTAAGTAAGGGCATTAAAAGGTCAGGTATGTGTCTTCAGAATGTTTTCCAGTGACAGTGCAGAAAACAGATTGGAGTGGGGACAGTGTGACATGTGCGGAGACAAATGAGATAGAAGAGGTGATCCCAGAGGCAGCAAATGGAGATGGAGAAAAGTGTACATAATTAAGAGGTGAAATTTACAGGACTTGGGTACTAGACAGTTGAAGCAAGGCAGCTGTGCAAGAGAATTGACAGTGACAGGGTCTATATGTACAGCACTGAGAAATCTCCTGCAGTACCAGAGTAGAGTCTTTGCCTACCTGTAGAGTGCATAGACTTCAGCTGCCAGGATGCGCACCTACTTTGAGCTGCTTTATCCTAGAAGAGCAACGCTACTGTGTACACTAGGTGATACATCATGATTTATAGCATATTACTTTTTGGAGATGTGTTTGTGATTATCAATTTTAAATGCTTGCATTTAAATCCTTTTTCCCCATTTTTCTTTCCAATCATTCTTTTTTTTTTCAGGGGTGGGGGATATCAGGGATTGAACTTAGGGGCATTCAACCACTGAGTCACATCCCCAGCCCTATTTTGTATTTTATTTAGAGACAGGGTCTCACTGAGTTGCTTAGCACCTTGCTTTTTCTGAGGCTGGCTTTGAACTTGTAATCCTCCTGCCTTAGCCTCCCAGGCCGCTGTAATTATAGGCTTGCTCCACGGTGCCTGGCTTTCCAACCATTCTTAAAAACACACAACCATTTCTTTTCCTGAACTAAAAATAGGAAAACAGAAGAAACTCTTGTCAGAAATTTTATGTTCCTAAATTGGAAAAATAAATTAAACTTGCTTACATTAATTATTTCTCAGATATTTAGGAAGAGGTAGGTAGAAAATGTTTAGTGGAGTGTCTCATTTTGTAACGGTAAAACAAAATCTAAAGGCCTGTAATTCAGCATAAGGCTAACCATGGTTCTGCATAAAATTTGAATGCCCTGTAGTCAGAGAGGAGGGTCTTCCCACACTTTATACAAAGGATGTGCACAGCTGGAATTGTTCTTTCTATATTGTAGCAGCAGTCTACATTCTTCTGCATTCTATAACACTGAACCAACCCATAATTTTGAAGCCAACTCTGTAGGAAAGATTTAAATGAATAATGCTTCTATAATGAAGCAGGTGCCACAGGCTTCCTGTGTAAAGCAAGCAGCACATTACCATAATAGTAAAGATGTCCATCTTAAATACTAGCCTCAACCACAATGGATTCCATACAGTTTATGTTCAACCATGGCAAGACAATAACTAAATAATGTTCTCTTTAATTTAAATTCGGTGAGCAGCAGATGATTTCACAGTAAATACCAATAAGCTGATGGTAATTAATGTGAAGTTATCTTATTTCCACTATAACGAGTTTAATGGATGAAATATAATTTTCTTACAATGAGGAGGTATACATCAGAAGTTCCTGGAAAGCTATTTTGGTTTTGGTTTTGCTTTTAGATTCAGACTTTACTCCAGTCCTACCCAGAATTTCCAGGGATGACATACAAACATGACTATTCTATAAGTTTATAACATACGTAAAAGTTACACCACTTCCAGTTAAAATCCACTGAGTTAATAAGGCAACATTTAGTGGCCATATTCAGCCACTTTTTCAGGAAATGCCTTTCTGAAGCTTGCTGAGTATAAATTATTTCTCTGTGTTACTTATTCAAAGATCTCAAGGTTGAAAGGCAAATGGAGAAAACATTCCATATTTGAGAACTCAGCAAAGGGGGCTTCCATAATTTCTGAGTGGTCAAGGAAGGGACCTGCTAAGACTCCTCCTCTATTTGCTGTGCTTATCTATGGACACAAGCACCATCACCTATTGCTTCTTACAAAAGCAAAAAATGTTCCTGCTGCTAATTAAACCTACTTTCTCTTTTTTTCCTTGGATCAAAGTGATATAAATGATCATGAAAGTTTTTAAGAACTTTTTAATCTGTGCCTATGAGGTTACTCATTTCTTGGAGTGGGACAGACAAGACCTGCATGAGGAGGCTGAGGGTTGTTTCTGCCTATAGGCCCTCCACCTCAACTGGTCTGGTGCATCCAGGGAAAGTTAGTACCAGGGATGCCTGACTTGAGGGACCACTAGGTTACTCACTTGTCAACCAGACTATAACAAATCATTCTTTAAGTTGCAACAAGATTGTTAGTAATTTTTTTTGTATATACATTTGTTCTATCTTAAATTCTTAGAGATTATCAATCTTCCCTTGCAATTTTTTATTTTCAGTTATTTACTTAAAAAATAGCTAGCAAGTATGAGATTCTGGGTTTAATCTCAAAAAAAAAAATAAGAAGAAAAAGAACAAAACAATTACTTAGGGGAGGAACCACAAATTTGTACTGTCACATAGTCACCATGTTTACCTGGCAAGATATGGGCAGATGTATGTGATCCATGAGGCAAGTTAAGATTAAGATTAAGAGTCAAACCCTTAGGTTCTGGTCCAGGTTCTGTCACATAACTTATTTTTCACATATCATTTATAAAGAATAATCCAATATGATCTCTTATATTCCTCTCAGTTCTGTTTCTAGTACTCTTTTCACACATGAAGAATAACATCATCTAAAGTTCTCTATTTTCTGCTTGTCTTTTGAGCTATAAATTTAGCAATACTTTCAATGTGAGTTAATCATATGACTAATGCAAACATTTCCTACTCCTAGCCTGGCAAGAACCATTTCTGTTCTTGAGAAAAATTTGTATATGTGCTTTTACAAGTTCAAATTAAAATTTGCTTTCTTTGGTCAAAAAAAAAGTAAAATTAAGTTAAAAGTATAAAATTTAAATACATATTCAATACCAACTCTTAAAAAAGTAAGATTGTGTTTTCTTTCATTTTATTTGTAGATAAAATACTTTTAAATTTTTTAAATGAAAAAAACTTAATGTATTTATGGAATACAATATGATTTTCTGAAATATGCCCACATTGTGGAATGGCTAAGTCAAGCTAATTCACATATCCATTGCCTCAAATATTTATTTTATTTGTGGTCAGAACACTTAACACCTACTCTCAGTAAATTTCAGATGTACAATATATTGTTAGCTTTAGTCACCAGATTGTACCAAAGATCTCTTGAATTTCTTCAGCCTAACTAAAAATTTTTACCTTTTGACCAGTACCTCACCATGCTTCTCCCCATCGAGCCTCAGTAGCCTTGGTACTTTCTGCTTCTGTGAGTTGGACTTTTTAGGATTCTGCATACAAGTGAGATTGTATGATATTTATCTTTCTGAGTCTAGCTTTTTTCATTTAATGTCCTCCAGATTCATTCATGTTGTTGCAAATGATGGGATTTCCTTCACTTTATTCCATTTTTCTCAATAGATAGCTGTTACAGCTGCCAACATGATTTTTCTAGTGGGTGTCTTAGTCTTATTTGACTTTCAGAAAGACAGAAATAATATAGTGTGTTTAAGAGTCAGTAACAGATTTTATTCAAATATATTGTGTTTTGTTCCACCCTGTTTGAAAATAATAAGCCCATGCTGTCCTGATTATTTATAGAATTTTCATATGAGTTAATTTAATAGATAAATTAGATTTCAAATACATAGATGTTAAAAGTAATATGCAAGATCATTGCTTTATTGAGCAAAGATAGTTGTAATTCACAGAATATATGTGAGAAAATATAGAAAACTACTTTGTCATGGCACACTTGAAAAATAATAAAATTTTTATAAAATAGTTTGTCTCTTGAAAACTATTGAATGGCAGTGTCTCATTGGATAGGCTGTATCTTCACGGTTCTAGGCACTAATTAATTAGTATTTTATTAGCTAGAAGTCTGCCAAGGGAAAAGTTAGGAAGTTGGGTAATTTCTCTGTTTGCCAAGAATGAGAGAGCATGTCTACTATATGCCTTAGAAGCCTAGAGAATATTCTGGATGGGGGACTGGGGATATAGCTCAGTTGGTAGAGTGCTTGCTTCACATGCACAAAGTGGTAGGAGGAGAGTTAGGGGAGTGGGTTTGGGAGAAGGGTAGAGTAGGAGAGGGCAATGGAAGATTAGCAGGATTAGTGACAGGCCACATTCAAAAGAAGCCAGTTTTGCATATTTGCCTGGCTGGCCCTGGATATCCACCCTGAGTTCACCTGCACTCTTGCCTGTGTTAGGTTGCTAACTCTCAACACAGACTACATCATTTGATAATTTAGTGAGCATAAGAGGCACATCAAATGCCCATTCTGTTGGAAGGCCTTCAGAGCTATGAAACTCACTGTAGATAGAGCACAGCTTCAAAAGAGATGGAAACAGACTTCTCAGAGAAGAAGTGGGATGATTGCTAGAGAGAAGAAATAGGCAGAAGAACATCTCTTTTTTATAGAAGGATGCCAGCTAATTAATGTGAGTGGAACATTGGGACTTAAAAACCACCATTTGGTAAAGGCTATTGAGATATAAGGTAGAAATGACTATATATTATGTAAGGCCTTTTGCAAAAGAAAGTGAAGATAAGTAAATAATTTGTGTGTGCATGCACGAGTGCACCACACACACAAATTACTTTTACAAAGAGAACCCAAGAAAAATAAATCCCAAACACCAAAAATGGTCACCTATGGAAATAAGTGATGGAGGGGAATGTAGTAGAAGGAACAAAAACAAGAGATAAACAAGAGACTTCTCTGACCATACTGTTTAATTTAGAGTAGTGTTGACTTTTGAACTGTGTAAATGTTTTACATATCAAAAAAAAAAATTAAAAATACAAATCGATTCATAATTACATTAATAATAATATATAATAACAACATATAATAATAAATAATAATAGCAACCTACTCCAAGAATGGATTTAGATGGAAACAGAAGAAATCAAACTATGTAACAAATTGATAATGTTACCACCCAGAAAATGTTTGAGGTGATGGATATGCCAGTTACCCTAATCTGATTGTTACACACTTTTCACATATACTGAAATGTCAGATTTTATCCAATTATATATATATATATATATATATATATATATATATATATATATATATTTATATTTACATGTCAATTCAAAATTAAGAATATATTTAAAAATTACCACCTAGAGAAAAAAATTATCTCAGCTACTTTTGAACACAGCTCTCTACGCATTCTTAGTGGGATATAGACTGAAAACAAAAGAATTACAGTAAAATCTTAAACTTTAGTATGTTCTTAGAGTTGGTAATCTTTATCTAAAGTTATTTTACATATATTACAGTAGTCTTTATCTAAAATTATCTTATGCATATTACAGTAAAACAAGCCAATTATTAATGTAATTAGGAATCAAAATTTTCACTATAGGCACAGAGATATAAATATGCTACAGAAATTGTAATTTTAAATTTCATTTAGAAATAGCAGTACAAAGTCATAACCATATAAAGTCATGATTTAAATATATATGTGTAAAATTTCCTAAGCTCTGTTCATTGAAATGAATAGTTTCATGGGAAACCATGAAACTTCAGTTACAATGAGCACACATTACACATGTGTCAAACTTTCTAAATACCATTCCTTAATATCAGAAATCAGAAAAGAACATGGATAGTTGAAGGGGATGACGAGTATCATTATAGTATATTATGACAAACCTGAGGCTGAGGTATATTAGTACCAACATGGGAGGAAGCCCATCTTTATGTCAATCACAATCTATCTCTCTCTCTCTCTCTCTCTCTCTCTCTCTCTCTCTCTCTCTCTCTCTATATATATATATATATATATATATATATATATATATGAAAGATCACACATTTTATGTATTCTTTAAATCTAGCTTAATGTATAACTAAGTTATAATTAGTATATTCTTAGACGATAAGAATTCATAATAATGGATTTTGTTACTTCCGGTTTTTTAATATTAAAAGACTCTTAGGGGCTGGGGGATGAGCTCAATGGTATAGTGAGTTCTCAGCTTGCACAAGGACCTGGGATCAACCCCTAGCATTTATGGAAAAAAGAACCTTTGAATAGTGGCCATTCAATATGGATACAACAGATATTTATTAAGTACTTTAATAGTTTCCAGAAACCGACATGGGTAAGGGGATATATCAGTGAACAAAACAGAAAAATCCTGTTTTCTTATATGGTTTATATACCATTCTATGCACTATATTAATAATCAGATAATGGTTGGCATTCATGGACAACTGGATTGAATTTAAAACAATATATATCACTATATAGGTAAAAATCAACAAACAAATCTATCATTCATTTACAAATTCTTCAAAGAAATATTGAATTCTATTTATGTATTATGTATGAAGCCTAAGGCCTTGCAGACTAGGGAAAAAAGTAAATAAACATTGGAGTTTATTTGTTCGAATTAATTTTAAAAATATCCTTTCATATTAAAGGAGATTATTGTAAGCATTGTTTCCTTGATCTTTTATTTTTTTCATTGTTATTGTTGTTATTATTTTTCTTTATATTTTCTTATTGTCTGAGGATGAAACCCAGGGCCCTGCACACTCCAGTTCAAAGCACTGTCACTCAGCCATGTCTCAGCCCTAGTTAACATCATTATTTATGTGTAAACATTCAAGCAACTTAGAATGAGTATTAAAGATTATACTATGACTATTCCTGTTCAGCTACTTGAATTAACTTGAAACATTTGAAATACTGATTGTTTACCTTGCATGAGCATGTACTGACGTTCAACCAAAATGTCTATCCTCTGTCCTATGAGAGATATTAGCATAATAAATGTAATTAGAGTGGACTATAGAGTAAGCACAGTGAGTTTAATGTTATGCCTATAGTAAAAAAATGTACTGATTTTAATTGTATTATGAAAACAGTCTTTGTATTTTCTGCATATTCCAAAAGTTGAGCACCTCCAATATTAAACATGTTTATTGAGTAAGCCTCAAAAAAAAAAATAAGGGCTTCTGTGAGAAATGACTAATTAATTCCAGAACTAGAGCAGAGATGGAAACAGAAGAAATCAAAAATCAAACCACATGAACCTATAACATCATAGGCCAAAAAGCAAGGCTGTACTTGACTAGGGTCAAAGGATAAAAGAGCCAGCTGAAAAGGTCTCCCACACAGGCCAGATTTGGGATAATTTGATTATCCAAAGTATAATGACAGTAATTGATTATACCATACTGAATTTTTAAAAATTCATTTGCTCCCACCTCATAAAATTTGTTTAGTTATTTTGTGTCGATTCAAAATAAAACTACATTTAAAAAGTACCACCAAACAGAAAAAGTAATTTTGACTACCTTCTGAACATAATTCAGAATCTATTCACAATATGTTCTAAATGGGATATGTGGAATAGGTAAATTTTTACAAACCTAAAATATTTTTAAAAATACATAGAAGGCAAAGTGATGGAAGTTTCCTTTACAGAATAATATCAGGAAATAAATGTAGAAATGGTAGGATTAGAAAATCATTTCACAAAGTTCAAAATAAGAGATAATGACAAGAATTATTACTGTTTGCCAAAAAAGTAGGTGAGTCTGACCTTAATGTGTCACCGACAAATTACTTAATTATCTTCTTACTAAGGAAAACTAAGCTTTGCACTGAAAAGATCTGGTGATCAATAACTTATCAAATTCGGCAAAGCCAGTAGGGGTACAGTCCAACATCTTTTCCCTCCTAATGTGGTGCAGTTGGAAGGGTATGGAATCATGTGAGTGGTATTTGAGACTTAAATGCTTAATCTGGATACAATCAGAAATTTTTGGACTATAAGATATTTTATAATACAGCTGGCCTAGACTCTTAAAACAAAATCATGGTCATTAAAGAAATATAAGGAAGGTGCATTATTCAAGATTGGAGGAGGCTTAGAGCTGGACTTGGAGGCGCATGCCTGTAATCCCAGCTGATTGGAATGCTGGGGCAGGAGGAAGTAAAGTTTAAGGCCAGCCTTAGTGAGACCTTGTCTCAAAATAAAAATTAAAAGGGCTGGAGTTGTAGCTCAATGGTAGAGAGTGCTTAAGTTTATAACCCAAAGCCACCAGAAAAATAATCAAATTTGAATGTTTGAACCTGGATACAGAAAATAAAAAGCAGATTAAAAAAGAATTATGTGATCAACTAATTATATTAAATATAGATTTTATATTAAATGGTATTATAGAATCATTATTTTTCTTATTTGTGATAACATCACAGGCTGAATATCTTTATTCAAAACCCTTGGAATAAGAAGAGGATTTTGGTTTTGGTGGGGTTGGGGAGATATTTGCATAGACTTTACTCGTTGAACATTTCTAAACTCCACATCCAAAGTCATGAGTGCTCCAAAAATCTAAAACTTATTGAGTATAAGGTAAGCTGTCAGAAAGTTTCAGAGTTTGAAGCATTTCAGATTTGAGGTATTTGTTTGGGACTGTTCAACCTGTATTTTGGTTATGAAGATGCATGCTCAAATAGTATTTAGAGAGAGAAAAAAGTATCTAAACCTAACTTTCAAATAATTCAGGGAAAAATCAACTGTATAAGAGATAGATACTGAAGAAAAGCCAGAAAAAGAAGACGTTAACAATGATTGATTTTAGGTGAAGAAAATTCAGATGGATGTGCCTTTTGCTTTCACTGCAAAGCTGAGTCTTTAAGATTAAAAAGTTGTAGGGAAGAAAGCATTCAAGGAATTCAGTGGCACAGCTGTATCATCTTCAGCTGCTTACAAGTTGCATTTGTATTGTTTTATTCTTCTTTACAGTTGTACTTTCTAAGATACGAATCAAGTCAACAAAATATCTACACCCCACCCCAAAGGCCTTTAAAACATATGATTAAATGGCAGCTAAGGATTTTCTTCCCCCCAGGGAGTATGGTCAGCTGGAATAAGCAAAAAACCTTCCTGCAGCCCCTGGCCAGATGCTCTCCCCAAAGAGTCAGCTGGTGCAGACTCAGGGTGCTCTCACTGTTGGGGGCTACCATGTGGGGTGCAGAGAGGCCCAGAACAACAGCTAGTGAGCAGCTGGCAGCCTCCTGCTTTGATTCAGATGTAGAATGGTGTTGAGAAATCCAAAAGTTCCTGGGGGAGAGACCACCAGCTGACCATGTAGAGAACACCAGTAGAGGCAGGGAGCGCCCTGTCTTTTATTTATTTATTTTATTTAGAGAAAGGGTCTCACTAAGTTGCCAAGGCTGGGCTCAGACACAATCTTCTTGTCTCTGATACTCAGTTTTTCAATTTCGAGTTCTCATGGATGCCCTATTGAGAGAAGCACCAGTTCATGTTAATCCGATATAATGGGTTTTGTTGATATTGAATATGTTCTTAGTGATGCTCTGTAAAGTCACACTCCCATGAAAATCCTCCTCATATGAAGGTAGCCCTGAAAACCCATTTGAAACCAACTTTTATTTCCAAGCACCTCTCTGTCTCTCTATATATCTCTCTCTCCCTGCCCCCCCCCCGCCCCCGATTTATTATACGTGTCTGAACACCACGGTGGTTCACTTTTGTTTGGAATCTTTGATTTGATACTAAAATTTCTGGTCTGTGTTCTCTTCCTAGTGCTTCTATCCTCATCCCATCATTTGCTCTGCATGTTTCTCTCTTTCAAAACCTAGTTGTAAAGCTACTGGTAGGGTGGCACAGTCCTGTAATCCCAGCTGCTCACAAGGAAATTTTTAAAAAGCTAGGGTTGGAGCTTAGTGGTTGAATGCTTGCCTGACTCATGAAAGGCCCAGGGTTTGGACCCCAGTACCATAAAAACAAAGCTAGCTCTATGCTTGATGGTAGCATAGTAAATGTGATCATCTGCTGAGCATGCCACTTGTTTTAGCCTAGCAAAGTTTTAAGATTAGCAGAGCAATTATGAGAAATGTGTGGAACACAAGAATCTTAAAATAGCATTATTCTGTCTATTTCTAGATGGTTCTACATGTTGAAAATTATCCACTGATAACTGTGCTCAGGGCCCAGTATGAGAAACTCAAAGAACATGCTGAACTCCAGCCTGGCAACAGATTGACTCCTTTAAAAATAGTAGCTTTCTGCCCCAACACTGATAGCTGTGGATATTCATTCATAAGGCTTTATTTATTTGTTGTGATTGCAGGACCACAGTGATTTATGGCATAGGCAATCTAGAAGTTACATGAACAGGAAACAGTACAGCCACAGCTGTATTCATCCAACACACCCAGTCTGTTCAAAGGAAATGTAGAAATCCACTTCTCAATGACATTTTTGTGCTGCTTTTTTATTTTTCTTGCTTTTGAAATACTGCATTGTTTGGTATACTCCTATTTGGGAATTCCATACACTTAGGGTGATAGAGTGTTCATCAGCCTGAGACTGGGGCCGTTTTTTCTATTTTGTCAGATCTGAGCTGCAAGAGCCCTTTTTATTAGTGTAAGGATTGAGCATACAAATCTTCCATCTCAGGAGTCAAAGAAGAATCTCTTGAGAAAATGCCTCTCGGCACACCTGAGAGCCCCACCATACCAAGGGCAGGACTCCACATTTGAGCAGATTGCCTCTTGACAAGGATATTTCTGCACAAAAACCTTTCAAGAGCTGCAGTATTGTTATCCACACTTTGGCCAGGGGTATGGGGGAGTAGCCAGGGTGGAATTGAGTCAAAATTCTCAACTTGTAGAATTTCGTTCCTCTTTGTGTTCTGTGAGAGCCAATTTCAGAGGCTTTTCACATGGACTCCATGAGCCAGTTCTGACCTCTGGCTCAAATATATATTTGCTTTGTGGTTCCATCACATGAAATTGATATCAGGTTATTACAGTGATGGCTGCCTTTTTAAAAGCTTAGCAGCTGTTGGAATGTGGACAGACTCAGTCAGTACGCAGTGGTCATCTATTTGGAATGGGCAAAAGAACAGTAAAAAAGAAATATAAAATCAATCCTGACATCATGTGAGGGGGAACAAATGAAAAGGACACAATTGAATCCTCACCTAAGCATGGATGACATTCTTGCAACTGTAGGCTGAGCATCCCCTATCCAAAATCCATGGAACTAGAACTGTTTCTGATTTCAGATTTTTTCAGACTTTGAATTATTTACATATACAAAATGAGATATCTTGGGGATAGGGCCCTAGAGTAAACATGAAATCCATTCATATGCATCTTATACACATAGTCTCAAGGCAATTTTGTACAATATTTTTCCATACCTGGATATGGCTATGGCCTGTCACATGAGGTCAGGTGTGGAATTTTCCACCCTTGAGGCATCATATCAGCACTCAAAAATTTTTGGATTTTGGAGTGCATTTTGGATTTGGGATTCTCTGGTTCAGAATGTTCAACATGTATTTGCTCCATGTTCACCATCTGAGTGCTATGGCCAATTGATGGCAATCTTTTAGAAAGGTTTTCAAGAACCAGCACTGCTGAGCACCTGCTCTGTTGAATTAGCCATCACCAGCGTGTGAGCTGTACTTCAGGTTGGATATAGACAGGAGCGTTGGAGTTGTATGGGCTTCTTTGATTGTCAGCATGTCTTAACTCTGGGATTAGACCCTATAGTATTAGTCCAGCCTGCAGTGTGACTGTAAGCCCTCTTTGGGATACCTTCAGACAATCAAAGGTTTTTACTGCAGTTTTAACCAGAGCTGTCAGATGCCTTCTGTCTTTTTCCAGTGAAATATTATGTTCCTGTGCCTTACTGCTGTTACTGAAATTAGCTGTGCATGATAAGGAGTGGAATGGGCATTGCTTTACTTTCTCGAAGAAAAGTATACTATGTCAGTACAAGAACAGGTACAAGATGCATCCATACACTGGTTCTGCCAAACTCAGAATACTGTGGTGTCTTCATAAAGCATTTGCCTAGAATGTTCAGCTCTTTTAAGGATTAGTGTTTAATAGAGGGGTTGGCAGGAAAAGTTTCACTTCGGTTCACTTTCAAATTAGTTTTCACATTGGATGGCAGCTGTGTTTAAGACCACTAGGTGATATCAAAAAGTAATTTGGAGACATCTTTACCAGTTGGAGGGACCACAGCACTGATGGTCCTAAATCATATGTGATGTTTACATGTTCTCATACTACCAAGAAATGGTTCTCACCTCCCTTGTCATGAACTTGGGTTAGAAGCTGTGTTCTGAATCATCGTGTCACTCCAGGGCAGTCTAGGGCACTCAGAAACTCCAAATCACAAGAAGTATGTGGTGGGATGAAAGTAGTCATAGCAAGTTGTTATTATACTTTGGGCAAATACCTGCCCTGGGGTTATAGGAACAGGCACCCCTGAGAGCCACTACCAGCTCAGTTTTGATTGCCTTTAAATAGTCAACTGGGAGCATATTATGTAGAAAGACAAACAAATGCAAAGTACTTTGAGGTAAGATTAATATTTGATTCTGGTTTGTTTTGAGAGAATATTTTGATGACTATTTGAACAGCAAGGCATTAAATAACTACAGGCCAAGGTCTCCTTTATGACCTTTAGGCCAATGTTCTTTGTAATAAGGTAAATAATTAAGATTCTTATCATGTTTTATTTTAGGTAATAAAAAAATATTTACTCAGTATATATTTTGAGGAAAATAGTGCATTATACAGATGTCAGTAAACTAAACATCTGTGAAACACTGATCACTCAGTTGACTGTTAGTTATAAATTTATATTACATGTAAATTTTAATGTGTTCCTCAACACTTAAGTTGTTGGAAGGACCTATTCAAAGTGAAATAATGACCAGGTGCAGTGGTGCACACCTGTATTCCAAGCAGCTCAGGAGGCTGTGACAGGAGGATCAAAACCAGCCTCAGCAAAAGTGAGGTGCTAAGCAATTTAATAAAATTCAGTAAAAGTACAAAATAGGGCCAGGGATGTGGCTCAGTGGTTGAGCGTCCCTGAGTTCAATCCCCAGTACTCCCCATAAATAAATAAATAAATAAATAAGAAACAATGGAAAAATTAAAAGGAATGTGACTCTATTATATTATAGGATTTTATGAGTCACTACTTTGGAACTTGAGTTTCTGTTCATAGGATAAAGTTAGGAGAAATAGAATCAAGAAGTTGCTTAGGAAGAAGCTTTCCTGTTTATTTGGAGTCAGTATTATACATTCATAAATTTATAAACTGCATTATGTTCCAACAATATGTTAATGCTGAGTTCATAAGATTAATCAGGCCACATGCTGTCCTGTGGCTTCACTAATATAGTTCTCAGTAACATCAGCATTTTCCTTCTCAAGCCACACACAAAACGCCTTACAGAGTGGTGTGTAAGCAATCCTAACAGGCAAATGTTCAGACTCAGTGAAAGATGAAGTCTAGCTTTTCTATTCTGGTTAGTGAACAAAGTAATGTCCTTTAACTGTATGATAGGAAAATAGAGCTGAGGCATTTGGTTGCCAAACATGTTCTCATTAGAACTCCACATGGGACTTCACCAATCACAGGAAACTCATTCCAAGAATTCCAGCCTCCATGAGACCACTGAAGAGCCTGGGAGAAAAAACATTCCGAGCCCGATGGATGGAAACTGCTCTCCCTATTCTTTACCCATGTTTTTCTAAGGGTGCACTCTGCTTCTGAAATTATTATTGACTGGATATCTGCTGGAAGATCCATTCCCTAGGTTAGATTCTGAACTAGAAAGATTTGTGCCTTCATTTCACTACACTAAAATTTTGCCATTGATGGTTAGAAATGAATTATAACTTTACAACTGAAGTTATGTCTTTTTTAATGAAAGGCATGACTCCATATTTATAAAAAATAACTCAGGTAAGGTAATCACTCCTACAAGTATTGACTGAGCAACTCCTTATGCTTGGCTGTCTGCTTAGTACTGGTTCTGAGTGAAGAGGAAGTAGAAAAAGGAAGTAAATAAATAAGCATGAAGGTGCCACGTTTAACTAATCCACATTACCAATTATTAGTCATCCAAATTTGTGTAGTGATGGTGACAAAGGAAGATCCAGAGCACATTCTCTCCCTAGGTGCTTGGAGGAGTAGGAGACAGTCCCCCAATTCCTTCAGCTGAAGAAAGGTCAGATCCTGCCTTGTCCAGTTCAAGGGAGCTCATCCCCCTCCTTTCCCACCTGCTTACACTTCTCCTTTGATTTATATAATAACAACAACACTAAAATTCTTGTAGTGCTGACATTGTTCTCTAGGTGAACTACTTGTGCCAGTATATGCCTTAACTTATTTGGTCCTCACCACAACTGAGTAAGGGAGACCCTTCTTACAGGTTGAGTATTCCATATCCAAAAATCTAGAATCTGATGTGCTCCAAAATCCAAAACATTTTGTCTGCCATCCTCATACCACAAGTGGAAAATTTTATAGCATGAAACTTTATATCATGTTCAAACTGTTTAAATATGTTATATTAAAATTATCTTCCAGCTATCTGTATATGGTGTACATAAAACATAAATGGTTTTCATTCAGACTTGAGTCCTGTCCCCCAAGATTATTACTTTGGGTATATGCAAATATTTAAAAATCAAAGATCCAAACCATTTGTGATGCCAAGGGATACTGAAACTGCATCATCTTTATGTTTCAGCAGAGGAAACTGGTAGAGTTTTAAGTAGTTTGCCTAAGATCACAGAAGTAAGGAGCAGAATTTCCAAAACTTAAAACCACTTATAACTTATATCCTAATTCAGGTATCACACTTATATGTGAAGAAGAAGAGGTAGACTAGCCTGAAGAAAAATGCAAAGGGCAGTAGTCTGTGTGTGTCTGCCAGGAGTATTCGGATGATATTAGTAGATTTCCAAGCAAGAGTATATGACTAAGATCAGTGTGCTTTGTAACAAAATATAGGTAATGTTCTAGATATCATCCAGAAAAACATACAACATGGATTTCTGTTTTCCCTTACAACTTAGTTGCTCTGGAAGATTCATTCATTATTTACGTAAGTAATACATCACAGAGACAAGATTCATTGAAATGAAAGTATTTCATTTCTAACTGTCCTACAGGGTAACAATGAGCCAAAATAAATCCTACACATTCTCCGTGGTGAGGGAGTAGTGATTGATGAATTCATTTATGCATTTGCCAAATGCAGAGATAATCAAAAACTGCATTTTGTTCCCTGTATGACCTATGGTTCTCTTACCTGGGATTCATTCAGACTTTTGCCCCTGTGTCATTAAATAATATTAAAAGGTCAAGTGCACTATATCCTAGTTGCCTGAGTCAAAAACCTGAGTCCAAACAAGCCAAAAATCCTACTATATGTTGAATAATCTATGTGTCCCATGTGATAAATATTGCTGGTGATGACCCAAAAGAGATTTGACAGCTCTTCCTCTATTCAATGAGTGACTGGTCTGCAGGCATATTTAGCAGGCTTTTCTTGACAGGGTGGAAGTTGGAGCCCCTTCACTGGGACCTAAGTGTAGCCTAGCTTGGAGGGCAGCCCATGCCCCGAACAAGGATCAACAAGCACCCACTTTCACTACTTCGCGTGTTCAAAAACATTAGCATGTGCAACCTATACATTGTAATCTATCATTTTTTACTTTAACTTTTTATTTTCAAATAATTCCAAACCCACAACAGATTGTAAAATAGTACAAAAAAACCCATGCACATTTTACTTAGATTCTCCAGTTATTAAAATATTTCATTTGTTTGTTTATGTGTGAGAAAATCACAAACACAATGCCACTTTACTCTAGAGTACTTCAGGGAATAATTCCTTAAAGATAAAATACATTCATTTATATAACCATAATACATAATTTATCGTTTTAATAATTCAATAAGGTACAGTTATCTTATTCTATTAAGTGGTAAAATGAGATTTTTTTTCTTCTGTTAATTTTTTTCAGTAATAATACTATGGCATAGAGATCAGAAAAAATCCAGATTTAAACAAAAACATAATCATTTATTTTATTTACGTACTGATTTACTCACTCTTTTTAAGGTGACCATTTCTTAAAATCTATGAATGGCCCCTGTTATTGCTTGTCCTTTTAAATTTCTTGTATGGATATCACGCCAAAATGAGTTTATAATGCTCTTACTTTACTTCCCCCTTGATTAGCCTGTTCAAACTGCCAGAGCAAAGTACCACAGACTGGGCAACTTGAATGGAAGACATGAATTCCTCAGGATCCTGAAGCTGGAAGTATAATATTCTGGTACTGGCCAGTTTACTTCCTGTGAGGGCCTCTTTCTGGCTGCAGATGGCCACCTTCTCACTGTGCCCTCACATGGTAGAGAGAGAGCTTTCTCCTTCTTTTAAGGGCACCAGTTCTCTGGGATTAGGATCTACCCTATGACATCATTGAACTTTACTTACCTTCTAGAGGCCCCATCTCAAAATACAGCACATTTGTCATAACATTTCAACATGTGAGTTGAGAGGGACGTTATTCAGCCTACTGCACCCATACTATTTTTTTTATATAGTTGGGGAACACCCTCAAATGTATGGTACCTCTTTCAACATGTTTTGCTATTAAAAGGTGGTAACCACTTGAATGAAACTGTAAACTAATTTTTTTCTTCTTTGCACATTTTATCACATCTTGCTTTTCACATATCTCTCCTCCCTACACACCTTAAACCAGCACCACTTTGGGAAAAGTAATCTGAATATTCAATCACATATTTAAGTTTTATCCAAGTGCTTAATTTCTCAAAAGGGAACATCATGGGCTGCTATTGAGGTCTTCAGACTTGCAGAGCATTGAGTCCCTCATACTAGATTACTATTAGAAGATATCTTGCCACTGTTATTTTGAAGGCATAGAGTGAGACATAAGTAAGACATAAGCCAGAAGTCAGATCCCATTTTTTCAATACTTCCATATCAATGCCTCATGCTCACATGTTAAAATATGACACAAACCTGTTTTAACATAAGTAAGTTAAGGAGAGTAAGAACAGAGTAGGGACGAAGAGCATGAGAAGAAGATTAACATTAAACTGGGATGAGAGGTGGGAGGGAAAGGGAGAGAGAAGGGAAATTGCATGGAAATGGAAGGAGACCCTCAGGGTTATACAAAATTTCATACAAGAGGAAGTGAGGGGAAAGGGGAAAATAATACAAGGGGGAGAAATGAATGACAGTAGAGGGGGTAGAGAGAGATGAGGGGAGGGGAGGGGAGGGGATGGGGGATAGTAGAGGATAGGAAAGGCAGCAGAATACAACAGACACTAGTATGGCAATATGTAAATCAATGGATGTGTAACTGATGTGATTCTGCAATTTGTATACGGGGTAAAAATGGGAGTTCATAACCCACTTGAATCAAAGTGTGAAATATGATATATCAAGAACTATGTAATGTTTTGAACAACCAACAATAAAAAAATTTAAAAAAAAGAAAATGAGAAGAAACTGGCAGGGTTTTCACTAAAAACATCTAGTGTGCTGCAGATATTTCATGAACATTTTCTTCCATCTTATTTCTTTGTTTTATTTTATTTCTTTGCTTTTTATTTCACTATCAAGACTATTATCCTATTAAGTGTTTTCCTCCTTAGCTCTGTCTCAGTTGCACTAGTTTCCCTCCTCCCAGGCAATTGCCTTATCTTCATAGAATACACTTAAAACTAACACAGTCCAGCAGGTCTTCCTTCCCACCTGAAAGCCTACAGCCTCCCAGACTGGTTGGTCTCCTACAGTGCCCAGGTGCCTACGGGTTTCTTGGGAAGGGAAGCACCAGCAGATCTCAGCTCATGACTATGGTTACATCCCCATTCATCACCCCTAGCAATAAATTTTCATGTTAGTTTGCAAGTATAGAATATATGTGCTAGTTTACAGTGAATGAAGCTGAATGTGTATTTGTTTAGTTGCTGTTGGTTCAGATTATCCTTAGGAAATGCAGAAGGAGGTCCCATCTGGGTCAATTTTGTGGTACAGCTCCTAGGAGAGAACCATTCTCAGACTTCAGTGGCAACAGATGTAACTACTGTTGTACAGTAACATTTCCAGAGCTCTTGGCTCTTTAAAACAACTGGAAGTCAGAAGAGCATGGTTCTAACTACTATGGAGTGAATTTCTGGATATACATCACAGTCAAATAACAACTGGCTGTATTCTTAAAAAAAAAAAAAAAAAAAAAAAAGCCAATGCCATGAAAAGGAAATGAAGGGGACTTCATTTCCAGATTATGGAGACTAAAATAACATATCAACTAAATGATTTATTGATTGATTCTTGAGCAATAACAAGAAGGAAGGTAAAAAGGAAGGAAGAAGAGAGAACTTATGTTTGTGCCTGTATATATGAATGTATATGTATATTATATATGATTATTTGTATGTATATTATAGAGTATATGTAATCAGTAATATAGGGTCACATTGGATAATTTTGGAATGATATGTTTGAATCAGTGTTATATTACTTGATAGTAATAATACTATAATTATATAGGAGAATTCCTTATTCTTACATGATATATGCTTAAGTATTAGGGGAAAATATTCATATCTTTGTCTCTGAAATGGCTTGGCAAAATAAGTGTTTCTGTATTTGTGTGTGTTAAACACATATAGTAACATACCACATAAACAAGTATAGCTCAACATTGGACCACATATGTGACAGTGATTTCAAAAGATTTATTGGAACTAAAAAACTCCTATTGCATGATGATATTGTAGCAATCATGACATCACAATACAATGTGTTACTCGTGTTCAGGGCGATGCTGCTATAAAAAAAATTACTGTGCCACAACGCTGATAAGTATACACATAATGATATGTATACTCTATACATTCAGTTAGATATAGTATGTAATACTTGAAGATGATGATAAATGACTGTCACTAAGTTATGCATTTACTATACTATGTTCTGTTAGTTTACTTTTTAAAAAGCTGACTATAGCCGGCATATTCCCATGGCACACATCTGTAATCCTAGCTATTCAGGAGGCTGAGACAGGAGGATCACAAGTTCAAAGCTAGCCTGGGCAACTTAGTGAGATCCTGTCTCAAAATAAAACATAAGAAGGGCTGCAGATGTAACTCAATGGTAACACACCCCTGGGTTTAATCCCTAATACTGCAAAACAAAAACAAAACAAAAAATTGACTGTAAAACAGTGTGCCCTGTTATGCTGGCAATAGTCTTATATATCTCCTCCTTACTGCCTGTCTTGATTATATCAAGAGGTGACATGGAGTGATTGACCACTACTACCTAGGTGTGACTTAAGTATACACTACAATGTTCATACATATAGAATTGCCATACATTGTATTTCTCAGAATGTGTCCCTGTCATTATTTCATGACAGTACATGCATATATTCATTCTTGCCATTCTGTGTTTCTCCTAAGTGAATAAAAGACAGGTTTCTGAATTAGTTTTCCTACTGATAGTTTCCTATGCCTTCCTTTCCTACAGAAAAGCTTTTGTTATACTCCATCAGGAAAACTAAAAGGGAGTGGGAAATGGGGTGGGTCCTTCCCTATCAAGGTGTGGGTGCAATATCTACCCCAGTGTTGTTCCCCAGCATCTTCCACAAGCACTTGTTACGTACATGATGAAATAAGCAAAACTTCATGCTAATAAGAGGGTTTTCTCTACTATTTCTTGGAAAAAATAAACCCAAGAGCTGCAAATCACTTGATGTTGACAGATCTAAAAAGTATTGCCCACTTTGGCAGTGAGTGGAATGAGATAGACAAGGGGCAACCTGCAGCTATTTTCATGGAGTTTTTACTTCTTGCAGTTTCATCCATAGCAACCCAGCCACCCAACCTCCCTGATATGACACTTTTTTTTAATCACCAGTTACCATACCTTGGGATTATTTCATCCTCTTCTTTATATGTCTGTTGAATTGTATGGGAGGTGAATTGAGTCTTGACACCTTAAGTAAAATGGGCCCCCATTTTCTTTTGAAATCTCTCTAGTACTTTAGTAAAATGTTTTAGTTTTATTTAATTGAAATATAAATAGAGGGAAAACTGATCTTGAAAGCACAATGCTGTCGTAGAAGATACAAAAAAAAAGGAAAAATTAGGACTTTATGCTGATATTATTCAGAGTTTTAAGGAAGGACACTGATTTGAAAATGAAGGGAATGGCTCACAACCTTGGAGCTGACCCCACCAGGGGCACCATTTGCTGTGAGAATGGAGGTTGTGAGCTAGCAGGGTCATTTTTCCTGTGTTTTGCTTCACGTAAGAGTTGTCAAAAACTGCATTGAGGCATAATACAAAAAATGACTGCACTGAGAGCTCCTCTTCGTAAGTAATCCTTACGTGGTAACAACAACAACAAAATATTAATATACTAATATATGCCAGCATAAAATGAAATTTTTTGCAGGATTTAAATCTTTGTGTGCTTTTTGTAGTATATCGGTATTTGTGATTCTTCTGGTCAGAGTGTGGAAAGAGTTTAGGTTATCAGCATGTGCCATGTTCTATTTTTTTCATCTGCATTTGCAAACATAAAATGACATTTTACTGTTTAAGTTGTTGCTATATACCTAGGTGTTCTTTATAGAGTCTCTCTTCTACTTTAACAAAAATATTGTGTGGCTAAATGATTTTAGTTTCTGTATTTGGCTGGACAATTAGCTATTTTAGCCTTAAGGACAAAATATAATCATGATAAAAGTTAAGAATGTGACCTAAAGTTCAAAACTGAAATATTAAGCCATTTAGTAGGTAGGATGCTTTAAGAACTATTGCAATTAATATGCAAAGAAACAGTCATTCCTCACTGCTGTAAATTGTTTCTGACTAGATGGAACATATAGCAAATTTACCCATTTGATACCCCATCTCACAAAATCCATTAGGCCACCTTGTGGGTCTCTAAGCAAACATCCCTATCTTCTCTGTATGTATGTATGACCTTGAGGTTATGTTTATACGATTTTGTTTTTGTAAATGTGTATCAAACATGCATCTCATTTCTGTTAGTAACAATAAGCTACTCTTAGCTCTTCGGGTTTGCTTTTTTGGTTTCTTTATTGTATGTTTAATTGATCATGCAATTTGTAACTTTCAATATTTTGGCATTTTAGAGCACAGCAATATGTTGAATTGCTGTGATCCATATATAGTTATATTTGGAATGATATGTTATGCTTGAGTTAGAAAAATAATTTGACACATCCACTACCAATAACACATGTTCAGTGCATATCATGTCTGCCAAAAATATTTCCATTTACACACTGCTAGCTTTTATATATAATTACTTACTTGTTCATCTCAGGACATAATGTCAGCATATACTCTGCAATATGAAATAATCTCATCTAGATGCATAATGAATTGCTATTATCTAAAAGTTATCTATATTTATTCACATTTTCATTCTTAGAGAAAATGTATTTCAGAGAAGGAAATACTCAAAGCTTTTTGAAGTCAATGTTAATTTTCCGGCTTTATAGTGTATTTGGAGTGCCCAGTGATTGCTTGTGGGCTTAGTGCTAGGTTTGTGAAGTACCAGAAATAGTTTCTTAGTCCATGGATCTCATATATGTTGAAATGTAACTCACTGAAAAGACAGGACGAGGTGATGATAATTGCTTTGGAGTTTAGAGAAAAGTGAGGGTATGATGTGAGGGAACTGAGACTTGAAGGATGAGCAAGAATAAGTTCTTGTAGTGAAAGCAGAAAGCAAACAGACTAAAATGAATGGAGAAAGTGGGCAGGGGCACAAAAGGACAAATCCAGGCTGATCACTTTAATAAGTAACAAATGGCTAACATTGTTAATTTCACCAGTTGAAATCCATGAGTGGTACACAAAGATTTCAATAGAAAAATGGGCAAAGGACATGAGCAGTCAATTTATAGGATAAGAAATGAAAATGATCAGCATATGTGTTTAATGCTGTTCAACTTCACTAATGAGCAACGAGATGCAAATTTTAAAAGTAAAGTAGCGTTTATTTTTCAAACCAAATTGATAGTACTTTTAAAACCCAGTCAGGGTACAGTGAAAAGGGCATCTTTATATATTTTCTGGTGAGTAGAAGATGGTATATAGTTTAGGGGGAAAACTGTTTATAGTGTGCATGATTACTTTTTAAAATATACATAGCAATTTATCAGTACTAAGAATTTTTCTAGGGAATTTTTAGTTGCAGTAAAGATTTATAGATAAGCATGATTCTCACAGAAGTATGACAGTGAAAAATTTAGATGCTAAATAATTACTAAAAGTGTGACATGAATAAATGATGGTACTTTGATTTTTGTTTAGTCATTTGATTAAGTATTAGTAATTAAAACCTAAGTTTTCAGACAAATCTTAATGACAGGGAGAAAATATGAAGTAATTGGTATACTCAAGTTCAAATTTTGTTTAAAATAAATATATACATAAAAATACTGGCTACAAGTGTTCTAAAGTGTTAGCAAGTATTATTCTGAGGGGTGAAATAATGGATGGCTTGTATTTTCTTTGATCTCTAATTTTAGTAGATTTTTATACGATGAAAATGAGTTATTCTGAGAATAATTATATTAAAATATAGTTTATTCTAATAATTCATTGAGACAGGACAAATAAGTAAAATCTCAAAGAGAGGATTTTATATATTAATAAATGTGAATGTTTTCCCTGGACTGGCTAATGAAATGAAGTTGTTAAATTGAAAGGTTATGTATGTGTGTGTCTGTATGCATGTGCACATATGTATGTTGGTATGTCATAAAGCTATGAAAATAATTTGACTGTTTGAGAAAAATGCATTTTATCAACAGTTTTCAGAAATTAAATATTATATATTTTTAAAAATCATCCTCTAATTGTCTACAGTGTAAGAAATAGGATCTGCCAAGTTTAAGAAAGTAAGCAAAAAGTTCAGAACATAGGAAAACAAAACATGATAGTCAACAGCAAAACACTAAGCTGAGGTCTGCTCATACCCAGGGGTTTGTACTGACAAAGACACTTCATCCAGCATACAGTGCATTTCACTGCAGATGAGTTATTTAAATCCTATAATAAACCTTGTTTCTTTGAATAGTACATATGTAAATGCTAAATATGTATTTCTGCATTCCTTTAACAAATACCAAATGAGTAGCTCTTACAACACAGGCCAAGTATTCTGGAGAACAAAATTTCTTCTCTTGTAGAACTTGTTTTGTAATGGGAGGAGATAGGCCATAATGAAATCAAGTACTGTAGAGGAAAATAAGCTGGGAAGATAGGGAGTGGGGGAAGAAACTGGACTTGTAGATAGAGTGGCTAGAAAAGGCCTTAGTATTGAGGGCATGATTTAAGGGGGAAGAGAGAGCCTATAGAATAGGAGAAAATCTTTGTTCCCTATACCTCAAATAGAGCATAAATTTCCAGGCTATATAAAGAACTCAAAAAACTTAACACCAAAAAAAAAAACCCAATCAATAAATATGCAAAGAAACTGAACAGACTGAACAGACACTTCACAGAAGAAGAAATATGAATGGTCAACAAATACATAAGAAAATGTTCAACATCTCTAGCAATTAGAAAAATGTAAATTAAAACTACACTGAGATTTTCATCTCACTCCAGTCAGAATGGCAAGTATCAAAACAGAAGCAACAATAAATATTGGTAAGGATGTGTGGGAAAACATACACTCATACCTTGCTGGTGGGACTACAAATCGGTTCAACCATGAGATTCCTTCAAAAAATTAGCAATGGAACTACCATTTGACCCAGTTATACCACTCCTCAGTATATATCCAAAGGAGTTAAAATCAGCATATTACAGTGATACAGACACATCAATGTTTATATCAGCTCAATTCACAATAGCTAAGCTGTGGAACCAACCTAGGTGCTCTTCAACAGATGAATGGATAAAGAAAATGTGTTACATATACATAATGGAATATTACTCAGATATTAAAAAGAATGACTTTATGACATTTGCTGGTAAATGGAAGGATCTGGAGACTATCATATTTTTTTAATTTTTTTATGTTTTTTTTATTGGTTGTTCAAAACATTACAAAGCTCTTGGCATATCATATTTCATACATTAGATTCAAGTGGGTTATGAACTCCCATTTTTACCCCAAATACAGATTGCACAATCACATATTACGTGAAATAATCCAATCCCAAAAAAGCAAAGGTCAAATGGTCTCTCTGATATGTGGATGCTAACATACAACAAGGGGCAGAAGGTAGAGAATAGAAGTCCAGTGGATTAGACAAAGGTGAATGAAGGAAAGGGTTGGTAGGAATAGGAAAAACAGTGGAATAAATCAGACATAACTTTCCTATGTTCATATATGAATACAGCACCAATGAAACTCCAGATCATATACAATCACAAGGATGGGATCCTAATCAGAGTAAGTTATACTTCATGTATGTATAATATGTCAAAATATACTGTACTGCCACGTATATCTATAAAAAAAACAAATAGTAAAAAAAGTTAAAAATAAGTTAGAAATAAAAAAAGTTAGAAATAAGCCGTGAAGATAAGGGGAAAAGATTGCAGACAAAGGGAGCAGCAAGCAGAGAGCCTGCAGCCACTGTGACTGAGCAGAATGGGCAAGGGACAGAGTGCTGGGAAGTGCATGGCAGATAATGTGAAAGCTGGTGAGAACAGATAGGGCAAAGTAGCTATTGTAAGTACTCTAACTTTTCTCCTGGGTGAAGTGAATACCCACTGGAAGATTCTAAGAAAAACAATGACATCGTCTGATGTCTGTTTTAGAGCAGAAGAACTTCCTGCACTTGTCTCAAATTCCTTTTCAGAGACTAAATATCGCTGCTGTGTTAAGAGTAGATTATAAGATGGCTAATAAGGAGACAGTTGCAGCAATACAGGTAAGAGATAGTAATGAAGGTTGGTCCAGAGTGGTAGCATGAGTGACACCTAGTCAGAGATCAGCTATATGTTGAAGGCTGGAACCAACAAGATTTGCTTATAGATCAGAGTGTGAGAGAAAGCGAAGAATCAAAGATATCAAGTTTTTCAGCCTTAAGAACTACAAGTACAGATTGGCCATTTTCTGAGAAGCCTATAGAAGAATGAGATCTGGGAAGGAGAAAAAAGAAGTTAAGAATGAGGAATTTGAGGGTCATAAATTTGAAATCTCTGTTTGGTATCTGTCATGGATTTTACTGTGCCCTTCAAAAAAAAAATGTTAAAGTCCTAACACCTACTATCTTAGAATATGACCTTATTTGAGAATAGGGTCTTTATGGAATAAATCAAGTTAAAATGAGGTCATTGGGGGTGAGTTCTAATCCAATAGGACTGATATCTATAGAAAGGGAAAATTTGAGCTCAGACATATAGGGAAGATGGTGTGAAGACATACAGAGGAGTGGCAGTGTGAGGTAGATACAGAGACCGAAGTGATACTACAACAAGGAATATCTGGGCCACCAACAGCTGGAAGAGACAAGGAAGGATCTTTACAGACTTCAGAGGGAGTGTGACTTTGTCAACAATGGGATTTGGGACTTTAAGTCTCCAGATCTGGGAAACAATATATATCTGATATTCTAAGCCACCAAATTCACATCCCATAGGAAACTTGGGATGTGAATTGAGCAAGAATAAAGGTGAATACCAGGCAGATATAAAGACCGTTTCTGAATGAATGAGCAAAGATTAAAAAGAGAAGGGGAAAGAAATGATCATCTCAAGCTATTTATGAATAGTGCAGAAAAGAGCCATATGAACAAAGCAGTCAGAGCTGAAGCAGCGCCTATCCCCGGGGGTGGGGGGATGGGGGGGTGGATTCAGAACAGTTTCAGAGAGAAAGTCTTAAAAAATGAATGGAAATTGGGGAGATGAGAATATGAGGTAAGGGCAAACAGGAGGAGAAAACATCACATGCGAAAGCAAATCTGAAGATGACAGTGAAGGTGTGGTCAGCTACTGGTGCATTGGTGAGCAGACCTGGAAACTGCCCCCTTCACCATCTAGGATTATTTATAGTAATTACCATTTTTATTTACCCATTTAATATTTCTTAGTCACTCTTCAATACATATGTATAATTATGCACACATAAATTACATAACAAATTATATGTTTGTGTATGTAAACATCTTTATAAAACACATATTAAAATTTGCTAACTGACGTGTGCATTTTTAAATATAGAATAAAAGCACATTGCTTTTCTTCCCCCTCTGCCTGCTTCCATTCCAACTTCCTTCTTCTAACTGTTAGAACACCTCCCTGGTCACTTTTAGGTCAATCCCTCATCTCTGAACTTCATGCAATTTTGTCCACAAGTATTTCAGCAGACCAACTTGAAAATATGAAACTCATGCTCTAACATGTTTAATTTGTGTCTGTTGCAAATATATCACTATGAAGAATGGTATGATGAGCTTCATATGACATGGCATCCTGTCCTCTTGGCTGTGTATTCTAAATATTTCAACATGGAGTTTAGAGTTTTTTTGTTTGTTATAGATATTGTATCACAAAGATAAGAGAAGTTACCTATGTTGAGTGTATTCTGCAAGGTAATTTTTATACACAGATTTTTCTTAAGTCCTTTAAGCAACCATGTCATGGCTTAATATGATAAGACCTCAGAGTCATGCAGCTCAGCAAGCTTCAGAATATTATCAGTATATGAGCAAGTACTCTGGACCTATTATGTCTGTAATACAGTGCTATGAAAGCCTACAACTAAATCAGTAAGGGACACTGGACACAATCAATGCCATGATAACTAATTATGACCCTAAAGAAACCCCACATATACAAAGCTCTATGAACCAGAGAAGATTTTTATTGGAAAAGGGAACTGAACACACCTCCCTGAGGCAGAAGCTTAGGAGCAACAAAGAGAACTGATGCTTTCTTGGGATGCCTTCTCCAACAGTGGCATGTTTGCAGCAGTTATTTAAAAGAATGTGTTATATGACAATTGTAATTGATATGATGAAAAGATTAGAGAAATCACAGTGAGAAAGAAGGTTGTCAGTGTGACATCTGATTCTTGATTTATTCAACTGATGCATACCTGTCCTAGGGGCTAGGGCTATCATAATGAGTGAACAGGATGGGTAGACTTCCATTCTATGGAGGGCAAACAACCTAAAAGAAATAAATATATAAAAGGAAGGTAAAATAGTAGCATGTGCTATGCAGAAAATTAAAGAGGGATGGTTGATGGTTACTTATAGCCAGGTAACAGGGGAGGCTTCATGGAGACACTGGGGTTTAAACAAGATCTGAGTGATGAGAAGGAACCAGCTCATGAAGCTGTGGAGAACAGTAAAAAAGTACAAAGAATGGAATAAACTTGTGATTAAGGAAAAAACAAAAGCCAGTGTATCTTGAGCATGAGAGGTGTGCAAAGAGCAGTAGGGATAGGTCCTAAAAGGTTAGATCACAGGGCTTCATAAGTGAAGAATTTATGTTTCACTCTAAGAAGTAAAGCTCTGGCAGCAGGAGAGCAACCCAAAATGGTTTACAGTCCTCAAAGATTCTCTTGACTTTTGTGGACAGGATATGTGGCCTGTGTAACCCCCAAAATTATAAGTAAAGTTAAAATACAAGTAAATACAGTTATCATTTTGGGATAAAATGGATTTGTGTATTGACAGGTTCCATTAGAAACCAGATGAGTGTCCAGTCAAGAGGGAAGGAGAACTTGAGTTTATAGGGGGAAAGCAGGAGCGTCGGGTGGAATGAAGTAAATTGAATTTTTGGTGGCCCTGTTGGTTACACAAGTTGTTTTGAGCAGTTTTAGATTGTGGCATGTTCATATGGTAACTATGCCTGGTTAGTTGCTGGGGGCTCTTCCAAGGGACTTACTTGGAAGCAGTTAGTCTCTTGGTGCAATCAGGAAGTCAGCAGAAGTCCCATGGTTGGAAATTATCATAATGGGATCTTCTAAGTTCATTCTTCCCAAACACTATCCTTTATCTGGAAAGTAAAGGCTGAGTAACTATGTCCTTGAGGTAAACTGCAGCCCATCAAATGTAATTTCTGAAGCTCACAGAAGAGTTTTGCTTTCTTGACCAAATTGCTGCAATCTTTATATTTTATTTCCCCAAGAGGTAGGTAGGTAGCTTCTGGTGGTGAGGCTGTTGCAATTGGACCATGTGGGAGGGGGCAACAGGGTCTTAGTGGTGGTGGAGATGGAACAGAGTAGGGAATTCAGGGTTGTTTGGAACATAGATCAGAACCTTAGGGCTGACTTCAGTGTACCATGTGGTGAAAGAAAGAGTACTGGAACCAGAAGTCTCCTCCCACATCAGGCAATACAGAAAGCTCAGCTCTGTAACTCCAGGTATTAAGCCTGGCTGTGTACTTTCTGGGGTGAGGTATCAAAATCACTTTGGGAACTGATTGCAATTTATATTTCCCTATAAGAATCTGAATGCTCCAAAAGGTATTCTATTTACCTTCAATTAACAATCACTGCCATTATGTCTGTTTTGGCTAAATGTCCAGGCAGCAGGAAGAAAAAAAAAAGCATAAATAAAGTGACACTATTACCATAGATGATAGGTTTAGGTAACATCCCAGTACCCTGAAAAGACAAGCCTTATTCTTTATGGGGCCATGATCAATGTGAAATTTTAGGACAATCAGATCCATGTTCCTCTTATAGTTTCATCTCCATTCCATAACTTAGAAAGGGTGAAACTCCATATAAACAGCCCATCAATAGCATATCTTAAAATAGTATTTTAAATAGTTTTTGAAATATTTAAAATAATATTTAAAACATTTTAAATTTTAGTAACAAATAATGTGTCATATTTTTCATTTACCATTGTTTATGTGGAAGAAACTTTTCAAGTTCTTCCATTCCCAAAATTTCATGCAGATGCTTATGAATGCATTTTCCCTATAGCCTGGCCCATTGAGAGTCATTTTCCCATATATCTAGCATGAGAGACTATTGTTCAAAGTGTTTCTGGGGTTCTTCATCTGTTTTTGTTGTTGTTTTTCACTAAAAGCCCAAATCTCTTATATGGTTCTTCTTTTCCAAAATTTGTTGTTTTTCTTTTAAATTTCTTTATTGGTTCATTTTAATCATAAATACTAGTGGGATTCATTGCTATATATTTATACATGCACACAGAATAATTTGGAAATTCTTGCTTTTTAAAATAACAGATACGTTTTGATTTCATTGTTTTTCTAACTGGTTTACAGACCACCTCCGAGGCATATGTGACCTGTTATTTCCAGGGTGTGTGTCTTAGCATTTTATGGGATATTAGACATTTCATAAAAATGGGTGATTTTTTTGGCAAAGATTTTCATAGTAAATGCTGTTAACTGATACACTTTTAATGCTCATCTAGAGTGACTCCTCCAGTGGAGCAGAGATGGGATGTTGGGGAATACAAGACTGTCCCCTCTGGAGAATCTCTCAGGGGGGTTCTTGCCCACACACTGGATGAAAGGAAACAGATATATTTCCCCCCAGAACTGTGTTGCTTTTGGAAACAACATGGCATAATGTTTGACTCTTTGTCCATGTTTAAACTTTCTGCCTTAAAAATACATATCTCTTTCATTTAACCATGGCAAGGTTAATAATATTTACACATACCTTCTTCCACATTGTGAGACATAAATATAAGCTGGGACATGCCAGCTTGTTGTTTTCTAAATAGAATCAGTTTATCTTTGGTTTAGCTGAAATTGCTGCAGAGTACACTTCCTCCTGGGATCTGAATGCAAAATAACTGAAGCAGATTGAAGTTGGCAGTGACTAATGAAGTCTTGGGCACAAGTCAGCAAGTCAGTGCATTTTTCCTTATTAGGAGAAAGAGGAGGAACCAGAGCCTCTTGAGATCCAGGCATTTCTTCTTCCCCACTGGGAGAGGGGATTCAAACACAAATATTCCTCCTACATTCTTTCCAAAGACATCAAATTCATAGTATACAAATTTGTTACATTACTGATAATTCCCAGCCAGCTTCCTTGTTTAATGAGCCATTTGAGCTGCCTAAAGGTATTCTACATAACAATAATTTTACTCAGTCACATAAAATTTATGAAGCTGGGTGAAAATTAACATGAATTAAAATCATGGTAATGTTTCTTTGATAACTCTTTCTGCAAGCTGACCACCTTGTCCCACCTGTGGTGCCCTGGGAAGGTCTGCCTGAGACTATCTAGCCTTGCTCTTTACTGAGTCTTAATATGTGCTAGTGTGGCTTCACTTTGTGATAAGTATTCATATGTTTCCATATATCACTTATATATCTACACCTTTATGTCAGGAAATACCAGAGTGATTTGTTTCTCTCCTGATATGTTTTATTTTTGTACCTATTTTTTTTGTAACCTTTTAAAAGGTTTCAGGGATCTGTAGTATCACATGGCACTTAATGGATTATGCATACATGGTTTGTTTGCCACATCTCAAAATCTGTTTTGAAAGAAATCGGTGTATTCTTCTCTGTCTTCGCTTCGGCATTCTCAGCCCATGCCCACACAGAGAGCAGCAAGATTTGTGTTTTCCACCTCATTAAATTGACAGCAGAAATTAGTTTGTGGTATTAAAAACTAAAAAGTTAAATTACAGCTACACGTGTCCTCTATGCAATGGGGCGTGTGGAAGATGTTTGATTTTAATGTTTGCTATAATGGAGAATTTAAATTACAATGTTTGTCAAATCTCTAATCTTTGTTACAGAGCAGAATATTAATTACGCTTTTAACTATGAGAGGTAAATAAAATGAGCATCCACTGCAAGCCCAGGGGTAAATTGCAGATTACTGACAACGTGACATAATGCTCTAAATGTCAGTTTT
Source organism: Marmota flaviventris (assembly GCF_047511675.1). Classification (NCBI taxonomy): domain Eukaryota; kingdom Metazoa; phylum Chordata; class Mammalia; order Rodentia; family Sciuridae; genus Marmota; species Marmota flaviventris. Next base: position 57,625,857 of record NC_092513.1, read on the forward strand.
GTCAAACAAATTTAGAGGAACGGTTAAACTATTAGCTTCCTGTTGTTCCAGGGCCTTTCTTACAGCAAGTGACTGTTTTGAGCAGCAGGGATACTGTGCCTTATGGAAGACTAAGAGAGTTAAATTGAATAAGCAAGATGGATGAGGAGACAAGGCCGCAGACTCGCTCAATTAGTTTATAACCGTCTATTAACTTCTGCAGGTCATTTTGAATAAGCAGCAGATTAACTCTTGCACTTTTGTGGGGGAAATAGGGAGTCTTAGGAAAGGGGTGGTGTGGTGCTTAGTGGATGAAAAATACTCTGGTTCTCATTTTTCTCTGTCTTCTACTTTGCTGGGTCTATGTGTGAAGCTTTGGTGATGGTTGAGGAGCTGTTCAGGTTTAAAGGAGAAGAATGAGGAGTAACATACCCCCGGGATTGCTCCTAGTGGTTCTTGCATGAACAGTGCCTGCCTGTCTCCAAGGAATAAGTCCAGTTTCAGTTGCTGTGGCTTTTTCAGAACCTGTACTTGGGAAGAGTAGTGACTCTGGGTTCTTCGGACTCAAGACTAAAAATTCTTCCTAAATGACCATAGCCAGGGTTTTCTCCCTTTGACAGCACGGAAGGACCCTTAGAGAGTTGTTGCTTCACACAACATGACACAGAACCTCACAGCAAGTAGAATTCACTCTTGCTTCCATGAAACATTGTTCTTATTCTCAGTATTTATGAAAATTCTAATCTGCTAATGCTCACCTTGTGAAGTCACTAAGGAAGTGTGACATGGTATGACCAGTTGATTATTACCAGTAAGAACAGCAACATTCAGTATGAAATCATTAAAGAAACATAGTGAGAATTAAAGGGGATCAAAGGACATAAAGATTAGAGGGGGAATGAAAAATAAGTGCAGGGAAATGCAGAAACTGTGAATGATTATTTCAAAGACTTTACTGTCTTTTCTGAATTTAATGTCCTTAACTTGTACACCAACATGCAGACATGACATAATGCCAGCCATTCATCAGAATTCTTTTGTGTACCTCAGAGCAGTTATTAGATACTATTGCTTTTCAACACACACACACACACACACACACACACACACACCCCTCACAAAGGTAATCATTTATCTTTTGCTGTTTTGAAAGACTAAGAAATTTAAGCTTGATCCTCCTTTTGGCAGGTTGGAACATTCCCCTTGTGGACCTGTTCATTTAGAACCAGTTGTCAAGAGAGAATCAAGAAAAAATAACATATATAATATATGGGTTTCCTAAATAAGAATTATGATCTTTTTAGTTCAGAAAGATATAGTTACTTCTGAATAAGTCTTCGTTGAGAGAAAGAGCCAAGTCTTGATCTAACTGTTAGATGTCTGTTTTGACATGTGTCAGTAATTGCTGATTCACTCTTTAATTAGGGTTTTTCCTTCGACCATCCCTTGAATTACCTATTCCAAGATCATTAATTTCTTCATTGTCTAATGTTTCGCTGGACTAAATGTAAGCATTTCTGTGCTGATAGATGTTATTAAATACTGCATCTCTTTTATAATCATCAGTGAGAACCACCAGATTGAGGGCAGTTCATTTCTTCATCAGCCCACTTCATGAAGCCCTCAGGAGGTAAGATCCCAATGAGCAAAGTGAGAATAAGCAGGTAAAATAAGAGTCCAGTGATTGCCCTTTCAAAACAAGGCATTTGGCATATCTTAAACTTGAAATCTTGTTCTGCTTTTCCTCCACTGAGCTAATTGCAGACATTACCAAGTGTTTATTTTGCAAACTACAATTGGAGGACGTTGCCATGGAAGAGTAGGCAAGGAATGGAGGAAAAGTTTATCCCAGTTATAGCCCAGAGTTTATTCACTAATTTTTGTCTATTCCCTGGCACTTTACACAGCCAGTAGCATAGCATACTTTCTTGTTGCTATGGTTGTTGCTGTGGTCATTTTCACTCACCCTCTCTGTCCTAAGGTTTGAGTTTCTCAGGGGTAAGGACTAGCATCCTCACCCTGTATCCCAAGCACTTGGTGTAAAGCTGGGTTCCTGGGGGTTTTTTAGGGAAAATTATAATATCTAGATGAATACATACTGGAAAACATTAAAGGACAGTTTTGTGGATATCCAGGTTCCTGGATAACAAAAAGCACTGCTGTTTCAAATGACATTAAGCTGTTAGAAAAGGCATCTATACCATCTTTCTTCCAATTGAGCCCCTATCAAATATCTGTGCTTTGCCTGTTTCCCACTAATCCTCATAATCACAAAGTAGATTATATGTCATTCACAATGTTCATATGAGGAAACCAAGTCTTAAAAAGTTTCATTGCCTTTTATACAGAAAGCCAGAACTAGCCAAGTTATGGGGTAGGGTCTCTCCTATTTGCTCAGTGAAAGAAGTTTTCATCTGAGAGGGGACAAGGAGGTGCTAAGAGAGGTCAGAGGATGTAAGAGAAAACGAAATATTAGTGATATTATTCTCCTGCTCAGTTGACTTCCTATTCAAGTATATATATACAGACATCTCAGCTTCACTGCCAAGGCCTGACACAAAATGACCGCAGAGTTTCACTCTAGACAGTTCATACCTTATTTGTTTTTCTAAAAGAGTAGTTGGCTAATTAGGAATGTAATATAAAAGCATATGACAGTCTTTTTAAGAGTTAGTTCTTTTATCTTGTCAAAATGAAATATAAGGAGACCTCCAGTCAGTAGCTTAGAATTGGATATTTTAGCAAAGGTTTTCCATCCTCTTAGTATAAATCAGTCTCACATATTTCAGGTATTGTTCAAAAAACTCTCATTGTTGTTCCAGACATCATAAGCAGAATGAAATGCTGAGCATTCTCTTCATCATGCTGGGCAGACAGACCCTTCCACAGCACAACATCCCTTTGCCCAGACATCAGCGCATTCCAAACTTCCATGATAGAAAAAAAAAATGAATCTGATTAAAAATGACTTGGGCTTATTTTTGCTATACTGTCCCCACAGGAGTCTTACCTGTCCAAACTGCTAAAACAACACTTCATACCCTCCAGGGATTATGATTTATATTGAATACCACTGTCTGTCTGCTGTCGTGCCATTAACCATGGGGAGGGCACGCATTTTAGCAAAATCATAAATCTCCTCTTGGTATATATAGTAAATGCAAGGAGAGTGTTCAGATTTCTTCTTCCTAGCATTTGTTCTCCCTTAACTCTGATGTGAGTGAAGAGCACCATCACATGACACAGAAGAGGTCATTATGTTTGAATTCCTTGGGTTGGGGACAGGGTGGCTTTATCTTTGCATCAGAAATTAAAAGAAAGTAGAGTACCTGCAGGGGACACACATCCCCTGAAAGTTGCCAGCACTGTTTGCCAGACAGCTCCCAGATAAGCAGATGGCTTTTAAATGATGAAACCTAATTTTTATAAAATGCTAATGAGTTAGAGAAAGATAATTTGAAAGTCTGCCATACATCACGGGAAATGTCTTTTGTGTCTGTATCCTTTGCTCCTAAGAATCAAGTACCCATCACCTGGGTGAGCTCAGTGTTTCTCTATCATTTAAACCACGTGACCACAAGAAAAAGGGAAAAGGAGAACCCTCATTCATGATGAAACAATTAAAAAGAAATTTATATTAATATATTTAAAAATCAGCCTTACAGCTGCCTTTTGAGCTATGCATTTCAAACATCTCGCCAGTGGCTTCCTGTGGTGTGACTCTCAACTCATTTCTCTATGAATTTTCACTGAAACTCAGAAAATTCAGATTGCCCATTTAAAAGTTGTTTCTGACTGTGAGCTTGTCAAGTCTGGGGTGCTAGGAAAAAAATTAATGAAAATAGTGGCAAACTGCATTTTGTCTCTGGATTCATGCCTGATGTATTTGTGACTCAGGGCAAGTCACCTAACCTTTTATGTATGATTTCGTGTTTGTAATGTGGAATAGTATGGCCCATCCATGGCCTGTTTGTTGAAGAAACCATTCAAGCTGTAGAATTTCACATTCTAATCTTGGTTGATATATTCTCATAGTGTCATTTAACATATCTTTTTGTTATCTGTATTTCCAGTGAACTGGGTCTAGAACTATAGGAGTAATCAGATTCCAGTTTTGTGTTTGGATGGAAACTTTCATAGGTGGTTTTTGGAACTTCCTATTACTTTGCATCAGGAAGCACATAATGCCGAGATCGATTAGTGGATTGTGGTTTTGCCAACCTCGTCCATCTATTATGAAGTTCCACATCAGCCTTTCACTTAATAGGTTTTTAAGCTGCTGCCGATGATTACCTAAATCCATTATTTTATTAAAGGTTTCAAACTGATGACATCTTAATTCTATTATCCATCTGCATTTATGAAGTACTATTCTCTACTCAACTATTCCCCCTCAAATGCAGTTCATATAGGATAAATTTCTGAAATTCTTTCCCCACATTTACCAGTTTCATAATAAATCAGTACCATAGGACTTTATAAGATTTCCAATAGTGTCATGATGAACTCAGGTATTCAAATGTATGGGACATGTTTTCATACTTAACAGTAATTAGTGTTTGGATGTTTAGAGTATTGATTCTTCAGCCAACCAGAGCCCCTTCAAACTATTGTCTGTGTTTTGAATGATGGAATTTTTAAAAATATTTATTTTATGTGGTGCTGAGGATTGAACTTAGTATCTCACATGTGCGAGGCAAGTGCCCTACCATTAAGCTATGTATGGCACCAGCCCTTGAATAATGGAATTTTTGAGAGGCTCTGAGGCTACAGGATGTCTTTTTAATTCATCTTGTGCATTGTCTGCCCGTATTTGAAATTGGCTATTTTTTTCAAGAATCCTTGGTTTCTTAAAGGGAAAAATGATGTTTAGAAACCACAGTCTGACTGTAAGGGGTGATCATTGAGCCCAGTTGGCTATTGCTTTTAGACCTACACCAGCCACTTCTACAATCTTTAACCCGGCAGTGTCTGCTTAAACATCTGATGCCAATTTTTAACTTATCCCCTTTATTTGTTCACGAGGAAGAGAAAGGCTATTATATGTAGTGAAATCTAAGAAAGTATCTTCATGCCCTCTGGGGAAGGGAAGCCTTAAAACACAAAGAATTGATAAATTTGTATACTTCAAAATTAAAAACTTTTGTATATGAAAAGACACTATCAACAAGGTTTAAAACAAGTAAATATTAGAAGGAAATATTTCTAATACTCTATTCCAAAGTACTAATAGCCTAAATATAAAGAATATGTTGATATCAATAAGACAACACAATCCAAAAGACAAATGAATATAAAATAGGAAACTATAAAATAGCATTATATTCTGTAATAATGTATATTCTGTAATAATGTACATGTATAATGTATATTTTGTAATAATGTAGATGTATAATATATTCTATAAATAACATTTGAAAAGTTGTTCAGCCTCCCACATAATCAGGTATATGCAAATCAACAAATTATAGGATGCCATTTTTTCAGCATCACTTTGCCAATTGTTTTTGTGAATGACAGCAAGTGTTAGTGAATGTGTAGGCAAACACAAACTCATCAATTCTGCTAGCTTAGAACAACTTTGTTGATAGATTTGAAACTTCATTTTAATTTTGGAAAAAGCAAACCCTTCTTTTCTCCATTATTCTTATCCCATCCCAACCCCCTCCATGCACACATAATTATGAAATTAGTGAATACCATGTGAAGACCAATGTACTTTTCACATTCTTATTAATAAATACGAGTCTTTCAATACGAGTGTACTGATGTACTAAAATAAATTTAGTGTGCTTTAAGACTCTCTCTGTAATGAAGATAAAATTACAATTTCAGATTCATAGAAGTAAAGATTTTTAAAGTGTGGTTTTATGTTTTTCCAGGGGGAAATGGTATTTTTGACAATCAGCTAGCAATCACTTAGGATAAGTCAGCAAGAAAATGTATGTCTGTGTTGGGAAGAGCTGTTGATACGTAAATATACATTTTAGAAATGCCAATTGATCATGGAATGCCCATAAATGATACAGTATTAAAATTTTGAATATCCCTGTTATACCTTTGCTGCTTTAACAAGTTACTACAATATAATGCTTAAAATAACACAGTTATAGTTATGGAGGTCAGAATTCTGACACAGTTATCACTGGAATAAAATCAAGGTGTCAGCAGGGCTCTATTCCTTTCTGGGAAGCTGCAGAAGAGAATCTATTCCTTGCCTTTTCCCACTTCCAGAAACCACCCATATTCGTTAGCATGAGGCCCTTTCCACATCTTCAGAGCCAGCAAGGGTTGGCTGAGAACTTCACACCCATTGCACTGACCTACTACTGTTCTTCCTCTTAAAATGTTATGCTGACATATCAGCCAGATAATTTAGGATGGACTCCCTATCTTAAGCTTAGCTCATTACAACTTCCATTCTAACTGCACCCTTAATTCCATGTTGCCATGTAACATACAGTCACAGGTTCCAAGATTAGGAGGTGAATGTTTTCAAGGAGTCATTCTGCCCAGAAATGAGGTCTGACTCCAACACAAAAGGATGTCCCTTCCTAAAAGGCTAAAGTTTGCGTATCTGCCAGTTATTAGGGCCCCTTAAGAAGTAGATTCTATTTGCTCTAAATTAACCAGGAGTTTTGTTTTTAATTCAGAATATGTCTTAAAAACAGTTTCAACCTATATGTTTATGAGATTATTGTTTACTTAATCTCGTACATCCAAGGGTTTGCCTGGATTTCATAATAATGTCAGTGCTTCAATTAGGGTCCAGAATATGCAGTTTTACTGAATCCCTATTGGCCAATTTTATGAGGCAGAGGCATTCCTAGGTTTTCTAGTAAGCTTAACAGACATAATCAAGAGGGAAATGGGAGTACCATTCTAATGTGACATGCATTAAAAATCCCTCTTATTCTCACTAGTATTTATAGTCTGATACAGGATCAACCATATACCAATTTAGTCTTGCTGCAGAGTGACATTTTTGAAACCATTAAATTTCAAGATAATGTACACACATGGAATTTAGCAGCATAAGCTGACTGTGAGCAGGGAACTGCTATCACTAATGTCACTTTATTCTCAGTTCTGCTCTACTGTGGATTATACCAGTTTCATATTTCTTGTGCCATTACTGATTCCAGTCCCTCTGGATTCATATTGCCCTGATGTGAGAAATAAAACTAAACAAAATATTACTAAGGATGACAGATACTGCATCTATTATTTTTATGGCTGGCTTTTTTTAGTGTTTAAAAATCTTCAGCTGGTTTGGGAAATTACATTTTGATACTCACAGGAGCCATGAGGGACTCCCAAATGGAAGGTGTTTTTTGTCAGGCGGGATCTATATGCAGGTGGATCTTGGAGGGCAGACTGTGTATGTGTTTATATGTCCTACTGCAGCATGTGTTCAAAAGAGCCTAGATTCAAACCCAGTCAAACTGTTATAGAATGGGAGCTCAGCCTCCTGGTATAGATCCAGATATAGACTCAGGTGGAGGTGAGGTTATACTGGACATCAAGGAAATTTTCCTGGGTATGAAAGATAACTGAGAGAAAGAGGTAAGATGACCAGAAACGTGATAGGGGATAGAAATGATGATGAAATGTAATTTGGGATTGACCCAAAGTTCTTAAATAAATAATGTTAAATTCAAGTTATATAAGGTGTGTGTGTGTGTGTGTGTGTGTAATTCATCTTTATCATTTCATCATTTCCCTGGTACATTTCCTGCTGCTATAACAAAATACCATAATAATCCAGGCAATTTATAAAGATAATACATTTATTTCTCACATTAGTCCAATATCAAGGTGGTAACATATGTTGAGGGCCTTCTAAGTGTATGATAACATTCTCATGGCATCACAAGATAAGGCAGAGCAAGCCAGCTTACTTAGATCTCTCTTTGTTTTCTAATAAAACCTCTAATGGCATCATGAACCCCACCCTCATGACCTTGTCTACTCCTTTTAACTGCCAAGGGCCCACTCCAAGTACCATTAACATGAATTCAGAGACTCATCTTCTAACACATGAACTTTTGGAAAACACATTCAAACCATAGCAATCACTTAGAAAAGTTCAAATATCCATAACCATGACCTGATTCTGTGTTTTCAACTACCTAAGTTACATTCTTTCAACAGCTTGAAAACTGGTAGAGTGTGGGTCTATGCCAGGTATGCTCATCACCAAGTCCTAAGCCAGGAGCCCTCAGAGCCATTGACTATGTAACAGTCATTGTCTCTCCATCTGACTGCTGCCGGACCTTCCCTCACACACAATGCCATTCATCACATATTTTTTATAAAATAAAAATATTATGACCAATTATGCAATCAATAATAAGAACAAACAAATATTTGGTGAGTACTCACCAGGTGCCGGGTACTGTTTTAGGACAGGGGATGAACACTAAGCAAAAGAATTAAATAGCACTGTCTTTACACTGCTGGCTATTAATGTGTGCCTACCGGCTTAGTAAGATACCTGTTGACTGAGAACAAAACAGTGTCTCCCAACATAAGATGAGAGATGCTTAGTAATCAGAGATCCCATTGAAATTCAAGGGTAAGAAATTTTTCTTTTTAATTGATCAAAAAGTCTACTACTATTAGAAAATTTTAGGGAGTCCTGATCCTTCCAGAATATAATAGGCTTTCTTCTTAATATTTTAGTTCAAAAAGTAAAGTTGTTTAATATATTAAGGTTATTAAACTTTTTTATTCTCACATGTCAATTTAACTTAGGATTCCATGAATTTTACTGTAATAAATAACAATATTGGTCTCCTTTTATTGTAGCTCATGATAATGATGGCCATTTCAGAGGCTCATATTTGTTCCATGATTTGGGAGTGATCATAGGTTGCAACCCATGTAATTTTAACTTGTTTTAAAAGAACTCCAGCCTTTTCCAAATATTTCCTTTTCAAATTATAAGTGTAAGAAGGATGATTTTTTTATTGAGTTCATACAATATGACTTTGAGTTTCTTCAGCATAAAATACACGTGGTCATATACACCTGAATGCACCAACAGAGTTACTATCAGCCACTGGACAGAGAAATCCACGTTTCTTTTCATCGAGACCCTGGGGCATGTTCCTTTAGAGATACCCTGTCAGCCAAGGAGACACTCCATGGCATCGTTACCTCTTGTCACCCAACATAAAACAGCAGTAGCGAAAGAACACTTCTGCCTTAGTCAACAACTATGCACTCCCAGCCAGCAAGGTAAACCAGGCTTTATTCACAGTGTCCAGACTTAAGCGACTATTTAACTACTAAGGTCTACTTCTTAGGCCTGAGGACCTAGGACAACTTAATGTGATTGCATTAGTTTCCTTCTAAGAGAGAGATAATAATAGTAATTTCCTCACTGGGCTGTTAATAAGAATTAAAAAGTTAATGAACTTAAAATGCCTGGCTTATCCAAATCCTGTGAATTTTTGCTAATTATTTTCAAATTGTCTTTTTATCACCTGTTGTTGTAGTGCACATTCAAATTGAAATAATTAGAGGTCCAAGTGTTGTGTTTTTTCCTTAAAATTTTAACTTTTAAAAGCATATGGTAATTCACACAGATCTATATGGTGACAGCTGCTTAATCATTTAGGTTTATTCAGCTGAATCTTGGCAACTGGATATAATGTACTCATTGTTTGACTCAACCAATAACTATTTCATTCCTACTGTGAGAGAAATTAAAATACTTTTTGGTTCCAGCTCCTATCCCATAGCTTAATTAAGTCTAAGCACACACTTAATTACAAAAGCCAGGACCAGAAAGTCATTTGTCTTTCATTCTTTTGTCTGTAATGTAATTTTCATATCTGTAAGTTTTGCTATCTTTATAATATTTAAGTGAAAGGTTGTTTTTAAATGAAAATGCCTTTTCTTTGCAACACCTGAACTTCATTCAGGTCAGTGCTACAAAGCCATTGCTCAGGCACAGCTCCTAGCAGCAGAGCCTACAGGGACAGGGATAGTCATGCTCTGGGGTGAACTGTGTCCTACAACCCTTAGTGGCAATGAACCAGGTGTGCAAGCAGCATCCACACTGAGGATGACCCTTGATATCTTTCCCCTGGAATCCACTGGTACTGGTGGCAGATGTGCCTTTTCACCCTGCTCCTCCTACATGGCCACACACTTCTGCTGGAGAGAGGACAATAGGAGGAGGAGTTGTTTCCTTCCTCCATGTTCTCCTAATCTGCAGCCATTTGTCCTCCAGCCCTGCCATGAGACACTTTGCTGACAAGTTCATTCTTCACTGGATTTTCTTTATAAGTTGTGATTCATACCTGTCATGTAGTTAATAACAAGACAGGGCATTTTTCTCATTTCCCTTGCCCTTACTTTATTTTTTGTTTTGCCTTACAAAAGAAACATAACTGAAGGATTAGGATATAATAAGCATGAAGTGTAATAACCCTTCCTTTAACATGAAATCATTACACATTTCTGTCCTCTCTTCCCTTTATCCTGATACCAATTTTAAGGCTATGACTATTTTTTCTTCTAATTTTTTTATCATACAGTATTGCAGTATTTTTGATAGACTTTATTTAAACATGTGTTACTCAGCTTTATTTAAACATGTGTTACTTTCTCAAGTAACAAAGTATTTGAGACAATCAACTTAAAAACAAGAAAGTTTTATTTTGCTTTATAGTTTAGAGATTTCAGTTCATGCTTGGGTAGACTCATTTCATTACACTTGGACCTGTGGTGAGAAAGTATACCATGATGGGTAGCATAGAGCAAAACAAATCCATTCACCTTATGGCAGTCAGGAAGGAAAGAACAAAAGAAGCCCTATCTTTTAAAGGTTCCACCACATCCCAATAACACCAAGCTGAAGACTAACTTTTAACACATGGGCCTTTGGGGGACACTCAGCATCCAAACTCTAATAAAATACAGAGTTCCCATATACCACCTATCATTCACACAGCCTTCTCCACAATCCACATTCTTCAAAAGAGGAGTACATTTATTATACTTTGTGAGCCTATATAGATATATCATTATCACCTAAGGTTCATAGTTCACACAAAGGTTCACTCTTGCTGTTGCACATTCTAATCTGATAACTCTATAATGACATCTATCCTCCATTAGAGTATCATATAGAGTAGCTTCCCTACTCTAAAAATCCTGTATTCTACCTGTTCATTCCTCCCTGATCTCTATACTGTCTTCATAATCTCTTGCCTTTTCCAAAATGTCATATAATGTGAATAGTCTTTTCAGATTGCCTTCTTTCACTTATTAATATGCATTTAAGTTTCTTCTATGTCAAGTCATGGCTTTATAATTCATTTTTTTAGGGTAGTGAAGTTTAAACCCAGGGGTGCCTTACTACTGATCTACATTTTCAGTCCATTTTACTTTATTGTATATTTGAGACATGGCCTTGATAAGTTCCTTAGGACCTCACAACCACTGCTGTGGTTGGCCTTAAACTTGGGATCCTCCTGTCTCAACCTCCTGAGTCACTGGAATTACAGGCATGTGCCAACTACAGCCAGATTTAATTAATTTTTTTAATGTTGAATAACATTCCATTGTTTGGATGTCCACATTTTTTTTATCCATTCTCCTACTGAAGGATATCTTGTTGTGTTTAGATTTTAGCAAGCAGGAATGAAGCTACTATAAACATCTGTGTGTAGATTTTTTGAGTGGATTCAAGTTTTTAGTTCATTTAGGTAGATACCAAGAAGATTGGTATTTACTAGAACATTGCTAAATCTTATGGAGTAAATACATTGGTTTTTTTAAGAATCTGCCAAATTGTCTTCCAAAGTGAGTGTTATTTTGTATTTCCACCAGCAATGAGACTTCCTGTTGCTTCACAACCTCACCAGGATTTAATGTTGTCAATGTTCAGATTTTAGGCCATTCTGATAGATGTGCAATGGTATCTCATTGTTTTAATGTGCATTTCTCTTGTGGCACATAACGTGGAGCTTATTTGCCATCCATATGCCTCCTTTGGTAATGCATCTATTAAGGACTTTGACCAAATTTTTAAATTCTGTTATTTATATTCTTATTATTGTGCTTTAAGAGTTCTTTGTATATTGTGAATACAGTTCTTTATCAGATATGTATTTTGCAAATACTTTCTCCCAGCATGTTGCTTATCTTGCCTTAATAGTGTCTTTCATGGAGAAGAAGTTTTTAATTTAATGAAGTCCATCTCATCAGTTCTTTCTTTCATAGATATCATGCCTTTGATGTTTTATCTAAAAAGCCATTGCAATCTTAATTTTCTCCTATGTTCTCTGCTCTGAATTGTGTAGTTTTATATTTTACCTTTTGGTCTGTGATCCATTTGTTTTTATTTTTTATTTTTTGTTATTGGGGATTAAACTCAGGGGCACTCAACCACTGAGCCACATCCCCAACCCTGTTTTGTATTTTATTTAGAGACAGAGTCTCATGAATTGCTTGGTGCCTCACTTTTTGCTGAGGCTGGCTTTGAACTTGCAATCCTCCTGCCTCTGCCTCTCAAACCACCCAGCTGCTCTGTGATCCATTTTGAGATAATTTTGGTAAGAGAGTGTAAGGTCTCTATCCAAATATGAATTTTTGGCTGGTTGTTACACCACCATTTTTTGAAAAGATTGTTTTTGCTCTGTTTGTATTACCTTTGCTCCTTTCTCAGAGATGAGTTGGCTATATTTATGTAGGTCTCTCTCTCTCGTTCTCTGAGCTCTCTCTGTTCTGCCCCAAAATTTATGTATTATTTTGCTCATACCACAGTGTCTTTATTATCATAGCTTTATAGTAAGTTTGGAAGTTGGATAGTGTTTGTCAATCCTCTGACTTAGCTGTTCTTCAATATTTTGTTAGCTGTTCTGGGCCTCTCTATCTATAATTACTGTAGAATCCATTTGTTGTTGTCAACAAAATAAATTGCTAAGATTTTAATTGAGATTCTATTGAATCTATAGATCAGTTTGGGAAGAACTATATCCTAACAACACTTCTTCCATTTTTTAAATTCTTTGATTTCTTTCATTGGAGGTTTGTAATTTTCTTCTAAATATTGTACATACTTGTTAGATTTATAATAATAATTTCACTTTTGTGAGTGCTAATGTAAATGGGATTTTGTGTTGACTTTTAAATTCCAATTATTCATTACTGGGATACAGAAAATAGGTTGACTTTTGTCTATTAACCTCATATCCTAAAACCTTGCTTATTAGTTTGATGAGCCTTTTGGGTTGACTTAGATTATCTACATAAACAATACTGTTACTGGTAAACACAAAGAATTTTATTCCTTCCCTCCTATTATGTTTTATTTCCTTTTCTTATCTTATTGAATCAGCTAAAACTTCCAATAAATATTGAATAGAATTAGAGAGAGGGGATGTCCTTGCTTGCTTCTGAGCTTTTTGAGAAAGCTTTTAGTTTCTCAAAACAATTGTGTCAACTACAGGATTTTAGTAGATGTTCTTTGTCAATTGAAGAAGTTCCTCTCTAGTCTAGGTTCCTGACAGGTTTTATAATAACTGGATGTTGGATTTTGACAAGTTCTTTTACTGTGTCTATTAATATGATCATATAGTTTTTTCTTCATAGCTATTTGATGTAATGGGTTACATTCATTGAGTTTCAAATATTGAACCAACCTTGAATAGCTGAAATAAATTCCACTTGGTCATAATGTATAATTAAAAAAAAAGAATCCTTGGATTCAATATGCTAATATTTTGTTGAAGATTTTTTTTTCTTGTATGTCTATGACAGGTATTGGTTACAATTTTCTTTTCTTATAATGTATAATTTTGGTATTAGGGTAATGCTGACCTCATAGAATAAGTTAGAGTATACCTTCTGTTTCCATTTTCTGGGAGAGATTAAGGAGAATTGGAACAATTTCTTCCTTAAGTATTTGGTAGTATTCAGCAGTGAACCCATCTGAACCTATAGCTATCTGATTTGGAAGATCATTAATGGGAGAGGGTACTGGGCATTTGATGCAGGGGTAATTTACTACAGAACTACACTTCAGCCCTTTTTATTTTTTTATTTTGAGGAAGGGTTTCATTAGTTTTCTTAGGTCCTCACTAATTTGGTGAATCTGGCCTTGAACTTGCAATGCTCCTGTCTCAGCCTCCCAACCTGCCAGTATTACAGGCATGTACCTCCATGCATGGTGGAATATTATTAATTATTGATCCAGTGTCTTGAATAGATACAGATCTAGTCAAGATTGTACATTTCTTTATGTTTTGAGTATTTTCATATTATGCCCCTCAAGTTCTTAGCCCATTTCATCTAAGTTCTCAAGTTTGTAGACATGGAAATGTTCATAATATTTCTTATCATTCTTTTAATGTCTGTGTGATCTGTAATGATGTACCTACCCTCTTTCATTTCCAATTTTCATAATTTGCATAGTCTCTATTTTTCACTTTTCTAGAAGCTTATTAATTTTATTGATCATTTCAAAGAACCACATTTTGGTGTTTTTTTTTCCTATTGACTTCCTCTTTTCCATTTCATTGATTTTTACACTAATTTTTATTTTTTTCTTTTCTTGTGCTTCCTTCAACTTTTCTTTTTTTTTCTCCTTTCCTTATTTGGAAGCTTAGATTATTTAATTTATGTTTTTCTTTATGAATACATGTATTCAATGTTTTGAATTTCACTCTAAGTACTACTTTGATGCACCCCACAAAATTTGATGCTGTATTTTTATTTTCATTTGTTTTAAAAAAATTTAAATCTTTTTTGAGATTTGTTCTTTGATCTATCTGTTATTTTTCTTCAGATGTTTTGAGATTTTTGGTGATCTTTTTTGAATTTTAGTTTAATTCCATTTTTATCTGAGAGCATACATTACATGATTTCTATTCTTTTAAATTTTTTAAGGTGTGTTTTATGGAACAATGTGTTCTGTTCTTCTGAATGTTCCCTGTGAGCTTGAGAATAATGTCTGTTCTGCTGTCGTTGGATGAAATAATCTAAAGGTGTCAGTTATATCCAATTGATTGATGGTGCTGTTGAGTTCAGCTATGTCCTTACTGATTTTCTGCCTGCTGGATTTGTCCTTTACTGTCAGAGGGATGTTAAAATTTCCAACTATAATAGTGGAATCATCTATATCTCCTTGTACTTCTATCACTTTCTTCATAAAGATAGATAGATAGATAGATAAATAGATAGATAGATGCATTGTTAGAGGTTCATACACACTAAGGATTTTTAAGTATTCTTGGAGACTTGACCCTTTTGTCATACTAAATGTCTCTCTTTATCCCTGATAATTTTCCTTGCTCTGAAGTTTTTTGCTAATTTTAATATAGCTTTTTCTAATTTTCTCTTGATTATTATTTACATAATGATACATTCTCCATCTTTTTTGCATTCTTTTTTTTAGTTGTTGATGGACTTTTATTTTATTTATTCATTTTTATGTGGTACTGAGGATCAAACCCATTGCCTCACACATGCTAGGCATGTGTTCTTACCACTGAGCCAAAATCCCAGCCCCTGCCCCCCCTTTTTTTTTTAATCTATACGTGTCTTTATAATTATGGTAAGTTTCTTATAGATAATATATAGTTGGAGCTTATTTTCTGATCTACTCTGGCAGTCTCTGTGCTCTACTTGATATGTGCAGAGTGTTGATATTTATTGATCTATTAATAACCTAACATGTTTTTGGGGGGACAGGTTATTGTTTGTTGACCATGTTCTCTTTGTTGCCCTGTTCTTTGTTCCTATTTTAGTCTCCCACTCTCTTTCTGTCTTATGTAGCTTAATTGAACATTAAATGCTATTCCATTTTCTCTACATTCTTAGCTTTTTTTCTCTTTTAACTGTTCATTGGTTGCCCTGCAGTTTGCAGTTGTCTTTTACAATTAATGCAAACCTAACTTCAAATAACATTATACTGCTTCACAGTTAGTGCATGTTATTTTAATAGCAAAGTATTCTTTTTTCCTCTCTTCTGTTCCTTACATCATTACTGATTTTATTTTACTTATTAAAAATCCAAAGTCATCAAGTACTTTGTTGCTATTATTATTTTGAGTAAACTTTTATCTGCTAGATCAACTAGATATATATATATATATATATATATATATATATATATATATATATATATATATCTTTACTTATTCCTTTTCTAAAACTCTTCCTTTCTTTATGTACATCCAGGTTTCTGTTTTATATTATTTTCCTTCTTCCTGAGAACTTCTATATTTTTTTCATATTCAGGATTTTTATTCAATTTTATAGTGAACAATGAAAAAACATCCTTTAGCATTTCCTTTAATTTAGTGTGGCAATTTTTCATAATAAACTATTCAAAGAGATACTTTGGTCAAGACTAGAATGAACTACAAAAAAGAAATGCTATTATAAAACCAACACTGTCATAAATTTATATTAAAACAAAACACAATATTTGCATGATGTTGTTTCCAGTGTTTCCTTGGGACTGGCCTGAACATCATGAAATGACAGAGCAACAAACAGCAGAGACAAAAAGCAGCAAATACCAGTTTGTCATTTGGGATACAAAGACATGGCTGCATTGATGCCAGTAATGCAAATTTTCAATAGTCTTGCTTGTTCTCCTTAGAAGTAGACACGTAAGAGGTGCTATTCTAGGGCAGCATCTCCAAGGTTGTATTAAGGTCCTTGATCTGTGTTGCAGAAGAATTCCATGTCAGACATATTGTGCTGGATGCCACAGTCAATTGTAGTTAAAGGGTGTTTGACAGCTGTCATGACCAACAACTACAACACTATTCTTTGAAATAAATAATACATTCAGGAGTGGCTGAGCTTAGATTTCAGAACTGAGACCTGTATTTTTTGAGGCATCAGAAATGGACACGGTGCTTTCATGACTGACCCAGGCCAAGCAACTCTTACTGGCAGAGCAGATGACCTAGTAGGCTCAGTTACTGGTGCCTCTGCCAACAGAATCTGACATAGCTGACCAAAAGGCCACTTTTCATCCACTTCTTTATTGTAAGCATAAAGCACTGCTTTTGAAGTTGCAGAATCCTGCTGCCAACAAAACCTTAGTGAGATGCCAATCCCACTTGAGGATCATGTATTATATCTGCTTTTAAATATGCTTGTTTACCCACTAGTCATTTTCAGATTCAAAGTAACAAACAAAAATGAGTCACTGCTCTGCTAGCCCTAGCAAATTTGTTCTCTGGAGAAGACCATTTCACAAAAGTGGCTCTGCAAGTAATCTTGAGGATCACCACAATTGGCTTCCAGACAACATCATTCTGGCTATAGGCAGACAGTCACTGGTCTACCCTGTAAGTGACTATGCAGTTGTACTTATGAACTCAGTCAATACCTGTGATGTGTCTGTTGTGGTCCTTGAGTTCATAAAGTTTCACCCACTGGCTCTCATTTTGCTCATAGGTGTGTATTTTGTCATGATTTCTCCTGTTCCAGGCATGATAGGTGATTGGCAAACTACCAACAAATTTCCTCAGTTTTTTTTTTCTGAAAGAATCCATTTCTTCACTTTAGAAGAACAATTTCATATGATACAATATTCTGGCCAGGTGTGGTGGCACATACCTGTAATCCCAGCAGCTCAGGAAGCTGAGGCAGGAGGACTGCAGGTTCTAAGTCTGCCTCAGCAACTTAGTGAGGCTATGAGCAATTTAGTGAGGCCCTGTCTCAAAAAATAAAATAAAAAGCTGGTAATGTGGCTTAGTGGTTAAGCACCCTTGGGTTCAAACCCTCGTACCAAAAAAAAAAGAAAGAAAGAATATTACATTCTGGGTTGATGGCTTTAAAAAAAAAAAAAAAAACAACTGAATATTTCACTCACTCTCTTCTTGCTGGTGTGGTTTCTGAAAAGTTCAATGTAACTCTTAATTTTTTCCCTATAAGAAGGGGTTTTGTCCATCTGGTTCTGTCAGGAATTTTTTTTTTCATCTTTGACTTTCTGCAGTTTGATGTGATACGCCAAGGTGTAGATATTTTTTGGCTTTTATCTTATTTGGTGTTCTCTGAGCATCTGACATGAATTTTATGAAATAGTCATCAATTCTTCACATGTTTCTTCTATTCCATTATTTCTTCTCCTTCTGGCACTCCTACACCTTTGTAGTTGTCCCACAGTTTTGTAATTTTTTTTTTTTTTTTTTGGTTGGTTGGTTGGTTTTTTCAGTCATTTTCCTTTGCTTTTCAGTTTTGGAAGTTCCTATTGTCATGTCCTCAAGCTCAGAAATTCATTATCAGCAGTACCAAATCAACTAATAAGCATATTAAAGGCATTTTGCATTGCCATTACAGTGTTATTTTGTTTGTTTGTTGATTTGGTGGGGGCAGGGGGGGGGGGAGTACTGGAGATTAAACTCCGGAGCACTTGACCACTGAGCCACATTCCTAACCTATTTTGTGATTTTTTTTTTTTTTTAATTTAGAGACAGGGTCTCACTGAGTTGCTTAGCACATCTATTTTACTGAGGCTGGCTTTGAACTCAGGATCCTCCTGCCTCAGCCTCAGTCACTGGGATTACGGGCATGCACCACTGTGCCCAGCTACAATGCTTTTTATCGCTAGCATTTCTTCTCTGTTCTTTCTTAAAATTTCCATCTCTTTGCTTATGTTGCCCAATCTGTTCTTGCATGCTGTCTACTTAACCTATTAGAGCCCTTAACATATTAAGGTTGTTAACATTAACATATTATGGTTATTTTAAATTCTCAAAATCTCTGCCATATTATAGTCTGGTTGTGATGTTTGCTCTGAGTCTTCAAACTCTAATTTTGTCTTTTAGTATACCTTGTAGTTCTTCCTTGATAAATAAACATGATATATCAGATAAAAAGGACCTCAGTAAGTAGACCTTTAAATATAACAAGGGAACAGGGGAGGTGTTCTAAAGTGCTAATTTTTTCTCAGACTTTTAGTGAGCATGCTGTTGGACAATAAACTCACAGATTTTCTCAGGTCTCCCCACCTTCACCCTTAGATGGGACACAATGGTTAACATGAGGTGGAGTTTGGTATTTCCCTTCCTCCTTATTAGTTAGGTACTAATACAATTTCAGCAGGTTAGCTCTGGAAAAATATTTTCCTTAAGGGAAAGCCTTGTATAAAAGCTTAGTCAGCTTTTTGTCACTGTGACCAAAATACCTGACAAGAACAACTTAATGGAGCAAAAATTCATTTTGCGCTTATGATTTCAGAGATTTAGCTAATGATCAGCTGACTCCATTGCTTTTGTCTCAAGGTGAGGCAGAACATCATAGTGGAAGTGTGTAGTGGAGGAGCATTGCTCACCTCATGGTGGCCTGGAAGAGAGTGAGGGGCTGTAGGGAAGATGAGCCTTTCCAGGGAACACCCCGAAAAACTCACCTCCTCCACCCATGCACCACCTGCCTATAGTTGCCATGCAATTAGTCCATTCAAATTAGGATGGACTGGTTAGGTTACAGGTCTCATAAACTAAATCATTTCATCTGTTTAATTAATAGGATCTTTGGGAGGACAGCTCATATCCAAACCATATACCAATGCTCTGGCATATTTCAAAATGGCCACTTTCCATTTCATCCTGCTAAAAGCATGAAGGGATTTGCTTCTGATCATCACTGTGAGAACATGGTGAAAGCTCATGGAGGTTTAACTCTCAAAAGTGTGGAGACTCCTAAAGATTAGTCATCCTCCCCCCACCCTTCCCTCAGGTCCCTGGCGTTTCTCACTCTAAGCCTGGGCCACAGAGCACCTCCAGCACTTGGTCAATGATGGTTTAGGTCATCCTGACCCTGTAGTGGTTCTTGCTTTTCTTCATGGACTTTGACTCCCATAAGTTGTCATTGTATTTACTTTGGATTTTCCAATTTTGGAGGCAGTTGTTTGCTCTGTGATCTCAAGTCTCTGACAGATATAAGAAGAGTTGCTGATTTTCAATTTGTCCAGCTTTTACTTCTTAGGATGGGGTGATGACTTCCAAGCTCTCTTTGTGCCAGACTGGAAGCTGCAAGTCCTTTCTCAATGGTTTTATAATCTATTTATAGATGTTGATACAAACCATTTTTTTCCTTTTGTTTTCTTCTTCTCTTTTTAATTACTAATACCCTTTCTGATTCATGGAGTACAAATTTGGAGATTGCAGATTAAAATATTTCAGATAAACCAGTTTTTGAAAATAAAAACAGGAATAGATGTACTGAATGTTTAGATATGTTTACAAAGATAAGTTCTCAAAAGTTTTTCTAGTAGGTTTCAGGGTTTTCAACTTAAAAGAATAATACAAGGTTCAATGAGGAGGGGGGAGTGGGAGGAACCTCCAGTTGATCCACAGTCATAACCCAGCTTCAGTTCTAAATATAACCTTCCTTAACTATCTGTAATTATGCATGAGAACTTTGAGCAGCATATAAGAACAAATAATATTCCCAAATAATAAAATTCCAAGAACAGGCAAGCGCAGACTTTGACTCCACACCAGCATGGCTGAAAGAGGAGAAGATTATCTTCCATGGGGAAGGTGATCTGCAGGTGTCAAGAGAAGGGTGCCAGTCACCCTACCTGACCTTTCAAAATCTTTGTAACATCACCCTTGAACATACGATGTTTCAATTTACTGTCAGAGACATTATAGGTGACTTCCAATTATCTGTTTAAAAATGATCTCTTTTCCCATCACCTATTTGCAATTAAAAGGGCAACTTATTAATGAAAGCCTTTTGCCTTCAAAGTATGAAATTAAAAGATGATTATAACTACAGGCAAGAAAGCATTTGGATTATGTATTATTTGGAAATGATAATAAAGATTATCCATATGGTCTAATGTTGTGATTCCTTCCATTCCATTCACAATCACCTTATATGGGTACAATTTTGATTACATGGCCCATTTTTTAATTCTGTTATGTCCTAGGTCAACCAGTGTCAAGATGATTTACTGGAAATAGCTTCTATTGCTTTTTTTCTTTGTAAATGCTACTAGGATCTTGGTCAGAATTTGAATATCTTCAGATATGGGGACTTTGTTATGTTAGGGTTGTGGTCTTCTTAAACCTCACTTTATCCCTCTTCCTCTAGCAACTTGAATTCTATTCTTGTCTGTCTTGGGTACATAAAAAAAACCTCTGGTAGTAGTGAGACCTGTAAAAAATGGGTTTATCTGTTTATTTATGTTAAGTTTTCCTTAGATTTTTGTGGCTTTTATATAGGTTGCTATAATTTTATATTATGAGATTCAGCTGGTCAGTGAGCAGGATGCAGGGAATAATGTCCTGGGCCTTTTTGCATGATTTTCCACTGACAGAGGAAGCAACATGATTAACCATGCTAAATATTCCTGCTGTGATGTTCATTTGTTGAGTATAGTCAGTGCATTTTGAACATATAACCTCTTTAGTTTACTGGGATGTAACCCCAACATAAGCCAAGGAGCACCTGTTGTTCAAATCTGTCTGCAAATATTTATTAGAATCTTCTCTTCAAAACTGTATGTAGCAATATCAATAATAATTCAGTAATAAGTTAATATCTCTAAGAGAATATCAATAAACAATGATGACCTCATAGTACAAGTATTATTGGTCATTTTAATTTAGTTTATAATAGGAAAAACACAATGTTTTAGGTTGGATTTTTTTTTCATTTTTTGAGGACAGGCAGTGCATGTTTTTCATTTGTATGTGTGTAGCCTGGCAGAGTACCTGACACAAGGCACATAAATCAATGAATCATGAATGTGTAAAATTGTTTCAGTAGAGCTTATTCCTGAACATTGTTCAATGTGCCACCAGATCTCCAGTTTCCATTCACATGCATGTCTACATAATTGAATTCTTTGTCCTTAAGGAAACTAGCCAAGAAGCGGAAGGAGACTATGAGCAGCACCCGGCAGGAGATGACTGTGATGGTGAACTCGATGGACAAGAGTTATGCAGAGCAAGGCACAAGCTGCGATGAAGCCTTCTCCTTCATGGACACACACAATCTAAATGGGAGATGTAAGTGCACCCAATGGCTTTCTGAGATTCCAGGTAGCATTGAGGGATTAAAAAATAAACCAAAAAGAAAAAAAAAAGATTTTTCTTTTAACCTAAAAGAATTGTTATGTCATATTGCTCTCTCCACTCACTTTAACTGGTCTGGAAACACTACATCTCATGGTTTGCCTAGCAAAAATTTTCTAAGGTTGATAGGACCAGGTCAGAGACCACAGGAAACCAGTCTGTAAATTCTTCCAGAGCAGTGACAGGAAGGCTTCCTCCAGTTGAGGAGGAGGCACCTGTTTCTCATCATCCTTTTCTTTGTTTAGGTCCCATTTGTAAGCAAGCCAGGTGTGGAATTGCACAAGGGAAGCCTGTTGTAAAACAGTTTGCTAAATGGCAGTAACAAGTTAATTGTTTATTTGTTTAGCTGGCAGGTTCTGCCTTCATTATAGGGCTATGAGTGGTAATTAATAAATTAAACTGCATTTCAACTTCACAAGCCTTAAACCTCACACCAGGTGGGTAAACTGAGCTAGGCTAATACCTTCCCTTGCTTCCACCTGTGATCCAGGTACACGGCATTATTTCAAGAAACTAACAATTAGATTGATTATATGATGTAAAAATGGAACAGTTGTTTGGTCCCCTTATGATCTCAGATACCACAGGTAAATCACATGGCCATGGCTGGTTTTATAGGCCACAGCACAAGTTCATCAAGTTCAAGGTCAGAGATTTCTTTTGTGTGAAATCTGTCCCTGCAGACTGCTACTGACCCCGGCTGCATAATCAGGTCATTGATCAGCGTGGAGATGGAGAGTGCAGCATTGCTGTTACCTAAATAATGCACATAAAGGCTGGTGGAGCAGAGGAGCAGAGAGAGTGTCTGGGAGAGTTTGGACAGTGCGAGCTGGTGTCCTGGTGTCCTGAGTGCACAAGGCAGCCTATTCAGGTGCTGTGGCTCTCCATCCACTCCTCTCTCAATCACAGCATGGTCAATGCCTGTGCCTGCTCCCAGCCTCGCATTGCTCCCACAGTCTTTGAGACTTCATAGAATTCATTCTCTTACTTGTTATGTACATAGTGGCTACAGTAATCCCACATTTTCCTCCCACATTTATGTGCTCTCCACACACACCTGGTCTTACATTGAGCAGGTGCTGCTCGGTTTGCATCTTTGATGGCCTTTCTTTGCCCTTCAGTATCATTTTACTAATATAGAAGCTGTGGTTTTTCACTATACCACAAACTGCTTCCCATTTTATCATTGGATTCTCTCTGCTTCTTTGTAGAAGATGTTACATTTTTCTTTTAAAAGCACATATATAATACATTTAATGGCTATAATATATATGGCCTATATTGTACTTGTTGGGGGCTTAGGTTAGAGAAAATCTTTGAGCAGCATACCAGGTTGACATATTTGTAGCAGCAGCTATTTCTTGAGCATCAGGAGGTAAGGAACACAGGAGCTAGGAATGTTGCTCATTGTTAGAACGTTTGTGTAGCACATGTGAGGCTGTGGTTCCATCCCTAGCACCACACACACATGCACAAAACAAAGAGTGAGAGAGAAGAAAGGAACCATGCAGATGCGATATATGATCTCATTTCCAACCCACTAAGATTACAAACTTTTAATTTCATAGTGAAACTCCTCATGAATAAATTTGCTTGAAATGACCTGCCCCAAGAGTAGGAACCTATGTTAGTAGCTTCAAGGCATTTGAGGTTGGAACCACAGAGATATTCATCTCTGGACAGGAAGTACTTTTGTAAGACAGTGGTTCTGTGGAAATCAAAAATCAGGGAAAGAAGGCTGTAGAAGCTGGCATCCCTCTGCCTCTGTTGATCTATTTAGCATTGTTTGATGCCTCAAAGCCAGCCAAGAAATGCCACAGGAGTCTTCTGGTTTGCCTCTCACTCTTTTAGCAGTCAGTGGGTCTCATCTCTGATGGTAAACTTTTTCATAATATTCTATTAATGTCTTTAAAATTAGATCTAAAGTACCGGGGCAGGAACTTTAAGGAAGAACATTTATTAGACCACTGGCTGCCAACCTCATCCCCATTACAAATCTGAAAAGTGCAATATCTTTTGAGGCTGGGAGAAAGTCTAGAAGCTAAGTTGAGTTGCTTTTAGAAATGAGACAGTGAGAAAAATGTGATTGGAGAATTTCAAAGTAAGCATGAACACATTTACAAAAAGTATGGAATAATCTGTCCCCCAAAGCAAGTATGAGTTGTGCTTATATAATACAGCATATCATATCTACAAAAGGAGAACATACTTGGGAATGGGTTTAACTTGTATAATAAAAGACAAATGTATTTTATGTTCTCTTGTTTTAACAAAAAGGCAAAAATAAACAGTTTTTTTCATATATGCTTTGCACATTTTTGCCAATCATGTAAAATTCTCTGTTCATATTAAAGAGGTGTTACTCTCACTAACCCTGATATAAGTACTCAGTTATTTTGGTTCTTATTTTCATCAGTTATTATCTTTTCTAGGTAAAACATACATTATATATATTATTATTCTGTACTTTGGAAAAATATCATATAAATGACAGACAGCCTGGATTCTGGTCTTTGTTCCATCACTTACTAATTTAGCCCTTTAAAAATATAAACACGGGTAAAGGCACTGTAACACTGGAACTACTCCTGAGAGCTGAAATATGTTAACATGTCATCAGAATAGTTATACAGTGTCCACAGGGACACTTCCTATAAATATAATGGTGTAATTGGGTATCAGTGTTCTGGTCCAGCTCTTGGCATCAAATAAATCATGTGAGGACATCAGAGGAGTATATATACTGTTACTTATGTTTAACCACCTTATCATATTTAAGTTGTTAGACGTTTATGAAATTTATGTGCTGTTATCATGAATCAGTGAAGATATTGAAGACAATTGAATACTACCTTAAAATTAGGAATTGGACATTTTTACTGGAATTGGATAAATCGGATTGGATTGACCTTCTCTTTTAAAAACATAAGGAGAAAGTGTGATAGCATTGAATGATTTAGAGGAATATTTTGAAGGAATACAAACATTTTGATAAGGATTTAATAAGAGACATGCAGCTTTCACCTTAAATATCAGCTTTATTTTTCATAAGTCAAATCATATCAGTATGGAAAGTTCTCTCCATTTCCAAAATGTGAGGAAGGACAGGAATTTGTAACCTGCAAAACACTGGCATCCCCAGCGTTCTTCAGAAGCCTTGAATGTCAGCATCATAGAATGGCAGACTTACTGCAAGAAAAGCTAGAAGTTAGATAGAGGTGTGTTGCATTTATCTACTGGGCTGTTGGGTAAGAAAGTCTTTAAGTGACGAAGCACTGTTTGTTCTCTAAGAGGACAAGTAACTACCCAGAGACACCTGTGGATGACGGCATTTTCCATGTGGCCCTCAGTGAATCTGGGAGGTTTCTTCCTGTCACTTGCTTGGAGTGACCAAGGTGATTTCAGACCAAGGTGATTTCAGGTGAAGTCTCAGGACTCTACAGCTTCTGACCAACCTTTTTATTTTTGTTTTTGGTTTTTCCTTTATCAACAGCTGTGTCATCACCATCATCCTTTACAATGAAAACAAACACACTGAGCACATCGGTGCCTACTTCCTATTACCCAGGTAACAGATCCTTCCATCCTCTCATCTCTTCATGGCCCCTTGGCAGCCAGAACCCATCAGCCTCCCACAGTGCCATGCGCCATGCGGTGCTTTAGGAGCTCACTCTGTTGGATGTGCTGTACCTAAGGCTTTCTGTGGCTTTCATGGGGGAAGATGGGGGACCTTTCATCAATCATTTACTGTTCTTTCTCTTTTTACTTTCTCTGCATTGACCTGCTTACGATGTATGACAGACCCATTTGTGCCAACTGCAATTTTAGGTGAGAATATTTCCCTTTACCACAGTATATTGCAGGAGTAATTGAGAAAGTTAGTGGCCACTCTGGAGGAGACTGAAGTTTTAATTCTGTTTGGTGCAGTGATTAGAAGAAGGATATAGGATGGGGTGGGGGTGGGGTAGATGATAAAAAGACTTGGTCTAATCAGTCTTCATTGATGCAGAGGGTTTGTTGCATGTGTGTTGGGGATGATTTCAAAAGGTTTAAATGAACAGTCCCAGTTCCCTTTCTGTGTTCAGAATTTAACTTTAGTTGTGATCCTAGGGGAAAAAACAATGTGTCATCACTCAGCTGTGTACTTCCAAGAGCTCAATCCTGTCCAATGCAATAGTCATCATAAAAGTGAAAATAGCTCCTCATTATTTTCAGTTATCACTCAGCACTAAAAATGTCAATTGCAAAAAATAGCATTTTTCTAATTATGCCCAGTGGTATGCAGAACAATGATCACAGTAGAGTCTGGGCCCCCTACCCATCTTCCCAGGGCACCCCCAGCATCCCAAAGTGTCTGTCACACAGTGGAATTTCAAAGGAGCTAATGTTCTGAACTTGGAAATGACAGGATGGCACTTTATAATCAAGTGGTTTATTATGTATCAGATGTCACTAAAAATGAACTCAAATGTTAGCCCAGTGGGGCAGAATGCATTTAAAGTATGAAATATTCCCAGCAGGGGGTTACAGAAAAAAAGTCCTGTTTGTGCAGTGTAAGAAGGGTGAGGAGAAATGGCATTCCCTGGCTGTGATAACCAAACACGCATGGGCTGCTGTTGCCTTTGAGACGCATAAATAACCCGAGTGTGTCCTGGCTGTGTTCTCTTTCTACTACTAACCTTACCGGAAAGGAGCACAACAAAAACGGCTTCCAGGTATATAACAATTCATTGTAGCAAGAGTTCCATTCTCAGTTGTCCAACTTTCTCTTCCTAATTCTCTTTATATCTTTGCAACATAATTTTCCCCCCTGTGCTTCTCTTTACTCTAAGTTTTTATGATTTCTGGATAGAGGGTAATTTTATTTTCCTTATGGTGTTCTCTGGGCTTAAGAAAGTTTGTTGCCTGGGGAAAAAGGGAACTAAGGCATATGTAAGAATAAAACAGAATTTTTTAGTTTTGTATCATTTGAGAGCTGATAATGCCCACAACCCCTCCTCTCCCACATACACATTTTAATACCAACTGTAAGAAGAAAAAGGCTTCATTTTTATTATTTTCACAAGTGAGGGGCACCAACTAATCTTTGGCACCCAGAACAATGTAATCTACATGCAAATGACATTTGCAAAATCACTGGATAGGCGAAGATTTGTGATTTCTTTGTGTGCAGTGGCATTCATTCCCAAGTTCCTCCAGTAGATGTTCTGACCCTGGGGGAGCTTTGAGTGGGGAGGGCTGAGACATGCATTGTCAGAAGGAAGAAAGTGTTCAGATTTCACAGCAGGATTAAGATAAGCTTATTAAACAAATATCATTTTTCTAAAGTCACTGCTTTGTTATGAACACTAATGACATCTTTTAAAGTTGGTTAGGCTTCTTTCCCAAGAATCACGTGAACAGACAATTCAAGTCACACAAAAAGATGCACATCCTGAAAAATAAGTAGTCAGCTACATCAACAAATAAATGTCCACAGTACAGCTCATGGAGGTACCAGAGTCACAAATGACAATATTTGGGAACCATATACATTAGTCTTGTTTACCTGATGCAGTTGTGAATCTATATATTGTTTAAAAGAATTGGTGAGGTTATCACTTGGAACCCTAATGTAGAGTTAAATTATGTCTCTACCTCATTTGTTTGCATATATATATATATATATATATATATATATATATATATATAGAGAGAGAGAGAGAGAGAGATTAGTAGATGATAGATAGAACCTTCCCCATCTCAAAAATGTAGTATTCATTTCAGATTGATATTTTTCAACTGATTTCCTAAATCTTCAAAATAATTTATTCAAGAATACAGGTAGAATTACTTTTCAGTTCTTAGCCTTCAGAACTGTTAATGAGAAGTTTTATTTCAGTTTCTTCCTATAAGGCATTATTTTTTATTTAAAAGATTATTGTGGCAATTTTTAACAAATAAAGGAAAATAGTGACAATTGATATTTTATCAGTAATAATAAATTATTTAAAAGAGGAAACTGACTAGTCATTCATTTTAGTGGAGTAAATAATTTCTAATTGGAGAGATGACCTGGTTTCCCATCAAATTCATCACAGGAAAACTTCTCTTTCATCTTCAATCTGTACATTCACAATGATAGTGTTATTTTCCAAGAAGGGGTTGCGGTGGTGTTTAAATGCTTTTAAACTTGTTCTACACTAGTAATGAGGCCAAGGTGTCATCATCTAGCACAGGATGATTATATACAGTGGTGATAGTGCTTGTAGCTCTGGGGATTCTGAACTTCAAGAATACCTGGGCCTTGGATCAGAGCATTGCTAGGTTGCTGGTACATCCAATTGAAAGGCCTGAGTCATTTAGGTGAAGTTTAGAAGTTGAACCCACAGTGAAGGATGAATTAATTATGTTCATCCCATAAGGTACAAAACTAAGAGAACAAGAGTGGCACAGAGGGGAAACTAATTAACGTTCCATTTATTTTAGTATAACATATAGAACTTCCTGCTGGAGAAAATAAAAGCTCAATGGATTCAGTACTTCAGCAGGCATCCTGTATCCCAGTTGATACAGTTTGGCAGTTGCCAACAAGCAAATCCCATGTGGAAATTTCCAGGTGTATTTGTGACTGTTAAAGTGGGAACAAATGCATTGCTAAATTTGAAAGCAAATCCAAATGAAAAAAAAAATCATAAAATCAATGTACCACCCTTTTTTATTTTGTCTTTGTGTCTTTAGCCACCTTGTAGTGATCCAGGTGCCATTTCAGCAAAAGCAACATAGCTACACACTTGTGTGCCACTTCCATGCCATGCATACCCAGGTGCTTTGCAATGCAGATACAAGTGAGGTTTCAGCACAGGTTGAGCTCCCCAAGTGCCCAAGGGCTACATTTCCATTGGAGCCCAACTTCTCCATTCAAAAAATGAAAATAAATGAAAAATGACTTAGCTGAATTCCCTATTGATAAATAATCTGGTAATTTTCAAACATTGAACGTAACTTCTCTTATATATGTTTTATTGCTTTATACCTGATATAAGTTTGATGTAATGTTATTCTTGTACATGACCATAGCATAATACATTGATAAGAACCATCTTCAATCATATAACAGCTAAAGGGATTCAGCATCATAATGAGTTAACCTGTGGAATATGAAATTCTTAATCAAGCAGTACTTTCCTGCCTCAGACATTTTTAATAGCCACCATTTCTACAGTTCATTAATCTAATTTACTAGTAGTTGTCCATTAAAACAGAGCCTCTTTAGGCTTATTTAACCAAATTTTGACATTAATTTTGTGGTACAATTTGGTTGACTTGCTCAAAAAATTTAAGTGAGAAAATGTGTTGAATCCAAATAAACCTTAACAAGTCATTACTTGGTTTATGGGGGATGGAAAGCAATTATGATACTAATTTTAACCTCCTTTCTGTTATTGAGTGCTTAAATTAAACACCTCCATCCTAACATGGTGGGAGAACTGAGGCTCTGCCCTCTGACCACCTCTGAATAGAAAACCTAACTGGAAAATTAAAGCACAAAATAAAAACTACCTGTAATTATTCACACAGTACTATCGCTTATGCCCTGTTTCCTTTTTCTCCTCCTCTTTTCTCCTGATATGTATCTTCTTAAAAGTGCCAATCAATGGTAAGTTCCCCCATTTGTCCCATGGAAAAGTTGCGGAGGGAGTGGGAGTGTGTGTCTTACTGTAGATCTGACCAAGCCAGCTGTGCTACCCTGCACTGGCCTGCATGTGTGCTATTGTAGAACATTCCATGTGTGATGTGTTAGACCACAGTATTTTGTCAAGCTTTCTGATACTGGAGCATGCAAAGTGACTCATCTAAATGTTATACCCAAATCAGGTTCCCTTTTTCTTTTTTTCACTCTTCCTTGATTTTATGCATTAAGCTCCCCATTCCCATTGCTAGCTTTCCAAGCCAAACCATTTTGTGCACTTTTATTTTGCTCATAGAACATTTGTACAGAGTTTATTTACTTCATCATTCAAACTAGGTGACTGATGTTTGAAAAAACTATAAGACTGGTTTTACACCAGGTCTTGCTGAAGTTTCAGATCCAAACTTCCATACACTTTAGCACCAAAAGGCCAAAAAGTCTCTTATTATGAGCCATGTAGACGCAATATATCGTTTGGACTGCTTTGTAAAAGCAAAGACTTCTGCCTCATTCCTATTAGTATTGCCAACACCATTTAAATTTCTTAACATTTAACTTTTCTTTTATGGCTGAGCCATCCTAGGGATTATTGCAGCCATAGGTTGAGGGGATGTCAGCAGCCAGCTTCGTAGCATTCTCAGTGGATCCTGACTTAGCTGGCTTGTTTGCCCTCATTTCTCCCTGACCTGCTTTTCCTAGATGAAACCCACACGATGGCCAGTGATACCAGCAGCCTGGTGCAGTCACACACTTACAAGAAGCGCGAGACAGCCGATGTGCCCTACCAGACAGGGCAGCTTCACCCTGCCATCCGGGTGGCAGACCTCCTTCAACACATCACCCAGATGAAGTGTGCCGAGGGCTATGGCTTCAAGGAGGAATACGAGGTGAGCATGACCTAGGTCCTGTTCTTCCAGAGCATCCAGCAAGGTACAGCACCCCTGTGAAAGACGATGCGGAGGGAGCAGGTAGTTTATCTGGGATCCTTTTCCAACTGGCTGTGAGACTGGTTAGCAAGTTCAAGTGCATTCAATAGAAAAAGAAAAACACTTCACCCTTTACCTTCTTCCCCATAAACAAGTAGTGAAAACAGGCCTACCAGGCTCTCTTCCCCTCCCTTTTCATGTTCACCTTCCTTGGATTTTCCTGTAATTAAGTATGATGTTAAATCCTAATTTATTGAAGTTATCTCAGGAAGAAACTGTCCACTTAAAGCAATTATCTACCAACCAATGATGTCAGTTGTGGAGATTAGCCAGCGGTAAAGGAACTGGCTATTGTCACGCCAAGACAACTGTTATTGTCCTGCCAGCCCAAAGAGCATGCTGCCATCCAGAACTCTGGTGTGGACAGCTGTCAGGGCATTTCTGGGAACAGTGATTTCTCTGACTATGTATAAGATGGGGGGCTCACACCTTTCATAGCCTTTGCCACTTGCAAATTCAGTTGGAAAGGCATTCAAGAACTGAACAGAATTAATGAACTTCAATTCTGAATCAAAGAAGCATGCCATAGCTTGAGTGGGTGTGTGGGGAAAGCAGGGCAGGAAAATTGGTTTCCTTCCTTTATATTAAAATTCATTTATAGTCATTGATGAAGATGAAATAGTATGCTTACTTGTAAAAAGATAGGATCATATAAATTTGTGCCATTTTATATCTTAGAATGTGTTTCTGGTCCCCAATCTCCCTAACTAGCTCACAGTTAGGAAACATCTTACCTGTGATTAGAGTATTTTTTTTTTCTTGATTCCTTTCTCTCCACTAAGGGCTTTTATCATAAAATACTTTTAATTTTACCCAAACTTTGGGTAGTGATACATCTAGTATAAATACAATGATGATGGCTAATTTTAGTTTTTGTAAAGTTCATATTCATTTTAAATTGCTTTGACTGTATATTTTTATTGTAAGCCTATTTAAAGTCTACTTTGAATTAAAAATTCCTGTACAGAAATACAGTTATTGACTTGAAAAAGTATATGAGGCACATAATAAATATAACTCCACAGCAACATAGAAGATAGACTTAGTTCAGAAATATGATGCATACTTGAATCAAATGAACAAGGATAGGGAAGAAACTATTTCAACTTCTTTGATACTATATATGCACACAGGCTGGGAGTTTGATGACGACAGTGGAATCAATAGCTGACAAGTAAAAACATCATGTGCTATGCCCTGTGCTAGGAGCTTGTGACTCAGTAAATCAGACTGTAAGCTTCAAATTCTGCTTCTGTCTCCTTTTATGGGTACACTCATGATTCTTCATGGCATGCCCCAGATTCTACCTGGCCTTGGATTGAGCTCTTTCCAAGCTTGCTTATCAAAGATCCATTACACATGGCCCCAGTGCTAGCGAGCCACTTCTCTTCTAAGAGTAGGTCTATGGTCCAAAGCAAACAAATAGACACATTTTTGTCAACTACATTGTGCATCCTGGCATTTTGCCAGTGACCTCAGGAGACCAAAAAGCAAAACAAAAAAAAAAAAAAACACTTAATCCAATCATGCTCTAGGGTTTGGTTTCAGTCCAGAATATATTTTTCTGGTAAATTTCTGCATTTTAGCAATCCTGAATTCTTAGATTTACCTTTAGCAGTTCAATGTATAATTCAGTGAAATTGACTGCTTTTGCATATCGCCTCATGCACTTTTAAAGGCTAGCTTAGGAATTAATAGGATTAAGAGTAAGACTTCCATAAGCATTAATATCTTATGAAAGACAAAATTAGGTTATTGAGAAAATATAAGCCTAATGAATAGAGATGATGTCTTAGTTTTATCCAATATTCTGAATGCAGATATTGCTCAAATGTTTATTAAAGATGTTAATGTGAAAGGGATTAGTTACAGGATCAAATAACAATTCATAAAAGAGCCTGAGTCCAATTTTTCATGGACTATTTAAAAATAGCTATTTTGCAGCTTCTATAACAAACTTCAGACAATGCATATTTCAGTGTATGCAAAAAAACTATTTCCCATTCAGAGCTCCTGAAGACATTTGGTTCATAGGTGCAAACTGAAGAATCATATTCTCATGAGGATATTAAAGGTTGTTATACCCCAAAATTAAATGTCATATTAGTAATTACATTTAAAAAAATAATAACTCTCATCCTCCCAATTCAGTGACTAGAGAGGAAAGTTAATGGTAAACAGTCTTAACTACAAATTCATTGTCATTTTAAAAAATGAAAAGAAGGGGCTGGGGATGTGGCTCAAGTGGTAGCGTGCTCGCCTGGCATGTGCTGGGCACTGGGTTCAATCCTCAGCACCACATAAAAATAAAATAAAGATGTTGTAGCCCCCGAAAACTAAAAAATAAATATTAAAAAATTCTCTCTCTCTCTCAAAAATAAATAAATAAATAAATAAAAAGAAGAAAAGAAAACAGAAGGGTTAGAATTAACATATACTAGAGAAGGAATCAGGAACCAAATAAGAGGTCTGCTTTGAGGAGAATACAAAATGGAAAATTCTGTTAAGAATAATTGTATAGCTCTGTCTCCTGTCCCCAAAACTACCCTCCTATGGGATGCTCTTGGTGGGAGGACTGTGGTAGGGCAGAATACATGGGAGCAAGGAGCAAAGTCAGTGCTTAGGGAAACCCAGGCAGTGGCTGCAGGGAGATGGGAACAACTCCTAAGTAACATCTGTCACAACCAAAGCCTGAAGTCCAGCTTCATCTGCGTGTGTTACTGAACTACATAAGATTTGTGCCCAGATCTTTATGGAGGCAAAGCTAAGCTTCGGGGAATTGACATTGCATAAAAGGTCCCATTCTATAATTCTCTTACTGTATTTTCTCTACCCTCAGGTACTTTTTATATAGAGTGAATCTGAAAAATAAATATATTTTTTTAAGTTCAGTTAGATTATAGACCTCTAACAAAACAGGCCTCTTTTAGTCGTGCTATAAAGTATGCATTCTTTTTTTTTTAAGAGAGAGTTTTTTTAATATTTATTTTTTAGTTTTCGGTGGACACAACATCTTTATTTTATTTTTATGTGGTGCTGAGGATCGAACCCAGTGCCCCCCAAATGCCAGGCGAGCACGTTACCACTTGAGCCACCTCCCCAGCCCCAAGTATGCATTCTTTCCATGAATGCAGCCCAAAGTCAGGAGCAGTGGGTGCCAATTTGGCCGAGTGAGATTCTGCCTTTCAATGGGTCATCTCACAGATGACATTTGAAGGGCTTTGTTCACAAGTTCTGGTACAACACTACTGTGTCAAATTTAGCTGTCCTTAGATGTGTGACCTTAGTCAAGTTATCCAGCCTCTCTAGGCCTCAGTTTCTTCAGTCTGTAAAATGGAATAATTATATTATCAACCTCATAAGTTGGCTGTGAAGATTAAATCACATAATGTGTCAAAAGTGCTAGAACTGTATCCAGCATATAGTAAGCATTCATTTGAAATTTTAGCTAGTGCAAAAAAAATGCTAGACTTATAATGAGATCTAAGAGAGGAAATTCACAGCCTGTTCTTTATAGGGAAATTATATTATATTAAGTTCCAGTTCATCTTTGTCACCACTAGCATATAATAGCCTGAGGATAGCTTGAGCTGCTCACTCTTCATTTGCTCTATCTGTAGGATTCATTTCCTTACCTTGTATCATAGATCACCAAAAGTTCCCGTTAAAAGTAACTTAAAAATAAAAAAAGTAGGTTTGATTCTATGGGTCAAGAATTTAAACTTGAGAACATAAGTATTTTTAAATAAAAACTCTTCCCCTTTATTGCTAAAATAGTGTTTTCTAAGTTAGGGAAGTCCTAAGGAATAATGTAACGATAGACAGCAAAATCTCCTTCTTTAAAAAACTGATTGCATTGGTGTCTGTGGCAAAGTAGGTTTTAATGTAATAAATTGTGCATTGCACTCAGTACCAGAGAATTGGGGAGAGCTGTACCTCTCTGCCCTCAGGAAGCTTACAGCATAGGGGAAGCAGCCAGGTACTGCAGTGCATCTGGTCAAAACCCCACCCACTCCCACACCCACACATGTTCCAGGGGACCATAAAGGCCAGCGGGGGATACCTGCTCCAGCCTGGAGAAAAGATGACTTTTCCTTGAAGGATAAATGGAAGTCCGTCTGGAGAAGGTGCAAGAGGGCAGTATTCCACATAGATGCAAAACAGGAGAACAGGGTGCTCTCTGGGAAAGACTACAGTTCTGTATGCCCGAGTCACAGGAAGAGGTGGGAGACTATGACAGTCTGGGCTCCCATCCTGAGGGGCCTATATGTCACACACATGAATTTAAATGTCATACTGGAAGCAGTGAAAAGAAAGGAGAGACTCAGATAGTATGGATCTAACTCGTGCATGTGGGTGGAGATCCATTTAATATAAGCAGCTCAATTCACAAATATCATTTATACAGGGCACATAGGAATTGCCTGAAAAGTCTTGACCAATATCCAAAAATGTAAAAGGGAGAAGGAAGATATATTTATTGAAAAGGAATAATGAGAATTATATTGCTTTATCTCTGTTCAGAAATGTTCAGGAATGCCTGGCCTACAGACTTGAAGCAATGGTTGACTTTAGCACTGAAGTATCTCTGCTGATGAAAGATTAAGAATGGCTTGAGTCTCTGTTATGACTAGTATAATGACCCATTTGGTCTTTCCACATTTCTTCAATCCATGTATATTGGGAAAATCCAGCTAGCCAGTTGGTATAATACTTAGAAATAGTGACTTTCTCTCTGTTGACCTTGTTCCAACCAATTTTCTTTATCTTTTCCAAGACAGCAGTGACTGAAAATTGGCCTAAACACTGGAAAGCTTCATTACTGATCAAGTAGCCGACAGAAGTTTATCCAAACAAGAGGGAAACATGTGGTGGGGATGAGATGGAGCTGCCCTCAATGAAAATTTTTTATTTGATTTTGTTCTAACAAGATAGTCATATAGCACATCTCACCAGGGAGATGCAGTAATTTGATTCAAAAGAAACTCAGACATGAATCACAATAAAGAAGTAAACATGCTGAATCGAACAGAAAATGGCATGTTGTCAGCAGAGAGTGGTTCAGAAATCTCAGGAGAAAGACCCAGTGGAAAGGGCAGATTTGTTTATGTTGTTGCAAGAGAGGAGCCAGTTCTTTCTCCTGACAAACAAAGGGCAGCCATGCTAACCCCCTGGGGGCAGGTCTCCAGTAATGAAAAAAGGACATAGCTGCACTCCAGGGGACAGGTCTTAGCCAACCTGCCCTGCAGACTTCTTGGCCTGTTATGGCCTGGAGTTGAAAAGGGTGATTTGCCACAACCTTGCAGCTCTGTCCTGAACCTATGGCCCCTGTGCTGGACATGCGTGTACTGGGTCCCTTTCTATCCTTCTTACTTCAGAAGCATGAGAGCTACAATATGTTCCACGCGGTGTCAGGGACGAGGCAATGGTAGCTGTGTTGTTGGAGAGTCAATTGCTTCCCCTCTGTGGTCCCCAGAGGGCCTTGTTTACTCTTTTTTAACTGATCCTAAGTCCTTTTGGGGATCAAAGCAGAAAGACATCAACTTTAATTAGGCAAAGAGCCATGCTATTCACAAAGAGCTTGAGTTGCTCTGTCAAGTTACAATAAAGGGAGATAGCAACTGAAAACTCCTTCAAGATAGAATGTCCTGAAAAAACGCAGGCATGTCTGTTTCATTAGCTAATAATCAGTATCATTGGGGGCATGAAAACTTATTTGCCAATTATTAGAGTTGAAACATATTGGAAACCAAAATAACTTTACATCCAGCTCTTCTAAAACATGTGTGTTTGTACCTATCTAAATGTGTTTAGAAAAGCAATATTCATAGTTCATCTACTTTTCTTGTGGGTCTCTCCAGGGCACAAACACTAGTAATTAATTTTATAATTAAGTGCTGTTTTTTCACTCAGTTTCAACTGGGAAATTGAAGATATTATGTCAGAATCTTCAGGCTTCTGTACAGCATATGAGTTTTTCTAAGGAACCTGAATTCTCTTTAAATATATTATCTCCTTGTAGGTCTTTTATAAATATGTGGGTTATATATTTCTACCCCACCCTTGTCTTTGCCATTTTCTAAATAAAATAGCTGAATTTGTTAAATGAAGCACACTGTTTTATGTGATGCCTTTGTCTACATTGGACAAAGTTCTGGCAACCCCAGAAAGGATTATCATTAAAAATGTCACATCTGCCATCCAGCATCTGTTTTTGTTTGCCTCCCACCTCAAAGAGGCAGCGTATCCTACCAAAAAAAAAAAAAAAAAAACCCACTGGTCTGCTCTCTGCAGAGTTCTGGCTCCTACCTTCGGATACCCTTGGATGGGACAGGTCCTTAGCTAGGGAAGAAGGCCATGGATCCTTGGACAGCCAATACCAAGCGCCTGTCTCTCTCTGGCAGAGGGTTGGCCAATAGACGGAAAGAATTGCTCATACTTCTAGATAAGTTTTAGGAAGAGTGCACTGCAGATTTTTTGTCGGGTTTTTGAAAACAGATACAATGGCAGGTGGAATAAAAAGCACTTGGTGAGACTCAGATAGAATCAGGGCCCACATGGCTCACCAGGTGGTTTTCACATCATCACCAGTGGGAGGCACCAGGCCCCTCACCTCCAGCCCACACACTTCTCAAATGTGCCTTTCAGTTTCCATTTCATATTCCAAGGCACCAGCTGAGTCCATCACTTATCAGTGCAGGTTATTTTCTATCCCATAGGATACAAAGCATGCAAAACAAGCCATTGAAAGCTAAGGATGGGAGTGAGGGGCAGGGGAGGCTTTGGCAGGCACTGGAAATGCATTAAGAATCACAGCAGCTGCGCCTCTGATGGCTGCACTAGCCAAGTGATGTTTTCCCATCTTTTTTCCTTTAATTATTATGGTGATGGTGAGCCAGGTCCATGAGAAAATGATAAAATTTTCTCTGAAATTTTGAGATTGCTTCAGGCTCTTTGGGCAAGTCAGGTGTGTGTGTTTATGGATACTTTCTTAATAGATAGAAGTTACTGCATGTTTTTAAATAATGCAATGGAGAGAAATGGCTTGACCATGAATCCTTGGTTTATTTTTTCTAAGCATCAATCTAAAAGTGTCTGTTTTAGTCACCTGCTCCACTTTGTATTGCTGCCTTTCGGCGCCCCTTCCATACTCCCTGATTTTTCATCCTGTCTCCTTTTGTCCTTGTCTCCAATGACATCATGCACAAGCTTAGACTTTAGAGAATTAGGTTACAGATTGTTATTTCCCGTAGCTCTCTGTCCTCCCTCTGATGACAGTCTGTGGCAATTGGCTTCTTCTGATTTGTTTGAAGCACTTTTAGGTAACTGTCTGGTTTCTGTTTTGAAGCTGGTTATTAGAATTTTCTTTTTCTAACCTGTGAGAAGTTAGGCAATTTTCCCACTTGTTTTCATGCTTTTAGTGTCAGATGCCATTAACCACAAGTGCTTTTGCAGAGAACCTGGCCCCAAAGAGGCTGCTTATGTCCCAGCATTTCAGGACCTTATGTGTCCCCACCACCTATCATGCCTTTGATTAATTTAGTGGTGTTTCCACCCACGAACAAGGTCGAGTTATGTTTTTCACAGTTCACAACTGCCCCTCCCTCTTCCTCACCTCCATATCAACAGATCACAAGTGCTAACTACTTTCTCTCCCCACCATGTTTCACTCCCTTCCTTTCATCTCCCATGCCACTGCCTGGTCCCTATCACTTACCTGAACCATTGTAGGAGTCCCTGCACTATTCCTCCCTCTCAGACCTGTCCCCCATCCTACAACCAGACATGGATGTTACCACATTTGACAAATGCTCAAAAACCTCCTGAAGATTCTTTCGCAAAATGAGAAACTCTGCACTGTGTACTTGACCCTTCATGATACAACTGCAGCTTGTGTTTCAGGCTTGCTTTTAAAGGAAACTATTTTCCATTATGTGCTCTGGGATCAAGCTGTACTCAGAGACTTTCCATCTCCCATACTCCAAGCACCTCCTCACTCTAGGCTGTGCTGCCTAGAGTGGTGGCATCTGCACAAAGTCACTTCTGCCTCCTTTTTCACTTGCCAGATTTCTTCAGACCCAACTCAGATGTGATCTACCCCCAAAATTGTCCCCGTTGGAAACAACTATTCCCTTCTCTATGTTTCAGTACTGTAGTAGACAATATGGTAATTGATGATACGGCAGGAAATTTGTTAGAGATTTAATAAATATGTGACAAACACTGATAAATATAAGGTATTTTGTATTTGCTGAATTGGTTTCTGAGAAAACAAATACTTCTAGACAGATAGAATTGTCAGTCAATCCATACTTAATGCACAAGTAAAAGGGACATTTTGGAGGTCTTAAGAATTGCATTTCAAGAGACAGATTTAGAAAGCTCTGAGTCACTGTTCCAGCCAAGGCAGTGAAAGTGGGAGTTTCTGTGGGCTATTGAATGTTGAGAAGGCATAGGGGCTGTATTCCAATATAAAACAACAAAAGGAAGTATAAACAGAATGGAAATGTTCATAAAACAAGAGTCTCATAACCTCTTGATTGCATCTTGAGCCTCTGGGAGCAGAATAATTGCCTTATTCTGGTTGTTCCAGACACCTGCAGTCAAAGGATAGAGGTGACCTAAGTCCCATTGCAGGCAGCAGCTAGAGGACTATAGACATCTTCCTGGCTTAATAGCCTCCCAACATTATTTGAAAAGTTCTTCCAGTGTTGCTTCTTTCACACACAAATTTCCTTTTATTTTATTAAAAAATTCAGCTTGGTGCAATGATACCCAACTCTGTTCCTAGCAACTCAGGAACCTAAGGCAGGAGTATCATAAGTTCAAAGCCAGTCTCAGCATCTTAGTGAGGCCATAAGCAACTTAGAGAGACCCTGTCTCAAAAGATGGGCTGGGGTGGGTAGGAACGTGACTCAGTGGTTAAGCAACTCTGGGTTCAATTCCTGGTAACAAAAAATAAAAAAATACAAGGCGCTGGTGGTTTAGCTCAGTGGTAGAATATAAGCCTAGCATACACTAAGCCCTGAGCTTTATCTTCAGAGCCAAAAAAAAAAAAAAAAGAAAAGTTTTAAACAAGCTCCAAATGGTACAAATCATCACATAGTATCAAGGAATTCACAGCATCCAGTCAGAAAATCTATAAAACTGTGCTGACCAACTTGAAACATAACCAATATCACTTATAAAAGGTAAGAATGGACATGATTGATTTGCCAGCCATATATTTTTAAAATATTAGGATAAATACTTTTAATCCACATTTGCTTTAAATTTCTTACTTACCTCTGTTGTGTGTAATATGAAATATATTAGAGCTCCAGAAACCCCTGTGATTTCCTGAGTGAACAGGGTACCTGTTATTTATAATGAGCCTCTTTTCATAAAACCTTAATTTATGTTAATGAGGTGACTTAGGGATGGGTCCTTAGCCTCTGGATGAGGCCAGTCTCCAGAAAGATGAAGGACTGGTTGGAACTTACCCCCATACCCACCAACCTCCACCAAAGGGAGTGGGAGGCATGTAGAGATTAAGCTATATAAAATTCCTGAGCAATAAAATTTGATGAGCTTCTGGATTAGTGAATACCTGAAGGTGCTGTGGGGTTGTTGAGCCCAGAGAGTGCCTCAGAACCCTTTACCCCCTGCACCACATTGCCCTGTGCATCTCCCTGTACATTCATTTCTTTCTGACATCCTTTTTGAGCCATTCTAGCAGATTAATCAAATATAAAGAGGGGGGTCATGAGAATCATACTTGATAGCCAATTCAAAGTATAGATGGTAACCTACTATTTGCAGTTGATGTCAGAAGGTAGAGGCAGTCTTATGGGAATGACACAGGCTGTGTCATT
Organism: Marmota flaviventris; assembly: GCF_047511675.1. NCBI lineage: Eukaryota > Metazoa > Chordata > Mammalia > Rodentia > Sciuridae > Marmota > Marmota flaviventris. The sequence continues at coordinate 57,666,418 of NC_092513.1, forward strand.
AACTTCAGATAGATAGTGTAAGAATTGAATTAAATTATAGGACACTTAGTTGGTGTCCACTAGAGAACGGTTGTTCTTAAAAAATCCCATACATCTTGTCACCAGAGAAGGTCTGAGGAAGTCTCTCCAAAGGGGCGAAGGGGACCTCAGCTCAGCCTGGTAAAGCTCTTGATATTCACTGCAGAAAAGGATTTCAGGATGCATCAGAAAGTAAAGTACCAACAGAGACCTATTCAATAAAAAAGCAATAGAGTAGTATGCACACTTTCAGAGGAAAGAGTTCAGCATTTGAGAGTGAGACATGCTTTGGGGGTCTCAGGCTCTTCTTTCAAAGGAAACTTGGTGAAGGTGCACAAGGGACAGTATGTGGAATGAGCTAAGCTTGATGAGCTGGTTTTTGGTCATAGATCACAAGACATTTATGGTGATCTGGTCTTCTCCAGGATCTTCAGGATGTCATTGGTCCTCTAATGGATGTTTGGAATGTACCCCTATTATAGCATTCTTAAAAATACATTTCCCTTTGTTTTATCTAACCTGAGAATACATTGTGTAGGATAGCAGTGCACTTAGGCTTTAATCAAAACATGGCAATTTTCAGAGATGAGTAAATTTACAGTGTCTCTAAGATTTGTAGATTTCTCAGGAATTTGGGAGTGACATCCCTGAAGGAGAAATAGGTCTGGGGAGTAAAAGTGATCAAGGGGTTTTTTGATGTACAGCTACATTCTCTTTGTCCTGCCCTTTTGTTTCCTTTCTACCTATCTTTAGCTCTTCTGTCTTACCTAAATCTGGTCACACATGAAAGTATTCAGTGACATGTTGAGTATGGGAGAGGAAGCAAAAACAGCCTAGATTTTCCTATCTCTTTCAAATCCCTAATAGAAACAATATAGCATTATTTATGTGCAAGTTCAGTGCATTCCATAACCTTATTATTCTAAGAGGGAACCTATCATCATACCTAGTTTTATAATTCATAAATACAGATTGTGTTACTATAGAAGTAATACAAGGGCAGATGAGGTTTTGAGGGTGGACCTTTCATGGGCCTTGTTTGGCTCCTCTCACCATGACAATGAGTTTGATGGGATCTGCCTTTGTACAACACCTACTGTATCAGCATTGTCCACAAAGCTAGTGCATCTTTATCATACCTGTTTTCCAGGTTAGGAAATGACTGCGAATTTCAGTAACTTGCCCCAGGCCATCCCTCTATGGAGTTGTCGGAGTCATCCTGTCATCTGTGGGCTCTAAGGCCTGCGTTCTTTCCACAATGCCACGTTACTTCTGTTTCAGCTTTTCATCACTGGCACCAGAATAGATAACAGGAAAACAACTCAGATGAGGAAAAGTTTATTATGGCTCACTGTTTCAAAGATTCAGTCCGTAGTCGATTGATCCCATTGCTCTGGGCCTACGCTAAAGCAGGACATCATGGAAGAAGGGTGTGATAGAGGAGCACTGTTGCATTCGTGGTGACCAGGAAACAGAGAGGGAAAGGGGAAGGAATCAGGGGAAGCCATACCCTTCCATGTCACATCCCCAGTGACCAACCTCCTCCAGCCACACACCACCTGCTTATAGTTACCACCCAAACAATCCAGGCAGACTAGGATGGATTGATTAAATTACAACTCTCATAATGCAATAATTTACCTCTTGCATTGGGGGACATTTCATATCTACACTGTAACAACTTCCTTATACACTGCCATGGAGGTACAGACCAATAGGAACCACCCATGTTTTATTGATTTGCTTGTGGCTTCATGGCAGGAGTGTTATTTTTCCTCTGTGCTGTTTCGTTTGCTTTGAACAGCATTCTGTCCTTTGGCAGAGGACCCATACAGCTCAGGAGCTCCATTGACAGTGCCAGCCCTGGTGCATTTCAATATCTCAGTGGCAGCAGATGCTGCCCATTAATCTTGCTCAGTGTCTCAGCTCTGTGATGCAAGGTCACTCCAGCATTGCTCCTCCCTGCTCTAGTTTTTCATTGTCTGAATAATGCAGGAAATCATTCTGATGATTTGAGCCAGTCTGGTTCATCTGAAATGAGACCAGTTATGAGCTAAACTCAAGCTACAACTCCAGAGTCTTATTCTATATACTGCCTCCCTGGATTATTGCATTACTGCCAGCCAACTCTATAAAGGAAACAAAGGAGAAGGTAAACTTGTAAACTGGAGTTGTGTATAAAAGTCCAATGTTGTCTAAAAGATCTTCTCTGAAAGTTGTTGAGTCTTTTGGTGGAATAATGTAACAGTGACAATCCTGTTAAATGGATCTCTGACCTCAGTGCACACAACCAAGATAACCCTTAAGCTTTGATAACATGGTACAGAAAATAACCAGTTCAAAAGTCAATTCTTTTTTCAACAATGCTGTATAATAGCAAGAACAGTGGATTAGGAATCAGAAGGTGTGGGTTCCAGATTCTCACTGCTAACTCTCTAACTCTGGAACTTTGAGACTATCACTTAGCTTCCATGAAGCAACTGCTATCACTGAAGACCAAGTGCTCACTGAACATCTGGGATATTCTCCATAGTACTGTTGCCTTGATGATCTGATGCCAGCCTTCCAGGGTGGTTGATGTATTCTCATGGATGGAAGGTTTTGCAATGAGCAATGCTGGCTAGCTGCTGAACACCCCTGTGAGGATGTGGTTGTGGCATCAGTGCTATGTGGACTACTATCTCTTAGGATCCATGGGTGCTTCTTTGGTTGTCTAGGATCATTTTTTTTTTCAGAGTTAAAGAGATGGTTCCTATCCTGATGTGCTCTTTCTGTCTTTTTTTCCTCCTCTTCCATTCCCCCATTTCACCCTCTTCCCACTTTCACTTGCAATCCCTACCCCAAAACACTGTGAATTGTGTGACTTGAGGTGAAATGCTCATGGTATTAGGATATTTTTTGGTTGAGCCCTTATGATATCTAACATGGTGATGATCATAGTTCTGTTATGTCTCTAATCCCTATTGTCCACATTTTTAAGGATATGATGAGTACTAAGGAAATGAGGAACATGGATTGAATGTTTCAAATTACTTAATTTGTTTCACATATTATACTGTATAAATCTATATTATTGCCATGTGTTATTCAGACCAAAATAGAATTGGATTAGAATCTGTATATTTTTGACCTGTCATTTCACAGAAAAGAAAGAGAACGTGCTGACTTGTCCAGTTTTTTTTACAACATGTTCCGAAATAAAGTTCTTGAAATGCAATAAAGTTTAGAATTCACCATATTCTTCATTATCCTATAGCTTTTAAAGACTTCTTCACTCCCTTTACCTTCTACCATTGCCCTGAAGGGAGACATGGAAAACCTTTTATCTGTTTGCTTCAGGAAACTTATACAAGATACTGAATAATTATAATGTATTCAGTGTTAATTATAAATGTGCAGCATATGTTTTTATATGTATTGTATTTATGTGTTTTAGGTAATTATGCATTTGAGTTCCTTGCCAATTTTATGGCCAAAATATTTTACTTGGCTGATTACTAAATGTATTTTAAGCTTACTCCTTGAAACATGAAGAGAATATACTATAAATCCAATTAACATGATTTATCTGCCTAAAGAGAATGCTTGCTTTTATTTTTCCCTTTATTTTAATGATGAAAAACAGTTGTAAGGATACAGAGTAACTTAATTTGTTTTTAAAGCTTTCTGAGCTCAGTTTTATTGTTATTTTCTGTTACAAGCAAAACATAATTTTTGAAAGATAATTGAAAATTTTAAAGAAAGCATATAGACAAAAAAGGGACAATAAAAATCACCCATAAACTCACTATAAATTTTCATAAAGTTTCTGTCTAATATTTTAATGCATTAGTATCTTAATATAAACATTTTACTACTTAATTGTGTTTTAAATGTTTTCTGTATCTTTTTTTTTTTTTTTTTGTAGTGGGGATTAAACCCAGGAATGCTCTACCCCAGCCATTTTTTTTTAATTTTGAGACAGGTTCTCACTCTGTTTCTGAGAGCCTGAACAGATATCTTTTCTAATTACAAATGGCCAACAAGTAAATTAAAAGGTGCTCAAGATCACTAATCACCAAGAAAATGCTAATCAAAACCATAGCAAACTATCATCTCACACCTTTTTTTTTTGTTTTTTTAACCTCCTTTTTGATGGCTATTATAAAAAAGACAAAATATAACAAATGTTGGCAAGAATGTGGAGAAAAAGGAACTCTCGTGTACCACTGATGATAATGTAAATTGGCACAGCCAGTATAAAAACAGTATGAAGTTCCTTAAAACAACAAAAATATAACTATGATATGATCTAGTAATCCCTCTTCTAAATATTTATCTAAAGGAAGTGAGATCAGTAGCTTAAAGCAGTGTGGGCCCTCTCATGCTTATTGAAGCATTGTTCATAAGCATTATTCCTAGCCAAGACATGAGAACAACCTGTTTGTCAGTCAACAGATGAAAGGCTAAAAAGATTTGTGCTTTATATATACAACAGAATATTATTCAACCATGAAAAGGTTATCCTGCCATTTGAAACAATATGGATGAACCTTGAGGACAGAATTTAAGTGAAATAATTCTTGCAGAGAAAGACAAATACTATATTATCTCATTTATATGTCGAATGCAAGAAAAGTCCAGCTCATTGAAACAGAAAGTAGAATGGTCATTGTCTAGGGCTGCATATAGGTGGAAATGAGGAGTTGTTGGCTGAAGACTATAAATTTACAGTTAAAAGATAAATATGTTCTAGAGATCTACAGTACAGGATAGTTCAGAATGATGACTAGTTAATATTGTATTTTAAGCTTGAAATTTGCTGAGATAAGAGGAGATCTTAAATTATGCACCTTCCAAAATTATAACTACAGTGACATATGTGTTAGCCAACTAGACTGTGGTGATGATTTCATGCATGTATAATATGCATGAATATGCATGAAATAAAATCCTGATGGTATATATCAGTGGTAAAGTGCATGCTTAATACATGTAAGATCTTGGGTTACATCCTCAACATCAAAGCCCTCCCCAAATACTTACGTTGACAAGCACCCTTATGTAGGTCCTGATTTTAAAGAAGAAAAGCCTTTAGTTGATTAACTATCAGTTATGATTAGAGTAAAGTATTTCCCTTTCATTCCTGGTTTATTCATATTTTTCACCATGGATGGGTATTGTGTTTCATAGAATTCTTTCTCCACATTAATTGAGATAAAAAATAATTATTTGATTTTTTCTTCTTTAATATGTTAGCAAGGTAAGTTAGTTATTAAGATAGATATAGAGACAGACAGACAGATAGATAGATCCATCAGAACACCAATCCTTCCTTGCCAGGATACATATAACTGGTTCATGATCTATATAAAACATTACTGAATGCAATTTACCAGTGATTTTTGCATTCAAGTTTATTTATGAGTCTGGTCTGTTCATATTGTTTTAGTCAACATTTCCACTGCTGCAACCAAAAGACCAGACAAGAAAACTTCTAAAGGAGAAAAAGGTTTTTTGGGGGGGTTTACAGATTCAGAGGTCTCAGTCTATATACAGGTAGCTCCATTCCTCAATGCTCATGGTAGAAGAGTATGGTGGAGAGAAGCAGCTCACATGATGATCAGAAAGCAGGGACAGACTAAGCTCAGCTTAACAAATATATACCACAAAGGTGGGTCCCCAGTGACCCACCTCCTCCAGCCACACCCCATCTGCCTATAGTTATCACCCAGTTAATCCCCACTGGGGGATTAATTCACTGATTGGGTTAAGGTTCTCATAACCCAATCATTTCACCTCTACACTTTTTTGCATTATCTCACACATGAGCCTTTCCATGACACCGAATATTTAAATCATAACAATTATTAATCTTATATGTTCATTTTCTGGTTTTAGAATAAAAATATTTGCTTCTTAAAATGAAAGGAATAGCATTCTATATTCTTTTCTATTAAAAGAATTTATACAAGAGTCAATTTATCTTTCTCTTAAATGTTTAGAGGTCACTTATAAAACTCACTACATGAGGCATTTTCCTCTTCCTAAAGTACTGAATTACTAATTTCCTTAGTACTTGTAGAACTATTATTGATTTCTAGTTTTTCATGTTTGTAGTTAATATTTTCATGGGAATGTGAACATTTTTTCTTTTTATTTAGAAGCATGGATTTGTTAATAATCTTCTGGTCTTAATTTTCTGTTCTCATGTTCCATTTTCCCTTTTTCATAATGATGTGCCTTCTTTTTCCTTAACTATTCCTGTTGGCAGTTTATCAGTTTTATTAGTCATTGCCTTTGTTGGCCTTTAATATTATATTTTTTAAAATTTCTTTATTTCTGCTCTTTATCAATTTCCTTTTACTTTCTTTAAGTTTGTTCTGTTCCTACATTTAAATGTAGTACTAAACACTAATTTTCAGTCATTTTTAATAATATATTTATGAGTGTCAATTTTTTCTTCTAAGCAGCAGTTGTCCTACTACATTCATTAATTTTGATAAATAGTATTTCTATTACTATTAAGTAGACTAAAATTTTTATTGTGATCTCTTCTTTGACTCATGGATGATTTAGAAAGATTTTTTATTATCCTTTTGTCTATCATTTCCAATTTGATTTAATTATAATAATAAAAAATTCATTGAAATATGTGGACACTATTTAAAACTACCTATGTGGTCAGTTTTCTTAAATATTTTATAAATTTTCTATGTAATTTCTGACTTTTTATCTGTTTAATCTACCAGTTATGGAAAGAGCTATGTAAAAAGAAATACATTTTGAATCTAACCCACTCAGGTAAATACAAGTTTAGAGTTGTTATTTTTTCTGATTGAATTGAATATTTCATCATGGAATATGCCATCTTTAGTAATGTTTTTCTTTTTAAATTTTGTCTAATTTCAATATAACTTTTCCAGTTTCCTTCCTATTATTATTTCCCTGGATTTTATTTTCAACCTAGCTATTGATTCTCTTATAAAGAGCATATAGAGTAGTTCCTCCTTATCTATGTAACAGTTCTCAGAACCCTAGGGAATGCATGAAACAACAGAGAGTACCTAACCTATGCATAACTGCTTTTTCTACATATACACACTTATGTATAGAATTTTATAAGTTAGATACAGTAAAGTATTAATAATAATAAAATAATAAAGTAGAACAATTGTAACAATTTCCTGTAATAAAATTTAGGTGAGTGTGATCCCTTTCTGTAATTTTCCATTTAATATTTCCAGACTCCAGATGACTTCTAGTAAAAGAGACTGAAGAAAGGAAAACCACAGAAAGGGGTCAGGGGGCTGCTGTAGCTGGACTGGTATTTCAGAGGAGTCTTACAGCTCAGTTTGTGGTAGTTACTGATATATTTGAATGCATTCCCATCACCCTATTATATGTTGTGTTTGCTGCATTTTTCATTTGCTTCTCCTTCCACCTAGCCTACTTACTGGTTGAGTTTTGTTTTTTCTCATTCTGTTTTTCACTCTACTGACAAATCAGTAACGACAAATCTCCAAAGAGATTATATACTCTATTTTCTTTTACTAGTCACTATAGAAATGTTACCATCTATATTTAAGTTTAAAAATCTAGAATTAATTTAATTTAATTCTAGTATTTGAAAGGTCAAAAAATGTTGGTCTCCCTCCCCAGACCACTCCTCTCGTTTTCTGTCACAGAAGAATTAGGAACCCACAAGAAATAGTGTGTCTTTTTTACATCCTAAAACTATGTCTTCTACCTGGTTGCCACACAGCTCCAAGAGGGCAGGCTAATACCAGTGATGCCCTTGTTTCTCTTGGAACACGGCCCTCTGCTGCTCTGTGCCTTTGGTTACTAATAATAGTAGTTACACACAGACACCATCACCTGATGCTCCCATTATCAGAGAGGCTTTCTAGCAGTAGTGGTTGTTGTATTTCTCTCATCTGATGGCAGGCCCCTTTCTCTGTGTTTGTCTTCCAGTTTTGCTGCCTGGATGATGGATATATAAAATCAAGTGGATCTCTCTAAAATTTGATCATTTTTGTGAGCCTCTGGCCAGCTAGGTTTTCCTCTATGAATTGCAATGGTTCTGAAAGACAGGGTTCTATATTTCACTCCCTTTGCTCAGTTACCTCCTCTTTTCTTCTCTCTTTTGGCACTACTTACAGCCTGGCCTTCAGCCAGGCCTGCACATCTCCCTCTGCAGCTGCTCTTTCTTCTCTTTCTTTCACTGCAGAACATTTGAAACTTCATAACTTTGTCTCAAACCTGTAACTTATAAACAAGATAATCCCCATGGAAACATCTTCCTAGTCATCAGAGGTTGGGAGAATTCATTAGGTACAGTAGGGATCCTTGGCATGTATGTGTCTTTTACTCTAAGATATCATCTCACTCCAGCCAGAATGGCAGTTATCAAGAATACAAGCAATAATAAGTGTTGGCGAGGGTGTGGGGGGAAAGGAACACTCATACGTTGCTGGTGGGACTGCAAATTGTGGAACCACTATGAAAAGCAGTATGGAGATTTCTCAGAAAACTTGGAATAGAACCTCCATTTGACCCAGATATCCCACTTCTAGGTTTATACCCAAAGGAATTTAAATCAACATTCTACAGTGATGCAGCCACATTAATGTTTATAGAAGCTTAATTCACAATAGCTAAACTATTAGGGTGCCCTTCAAAAGAAGAATGGATAAATAAAATGTGATTTTATATATATTTGATAGAATATTACTCAGCTTGAAAGAAGAATGAAATTATGGCATTTGCTGGTAAATGGGTGGATTTGTATAATATTATGCTAAGTGAAACAAGCCAATCCCCCCAAAAAACAAAGGCCAAACTTTTTCTGTGATATGCTGCTTTTAATTCACAATAAGGGGGAAGGGTATTAGAGAAGAATAGAGTTACTTTAGGTGGAGAGGAGTGAAGGGAAAGGACAGAACATGGGGATAAAAGTAAAAGTATAGTTGAATGAAACAGACATTATCTTATGTTCATATATGACTGCATGAATGATGTGATTCTACAATGTGTACAATTATTCTGGGTCTCTTATTTTTCCAGATGAATTTCATGACTGCTTTTCATGAAATGGATTCTATGAGAAATGTCATTTTGATTTTGATTTGCATTAAATCTGTATAGTGCTTTTGGAAGTATGGTCATTTTGATAATATTAATTCTGCCTATCCAAGAGCAAGGTAGATCTTTCCTTCTTCTAAGGTCATCTTTGACTTCTTTCTTTAGGGTTCTGTAATTTTCATTATATAGATGTTTCACCTTTTATTAAGTTGATTCCCAAGTGTTTTATTTGTTTTGTTGTTGTTGTTGTTGTTTTGTTCTTTGACTCTATTGAAAATACAGTGGCTTTCCTCATTTCCCTTTCTGAGGATTTGTCACTGATATACAGAAATGCCTTTGATTTATGGGTGTTGATTTTATATCCTGCTACTTTGCTGAATTCATTTACTAGTTCTAGAAGGTTTTTTTTATTGGTTGTTTAAAACATTACAAAGCTCTTGACATATCATATTTCATACATTAGATTCAAGTTGGTTATGAACTCCCAATTTTACCCCAAATACAGATTACAGAATCACATCGGTTACACATCCACATTTTTACATAATGCCCTATTAGTAACTGTTGTATTCTGCTACCTTTCCTATCCTCTACTATCCCCCCTCCCCTCCCTTCCCATCTTCTCTCTCTACCCCATCTACTGTAATTCATTTCTCTCCTTGATTATTTTCCCATTCCCCTCACAACCTCTTATATATAATTTTGTGTAACAATGAGGGTCTCCCTCCATTACCATGAAATTTCCCTTTTCACTCCCTTACCCTCCCACCTCATGTCTCTGTTTAATGTTAATCTTTTCTTCCTGCTCTGTTCTTAGTTGCTCTCATTATATCAAAGAAGACATTTCGCATTTGTTTTTTAGGGATTGGCTAGCTTCACTAAGCATAATCTGCTCTAGTGCCATCCATTTCCCTGCAAATTCCATGATTTTGTCATTTTTTAGTGCTGCGTAATACTCCATGGTGTATAAATGCCACATTTTTTAATCCATTCATCTAGTGAAGGGCATCTGGGTTGGTTCCACAGTGTAGCAATTGTGAGTTGCGCTGCTATGAACATCGATGTGGCAGTATCCCTGTAGTACGCTCTTTTAAGTTCTTCAGGGAACAGTCCGAGAAGGGCAATAGCTGGGTCAAATGGTGGTTCCATTCCCAGCTTTCCCAGGAATCTCCATATTGCTTTCCAAATTGGCCGCACCAGTTTGCAGTCCCACCAGCAATGTGCAAGAGTACCCTTTTCCCCACATCCTCACCAGCACTTGTTGTTGTTTGACTTCATAATGGCTGCCAATCTAACTGGAGTGAGATGGTATCTTAGGGTGGTTTTGATTTGCATTTCTCTGACTGCTAGAGATGGTGAGCATTTTTTCATGTACTTGTTGATTGATTGTATGTCGTCCTCTGAGAAGTGTCTGTTCAGGTCCTTGGCCCATTTGTTGATTGGGTTATTTGTTATCTTATTGTCTAATTTTTTGAGTTCTTTGTATACTCTGGATATTAGGGCTCTATCTGAAGTGTGAGGAGTAAAAATTTGTTCCCATGATGTAGGCTCCCTATTTACCTCTCTTATTGTTTCTCTTGCTGAGAAAAAACTTTTCAGTTTAAGTAAGTCCCATTTGTTGATTCTTGTTATTAACTCTTGTGCTATGGGTGTCCTATTAAGGAATTTGGAGCCCGACCCCACAATATGTAGATTGGAGCCAACTTTTTCTTCTATCAGACGCGGAGTCTCTGATTTGATATCTAGCTCCTTGATCCACTTTGAGTTAACTTTTGTGCATGGCGAGAGGAGGGGATTCAGTTTCATTTTGTTGCATGTGGATTTCCAGTTTTCCCAGCACCATTTGTTGAAGATGCTATCCTTCCTCTATTGCATGCTTTTAGTTCCTTTATCAAATATAAGATAGTTGTAGCTTTGTGGATTAGTCTCTGTGTCCTCTATTCTGTACCATTGGTCCACCCGCCTGTTTTGGTACCAGTACCATGCTGTTTTTGTTACTATTGCTCTGTAATATAGTTTGAAATCTGGTATCGCTATACCGCCCGATTCACACTTCCTGCTTAGAATTTCTTTTGCTATTCTGGGTCTTTTATTTTTCCATATGAATTTCATGACTGCTTTATCTATTTCTACAAGAAATGCCATTGGGATTTTGATTGGCATTGCATTAAACCTATAAGAACTTTTGGTAATATCGCCATTGTTTTTCCTCATTTCCATTTCAGAAGTTTTGTCGCTGATATACAGAAATGCCTTTGATTTATGTGTGTTGATTTTATATCCTGCCACTTTGCTGAATTCATTTATTAGTTCTAGTAGTTTTTTTTGTAGACCCTTTTGGGTCTGCTAGGTATAGAATCATATCATCCGCAAATAGTGATAATTTAAGTTCTTCTTTTCCTATTTTTATACCTTTAATTTCTTTCGTCTGTCTAATTGCTCTGGCCAGTGTTTCGAGAACTATATTGAATAGAAGTGGTGAGAGAGGGCATCCCTGTCTTGTTCCAGATTTTAGAGGGAATGCCTTCAATTTTTCTCCATTGAGAATGATGCTAGCCTGAGGCTTAGCATAGATAGCTTTTACAATGTCGAGGCAAGTTCCTGTTATCCCTAGTTTTTCTAATGTTTTGAACATAAAGGGATGCTGTACTTTGTCGAATGCTTTTTCTGCGTCTATCAAGATGATCATATGGTTCTTATCTTTAAGTCTATTGATGTGGTGAATAACATTTATTGATTTCCATATATTGAACCAGCCTTGCATCCCAGGGATGAATCCTACTTGATCATGGTGCACAATTTTTTTGATGTGCCTTTGTATCCGATTCGCCAGAATTTTATTGAGGATTTTTGCATCTAGGTTCATCAGAGATGTTGGTCTGTAGTTTTCTTTCTTTGAGGTGTCTTTGTCTGGTTTTGGAATCAGGGTTATGTTGGCCTCATAGAATGAATTTGGCAGAGCTCCCTCTTTTTCTATTTCCTGAAATAACTTGAAAAGTATTGGTATTAATTCTTCTTTAAAGGTTTTGTAAAACTCCGCTGTATACCCATCCGGTCCTGGGCTTTTCTTGGTTGGTAGTCTTTTGATTGCTTCTTCTATTTCATCCATTGATATTGGTCTCTTCAAATTGTGTGTATCCTCCTGACTCAGTCTGGGCAAATCATATGACTTAAGAAATTTATCGATGTCTTCACTATCTTCTATTTTATTGCAGTATAGGTTTTCAAAATAATTTCTAATTGTCTTCTGTATTTCTGTAGCATCTATTGTGATATTGCCTTTTTCATCCCGTATGTTAGTAATTTGAGTTCTCTCTCTTCTTCTCTTTGTTAGCATGGCTAAGGGTCTGTCGATCTTATTTATTTTTTCGAAGAACCAACTTTTAGTTTTGTTAATTTTTTCAATAGTTTCTTTTGTTTCAATTTTGTTGATTTCTGCTCTGATTTTAATTATTTCTTGCCTTCTGCTACATTTGCTGTTGTTTTGCTCTTCCTTTTCTAGGGCTTTGAGATGAAGTGTGAGCTCATTTATTTGTTGGTTTTTCCTTTTTTTGAGGAATGACCTCCAGGCGATGAATTTCCCTCTTAAAACTGCTTTCATTGTGTCCCATAGATTCCGATATGTTGTGTCTGTATTTCCATTTATCTCTAAGAATTTGTTGATTTCCTCCTTTATGTCTTCTGTAACCCATTGATCATTCAGTAACATATTGTTCATTTTCCATGTGATGTAGGATTTTTCCTTCCTTCTTTTATCATAGATTTCTAGTTTCATTCCATTATGATCAGATAAAATGCATGGTATTATCTCTACCCCTTTATATTTACTGAGGGTTGCCCTATGGCATAATATATGGTCTATTTTTGAGAAGGATCCATGTGCTGCTGAGAAAAAAGTATATCCACTTGATGATGGTTGATATATTCTATATATGTCAGTTAAGTCTAGGTTATTGATTGTGATATTGAGTTCTATAGTTTCTTTATTCAACTTTTGTTTGGAGGATCTGTCCAATGGTGAGAGAGGTGTGTTGAAGTCACCCATAATTATTGTGTTGTGGTCTATTTGATTCTTGAACTTGAGGAGAATTTGTTTTATGAACATCGCAGCACCATTATTCGGTGCATAAATATTGATAATTTTTATGTCTTGTTGGTGAATGGTTCCTTTTAACAGTATATAATGTCCTTCCTTATCCCTTTTGATTAACTTAGTCTTGAAGTCGATTTTATTCGATATGAGGATGGCCACCCCTGCTTGCTTACGAGGACCGTGTGCGTGGTATATTTTTTCCCAACCTTTCACCTTCAGCCTGTGTATGTCTTTTCCAATCAGATGTGTCTCCTGGAGGCAGCATATTGTTGGATTTGTTTTTTTAATCCATGTTACCAGCCTATGTCGCTTTATTGGAGAGTTTAAGCCATTAACGTTTAGAGTTACTATTGATATATGGTTTATACTTCCAGCCATGTTTGATTATTTATCTTCTTCCTATTTTTTTTTTTAATTTAGTTTGTTTCTCCATGATTAGCTTTCCCCCCGCCCTCTGTCTTTACAGAGGCACTCCCCACTGATGGTTTTGGTTATTGTTTTTCATTTCTTCCTCGTGTAGTGTTTTGCTCAAGATGCTTTGCAATGCTGGTTTTCTGGCTGCAAATTCTTTTAGCTTTTGTTTATCATGAAAGATTTTTATTTCGTTGTTGTACCTGAAGCTTAATTTTGCTGGATACTGAATTCTTGGTTGGCATCCATTGTCTTTCAGTGTTTGAAATACGTTGTTCCAGGATCTTCTCGCTTTCAGCGTCTATGATGCAAAATCCGTTGTTAACCTTATTGGTTTACCCCTGAATGTATTCTGCCTCCTTTCTCTTGTAGCTTTTAATATTTTCTCTTTGTTCTGTATATTGGATATCTTCATAACAATGTGTCTTGGCATTGGTCTACTGTGATTTTGTGTGCTTGGTGTCCTGTATGCATCTACAATTTGTATATCCGTTTCCTTTTTTATTTCTGGAAAGTTTTCTGTAATTATTTCATTCAGCAGGTTACTCATTCCCTTGGTTTGAATCTCTGTACCTTCCTCTATCCCGATGATTCTTAAGTTTGTTTTTTTTATGTTATCCCATATCTCTTGGATGTTTTTCTCGTGATTTTTTACCAGCCTTTCTGAGTTGGCTAGACTCTTTTCAAGATGATATAATTTGTCTTCATTATCTGACGTTCTGGCTTCTACTTGCTCCACTCTGTTAGTGATACTCTCAATTGAGTTTTTAAATTGGTTTATCGTTTCCTTCATTTCTAGAATTATTGTTTGATTTTTTTTATAATCTCTATCTCCTGATAAAGATGCTTAACTTCTTCTTTTATCTGTTTATGTAATTAATTTTCAATGTTTTCTTTCACTGTTTGGATTTGCTGTCTCGTATCCTCTTTAAGGTTCCATTCCATCTGTCTAAGGTATTCCTTGAGTTTTTGATATGACCACTTTTCTGATGACTCTAGGTCCTCCTGAATATTTAGGCTGTCCTTCATTGTTTGTACTCCTTTTCGTCCTTGCTTTTTTATGCTGCTCATGTTACTTCTTGTTCTGTTTGACTGCTGAGTTATTGTTTACTCTTATAAATTTATTTGATGCTTGGGAGGAAAGATATTAGAAAGGAAAAAAAAATTTTTTTTAAATAATAATGATAATAAAAAATGAAAATTAAAAATTAAAAAAAATATTAATAATAATAGTAAAATAAACAAATTTTAAAAAAATTAAAAACATTAAAAAAAGTTAAAGTACAACAACAAAAAAATGAAAATGAAAGAAAAAGAAAAAAATAATAATAATAATAGTAAATGCAGTCCTAGAGTTTGATTAACTTCTCTTCCAGTAGGTGGAGCTGTGCCCACTCGGCCAAGCTTCTCCTCTCAATAGGTGGGAACCATTCACTGTGCAGCAGCTCTTTCTCCCAGACTGGGCGGGTCTCCAATCCTGAGTGCCTAGGGCCTTCTCTTGTGTTTCCTCAAGCCAGGCCCCGCTCACCTGTGATGCTCACCACAATACTGGCTACACGCCAGGTCTGCTGCTCCTGGGAGCCCTGTTTTCATGAACGCCTGTGCACACTCTCCATGTTTGCCTCCCTCGGACCCTAAGTTTGTAGAGCTTGGGGCTGAGACCCCCAGCAAATTTGCTTGCCCTCCGGTAGCCACGCCCCCGGTAGCTGGTGCAAGAGACCTCAGTTGTCAGCACTGGTGGGAGCGGTAGCCGGGAGTTCCGCGCTGCGAGTCCCGTGCCACTCCTGATTCCCTCGGTCTGGCTATCGCGCTCACAGGAGAGCTGGGAGGGGCCCTTAAGGTTTCCCCGCTGTGTGGAGAGAGATGGCTAGGGGATTACACACCTGTTGCGCTGGTTTCAATGAAGTTATCTCCTCCACCCATGACGTCAGTTCTCTGCCATGGTGGTATCCCGTGCAAATGGTGACCATTTGTTCCCTTTGCCGGGTGACCAATGCAACGGGTGGGTCCTGACTGTCTTTCCCAAGCCCCGTTTCAGTCCTGTGGCCACTGCCTATGAAGGCTCAGTTGGCTTTTACCTCTGTAAGTTCAGATGGGCCGACCAGTTATTTCAGCGGGATCGTTAGTGCTGAGTCACGAGAAGCAGGCGAACTTGGATGCAGCCGATCCGGGCTTGGTGCGTGTGTTCTGAGGGGCCCAGACTGTTCGCCCCAGATCCACGTCAGCTCAGCATTGCCTAGTGATCCTGAGCAAACAGCATTTAGACAATTTACGACTCCCTATGCCCGCGCAGCTGAAGAGGTCAGAGACTTGATCTCACTGCGCCCGCCGCCATGTTGAAAAACTTCTCAATAACTTTCCTATACACCAACAATGTGGAATTTCTTTTTTAAAAGTCTTAGGAAGAGGCCAGGACACCGGCGCCTGAGGGGTCCCGCAGCATTGCCCAGACACCCCCGCCACCGCTGGAGGCTACTTCGCTGGGCGGAAAATCCGAGCCGTGGGAGCAGGGCGCTGCCGCAGCCGCCCGCACAGATCGTGCTCCTACATTGGTTCTAGAAGTTTTCTGGTGGAACTTTTAGGGTCTTCTAGGTATAGAATCATATCATCAGCAAATAGTGCCAAATTGAGTTCTTCTTTTCCTATGTGCATTTAGTTTCTTTTGTCTATATAATTGCTCTGGCCAGCATTTTAAGAACCATGTTAAATAGAAGTGGAGACAGAGGGCATCCCTGTCTTGTTCCAGTTTTTAGAGGGAATGCCTTCACTATTTTGTCCATTTAAAATGATGTTGGCCTGAGGCTTAGCATAGATAGCCTTTATGATGTTGAGATATGTTCCTGTTATCCCTAATATTTCTAGGGTTTTGAACATAAAAGAGTGCTGTATTTTGTCAAATGCTTTTTCTATGTCTATTTAAACGATCATATGATTCTTATCTTTAAGTCTATTGATGTGGTGAATTACATTTATAGATTTCCGTATGTTGAACCAACCTTGCATCCTGGGATGAATCCCACTTGATCGAGATGCCCAGTCTTTTTGATATGTTTTTGTATTCGATTAGACAAAGGTGCCAAAAATATGCATTGGAGAAAAGATGGCCTCTTCAACAAATGGTGCTGGGAAAACTGGAAATCCATATCTCTCACCATACAAAAACTCAACTCAAAATGGATCAAGGACTTAGGAATGCAACCAGAGACCCTGCATCCAATATAGAAGAAAAAGTAAGCCCCAATCTCCTTCATGTCAGATTAGGCCCCAACTTCCTTAATAAGACTCCTGTGGCACAAGAATTAAAATCAAGAATAAATAAATGGGATGGATTCAAACTAAAATGTTAATTGAAAAAAAAAAAAGAAAGTAAGAGACAATGAATCTGGACAGATAATCTGAAGCTAATGGAATAGTTCTTTGCCAAAAAGTACCATGGAATTTGCTCATTTTTCCTATGAATGGTAGTGCTGGCTGTCAGCAGCAGGGAAGTCAGTTCTATGTACAGGCATAGAATGTTTTTGTCTCCATCCTGCAGCTTTTCTGCAGAGGGTGGCAGCTGACTGCCACCAAAGCAGTCTCCATGTGCTCAAAACCATTGTTACTGTGCTCAGGAACAATGAAGTAGGTTTGGTGCTTATGCCTGTACATAGAACAGACTTCCCTAGCTTGGTCATGCTGTTCCATACTTTGTTGGTGAAGAGTAAATATTTCATGTAGTTCTCAGTGGCTCTTGCTTTGTTTAGAATCTTGATGTTCAATTTCCATGGTATGGTTTTATTTATAACTTGGCACAGATATCATTATTATTATTGACCTCCTAACCATTTTAAAGAGTTCTGAGTATTCTGATGAACATGGAATTGGACTCATTTTGCACCAGATACAAATTTTTATATTTATGTGTTTGGGTTCTTTCTATGATTACTGCATTGGTCTGATAACTTTAATGCTTTTTTAAAAAAATGCCAATATTTGACATCAGTGTTCCCATAAAATAAATAAATGATTCTTCATAATTGCTTTTCCAATGCTTTTCCCATGTGACTCTTTCCAATAGTTTTCCCTCCCAAATTGTTTGAGTAGAAGCTGTCATGATTCTTGTGAATTGGCAATTATGTCAGAACAATTTAATCAGTGCCTGAGCTATGCTGGCATTGCTCTTAGAAGACCATTTTTCAGACTGACATCCCCCTAAGCATTTGTTAAATAATTAGACCTCTAAATTCTTTTCCCACAAGGACTCTCAAAAGTACTATTAGATATTCAGAGCTTCAGAGACATAGCCCAGGCACCTCTACTATAAGTACCAGAACCCTGTTAAGCAAAGCTCAAAATCTTTGAATGAGGGTGGATGATAGTCAGAGTTTTCTGTCCTCAGGAAATGTTCCTCCAATGTCATTGTCAAGAGCTTGTATACATAATTAATCAAGGAGGAACTCAATGGGATTTTGATTGACATCAGATGCCATTCCAGCATTACAGGCTACAGTATCACTAGGAGGGTGACTCTTAATTTATGGGACATATGTGATCCTCCTTCATCCCACAGTCATGGTACAAAATGTGTTCCTTCTGCATTTGGTGATGGGGAGATTCAATTAAAAAGTGCATAAAAATGAGTACTAGATTTTAAAATGTTGATTAAATAGATAATAAAAATTAAAGCATCCTTCTTTCAGATATATCTACTTGAGTTATAAGGAGGATAATAATGGAAATGTAAAAACTTCAGTGGTTCCATGAGCCTCTTCTTTGTGCAGAGCTTGGCAGATAAGTAAAAGAATCGTTCTGTTGTACAAGTGAGGAATGAATGAGATCAGAAAGTCCCAACATCTCAAGACATTTCCAGGAAAGCTCATTCTGCTGGTTGCCTTTGGTTTCCCTTCCCCTGCTGGTCTACATCTCCAAACTTCCAGTTCCTTGTTTAGGAAAGAGAATTCATGTGCACTCCGTGGGGCCATTGTGAGAATGACATTATATATATATATATATATATATATATATATATATATATATATATATATATATACACCTAGCTGTGTGTATACATAAAGATAAACATAGATCTTTTCACTGTGGTCCAGAGCTGGTCCTTTCATTCTAGAATCACCTCCAGAGGAATTGCACCAACATCTGATTGATTCCATTTTTATACCACCATCATTTTGGAGTCTCATTGAAATAGTATTCTCTCCTGTGTTTCAGAGCCCACAATGCCTAAAGCACTGGATGTTTATGGCTTCTGATTGGTGAGCTCTGTCCTACTTCTCCTTGGATCCCCTTGTTCTGTGATGAACAATCTCTCACTCTGGTCAGACATATCCTTACTTTCTCTCATTTCCATGTTCCTGTCTTTGTTGCTGGAATCACCTGCCTCTGCATGGAGCCCATTTATTTTCCCTTTTATCTTTCCTAGTACTTCTACTCTACTAAGACCAGCACAATTCCTTCCTACTCCTTGAAGCTTTGACCACACAATCCATCAGGCGCTCTATGATATCTTCTTTCTCCAAATCTTTGCAGCAAATCAGAGTTCCTGTGGTGGAATCTAGCCTCTATTTATGTACTTCTCTGTGACATTTGCTACCTTTCTCTTGAGTATTATGAATGGGATGCATCTTCTCCAAGTAGATTTGGATTCTTTGGTGTGGACTCCACAGTGTCTATCCCTGTACTCAACATCAGTAGGCATTGGGAGTTGACCATTTTGGATGGGGAGCTCCTTGTAGAACCATCTTTGATATGTTAATATAAAGTAGTGATGCAAAAGTTTAACAACCAGTTATCATCTCTTGATTTTGAAAAATTTTAATACAATGTAGTAGATTTTTTTCATAGAGGTAGTGATGTAACCAATATTTTTTATCATCCTAGCAACTAGCATTTGCTGATCATCAGGCATGGTTCAGGCAGTGGGTTAAGCTGATTCATATATTTAGTTTCTAAGTCTTCAAGCCCTTGAGAGATGATGGGACTTAAATTCACTTCAGTTAACTTCAAGTCTAATGCCATACTTTAGGTACAGCCTAGAAGTACAATCTTCTTCCTCATCTTCCTTGTACTTTGGGCTTATAAAACCTTTATTGTTAGAGGAAATGGGGAAATGGTAAGAGCCAAGAATCCATGTATGTCAGATATCACGAGGAAGCATGACATTTTTCTCCTAATTGTAACAGAAATAGGAAACATAATGTTTAGATATTTGTCAAGATATAATCCTTTTAATTCTTACTTTTCCCCCAAATACAAAGAAATGGTAAAAATGTTGGAAATTAAGAAAATTCACTGTAGGACATTAATAGGAGGATTTTTATCATGTTCATCAATCTAGTTTAGTTTGTTTTGTTTGTATGACATTCACTTTATTTGAAAACATTGAATGTCAGACTTCAGCATAGATTTGTTCCATTTGGCAAGGAAGAAGCACTGTGGAGGTAGGCCACATAATATCAAAGTACATTTTCCCTGTGGTGTTGGCATCAAACAAAAGCCATATTGCATTTGAATCATTGTAATACTTTGTTTACATTAAGCAACACATATGTGCTCAGGTCAAGGAACAGTGGAGATGAAGTGCTGCAATTTCTTGTCAATGTTTAATATGCAGAAATGAAGATATTTCATGAAGTTAAAAACTCAGTCTCCTGAGTATACAAACTTTAAGAATCAAATTTTAATCTTTTAGGGTAAAAGAACAGTTTAAAGTGGTCAAGGTTTTTTAAAGCTGTTATTTTCTGTGCGTGTGTATTTCTTTGTGTCTTTAGAATCCTCTTGGCAACATGAAAAGTATTACACCAATTGTTGTAGGTATGCTACTAAAAGAACCACCCATTAGGGGCTGGAGTTGTAGCTTAGTGGTAGAGAGCTTGCCTCACATGTATGAGGCACTGAGTTTGATCCTCAGCACTACATAAAAATAAAAAATAAAGATATTGTGTCTATCTACAACCAAAAAAAATATTTTAAAAACTGGAACCACCCTTTAAAAAATATTCTTTGGTGCTCACTTCAGCAGCAATCTAAAAAATTTTTTTTTTGTTTCTAGCACAGTTCAGTACTTTGAAAGACTTGAATAACAATGATTTAACAGAAAAGCCAATACACTCATGCCTCCATGAGATTTGAGGGAGAAGTAGGATGGAGGGATATGGGTATAGATATGAGCACATCTACAAAATAGGGTTTTGAGGTTTTTGGTATATAATTTTGCTTCATTTTAGCATTCTGAATGGATAGCACAGTTTCTTTAGCTCTGTTTTGGCCAACCCCAAAAGCTGTTTCTTAGTACCTACCCCACTAATCTAAGAAACCTAAATGAATCTCATGTGGATCTAAAGAAAAATTGCTGCTTGCCTTCTTTATAAAGACAACATGTATACAACAACCAAGGTTTCCTAAAAGTTTTTATTTGGGGAACAGTGCAACCTACAAAAGCATCTGCTGCCTCTCAGGATGAACTTTTATAATATTTTATAACAGCTAATTTAACTTGAGTACACAGTTCATAATGAAAGAAGTTGTAGGGTGAAAGGGAGAGCTGTAATGGGTATAAACCCTAGGTGTCCTTGTAGACCTGACTGCCATACTTTCCTAAGCTCATGCAAAATAGAAAGTGAAGAAGCATATTGCAGAAAACTAAATTATACATAAATTCATTAAACCTCACCCTTCACTTCTGATTGAAAGATTGCTGCTGTCATCAGTGAGGGCAGAGGCAAAATGAAAAAATAAATAAATGAAAGACCCCAATCACATTATACATTTTGGTTGAAATGTAATTGCTTAGCAGTTCGTTTGAAGTTCTTGGGGACATGTAAAATGGCATGCAGCTGCTGAAAACAAGAAATCGCCATGATACACAGCATCCTTGTGAATTGGAATCTAACCCTTGCATGTGTAGGTGCAGGACCTAGAAGGGGGTCACCACTGATGCCAAGGTATTAATCTGCATATCCCCATCATCCCCAAACTCTCCTGTTGAAATATATACTTTTCTTCTTGACCTGTTTTTCTTCCCAGAGATGTATCTATGGACATAACCATGTTTTTTTACTTCTTTTTCAAAGTGTTTTTTTAACTGCCTCTTTGAAAGTGTGTTTGACTTGGCAGACTCTTCACCAGGGTTGCAAAATCCCCCTTTTCCAAGATCATATATCCTAGAAAATGTTCTCATCTGTCAAGAGTGATCTGAATGTGAGAACATTGGGAAAGGATAGAGATGCAGTGATGACTTCTCTTAAGGTCCCCTTCTACAGCTAGGAATGGCAAATGGAAAGGGAAGTCAGCGTCTGTGTAAGACTTCACAGCTCCAAGGCCTGCTGTAGCAGGCAAGGTTGGAGAAGGAAGCACCCTTTTCTGACCCTTAATTAACTGCCAGGACTCTGCAGATTGTTGTTGGCTCGTTAGTATTCTTAATTTAATTCGAGTACCCCAAGACACCCACCCTGGGTCATTACAAAATAAATCCTGCCTGAGAAAGAGGTCAGTAGCCATCTTGCCCCCATGCACTGTTCTCTCTTTCACTGGATCCTGTACATCCAAAGCCATGGTGGAGGGCTGAGCCTGTCTCTGGGAGTGTCACTTTTAATCAACACTGTAGCATGGAAGACAGTGTCTCCCTGCTGCATGAGCTGGGGCTTCACTAAGAAATCAGTTATAATGACACCTCCTGAAAAATAAAGGATATGAATGTCCATTATGGAAACAATGTTCTAAGAGACAAAAATTCTGTGTACCCCACACTGACTCACCTGCAGTGGGAGAACCATGCCTACCCCAGCTGGTCTATTTCTTGTACTTTGCTGACATCCCCTAAAACAGTTCTGCTTCACTTGCTCTAAATAAGTGTTTGCTAAACAACCTCAGCTTAATGATCTGACTTCCTAGATAGTGCCGTTTCCTAGGCCACAGTGGACAGTTCCCCCTTTTTAAATTAGTACATTGGCATTCCGGGTTCCACATTAGAGTTGCCTCAATTTAATGTGTATGGATTCACCACGAGGAAAGAGTCATCTCTAATAGAGATCATTGTTTTCATTTGCTTGGGTTGCCAAAACAAAATACCAGTTCCTGTGTGACTTAAACAACAGGAACTTATCTTCTTACCATTTGGAGGCTGGAAGTCCAAGATGAAGGTATGGCAGGATTGGTTTCCTCCCTTGCCACCTTCAGTTTAACTTAATTACCTCTGAAAGACTTTGTCTTCCAATTCAGTCTCCTTCTGAGGTACCTGTGGGTTAGGACCTCAACATATGAATTTTGGGAAGACAGATTTCAGCCCATAACACTAAGAAAATCATATTTCTCATTCAGAAAGCCTGGGATATTTTGCAGTTTGCAATCTAACCAAGGAATCTTCCCTGAAAAGTTTAAATTAGACACTCCATCAGCTCTACTGGATGGTTCCCTGTAAATCATAACTTGAGCTGTCCAAAATGGTAGTCTACTAGTACATGTGGCTATTTAAATCCAAGTTACATTCAAAATTACATTCCTCAATCACCCTAGCCTCATTTCAAGTGTTTAATAGCCACAAGTAGCCATCGTATTGGATAATGCAAAAGTAGAATATTTCTATCAACATAGAAAAACCTTTATCTTTCACATTATGCAGGGGCCATGCCCAATGGCTTTGTGAGATATGAAAGTAACTCTGCAGCAAATATCCTGCAGCACCTGCTTTGTGCCCAGCTCTGTGCTGTGGAATTTTAAAGTGAGGATATAGGTCGTCTTGTCAGGCATCACATAATCTATGATGATAAAAATAAAATCTTGCATGTCAGAGATATTGAGAAAACTTGAGTGGCACATGCTAATGGCTACAATAGAACTTGGGAGGGGAAAAACAGCTCATGCAGACTAGAGAAGAAAATACATGCAAGAGGCAAGCAAGGGAAATGAAGAGAAGGTTCCCCTGCTGGGGGCATATGCCACAGAAGTTGGAACATGACCAGCAAAGAAGGCAGCCCTTCTCATGCCCTTTACTTGGACATTGAGTGACGCTGATACTTTCCTTCTCTCTTCTTCTCACCTCTTTTGCTCTTTTGCAGCTTTTCTTTTTCATTTGTCAGTACTGTCTTGGACACTGGCACATCCTGGAAGATGCAAAAAGCTTTATTTCATTCAAGAGTCTTCCTCTGGAACTGTTTAGTTCCTGCTCTTTTCTCCTTTACCTACACTAGGATGCTTGTTGTAGAGACTACCATGCTGATGGCTGCCCTGGCCCCTGAGCAGCGATTTTTCTACAGTGACATGTCTGTACCATCCAGTATTACAGCACCAGCCATGTGTGGCATTTAAGTGTTAAGAGTCTATGATGAGGGCGTTGCTGATCAGAAAGGCTGACACTCCCTTGGGCTGTCTCAGGAACTTGGCTGAGCAATAAATTGAGAATCAGTGATGTCTTTGGCTTCAGCCTTTTCAGCAGCTCTATTCTTTCTTCAGAGATGCAGGAAGCATTCAGAAACCTGGAAAATGGGTGTCACATTCAGTTAGAGGAGGAGTCATTCATCTAGGAGAGTATGTCTGAGTGATGTTCACAGTTATGTTTAAGGAAGTTTCCTAGCATACTAAGTATTGATACAGACAATGCCATTACTCATTGAATGTTGAATATTCAATATTAAT
This sequence comes from Marmota flaviventris, assembly GCF_047511675.1. Taxonomy (NCBI): domain Eukaryota; kingdom Metazoa; phylum Chordata; class Mammalia; order Rodentia; family Sciuridae; genus Marmota; species Marmota flaviventris. The sequence continues at coordinate 57,690,629 of NC_092513.1, forward strand.
TACTATTAAATTTAGTAACCTGATTATCAGGCATTACAGAATTTTTTAGTGTTTTTAATCAAGTAAAAATTATTCTTTTGGAATCTAAGGCATGGGGAATCGTAGACATTTCACCAAACCACACCATTAATAAAAATGAAGAAATTGGAATAAAAAAATTTAAAATTTTTGCCCTGTGAAAGATATCATTAAAAAATGAAAAAATAAGCTGTATGTTGGGGGGAAAATGGCAACCCATGTGTCTAACAAAGAACTTGTATCCTGAAAATAAAAAGAACTCACAGAATTTTATGAAAAATATCAATCCAATTAGAAATAAGCAAAGATATGAAAGATGCTTCAACAAAAAGGATGTATGGGTAGAAAGTAAATTAAATAAACACATGAAAAGATCATCAATATGATACATCATTGTGAAAACACCAATTAGTGAGATACCATTGAATACATATCAGAATAAATAAAATAAAAAACAGGGTGAATACCAAATGCTGATGAGGATGTGGAAAAACTGCATCTGTCACAAACTAATGGTGGAAAAGTGAAATGGTACAATCACTCTGGAAAACAAAACAGTTTGGCAGTTCTAAAAAATTAAATGTAGATTTACCATGTAACCCTGCAATAGTACTCTTGGACATTTATCCCAGAGAAATGAAAGCTTATATCCCCACAAAGTCTTATAAATGAATATCCATAATAGCTTTCTTTGTAATAGCCCAAACCTGAAAACAGTACAATTGTTCTTCAGTATGGGAATGGGTAAACAAACTGGTATATCCATACCATTACTCATCCATGAAAACGAATTAACTATTGATACATGCAATAACCTGGATAAATGTAAAGGTTACTGTGCTAATACTTCATGATTCCCTTTAGAGAACATTCTATAAATGTTATAGAAATTATAGAGATGAAGAGTAGACTTGTGTGTGCTGAGAATTAAGAGTGGTTAGGTGACTTTGAGGAGATTCCACAAGGGGTTTCTTTGTGGTAATGGACTAATTCTGTATTTATTTGGAGTGGTAGTTACACAAACTTACATATGGCATAAAACAGCATAGAGATTATACACAGAGGCTGTGCCAGTTTTAGTTTCCTGATTTTGATATTGTACTTTGATGAGGAGGACATGAGACCTCTAAATTGTCTTTGTAGCTTCCTATGAATCTGTATTTACTTAAAAATGAAAAGTTATTATCTTATAATTTAAATTTTTTAAAGTTGTTAGTTACCAACATGGTGGCTTAACTCACAGATAGTAATAGTTATTCATTAAAATTAATTTTAAAATATGCTGGGGTCTCTTTTCCAGCATAAGATATAGCTGTAATGGGAAAGAGAGTAAAGGATTCTTGTCAGTGAAGCTGACCTCTCTGAAATATTTTAGGTAAAGCACTTATCACTGTATTTGGAACACAATAAGTGGGCTGCTCTTGTGATATTATTAATGTTACCTGTTGTTTTTATTAACACCACTGAATTAATAGTTTATTATGATTATACTGAAATAATTCTTAAGTAATCAAAATCTTTAGAGCTAAAGTTTTTTGTTTATTATCCTTCTTGGCAAAAACCCAAATTCCCTTTCAGAATTTTTTTTTCTGAAGCAAATATTTACATATAGTGTGAAAGTTTCTTCTGTTTTAGGATGGAGCTAGTAGTAGAGGTTCTCCAAGGTCACTAGATCTTTGTTGTTTGCATTTCAAAACTGACCCTTGACATTTGACTCTGTTGCCTTCTCTAAAATATTCTAAGACGGTACTTATAATAGCATGAAGCATCTTGGTTTTAGTTTAATCCCAAACCTTATAGTTCTAAATAAAAAATTGAACCCTCTGCCCCCAATATTTTAATCTAATATCTAGAAACTTGAATTAGGGCCAACTCTTCATTTTTTAAAAAACATCAGCAGATTCTAAATACAACTTTGGCTATTTCCTTTTAGCATCTGACCTTGGTTCACTTAAACTAATTGTTATCCTTTTAGCAAATTGTGATTATGAAGTAGAAAGAAAAAAAAACTGTACTATATGATATGGGAGGAATTTTAAAATTTTGAGTACAATGACATCCCTGTCAAAAGTACCTTTCATTATTATTCTGTCAAACATGATAGTAATTTATTTAAAATTAGATGAGGGTATATAATTTTTGAAATTTTTCTTTAGAAGTACATTCAAAAATATTAAGTTAAAAGCACTGCTGTATGAATCTTCTGATATGTATATATATATATATATATTATAAATATATAGGATATATATATGTGTGTGTGTGTGTGTATATATATATATCTCACCTATATAAGTCCCAATAATTTATTCACTTATAGTGACAGTTGTTCCCCATATGATCAGGTCAATACCAGGTGCTAAGGGTGCTATGTGCAGAGAGGTCAAGCTCCTTCCCTTTTATAGCTTATAGTCTAGGAAGAATGTGAATATTTGGGACTAACTTTGCATCTCCATGGACATTCTACAAGCTGAACATGTTATACTACTGTAATAACATGAGAATTCTGTGTCAATATGTACTAACTACAGGTTCTTTTCACTGACATTTATTCATTGGGTTTAATACAAAAAGCATTCCTGTTTGATCACTTAATTATTACAGATCCTATCATAAAAATTGAAATGCAAATGCAGTAACTTCCCTGTGGCCACAGTTATAAATTGATCAGAGCTGAGACTTAAATTCAAGTCTTCTGGCCATAGGTCCCTTCTGCCCGCTGTGTTATGAGCAGAGGTGGATGGGGGATTCAGTTTTCCCCAAAAGTGAGGTGAAACAACTGATGACGTACACAGCAGGTGATGAAAGGTAGAAGATCCTCTCACAAGGCATGGGCAGCACTCACCTGTAGGGTGAAAAAAGATCCCCTCCCCAATTATCTTACAACCCTTTGATTCATCAATGAGATATGTTTGGGACTGTCACCTTTTCCATCTCTTTCATCCTATATAACCAAACAGTTCAGCCAGGCTGGAATTTGATACTGCTATTTTGTTTTTATTAAATCTACTCTTTTTCTGTTGTCATTGTCTCATGTAGTTGTGGCTACCTTTCCATTTATTGTAATGACATAAATTTTCTTTTGAAAGTAAATGTAGTAAATGTAGTTTAAATTCAACATACAGTAGTTGAATTTAAATCATAAAATAAATGAGAGCAAAGTGGCAGGGGCTAAATTCAGAAAGACCTTGTGAATTGCACTGGACTCCTCCTATCATAATGACTTGCCTCCAGAGATTCCTGTTTCCTTTGTCCATATGGCTACCTGCAGCTCCCAATCCCATTGCACATTAATAAGATAAATTGTAGTTTCTAGATAGTGTGTTCAATTGACTGAGGCATTCCACCCAAAGTCTACAGAAAGGTGATATATCTGTCTTGAGTGGGAAGTTTATTTTGTGTTCCTGAGGCAAGCTATCCCTTTCTCTGTTTCTGTGGATGGGTGATCATGTCATGGATACTTCTGCTATGCCAGAACTCTGCTGTGTCCCTGCTACAGCCTGGTTTTGGCTTAGTTTAGAATCTTCTCTTTATACCTATAGACTGTGGCTGAATAACAAGGCTGAATGCTAAGACTTTCCTGATAAGCAGTCTGCATAACTGAAGTGGTGGTAGCCTCTATCTTTAATATGAAAGGACATTTGGGATAAAAATTAGTCAAGAAAGAAGAACCTCTGTGACCCCCCAAATACCATTTAGAAATTTTTCAATAAAACTGTTTGCTTTAAGAGTACACATTGGACTGGTATGTAGCTTAGCAGTGAAGCAATTGTCCAACACACCTGTGCCCTTGTTTTAATCCCTAGCACTAGGAAAAAAATAAAATAAGATGAAAATGAAAAATAAGAGGAGACATTGGACTTTCTGACAGAGTAAATTGAGATATAATTATTTTTTATTAAACTGTTTGAAAAGATATTTCTGACTTTGTTTTCTAAATTTTAAAATAATTCTCTATTGTAAAATTTAACCTTTACTCATTACCACTTGGGTATTGTAGGAAGACTCTGGTAATTGTACTGAGAGATTTTATAAATTAATACATGTCAAAAATAGATTCACAAATTGCATATTAAAATTCCTTTTTCTGACACACTATTCATATCCAAGACTGTCATCTCCAAAAATGTATCCTTATTCATTCAATCACATTTGATAAAGCTTATGTGCTCTGATCCTTTAAAACTCACAGCTCTCCAAGGAGAACCACCAAAGGAAGATGCTGGCTTTTTTTTTTTTTTTTTTTTTTTGTAATTAGAGGGGCAAGAATAAGACATACCACAGGGGTGGGGGCTTAGCTTAGTGATGGAGTACATGCTTAGCATATGCAAGTCTTCGGATTCAATCTCCGACACCAAAAAAAAAAACTACCCCCAGTTCTAAAAGAATACAGTAGGCAAATGTGTCTTATCATCATAGTCTCAGGCTTCAGCATTAGAATCAGATCCATCAGTAGCAGCCTTTATTATGCACTTACGCATCCTAGTGCATTGCATAGGCTGGGTCTCACAGTCCTTCTAATGGCAGTCACACAGTGATCTGTAAGGAGACTTGCTAGGTTTTCAAGTAGAAAAGTGACAGGGGACCTGGTGTGCATTAAGGAGCTCACTGAGACAAGCATATAACTGGAGAGTGGTAGAGGGAACTGTTAGAAAGCTACTGCAATGATGCAGGCAAGAGAGAAGTAAGAACTCAACTTTTCTGGCTGCTCTCAGGAGGAAAAGAGAGGCTGGATTTTCTGCAGAAAACTCCATTTGTCTCTAGCTGTTTTCAGGTTGGTTTTCCCCAGGGACATGCTCTTCCTTGTCTCTGAAAACCTGGGTACCTCTAATGCCAGCTCACTAACAAATCAGTTTCAAGTCAGATGCAGAGGTGGAGGAAATTACAGTTCTCTAGCAGTGCTGGCATTCCAAACTCTGGCAGTATCTGCATCAGAGAGGAAATGAAAATTGCTATCACTGAAATGTGGGTGGCATTCCTGAAGAGAGGACCTCACCCCCCTCATGACTTATGGAAATTACAAAGCAATTGAATAAGGTACTTTCAACTAGCTTTAAAACAGAGTAATCTCTCTTTTTTTTTCTAAGTACTTGTGACAGATCACTCATTAATGTTACTGTTTTGATGCCCCATCTGATTACTTTGGCTTCATGATTTCCAGGATAATGCAGTGAGAACAGGGACAGATTCAAGTTCCAGAATCTTTCAAAGATTGATTCATCTCATTGATGTACAGGATAATCAAGAAATAGGCAATACCCAACTCAAGCAGAGATCAAAAAAGTAAACTTTGACTAAGTTTTAACTGAAAACTAAAAAGGCTATAAAGCCCTTGCTGTCCCAGCCCTCACTACCTGTTCTCATTCAATAATAAGCAGCAAAGACCCCTTGAGGAAAGAATAAGTCTGAAAATTTGAATTTCAAGTTGATGAAAATCCTCTTCAAGATGACCCCTTGAAACCCCCCTTTTGGGTCAAATGCTGGGAAACCAGGGACTCCCCAAAACTAATCTGAGAACTTCATCACATGTATAGGAAGCCAGAGGCCTCCAGACCTAAGAAGGCATCCCAACTAACAGGGAGCCCCAGGCACTGCTGAGGATGTTGGTCTTTGCTATTAAGTTTTCCTTGGGGATGCAAATGTAAGAGAAATGCAGGTCAGAAAAGGGCTAAGTAATTCCTACCAGCCAACCTGTACTTCTTAAAATTAATGCTCCATTGAGGCTTACCCTCACCCCAGTTATATAGAAAGCATCCCCTTTTTAAAGCCTCTGTACCATGTGTGCATCAGTCTCTGTAATTCCACTGAATATTGGCCTTGTCCATAGAATGTTCTGCAGCCAAGATTGTTTCACGGTTACTATTTTCACCACTTTTTCCTCCATCACTCAACTGAAGGGCTGGTGTGCATTCATGCCCGCCCCACCCTACCCCCAATATTTCATCTGTGGTTCTCAGTTTTTTTCTGCTTCAGTTTCCTTGAAGGATATGTCACATTATTTCTAGAAGTTGACTACTGCAAGGATTCTGAAGGTAGGAAAAGAGGTGCTCTTGAAATTGGGCAAATGCAAAGAGAAAGAAAACTAAGTAGATTAAGGGTCCCTCCAGAGTATACATACTCCCTGTTACCCCCAGAAGAATCACTGAGCATATGGTGGCAGGACTCTGTTACTGAACTGGCTTATTCCTTAAAAAGTGGTAACCAGAAGTGCTGGTGCTGTGTGAACTGTGACCATGGTGACTTCAGATAGCTAGTGTACACTGCAATGCATCAGACACTAGGCCCCAGGCTCTCAGCCAGCTTTGTGGCCTAATGGCAGGAGCACTGAGCTCAAAGTGGGGAGATCTATCTAGCTCTGGGACCCAGCTCTTCTACTTATTAGCTGCCAGATTCCAGAAGAGCCTAAATTTCCTTATTTATGCAACAGAATTAAAAATGTTCAAAATGGGACTGGAGTGTAGCTTAAGTGGTAGAACACTTGCCTAGCATGCACAAGGCCCTGGGTTCCATCCCCAGCACTGGGGGTGCTGGTGGGGAAGAGTGCTCATCAAATAGAGCTTCAAAAACCACACAAGTAAATATTAATCAATAGGAAGTACATGTCTTTGCTGTGAAAAGTCACTTATAAAATCCTTCATTCAGTGTAATATTCCAAAGAATAAGAAGCATGTTCTAAAGCTTAGCTAAACATCAAGAGGCCTGTTCTGGGTACTAAAACACCACAGACATTTTTAAAGCTGCAACCCTCTACTCCGAAGAGAAATATTTGGTAAAGGAGGGAAGTCACGGGGAAAGTGTTGCTGAGATCACCACCTGCTTGAATCTGGCAAAAGAAAAAAGCTTCTGAAAAGTTTCAAATTGGATTAAGTTTCAATAAAAAAATGGCCATTTGAAGTGTGGAGATATTAGCAACTTCTTTAAAAGAATCAATGCTCATCCACATTTAGATTTCAGTTTGCTTATAAATAACAAAGTCTAGATACTAGTTTTCACCCAGTCCCAACCTCCTTTGCCTTTAAAGCATCACTTATTCCCTTTGAGTGCCTTTGTCTTGGAAATCAGAGAATGACAGTGACCTGTGACCACTGCAGCCACTGGGCCTGAACTTCAGGAGCCCCCTCCCCATCAGCATTACCACATTGTGGTCCATCAAGCAAAGTTAGGAGTCTTCAGTTGCTTTAGTGCTGTAGCAATAAATAGTTTATATGGACCTCATAAAATGAACACTTAGAAGAACGAGAAGTATGGGTGGAAAACAAAGAAAGTTCAGAGACTCTGCATGCCCCAGTGAGTTCATCTCCCTTCTTTCAAGGGTGATGACTTTAGTCATTTTACGTGTAGAATTTTATTCATAAGAGGAAGGGAGGAAAAATTCAATTTCAGAAGCTTCTGAAACACTTGACCCTGTGCTGTCTGAAAATGTACTGCACATTATGTCCAGCCTTGAACTACATCCCTTTCTTTCAGAAGATTTTCTGGAAAATAGGATTCATATTCATATTCTCTCTCTCTCTCTCTCTCTCTCTCTCTCTCTCTCTCTCTCTCTCTCTCTCTCTCTCAATATCTGGGAGCTGTGGCATATTTAACAGACTGAATCATTTCAGAGTAATACTCTCTAGAGGTGGGCAACTGAGGTATAGAATTATATCCTGTGGAAAATGATGGTGGTTTGAGGGGTGAGGGAGGAGGTTATTGAATCACAAAAACATGTTTCTTATTTGGAAAAAAAATGACAGTGTGCAGGATGTTCAATTTCCTTCTGCACTGTGCCCATGGAGAGTGCCGTCTCTTAAAGCAGGGAGTCATTGGTATTCACTGGAGCTTGCCAGGTTTCATTTTTATTGTTTCAGAGACTTATTACTCTTTCAAAGTGGCTCCCAGGTTTGCTGCCTTTTCTCAGTATATATGAGCTAAGGTAGTCAGAGGAAACACTTTAATTACATTTTAAGTAGAATAAAAGCATAAGTATATTTATGAAAATTCTAACAGAAGGTGCAGTGAGACCATTAACTTAAATCCCCAAAATACATAAAGTGGTTTTTTCATAATAAAAAAATTCATAGTTGGTGCATTAAATTGTACCTGCATATTAAAAATCTGCCCTAAACACTAAATATTGCCTAAATGTGAACATCATATTCAAAATTCCTCCTATAAAAAGAGTGTTGGGAACATGGGCAATCATCATCTGTCTCCCAGGCTTGTCCTTAAGTTGTTGTTCCTTGGATAGCAAGTCTTTGGTCACCAAATGATGATTTTTGCTTTCGTTCTCCCGCTGTCACTTCTGTTCTCTCTCATTGGGCCTCTTCCTTCAAATCATCTGTGCTTTGCTTAAATTTGATTTTAGTGAACCTGCTCATAATTTTGACAAGCAAAAACTATGATATGAAAGAAAGAGGAGGAATTGGAGGCTGTACTTCAAGTGGAACATAATAGAAAAATTTAAGGATCAAATAAGCAAAATTTCACATGAGCCACCAGAGCTGGTCATTGGCAAATGTTCAGAAAACTCTGACTCCTTCAAGAAACAAAGTTCTTTTTATTTCAGAACCAGGAGGATTCAAAATCTGGTTTTCTGTACTTTTTAAAATTTTTTTTAATATTTTTTATTTTTGGTACCAGGGATTGAACTCAAGCTCTGGCCATTGAACCACATCCCAGCCCTACTTTGAATTTTAATTTAGAGGCAGGGCCTCATTTGGTTGCTGATTGCCTCACTTTTGCTGAGGCTGGCTTTGAACTTGGGATCCTCCTGCCTCAGCCTCCCGAGCCACTGGGGTAACAGGCACGCACCACCATGCTCAGCTATTTCACTGTATTGTTAACAAATTGATTGAAACCATGCCTCTCTAGATACACCATAGATTATGTGGTGATTACTATTTTCCCAATAATATTGGTTCAAAGTAGAATGCTAATCCAAGAATTTAGTAATTCGATTTATGTAATTTTAAGGAACTTGTGTGAGATTTGACCTCTTACAAAGATAGCTAAAGAAGCTTTTGTTCTTTAGAACAAAGAAAAATGCCCAGAAAAAAAACTTACATGTTTTGATTTTGCTTAATTTATTAAAAGATGTTTACAAAAACAAAAACTGTGTGAAAAAGAATAGAATTATTGAAAAAGCAGAATTGCAGATGGCCCCAAATGATCTTCCACAGGCATATTTTGCTGATGAGTTTATTAGTGACTCTCTGTCCATCTCATGCTTTGGAAAAATAAAATGAAAAACCACACAAAAGAGGTGGAATGACAGCAGCTTCATAGAAGCCTTAATATTCCAGGGGAAGAAAAAATGAAAGAAGGATGTGTACCTCCTACATTGGGGACCTCACATCTGTGCCAGGCCTGGTTGTGGACTTGTTGTGTATTCTATGGCACTGATGAGCTGTGTTCTTTCCCCAGTGACTATTTTTGCTCTGAGAATTTCTAAACTAGAAAGGCAATGAGGGACTTAGCTTGTAAAGACCCCTGTAGCATATAATGGATTCTCTGAGTACCTTATTATAGATAAAGTTTTATTTTCTCACTAGAAACTTAAACAGTTGACATTTATCCTTATTTAGGCATAAGAGACAGTCTAAAGGCAAATTTTTTTCTCTGGTATTTTGAAAGTATATACTCATGAAATGCTGCAACATTTAAAACTGTGTCTAAGAAAAAATTTAAATCTACATTTAAAAAAGGAAACAGAAGAGGACAAGCCAATCTAGAAAGCCCCCGATTTCTACTCTTTGGGCTCCTCCTAGGTGTATTACTTCTTTTCCAGGCCAAGAATAAGAACAGCTGGTCTAATGATGCTGATGTAACTGGAAGCAGAACTATTGCTGAAAATGCAAACAAGAGTCACCATATCCACAGGGAGCCAGTAGACAGTGGCTAGCTTCTATGGAGGCAATAATCATCTGGTCTTTTTCTCAGAGCACCTCTTTTTTTGTTTTTGTTAAATTTCTTTTTTTCCATTCAAGTGATTCACACAATTTCTAGGTAGGAAATTGGAAGGCTCACAGCAAGAACTCCCTCCTTCTCTTGCCACTGCTTCCCTGCAATGAACATACATCATTTAAGAAAAAAAATTGCAATTTTATAAAAAAAAATCAACATTTAGACGAAGTTTACTTGGTGTCTTTTATATTCTCTTACTTATTGTAATCCTTCATTTAGAGATCTAAATTTGGAGAGCAATTGTTGGCTGCATGTATATAAGTAGACTTAATACTGTTTTCCCCTTCAATGTCATTGTCAGGGCAGGAGCAGTGGGTTAAGAGTAAGAATACACTGAGGTCTGTCTCAATCCCATGTCTCTCAGCTGAAGAGCTGGGAGGCCATCTCCCCTGTGCCTCGCTTTAGCCCAGGGGTGGCCAGTTGAGCTGATGGACTCACTCATCTACAGACATTTGTTGATGTATAGATGCTTTTATATATATATATACATACATACACACACACACACACACACACACACACATACTTGACTGCTTGGGCCCCAATCATTTTTTTTTTGGGGGGGGGGCGTGGTACCAGGGATTGAACTCAGGGGCACTTGACCACAAAGCCACATCTCCAGCCCTATTTTGTATTTCGTTTAGATATGGTCTCACTGAATTGCTTAGCACCACTGCGGCTGGCTTTGAACTCACCATCCTCTTGCTTCAGCCTCCTGACCACACTTGGCACTGAGCCCCATCCTTCTGAAAACTATAGTGCTCAATTGGAATGAGACTTGATCTTTTTCCATTTGTTGATTTGTGTCTATTTTCTGGTCATCAGTTAAATGAAAACAGTGAAATTATAATAACATTTTTTAAAAATAAGGATTTTTGGTAATCCTATGATTATCACAAATGCTAAAGAAACACAGCTGCGATGTGAGTGCCAGACCCCTTGAGAGAACCTCTGTCAGGAGCAGGAGAGGATTTGTGAGGCTGTGCCTCAGGGACCGGGGAGCATTTCCCTTTGGTTGAAGCTGTGGATTTACTGGAAGACTTCAGAGTCTCCCTCAAAGTCAGTTAATTATCTTCTTCTGTCTTCCTAGAAAAAAAAATAAAATAGAGAACTTTATAGATGGGGAGAAAAGGCGGGGGAAGTGAAATTGGTAATTAAATCATGACAAACTCAAAGTAGAATTACATTGTTGGAAGTCAAATAATAGTTATTACTCAACTGTAAGAATAATTGTCATTCATTGAGTAACAAAGACACTATTCAAAGCAAGAGTATCTGACTTTAAAATCCCTGGAGCTATTTTTAAATGCACATTATAGAGCAAAATAGAAGTTAAAGTTTTTTTAGTTTGCTACCTGTTTATGTTCTGATTGTATAATAGTCTTGTTCTAGATGGGATTAAGTAGTGATTTTTCTTTTACTGCTAGTATTATTATTTGTTTAGTTTATTAGTAATGCCATTTGTGTGTGTGTGTGTGTGTGTGTATTTCTCCTACATTCTCCAGAATTTTATCCTTCAACTAGTAATGTATGGTGTGGCTCTATTAATAGAGCTATTAGCATATACTACAGTAATGCAAAAACTGTTATGGTAATGGTTCATCAGTTGTGTGCATAACTGAGGGAATTTAAGACCATGCATTTAAAATTCTGCCCTTGTTGTCTTTTCGCTCTTTAATGTTATAAATCAGTGTCTGCTCCTGCTGTTCCATGGCATAGACATACCAATGACCAGATCTTCAAGCCTGACAGTAGGACACACCTGGGATTAGGCTCTTTTCCAGCTAGTCTCTTAGGAGAGCTGAGTTATATGACAATAGCAGCATCAGGATCCAGCAGGTCAATAAAAGTAGGATTTTACCATCCATGGCCAAAAGAAATCTACAAACTGTGGAACAAACAGACTGTGCTATGGGTTGAATGTGATTTGTCCCCTCAGGGTTCATGTGTTGGGCCTGGTGAGAGATCCTGGTTCAATTAGAGGTATGTCCTCAGGAAGGACTGTGAAAACCTCTCTGACTTCCTATCTGGAGATGTGATCACTCCCCTTCGCACCTGCACCTGCCATGATAGTATACACCATTAGACCCTCACTAGAAGCCAACATGTAGGGTCACCTGATCTTGTACTTTCAGCCTCTGAAACTGTGAGCTAAATAGACCTCTTTTCTTCATAAATAGCATGCCTCAGGTATTTTATTATAATAATGAAGAGTGGACCAAGACAGATAGGTTTTCCAAGTCTTAGAATCTCCTCACACATTTAAGCTATAGATGTAAATCTTTAAAATTAAAGCCAAGACATACTGTAACCAAATAATGTAGTTTCTCATTCATTCCATAACCAATTACTGAATTCCTATTATGAGACATGGGCTCTTAGTAAATAAAAATGATAAGCATGCAGTCCCTGCTCTCAGGGAATCCACAGCTTGGTGGCAGAGATAGACATGGAAACTGCAGAATATGCCAAGCACTGTCCCTTATATACATGGTCTGAGTGCCATGTGATATGCAGGTAGCAGGAGCAGAGAATCCCTGGAGTCTGTGAGTAGTTGTGTCCTATTGTGGCAGGACTGGAGAGCAAATTATCTAGTAAGAGAAAACAGAACCCAGAAAAAGGAATAATTAATGTTCACTTGAACCACAGACTATCACCATCTGTTGGCAAGGGGTGAAAGGGGACATGATGGTAGAATGGAGATTAGGGAGTAAGGAAGAGTTTCCATCTTGAAGAATTTGTTGAAAGCCATCTTGGGGTCCATGATGGCCCTCAAACATTTCAGAATAATGCACTGTCTCATCTCTACCTTTATTTTTCCTTCCTTCCCCAAATCTTCTACTTTCCTAAATGGGATCAAAAAAGTGTAAGGGTAGCTGTAGTAATGACAAGAAATCAGGTCTACTAAATCTTTCTTCCTACCATTCTTCCCATAACCTCATGTATAATTGACTTCACAAAAAGAAGATGTCACATGAACTGAAGTGAAAATAAAAGTTCCATTTTTTTTCCTTTGTCCACTGATGGCAGAAGACATTTTCATTATAACCAGAATTGAAAGAAAATCTAATAACATGAAGATTAAAGACCCAGGGCATAATAATGCCAAATCCTTAAATAAATGGACATCTAAGCTCCATTAAAAATGAAGAGAAAACTCCAACAGAGTGTATTACTGGATTTTAGCCTTAAAGTCATAAAGTCTTAGCTTACCTACTTTCACCATTTTAACCAAAAATAACCTTCCTTCAGTCAGCAATTATTGAGGGGGAAAAGAAAGGTGTCTTCCTGTCTCCTATAAGAATATTGATAAGTGGTAATATGATGAAGAAATTGAGAAAAATTTATTGTTTTCTGTATTATTCAGGTAAGATAGGTATGACCATGTGACCATTTTTACTGGATTACACAAATAAATGTGGATTCATTCTTCAACTTTTATTCCTGTGTTTGTGAGATATTAACTATAGGGGAAAAAAGTTTAGGAAAAGCCAAATGAAATGTTTCAAATATAATACAGTTTAATAACCAATTACTTACCTCATTCCCATGGGTATTCTTTCCTGTTTGACCCTTAATCCACATTTCTAAGGACCCCTCCCTGCTTAAGATCCCTCTATTTACTTCACCAAATTGTAATGCTTAGTGTCACTTCCTCTTTCTTCCAGAGTTTCTTTGAAGGGCAGTCTGCACCATGGGATTCTGCTAAGAAAGATGAGAACAGAATGAAGAACAGATATGGGAATATCATTGCATGTGAGTGCTGACAGTGTAATTGTGCTGTTGTAGAACTTTCTTTCCACATCTGATAAGATTGACCACCAGGCTCATGCAGTAAGAATTTACAGTGCAATTACTGCTTTCGTCCTGCTGCAAGGGGCTGGTGTTATGTTCATACTAAGGGAAGGAAAAATGATCTGAATACTGCCACTACATCAGTGTGCTCTCCCTGTGGGCCCAGTTTTACTTTTAGATTTAAAGTTCTAGGAACATAGGTAATGTTAAAATGTGGAAAAGGAAGACACATTTTTAGGAGTAACACCCCCGTCCTAATGTTTCCCAGCTGCTTCATGAGAATGAATAGAAATCATGATGCACAGCCTGCCTTCATGCAAGGAGCTTGGCGTTCCCTGCGAATATTAACTCATGAATCCTCTGGACTCCGGGTTACATAGGTCAGTAATAGCCCCATTCTAAGGGCAGGAATGCGAAACTCAGAAGTTAAATGATAGTCCCCATATCACAATATTCATTAGCAAAAGATCTAGGATTATATCTCAGAAATTCCCAGTGCTGGTGAAACTGAATGTTGCCAATCCGTAATGCCTCAGATGGGTTTTAAATTGAGCCCAACCTCATTAATGTTCCATAATGATGCTGAGACACATGGTAGATTGATGAGCCTCCTTCTCTCCAGGCTCAAGCTATCCATCCCCTGCATTAAACTGCTGTGAGTCACACATAAATGCATCACAGTAGTGATGGGCTCACTGTAGTAACTTAACAGAATTAGCTGTATTTATATAGACATATAAACTAAACAGCAAGGCTGAGAGAACATCTAGCTCATTGTGCCTTATCACGTGTAAGAGAACAAACTTGGAAGGTTTGGATATTCCAGGGGAGCAGTACGTTAGCTTTATTGATTGTAAAAGTACAGTTGAATTCTGTTTGCCTGAGTTAACATTTCTTGAGTTGACACCACAGCGTCTTTGGCAGTGCTGCCCCAAAGAAATTTCTATTCAAACCCAGGAGATTGCTGAGCACTTGGCATGTGACTGGGATGAATGAGAAAGGTTTTATTTTTTATTATTGTTTGAATTTAGACAGTACACAGACTCTTGGTCAGTGCAGATCCAAAGGGTTGGGGCTTCCATATAATATGAAACTTCCCAACCGAGCATTTTTTGTTTTCCCTTTGGCCACGAATAGAGCCAAACCACCAGCTTTGTTTTGCAGGTTTTGTTAAAGCATGCCATATTTATTTGGTGCTTTAGTGATGTTGTCAAGGTCCTTTATAGATGGAAGATGCTGCCCCACAGTCCATGGTTTGATTGCCACTCAGTGAATTCATTTGGCACCTGTGGGACACTTTGTCAGAGACTTGGGATATAAAGATTATCAATATGAGATGTTGCCCCTGCCCATGGGACAAAACAGACCAGGCAGAGGACAGATCCCCGTGGCTGTAGTCCTGCAGTTGACAGCTATGTATACAGTGCAATAATGATTCAGAGAAGGAAAACATTACTTCTTAGCCTATCTAGACTCTTCTAAGTTCTTTCATGTTCTCTGGGAGCCTGAGGAGGTCTTTCACTAGTAACAATTCAGATTTCTCCCAACGGCTTCTGTTCCAAGAAACCCTTCATCTCTGCACTAAACTCTGAGGAGATTCACAGAGCTACCATGGACACTTCCCTTCACATGCAATGTGGAAGGGGATGTTGATAAGTCATTGTCCTGTAGTTGTTATAATATTGCCCATCTGGGCCTTATCTGAGAATAAAGCATACAGAAGGCCATATCAAGGGGTGTCACATTAGGTATGCTGAGAGAGTCAACTGAGCTTTGTGCAGTATAACTTTGAGTCCACTTCTTCCTGATATATAATTTTATACCTGCACTTGGGAAACTCTTGAGAAATATTTCTGAATAATTAATAGGAAAAAATTTAGAGGTTTTTGCATCCCTAATCTGAAAATCTGAGATCCACATTGTTTCAAAATCCAAGATTTTTGAACACTGACATACATGTGAAAAATTCTATATCATAAAACTTTGTTTCATACACAAAATTACTAAAAAAGTTTTATATATATCATACTCATTCCTCTGCTTAATTCTCCTCACAGATGGACACAGAGTGTGTGAATACATTTCTTCTTTCAACAAGCACTTATCGATCATTTACTATTTGCTAGACACCACTGTAAAAAGATAATGAAAAATTTTTTTCTTTAATCTGTGCATATAAGGTTTATATGAAACATAAATATTTCATGTTTAGACTTGGGTCCCATCCCCAAGATATATCATTATGTATATGCAATATCCTAAAATCAAAAAAAAAATTAAAACACTTCTGGTCCTATGCATTTTTGGATAAGGGATTTTCAACCATAAAAATTTAGTGTTTACTGAGTATTTACTTTTGCTAGTCACCACTCTGTGCACTTTGCATTTACTCCCAGATGCAATACTATTAAATAGGTAATATTATTTTCTCTGTTTTATAGGTGAGAAAATTGAGGGCAAAGGAGGGTGAAAGGACCACACAGTTAATAAGATGTGGAGGCAGGACTCCAACCTGGGAGCTGCTATCTCTACTACCTGATGTGCACTTTGAGGGTTGTTTCCATTGGCATAGTTTAGCTTTTACCGTCACATTCTTCACAGGCCAGTCTCAGTGACAAGGCAGTTGAAGGACACTCTTGCTCTCCTTTCCTATCCTTCAACTCTCCATGCCACCCCACCCCTAATAAATATACAAAAGAACTAAAAACTGTACTTAAAAGTGGCTTCAAGATAAGTCCTCTGTTTATTAGACTGACCCCTGACACCCTCTGTCAAGAAACTCTGGAGTACTACTTCTGCCTTCTGCAGAAGTTCTGTATGATGGCTTCATGTCTGTCATCTAAGAAGGACAATGGGGACAATTTAGTAATTGTTAATCCATTTTCAATCATTGTCACCTAGCTCTGAATGGGCACAGAGAGGACAGACTGTCAGAGGACTTTTTAGGAATGGGCCAGATATAAGGAAGAGCAGTAGTCAGCAGGGCTGCCCTGCCTGTGTCCTGCTTGGGAAAGCAGGATGCCCAGCTGGAGGGCACTGGGCAGCATCCTGATCCCAGGATGGCAGGAAGGCAAAAGAAAGTCACACGTGGCCCCACCTACTTCCCAGCTTATTATTACACAACGTATACTGACTTTTTCATGAAGATATTTAAAAATCACAAATGCTGCACAAATATAAAATAGTTTCATGTAACTCAGTGAAGTCCTTACTTTTAAGTTGATGTATGGAGAAGGGAAGTCACTTGTCTGTGATCTAGTACATAGATAGTTGTTCTTTTGTGATATGAAACAATGAAGGTCTAGTTAAATTTATTAGGAAAGTTTATTTTTATAGACTTGGGAAGAGGCATGGCCCCTCCAGGCCAGCCTGACAATGGTCCTATACCAACTGTCTCCTTTAATAAAAAGTTTCCAAGCTTCAGGCTCCATTCCAAGTACATTCCTCCTATGTTGTTCTTAATCAGCATCCTCTCTCCCCGCCACTTGGAGTTTCTGCCCACCTTATCTTGACTTGACCCTCTGTATATCTGATGTGCACCTGTTTGTCACAGAAATATCCTACTCACTCCTCTGCTTAGTTCTCTTCACAGATGGACAAAGAGTGTGTGAACCCATTTCTTCTTTCAACAAGCACTTATTGATCATTTGCTATTTTCTAGACATCACTATAAAAAGATGATGAAAAATAAATCAGTTTGGCAATTATAATCTGGTGCAGGTTTTGACAAATGTTTTCTTATAAATGATCCAACTGTAAATATTTTAGCCTTTACAGGTAACTTAGTCCAATCCTCTGATATAATAAAATATCACACACACTGGATAACTTGTAAGTAATAGAAATATACTTCTCATGGTTTTAAAAACTGTAAATTCCAAGCTCAAGATCAAGGTGCTACTTTACAGATTCAATGTAATTCCCATCAAAATCTCAGTGACATTCCTTGCAGAAATAGAAAAAGCAATCATGAAATTCATCTGGAAAAATAAGAGACCCAGAATAGATAAAATAATTCTAAGCAGGAAGAGTGAAACTGGTGGTATCGCGATTCCTGATTTTAAACTATACTATAGAGCAATAGTAACAAAAACAGCATGGTACTGGCACCAAAACAGGCTGGTAGACCAATGGTACAGAATAGAGGACACAGAGACAAATCCACAAAATTATAACTACCTTATATTAGACAAAGGTGCTAAAAACATGCAATGGAGAAAGGATAGCATCTTCAAAAAATTGTGCTGGGAGAACTGCAAATCCATATGTAACAAAATGAAATTGAATCCCTTTCTCTCACCATGCACAAAAGTCAACTCAAAATGGACCAAGGAGCTAGGAATCAGACCAGAGACTTTGTGTCTAATTGAATATAAAGTTGGCCCTAATCTTCATCATGTGGGGGCAGGTCCCAAATTCCTTAGCACCTATAACACAAGAGTTAAAACCAAGAATCAACAAATGGGAAGAATTCAAACTAAAAAGTTTTTTCTCAGCAAGAGAAATAATATGTGAGGTGAATAGGGAGCCTACATCCTGGGCACAAATTTTTACCCCTCAAATATTAGATAGAGCTCTAATCTCTAGAATATACAAAGAACTCAAAAAGTTAAACAACAAAAAAACAAATAACCCAATCAACAAATGGGCCAAGGACTTGAACAGAAACTTCTCAGAAGAGGATATACAATCTAATCAACAAATACATGAAAAAATGCTCACCATCTCTAGCAATCAGAGAAATGCAAATTAAAACTACTCTAAGATACCATCTCACTCCAATAAGAATGGCAGCCATTATGAAGTCAAACAACAATAAGTGCTGGTGAGGATGCAGGGAAAAAGGTACATTCATACATTGCTGGTGGGCCTGCAAATTGGTGCAGCCAATTTGGAAAGCAGTATGGAGATTCCTTGGAAAGCTGGGAATAGAACCAACATTTGACCCAGCTATTCCCCTTCTCGGACTATACCCAAAAGACCTAAAAAGAGCATACTACAGGGACACAGCCACATCAATGTTTATAGCAACACAATTCACAATAGCTAGAATGTGGAACCAAACTAGATGCCCTTCAATTGATGAATGGATTTAAAAAATGTGGCATTTATACACAATGGAATATTACTCAGCACTAAAATATAACAAGATCATGGCATTTGCAGGGAAATGGATGGCATTAGAGCAGATTATGCTAAGTGAAGTTAGCCAATCCCTAAAAAACAAATGCCGAATGTCTTCTCTGATATGGGGGGGGGGTGACTCAAAATGAGATAGGGAGGAAGAGCATGAGAAGAAGACTACCACTAAATAGGGAAGAGAGGTAGGAGGCAAAAAAAGGGAGAAGGGGAGTTGCATGGAAGATGGAAGGAGAACCTGATCGTTATACAGAATACATATATGATGTTGTGATGAGAAAAAGAAAAAAAAGTGTGTCACGTTAGATTGGATAGAGAGAAATGATAGGAGAGGAGGGGAGGAGTAGTGGGGATAGGAAGGGCAGCAGAATAGAATAAACATTATGATTGGTGTATGTATATAGGTGACTCTATGACCAGTGTGATTCTGCAATCTATACAATTAGAAAAATGAGAAATTATACCCCAATGATACAAATGTATGAATTGCCAAGATCATTGTAATGTCATGTGTAGTTAATTAAAAAAATTTAAAAAAACATCAAGGTGCTAGCAGGATAGGTTTCTGGTGAGGGCTACTTTCTGCTTCATAGTTGTCACCTTGTTGCAATGTCCTTCAGCAGAGGGAACAAACCCTGTGTCATCCCATGATGGAAGGGTAGTAGCATAAAAGGGCCTAGCTAGGTCCCCCAGCCATTTTAGAAGACACTAATCCGTTCTATGAAGGTAGAACCTTCATGGCCTAATCACTTTCTACAGATCCCACCCCCTAACACTGTTTTGTTGGGGATTAAGTTTCAACATTAATTTTGGACCATATCAACAAAGCAGCTAGTCTCAGTACAGATGTGTAACTGCTTCAAAAGCAGCCAGACAAGACAGAAACCCAGTGGACCTGTGACCAATAAACCTTCATTGCAAAGCCAGGCATTGGACTTCAGCGTGCAGGCCATTGTAGGCAGAGGTAAAGCATATTTAAATCTACCTGCCGCCCTGATGACTTTATAGTCTGTGGCCCAAGCAAGGCCAAGGCATCATAGAACAATCAATCTCTGGTCCCAAAATAACAAAAGCTATGTTGTTGTAACACTGTTGGGGACTGGTAAGACCAGGGTGAATGAGGGAAGAGTGGAAGGTCAGGGAGGACCTATTGGGCAAAAGAAAAGAGCATAGTATATGGAGTACAGTTTGGAGTCCTTGTTCCACTACATGTTAGCTGGTGGCCTTGGGTAAGTCATTAGCCTTATCAATATCATAATTTCCTGAGAACCATCACCTGTTATAGAAATAAACTGAAATGTCACATAAAAACAATATTGACTATTGTCACTTGAAAGAAAAACCACATTTTCTTCACTATTCTTTCTTTTTCTAAGTAGACTCAGTCATTTAAAATGAAAATTGGCTGGGCTCAGTGGCTCACACCTATAAACCCAGTGGCTTGGGAGGCTGAGACAGAAGGATCGAGAGTTCAAAACCAGCCTCAGCAAAAGCAAGGCACTAAGCAACTCAGTGAGACCCTGTCTCTAAATAAAATACAAAATAGGGCTGGGGATATGTCTCAGTGATCAAGTGCCCCTGAGTTTAATACTTGGTACTCCCAAAAATAAAATAAATAAAATAAAATGAAAATCAGCATTTTGAAGTCTCGGGTTCCAAATGAATAGTTAGTACATAATTACCAGTGCCATCTTGCTCTGTAGTTTTAGCCCCACTGTGGATGGTGTCCCAGCTCTTCCCAGACTTGGCTCTGGCTTGTGTTTCTGAGTGGTTTGCACTGGATGTGGCCTTTCACCTTGATTTCTGGGCTGCATTTTCTAGCATCCCCCTGCCCTCCATCCTACTCCCCACCCACCCCTTAGTGTTTCTGTATTGGATTGCATTGTTTTTGTACCTGTCCAGGGACAATGATATGAAGAGACTTCTCTGCTGCAGCCTTTCTGTCCAGTCCTCTTCCTTCTCCCCTTCCGTAGTACCTTAAAGCCTTTCCTTGTGCTCCTGTGTTCTGTTGGCTATCATTTTCTAAAATCCCTCTAGAATTTTGTTATTGATAATTGGCTTACATAAATATATGATTTTATGTGAATATATAGTATATGTGTATATGTATATATACACACATACACTGGTTATTTAATTTTCTCTAAGGCTCCATCATGGCATATCCTAAGAGATCAAACACTTAAGCCACCTGCAAAGTTATTAATGCTTCTTAAATAGAGGATCCAAATCCCAGACAGATCTGTTAATCCAATCCAGCAAATTAGAGTGAATTTGATACCAGGTAGGGGATTAAGGAAAACCACTACCTTAGGCTTCAGTAGCACAACTGCTCAGGCACCAGCACCGGCCTGCGTCTGGGTCAGATCCTGAGATCTGAGCAGTGTGTCAGTAGGGAGGACGCCCATTTCAGCCTGCATTTCCTGCAGTGCTTTGTGCCACTCTTTCATCATCACCATTTGGCAACTGCTTCACTTAGGCTGTCTGTCTATACAGCAGTAACAGTAAATCTTGGCTATTGTTAAAGTTGTACAAGGATTTAAGGAATGAAAGAAAACGAGGATACTTCCCTAACCATGCTTATGTATATGCCCATAGATGCTTAATGGCTGTTTCTTTATACGTTTAGAGATTAGTATTATCATCTCCCTTTCCATAAACATGTATGTAATTGCACAAAGGTCAGTGTCACTCACTGGGAAGTCTGCCTCACAGAGTCAAGGCCCTGAGGATAGCACCACTTACCTCCTGTGAGGAATTGGGGATTCCATCAACCTATCTTCAAGATGCTTGTTAGTGCTTTTCAAAGAACATTAAAAAGTGCTTGTAATGATCTCATTCACTGTATTCCAGCAGTGTTCGCATATAAAATGGCGTTAATGGCACTTAAAATCTGTTTATTGGCTTTTGCTCCTAAGTAAGTTAAACTTTTCCGTTATTTACACTGTAGATTTGCTGAGCTAGCCCTTTCCCATTAGAAACTAACACTCTGTCTGCTGTTACCACCACACACACAGACACAGCCCCTATTACTCTCCACAGTTCCTAGCTATAATAAACTCCAAGTTGAAGGCATACACCAAATCTCCAGCTAATGAGGCAGCCTTCTTGCAGCTGGCTCTGAGTTCTGGAGGGCTGACTGCTGAAAAGAATGAGCCAGAATCTGCAGGAGCATTCCAGGCAGATTCCAGCCTCCTCTTTACTGTCATTCATTCAACAGATACATATTGATCTGCCATGTGTCAGGCGCTGTGCCAAAATGAAGTCATTCTTTCCACTAATATTTGTTGAGTGCCTTTTCAGACCAGACACAATCCTACGTGTCAGAGACAGAGCTGGGAACAAAATAGCAGACTACTTTGTGGGTATAGTGCTTAATGTTCTTGCAGAGGGGACAGAAAAGTAATCACTTAGTGCATAGTAAAATATGTGTATCACAAAGTGACTCATGCAAAAAGCAAAAATAAAGCAGGGGACGAAGATGGTCTGAGGTGTCAGTTGCAGTTCCCCAGTTCCCTGAGGGAGGGGACACAATGCCAGCCAGGACTAGAAGCAGGAGAGCAAGTGGCAATTCCAGACACAAGCTTTGAGGCATAAGAAGTGTGGTCAGGATGGCAAGGAGGCCAGTGTTAGCAGAGCAAAGGGAATGAACAGGAAAGTTGTAGGGTGGGGGGACACTGGGGTGAGCACACTAACAACAGCCGACAGAGTCCTTAGCCTCATGAACTTGATAGGGTTAGGAGAACTAGTAGGATTAATTAAATGATCCCATGTGATTGCACAAATAAATCAAATTGAAGTTAAGGGCATAAAAAGAAGCGCATAGTATCATGAGAACTCAAAATGTGGGGGTTGATTTATTCAGGAGGTATGGGAAGATGACCCTTAAGATGTGACATGGAAGACAACTGAATTAAGAGGATAAAATAAGCTGAATGCAGTTGTGCATGCCTTTTTTAATCCCTGTAGTTTGGGAGGTTGAAGCAGGAGGATCACAAATTCAACTCCAGCTTCAGCAACTTAGTGAGGCCCTAAGCCATGTAGCCAGCCCCTACCTCAAAATAAAAAATAAGAAGTGCTGGGGATGTTGTACCTCAGGGTCCAATCCCTGGTACCAAAAGAAAAAAAAAGGATAAGAACCTGTCACATGAGGGAACCCCTTAAATCCGAAGAACTGGACAGAAACCAGGGTGTTCAGAGCTGGGATCGATTGGAGGTGGAAGTTAGGCAAGGGAAGGAAGGGAACAGGTGAATCCAGACCATAGAGGCTTTTAGGGCACATTAAGGATTTTAATTTTATTTATAATTTTATTATAATTATAATTACAAGGGAGACCTCATTAAGAAATTTTTGGGGGAGGGTAGGGGTAGTGGATTGTTAATTAAATTTGCATTGAAAATTTTTGGTCAGAGGAATAGAAAATGGATCAGAAAAGAACACTAGTTAGGAGATCCTGGGTAGCCCAGGTGAGAAACAATAGTGCTATGGCTAGAGAAAAGTTATGTTATAGATTCAAGAGAAGTAATTGACCAAACTGAAATATGGATAGAATATGGAGTAAGACAGAGGAGGCAGAGATGACTCAGACTTCCAATTTGCAGAAAGATGATAGATGGACATTTGGATAGATAGCAGATGGAGGGATGGGCTATTTACTCAGATGGGCAACACTGGAAGGAAGCAGTTTTGAAGAGGAGCTCAGAGGTGAGCTTCAAGTTAGCAGTAGCATGGAAAGCTTATGGGTTTAAGTGGGGAACATTTTGAAACATTTGAATGGGATGCCAATCGATGGTTGTATAAAACTTGTCCTGGATATGTTAGTGACTCATGGGGCAGACAGGTGGCTGGAGAAGCCTTTGGCATGATGAGATTGTCTGTGAAGAAGTATAGAGAGCCCAGGACCAACCCAAAGGGGCTGTAATAATAGACAATATGGAGATGAAACTGCTCAGCCTAGACACAGGAACATTGTGTCGTGCAGAAATGGGGGTGTTCATGACATCCTGTTGGTATACCTAGGAATGTCAAGACTGAGGTAGTGGCAAGGACAGAACAAGTGTGGCATTAGCTAGGAAGGGGAGAGAGGGCCCCTTCTGAATTTGGATGTCATCTTCACTGGGGCACTCCAGGCATCCCTGTGTAGTTTTCTAATAATGAGAAAACTAAAAGGGCTCTGAAAACTTTCCACCTAATCTGTCCCTCCAGCTTCTTTTAATCAATAGATCAATCTTGGTGGCTTGCATTAAAGACTTCACTTTTTTTTGTATTGGATTTTGTTTTGTAGCAAAGTTGTCTCTGCTAACTAAGTGACTCCTACAGTGCCTCCTCCCCCTTTTCCTTCCTCTTCTCCTTCCCCTCCCTCTTCCTTTCTCCTTTCTCTTCCCCAACCCCCTCCTCTGGAATCTATAATTGTCATGATCTGACTTAGCTGTAAAAGCCAGAGCCCTGGGAAGGGAGAGAACAAGAATTTAGTTAGAGGAGACAGAGTTGGTGGAGAGAGCTTTGGCATTAAATTCGGGTGGTCAAGAGCAAGGGAGAAATAGATTGACACAATGCATAGAGTAAAGTCTGGGATCTCTTCCAGGATTCTGAAGAGTGAAGAGTGCAAGTCTGTTAACAGAGGGACTAGGTAAACAAGGAGCCAGAAACAACACAAGACACACAAGAAACCAGCAGAAAGTGATTCCTCTGTAGTGCCACCTACCATTAAATGCAGGAGACCTATCTTTGCTCCTTGCTCAGAGCCTGTGTGGCTGGATTGTAAGGCCCCAGGGGGAAACCAGCAAGTTCAACACCAAGGGGTAGGATGCCAAGCACTTCCTACTGGTTATGGTCACCTGGCTCTTCTGCATCTTGTACCTTGAAACAGGTGCAGCAGCATCCTTGGTGATAATAACTATAAAAGAAGCAAAGCCATTCTTGGCAGAATCAGTGGTAATTAAATTAATTTTAAGTCTTCCCTCAGAGGCCAAATGTTACTTAGATCATTGTGATTCCAATTTACCTTAAGTATGTCATCAATATTTGGCAGAGAAAATTGGCTAGAGGTGAAAGATTATCAGTGATGTACTTCATTTCTGCCCCGATGGGTATATCTAATTACTTGCAAGTTAAAATTGTAAGACCATTACCAATATCGTTATGTTTAGTATGAAAGTGTGAAAATATTCGAAGCTTCTTAGAGGTATTTTTAAATAATTACTTGATGAAAGTGTGTAAGTACCACATTTTAGAGACTTAGGACAGAGAATTTTTTTTTCTTAATTACCCAGCAGTTTTCTGAAGTATTTTTCTTTGTCACTGATAATAATTGTACATATTTGTGTGGAGGGGTATAATTTGATAATTCAACACTTACAATGTATAATGGTCAGATGAGAATTATTAGCATTTCCCTCTCCTTAAACATTGATCATTTCTTTGTGTTGGAAAAGTTCAAGCTCCTCTCTTCTAGTTCTTTATAAAAGATATAATAGGGGGCTGGGGTTATGGCTCAGTGGTAGAGTGCTCGCCTCACACGTGTAGGGCCCTGGATTCGATCCTCAGCACCACACAAAAATAAATAAACAAAATAGAGGTATTGTGTCCAACTACAACTTAAAAAATAAATATTAAAAAAGCTATAATAGATTGTTGTGAAGTGTAATCATATACCAATATCCTCCCTCTGTCCCCTCGCCCTCTCCTTCCTAGCTCATAGACACCTGCTTTACTCCTCCATGACCTGCCTCCAGTGTATTGTGCCTGTATACATGCATTCACACATACATGCATACCTATGTGTTCAAAAACCTCAGCACATGAGAATTTTCCAAAAGTAAGTGATGATTTGTTATGATCAGTTTTTTATGTGCCAGTTTCCTACCCACAAAATATTAGGTTTTTCCCCCTTTTTTATCTAGTAAAATCTTTTTAAAAGATATGAGAGAAATAGCACATAGTCTTTTGTGCAGATTGAGTTTCTCAAAAAGGCAGAGTTTATTATATTTCATGATGGGGTAACCCTGAGTTGTGATTATGTTATAAATATTACTTGGATTTTTATCATATCCCAGTCATTCATGGCAAATAGGCTCTTTTTTCCCTCCAATTATAAAAGAAGTTCATTCACATTAAAGAAAACATGTACTGTAAAAAAAAATGTTTGGGGAAATTGCCCAGACCCTCAAAGACAGACTAAACTACATAGACAGTTGAAGTAGTGCCGCAGTCTGGCTGGGCACACAATCACGAGCCACCACACAGCTTGTAGATTCAAACAGCAACTCTTTATTCCCGAACTCACACCAGCCGTCTACAAACACGTTCTGGGGAAATCCACGTTCTCTGCCCAAATCCACCTCCACTGGGCTTCTATCTCCCAAAAAATACTGTCTGAATCCCGTGAGAACTCAAGGGGAACTCAGGCAGCAGGATACGCCCTATTCCCAGCAGGAATAATCTTAAACCTGGAACGCCCTAAACCCGATTATCCTAAACCGGGAACACCCTAATCCCGGATCCGCCCTGGTCCTTGAGCAAGGTCACCTACATGCAATGTCACTGCAAAATGTCCTATTTCCACGAGTCCTTCCACTAAGCAACATGGGGTACGCTGGCAAGGATATTGTCATACCTACTTGGCTAATGGCTCCCAGCAAAGTAGTACATAAAATCATAAAGGTAAAAAAGAAAACCACTCCAAAATTTACCCCCAGCAGAAGCCCCATCATTCCTTCCAGTTATTCCACTGTGCATAGTTATGCACATAGAATCATCATTGAGTATCTGGGGTACTGGTGCTAGGTCACCACCCCATCAGGTACCAAAATATACAGATGCTCAAACCCCTTATATAACATGGTATAGGGTTGGCATATAAACTACACATATCACCCTGTGTACTTTAAATCTAGATTACTTATAACATCTACTACAATGTAAATGCTATATAAATAGTTGTCATACTTATTCTTTAGGGAATAATGTCAGGAAAAACTCTGTACATGTTCAGTACAATTATATCTCAAATACTTTTAATTCATAGTTGCTTGATTCTGTAGATGTGGAACCCTCAGACAAGGAGAGCCAGCTATGTACTCATGCATCTGATTACTTCATGTAGATGGACTCTAATTAGATATGTTGCTTTGTGGCCTGCTCTTCTTCACTCTATAATATGTCACTGTGACCTTTCTTCATTTTTAAATTAAAGCAAAAGTAATCCTTTTTAATGATTGTATTACAATCTTTTGTTTATATGACCACCATGGATCAGTTCCCAATTGATACCATTGAAAGGTTTAAACAAGATGCTAAAAGAAAAAAAATGTATTTCATAAAAGCATCTCTCAGCATAGATCACCAGAGAGGGAACAGTCTAGAAGAAAAAATGAAATAGTCCAGGTGAAAATTTAACAAGTCTTGAATTAAGTCATTGTCAGTAATGAGACTACTGGTTACTAACTTTTTAATTTATTTCTTATCACTTGCCAAACATTTACTAATGTATCATACACAAACAATAAAATGTTAGCTTGAGTATTATTCCCATTTACAGTGGGGCAAACTGAAGTGCTAATTAAGTAACATGTTCAAGATCACATAACCAGAAAGTGACAGGACTGTGATTCAAACAGGAATGCTGGCTCCAGAGCAGAGATCATAAGCTCTATACTACACTGCAAAGAAATAGGGATCAAAAAGGAAAGTTATTGCATAGATGCCAGGGAATTAAAATCTACGAGTTGTTAAGCAGGATTCAGCCGTTTTCCTGTCTCCCTGGAAAAGCAGCTCACATTCCTTTAAGGGGCTGCTGGAGTTTTCAGTTCTGCCCTTCTCTGCTTTTCCCAAGCAAGCATTTTTGGTTCTGATGATCATGTTGTGAAACTTGTACAAGGATGTTGCTTTTTTTTTTTTTTTTTTTTTTTTTTTGTACTGGGAATTGAACTCAGGGGCACCACTGAGCCACATCCCCAGCCCTATTTTGTATTTTTTTATTTTAGAGACAGGGTCTTTCTGAGTTCTTAGTGCCTCACCCTTGCTGAGGCTGGCTTTGAACTCACTATCCTCCTGTCTCAGCCTCCCTAGTCACTGGGATTATATAGGCATGCACCACCGTGCTCAGCTAGGATGTTGCTTTTGTTCATGTAAGGGGTGAACTATGTTCTATACACTTGATATGTGTGATCTCTTTTGATATTCCCAAGAGTCCTATGAAAGTAGTCCACTTTTACCCCTCTTTTTACCAAAGAAGCTCATCAAGCTTCAAAGGTGTGTAAGTTCACCAATCGTGGGAATTGTAGAGCTAGCATCAGGGTCTGTAGATTCCCAAGGCCCTGTTACTATCATTTATTACCAAATATGAGTGTTAAATAGCTTTGGAATAACCAAGAAAAAAATTCTGGGAGAGAAACTTCAGATGGAAGCTAGTAACTCTAAAGCTCAGATCTTCTCAAACTTCCTGGGCTGTGTCCTCCAAAAGTCGTAAGTCCTCGGAGTTTTGACCCCATGGTTTTCATGGTTAATAATTTACCTGTTGTCCACCACAATCCCATTAGATTCCCAAATTTTGTACCTGAGCTACTGAGTTCTCCAAACTGCTTCCTCCTTTCAACCTGAATGTTTAGTCACTGGTCCTAAGAGAGGCCCATCTAGTGGCCTCTACAGCAGACTGGAGGGCAGAGGCTCTGTTGATGGACACTTGGCATTTCTTTGGGCACTTTGCCTGAGTTACTCTCATATATGCCACATGTTGGAAATGTCCTTTATGTATTTCCTCATAGAAATTGGGTATGACTTAGCCTCAGTAATGCTCCATGAGAATAATTGAGTTTTCCTAAAAGAATGATTTATCTTCTTAATTGGCATCTAATTCAAGGTAAATGAGATTCCAAGAAAATATGGTGATGGGGATTCACACACCAATTTATTGGACCCCAACAATCTGTTTTTATTGTTTTTGTTGTATTGTTTAGTGATACTTGGGTTTGAACCCAGAATCTTGTACATGCTAAGCAAACACTTTACCACTGAGCTATATCCATAACTCTTTTTAGATTTCATTTTGAAACAGGGTCTCACTAAGTTGCTGAGGCTAGCCTCAAACTTGTAATTCTCCTGTCTTAACCTCCTGAGTTGCTGAGATTACAGGTGTGTGCCAACATTCCTAGCTTCCATCATTGTGTTGATTTGTTTTCCAGTGCTAGGGTGTAAATACTAGGCAAGAGGTCTACAACTAAGCCACACCCCCAGTTCATGTATATATTGTTTTGTTTTATTTTGGTTTTTTGACAGTCTGTTTTTTTCAGTTTTATTGATTTTTTTTAAAGACACGACAGAGGAATGCATTACAGGTCTTATTACACATATAGAGTTCAATTTTTCATATCTTTGAATATAGAGTATGTTCATACCAATTCATGCCTTTATACATGTACTTTGGGGTTTTTTGCATTATAATTTTTTTGCATTACAATTCTTATTACACATATATACCACATTTTTTCATATCTGTTTATATATAAAGTATATTGAAACCCAATTCGAGTCGTATGCTCTTTTTAAGTGTTTTGGGTATAGACTGAATAGAGGGATAGCTGGGTCAAATGGTGGTACCATTTCCAGATTTCCAAGGAATTTTCATACTGCTTTCCATATTGGCTATACCAATTTGCAGTCCTACCAGCAATGTATGAGTGTACCTTTTCCCCCACATCCTCTCCAACACTTATTGTTGTTTGTCTACATAATAGCTGCCATTCTGACTGGAGTGAGATGATATCTTAGAGTAGTTTTGATTTGCATTTCTCTGATTGCTAGAGATAATGAATATTTTTTTTCATATATTTGTTGGTTGATTGTATATCCTCTTCTGAGAAGTGTCTGTTAAGGTCCTTGGCCCATTTGTTCATATTGTTTTGATAACCAACTTAGCACTTGACTTCAAAGAGGAAACCTTAGAATCCAGGTCATTTTTAGTTGTTCAAGTGTCAGTTTAGCCTAGGCTCCGTGGCTGGAAGGAACATTCTTTTGGCTTCTATTGCTTTTTACTTCTTTCATGGACTCATTATTTGTGAGGGTGATACTTTCCTATTGTATCCTGTTTAGGAAGCCTGATTTCACTCACATCCACCTGAAGGAAGGCAGGCGGATTAACTTAATAGGTGCTGATACATGATAGCCAAGAAATGCAATATGTAGAGACCAATCTGCTTTTCATGGGCAAAATACATATCCAGTGTTCTCCTCTAGAGCTGGATGTTAGCCCACTCTTCACCACTAGCCTACACAGTTGGCCCTCCATAGTCATAGTTTCCACATCCATGGATTCAACCAACCTCAGATTGAACGTATTTGAAAAAAACGTTGCATTTCTACTGCATTTTTCTTATCATTATTTCCTAAACAACACAATATAGCAACTATTTACACAGCACTTACATTGTACTAGGTATTATAAGTAATTTAGGGATGATTTAGAGTATATGGGAGGATGTGCATAAATTATATGCAGATACTAGACCACTTTCAGTTAGAGCATTGATGGATTTTCATTTCCACACAGGGTCCTAGAACCAATCTCTCAGATACCAAGGACACCTGTGTCTCCTTGGATAAGACAGATTCACTTCTTAGTATATACACTCATTTTTCCACTAAAAGAAATAATACTTAATGAACTTCAGTTTCCTAATTCTTAAACATATCTACTGAGTTCACATTAATAATGTAGACTGCTGTCCTTCACTGGAAGCCATAGAGTCACTGTTACCACTGTACTTACTTCATCAAGGAAAGGGAATGAGCCCATCTCAAGGATCTGCCTGGCAAAGAATGCCCTGGGCTTCAAGACCCCAAGACCATGAATGCCCTTCCCATCCCGGAAAATGCTACTTCTAGGGTGTCTGGGGCTGGAGGGGAACATGGGGAGGTCATATATAAGAGAGGGAAGGAAGATTTGCTCTCTTATTTTCTTTCATTTGTGGTAAACATAACATAAAATGTATTATTTTAACTACTTTTTA
This sequence comes from Marmota flaviventris, assembly GCF_047511675.1. Taxonomy (NCBI): domain Eukaryota; kingdom Metazoa; phylum Chordata; class Mammalia; order Rodentia; family Sciuridae; genus Marmota; species Marmota flaviventris. Next base: position 57,721,532 of record NC_092513.1, read on the forward strand.
AAGTGTAGAGTTTAGTGGCATTAAATACATTCAAATTGTTGAGTAGCCATTACCACCATCCATCTCCAGAATTCTCTTCATCTTGCAAAACTGAAACTGTAGCCATTAAACAACACGCCATTCCTCCCTCAACCCAGTCCTTAATAACTACCATTCTTTTTCTACCTCAATGAATTTGAACATTCTAGATACCACACAAGCCAATCTCTGTAGTATTTATCCTTTTGATGGAGCATAATGTCTTCAAGGTGTACTCATTAACAGATTTCAAGTCCACAACTAGACCACTGTCAGCACCCCAGAAAGCCCCCATTGTTTCTTGTCCTGATCACAGTTTGCCCTTTCTTCCATTGAAACAGTAACTATCAAGACTCATACCAGGTGGCACACACCTGTAATCCCAGCACCTCGGGAGTTTGAGGCAGGAGGATCATAAGTTCAAGGCCAGCGTCAGTAACTCAGTGAGGCCCTAAGCAACTTAACAAAGACTGTCTCAAAATAAAAAAAAAAAATGGAAAGGGCTGGGAATGTGACTCAGTGGTTAAAGGTCCCACTCCACTGCCCCAGGTTTAATCCTTGGTACCAAAAGAAAACAAAAGACTCTTGCACAATTTTTATTCTCATTTTTCCTGTTTCTCATATGCTCTAGCAGCATATTGCAAGAGAAATAGAATGTATACAACAAATGCAAGCTACATATCTGATTTTAAATTTTTTAATAGCCACACTAAAAAACAAAAATAAAAAAATGAAATGTATGTAAACATATTAATTTAAATGATATATTTACCCCAATATATCCTAAATATTAACAGTTCTACAATTTTAATCAATGTAATAATTGTAAAGGAAACATTTTATGTTCTGTTTGACTCCAATATGGTAGCTGCTAGTTAAATGTAGTTAGTTAAATTTAAATTCATTAAAATAAAGTTTAAAATCCAGTTCCTTCATCAATCTAGGCACATTTCATGTACTCAGTAACTGCATTTGGCTATTGACTGTTGACCTAGAGAGCATATAGACCATTTCCATCAACACAGAAAGTTCTACCAGAGGGTATTAGCATGTACTCTTTGGTGTATGGCATTTTTTAATATTTTTTGGTTCAACTTTATCTCATCCCAGTTTTTGTACATAGTTATATTTGTTATTTCCATTAGCAAATAGCATCCCACTTTATATTAAAACTAAAATTTAAAAAGATACATGGGCAAGACCAGACATCTTGGATGATCTCAGACCAATGACCATTCATCAACATAGCAAAGAGTTAAATACCTTTAAATAACCTTTCTTGCTTGCTGTGTGTTAGGCATGGTCATTGCATGTAGCCCTGCAAAGTGCTATGAATGGAATCCCTAGGATTTGACAGTGTGACTTTGGAGAAAAATGTCCTTCAGATATTCCAGATGTATATGACCTGGTCTTTGGCTATAAGACATTATAATGTAGTAGAATTATTTTTTAAGAGAAGAAAAAAATACTGTAATACATACAAAGACATAAACAATCTCAATTTACTTAAAAAATATGCTACACATCTGTAATTTAGGTCTCTCCATCATGAGAGTTGTTAAGAGCAATCTAATTTAGAGAACTGGCAGCCATGTGAAACCTGAGGATGGAGGGGTAAATTGAATTGTAGGATATAATAGAAGAACTACTTCATTCAAAGGCTTTGTGTTTACAAGATGAGAATTCAAACTTTTCAAAGTCTGAAGTTTCTAAATTGAAGGTTCTAGAACAACTTGAGAAGCCCAAAGGTGGTACATCACAGAGAATGGGCAGCATTTGTCCTGAGGTTCTAAAAGAAGTTCTGACAGGACAATGCAGTATATCCTTATCACAGCCCTTCTAAAGACTGGAAGGCTCTAATATATTGCCTGCCTATAAAACAAACAAACAAAAAAGTTGGGCTGGGGTTTTGGCTCAGTGGTAGAGTAGTTGCCTGGCACATGTGAGGCACTGGGTTCGATCCTCAGCAACATTATAAATAAATAAAATAAAGGTGCTGTGGAGGGAAAGTTTAAGCATACAGGAAGATAAAAGAAACCTGAAGGAGTTGACTAAATGTCCAATATGTCCATGATTCATTCTATTTTTTTTTTTGTAGTTATAGATGGACATCATGCTTTTATTTTATTTGTTTATTTTCATGTGGTGCTGAGGATGGAACCCAGTGCCTAACACATGTGAGGCAAGTGCTCTGCCACCGAGCACAGCCCCAGCCCGATTCAGTTCTATTGCAGCATCTTTAATTCAGAAAGCTCCAGTGGCTTCACCAGGGGATTGCTTATAGCCCCACTCTAAAATAGTTGTAGGTCTAGCTCTTCCAACATGTACAAATGCCAGAATAACCCACGTGTCCAGTGCACCAGTAACTCAACTCCCTCACCACTGACATGGGCAAAAAACATAAAGGGAGCTACAGGTTTTAAGTAAAGTATGTCCTAGGAAACGAGTTCCTAAAGTAGGTCTCCATGAGGAAACATGCTGACTGCATGACCCATTCCTGGGGCTTCTTGTCATCTCCTTTGGATATCAACTGTCAGTATAAGGAAAGTGTGGGAGTCTATTGCATAGCAGACAGTAACACCTGACATTTATCCATAACTTACTGTATACCAGGCTTTTTTCCCCTAATCTCTTCATGTGTATTATTTTAACCATAATTCCATGAAGTAGAAACTTTTTTTTTTCCCATTTCCAGAGATGGAAGTTGAAGCACAGAGCAATGAAGTAACTTGCCCAAAATTGCGTGTGAGAGAATCTTGCCCCTCAGCAGGGATTCCAACCCACCCAGCTGATCTCAGAGATCACATGTACCACATTCTCCTTTAAAAAGAACAGAAAGACATGACTTCCTCTAGGTCCGTCCTGTAGATTGTCTGGTCCAGTTTCTAACCATATTTCAGATAAATTGATAAAACCCAACTCAATATGAGGCTCTATTGTGACATGAAATGAAAAGCTCAATCAAGGAAGGAAACTTAGAAAATCAACACAGATTTCCTTCTTCCTACATTGTTGACAACAAACAAAACATCCAACAGAAAAATCAAACTTCAGGAACGAACAAAAAATTGCAACTTTGATCCATTAGCGTGTTATACCGAGAAGAGGTCCTGGTCAGCACTTGGCCCAGGGATGGGGGCAAAATAGGCCAGCATCTGCAGCTCTCCTGGCTCTTACCTCAGACTCTGAACTTCTTCTCACCCATTAACTCAAATGAACTGTTGGGTTAACGTAGCATCAGAGAAAAGCAGTAACAGTTTGGTAGCAGGATCCCTCATCACTCTAGCAACAATGGAAATGCCTTTATGAGGCCACCTCTCTTCTCAGAAACCATAGGAGTTTCCTTTTCAAGAGAGCTAGTAGCTCTGATCTAAATACTGAGGTCTCATGTACACTTAAATACAAGGAAAGGTTCCTCTACTAAAAAGAGAATTAATTTAGCGAGAAAATTTTTATTGGTTGTGTTTGTTTTTGGTTTTATTTTTGGTTTTGTTTTTGTCAGTGCTAGGGATTGAACCCAGAGCCTGCACATGGCAGGCCACCACTTTAACACTAGATTATATATCCCCATTCCAAGGAAAATACTTTTTAAAAGTTTGTATTTTTTTTCAAAAAAAGAAAAGTTTACTTATTCAAAAAAAATATTTAAAGAGGAACCTGCTATGTTCTAGGTCCTAATCTAGTGCAAAAAAGGAAAATACATGCCTTTACAGAGCTTTTAATACCTTCCTTTTCAAAATATTTTCAATGAAATAACTGACTGGATAGTATTTGTACAATTACAGCATTTATACAGTACTTTCTGTTTGTCAGATATCATATTTGGCAAATTATGTTTTTTATTTAATCCTTGAAACAGGTCAATTTCAGGCAGATTTTGCTATCCCTTTCTCTAAGTAAGATGGCCAATAGCAAAGTAGGAAATTTAGAATGTGTGCGGTATTTCTTTATCTTTCTGTCAGTTTTTCATTCCTGTAACAAAATGCATGAAATAAATCCACTTAAAAAGAGGAAAGGTTTATATTGGCCCAGTTTAAGAGGTTCTAGTCCATAATTGAGCATATAATGGAAGAAGGTGTGCAGTAGATCAAACTGCTGAACTTGGGGTGACCAGGAAGTGGTTCAGTGGTAGAGCACTTGCCTAATACGTATGAGGCACTGGGTTTGATCCCCAGTACTGCAAAAAAAGAAATCAAACACAGATTGTGGCAATCCTGAAGGTAGCATATACATGGATGATCTCTGTGTCATAGGAGTATATTCCAATTCTTGGAGAAGCCTAACCATTTGCTTTGATTAATGGATGTTTTCTTTTTCTTTTTCCTTGGCAGATGATCATTCCCGGGTGAGGCTACAGACAATAGAAGGAGACACCAACTCAGACTATATCAATGGAAATTATATTGATGTATGTATTTTTAAACTCTCAGTGAACTCAGCCATCCTAACACATACCAGATTGTGTGTCTGCTATGAGATGGGCAGACACACCTCAGACAGAAACTAAAAACAAATGTATTAATGTTGCCCCATGCCTCATAGAACTTCACAGTTACTACACAGTCACTCCTTTTCTCAAGTCAGCCTGTTCCTTGGTGAATTTCTCTGATGTTCTGCATTTCTCTGATGACTGTCCCATGCTTATGTGGACTAAGATATTTTTCCCCTCTTATTTATTTATTTTTTCAACTTGTAATTATTCGACACTTGTAAAAAAATCTGTTTGCATATTAATGGAACAAATCTCTCTAATTCCTAATGCAGTGATTTGCAATCTCTTGTCATCAGTGCACTTTTAAGTTGCCTTCAAAGTATTCTGCAGCTGTTCACCAGGACTTCCAACGAAAGCAAGACGTGTCATTAAATATGTAGGCTGTTTAATTATTGAAGATAGCTTCTTTGTTCATTCTGCATCATGTTAACTTAATGTTTTACATTAGGATAAATTCTTTAGGAGACAGCCTGTTTTCAGTTGAAATGAATGAAATCAAAAGTAGCCTGAAAAAAAATCAAGTGAAGGTTGGAATTCCCTCCAAGGCCCAAGTCCACATTAAACATATTTCAACTTCTTTGTAGTTCCCAAGATATACTCCATGCCTGGCCATCACCTTATCTTTTAGGCTAGCAACATTTCCAGGGGCAAGTTTTATCCATCTTATGCAGGCTACACATCTTCAATCCCCAAATCCAAAACACTCCAAAATTTGCTCTCTTTGAGCACTGATACAAGTCTAGAGTGGAAAGTTTCACATCTGACCTTGTGTGACAGGTAATAGCCCAAAACAGGCACACAGCACACAGTTTATTCAGTATCTCCAAGGGGGGAAAAAGTCTCTTCTTGCTCCTTCAGTTTTGATGCACAAACTTCACTTCTTGAAAACCAAAATGTGTTTAAAATATTGAGTAAATACCTTCAGGCTATATGTATAACATATATAAGAAAAAATGCATTTGATGTTTAGATTTGGGTCCCCTCCCCATATATCTCATTATGTATATGCAAATATGCCATCTGAAGTCTCAACATTCCAGGTAAGGGATGTTTAACCTTTATATTGTTTCTTGTTTTTCTGGGGTTGAATAGGACTTGGGTGCTATGAAAAGTAACTAGCACCATAATCTCTAGTAGTTACCTAAAAATAATTTATGAATGATATTTTTAGTGCTAATTAGAAAACTTTTGCTATTTAGTTATAGCTTGACAGTTTTATAGATTTGTGGGTGGAGCTTCAGGATTATTATTGAAAGAATAATTCATATCTCATTCATCAAACAACCTTATACCATTTTGATAGTGGCCAAAATAATACCCACTCCCATTTTGACTTTTTTAAATCAGGATTTCTTCCTAAGGTACATTGCATTTATTTCACTATTCATGGTAGTAAAAAGAGATGACCAAATCATGTCAACCCTTATAGCCTCACAAGGTAGAAGCTGAAATATGAAATGTCTTCTCCAATTCCCCTCACCCCGAGGTCAACTATAAAATACCTTCCCCTAGGGGCTTCCATTGAACACTGTTCATCTTCTAGTCCCAGCTCCAATGGTCTCTGCTGGGTCCTTGAGCATAGAGTACAGTTTCTTAGTCACCTGGAATATGCCTGAAATATATTAAACACTTAAATGTTTGAAGAATCAGTGACTAAAGGAGTCTGTAGGATCCGAGTAGGCATCTAGAAGAGGTCACTTGAACTAAGTTTGAAATAGTGGATGGGTAGACATACAAAGGAGAGAAGACCTTATAGCTCAAGGAAATAATATGAGCACAACTTTAAAATACCTGATAGACAAGTGTTAATTTTGACAGAGAGGAGAGTAATTACTCAATGACCACTTTATTCACTTGATCAGTCAAATCTTACTGAGCACCAGTGTTGTAGTTATACCTGTGAACAATTCAGATTAAAAACAAAGCCAGCTGAATGAGGTGACACATATCTATAATCCCAGTTATTCAAGAGGCTGAGTCTGGAGGATCACAAGTTCAAGGCCAGCCTCATCAACCTAACAAGGCCCTGTCTCAAGATAAAGAATAAAAAGTACTGGGGATGTAGCTAAGTGGTAGAATGCCACTGGATTCAATCCTCAGTACCAAAAAAGCAAAACAACAACAACAAAAATAAACTGTTGGACATGGCGATGCTTAGGCTGTAATCCCAGTGGTTCAGGAGGCTGATTGCAAGTTCAAAGCCAGCCTCAGCAACTTAGCAAGGACCTAAGCAACTTAGTGAGACCCTGTATCTACACAGAAAAATAAAATAAAAAGGGCTTGGAATGTGGATTAGTGGTAAAGCACCACAGGTTCAATCCCTAGTACCAAAATAATAATATTAATAATAATAATAATAATAACAACCACCACCAAAATAATAATAACCAAAATAATAATAATAACCAAATAATAATAATAATAACAATAATAAATAATAATAATAACCTTCTGATCTAATAAGGCTGAAGTAATGACAATAAGTAAAACGAGTTAATTTTGTATGGTATATTAGAAGGTAGTGTGTACTATGGGAAAGTAAAGCCATTAGGAGACGTAGGAGTGTTAGGCTTGGAGGTGAACTGCAGTTTTTAATAGAGTGACTGCAGTCAGTGTGAAGGTGACATTGGAGAAAGAAGATGAGGGATGGATCCATGTAGATATCTGGGAAAATCAACCTGAGCAAAGGGTTTGTTATAGAGCTTACCTAACAAATCTAAAGAAAAACAAGCAGCAGGTGTTGGTGGAATGGTATTGGGGGCAACTGGGGAATAAGGAGGAAATGACGCGAGAGGCCATGGAGCCAAGTAATAGAAATGATGGCAAGACCTTTGGCTTTCAGTGTGCAAGATGGGAGTGATTTGATGGATCTGAGCAGAGGTCTGACTGCAGAGAGGAGAACAAACAAACTGTAGATGGGTAGGAGCTGGAGCAAGGAGACCTGCTAGATGACTGTGGAAGTAATCCAAAGGGAGTGGACAGGGAGAAATGGGATCCTGGATCTATATTGAGGGCTGAGCCCATGGGATTTGCTGGCAGATTGGCCAAGGGTGTGGGAGGTAGATAGGGGTCAGGGATTCCTTTAAGAGATGGGATTGCTGTTTTCCCAGAAGTCTGTGGGTGGAGCAGGTTTGGGTAAGAAGAAATGAGTTCAATTTTACACATGTAAAAAAGTAATGCCTATATATTAGGCATCCAGTGGAGTGATAATCAGGAAATTGACCTACATCCAGATTTCAAGGGAAAGGTTGGGGTTAGAAATAAGAGTATAGGATTTGGGACTGGGGTTGTAGCTTAGTGGTTGAACTCTTGCCTCACATGCATGAGGCACTGTGTCCGATCCTTAGCACTACATAAAATAAATAAATAAAACAAAGATATGTTTTTAAAAAGACTAGAGGAATTCCTCAGGATGTGGATGGTATTGAAGGCTATGGGACTGGATCAGATGACCAGGAGAGTGAGAGTAGACAAAGGAAAACCCAAGAACTAGACATTCCAACATCAAGGGGAAAGGAAGAACCTACCAGCAAAAGAGAAGGCAAGTGGCCAGGGAGGGAGAAAGGGAGGAGAACCAGCAGAGAGTCCTGTTGTGGAAGCAAGTGGAAGAAGTATTTTAAGGGGATCCGTAGTATTCATGCAACTGATGGGTCAAGTAGATGAGGACTGGGAAATGACTATGAAGTTTAGCAATATAGTTTGTTCCTATATGGTGCATGACTATAGTTTATCAGATGTGTCTTTCCTATCTGCTGACACCTTGCTAGGCATTGGACATAGAGAATGAATAAGTCAGACAGAGTACTTGCATTATGAAACTTTGTCAGCTACTGGGAAATGAGTGTCTATTTTATATAGGTCATGATTCTATAATTTGAAATCTACAACCAGTCAGATGTATAAAAAGAACTTGTTTGCTTTTGTTTTTCATTTTTTACTTGTTTTTAAGAACAAAACTAATTTTATAGATACACCTTTAAGGTATCTTAGATTTGTATATTCTTATATACAGATTTGTATATTCTTTCCAAGTTTCTTTTTTTGTGTGTTCCAGCTAACTTAGGCACAATATTTTGGGTCATTTCAGAGGACTAAAATGGAAAGCATTAGGTCCATGAAGATATGTTACTGGATATAATTTCTCTGACTTGGCTTTGTCTTTCCCAGATACTTATCCTTCAATTTCTTTGCCACCTGCTTTTTTTCTCCCAATTTTCATCTTACTTGTTTCTTATATGGTCCTGATAAAAGGAAGGGGTCTTACAGAATTTTTGTTTCTTGAAATTCCTGACCCTTGGGTATAGCATCATATCATGGTGTTTAATAGTGTTTTAAGAATGGTTTTGAGTATTACTATTGATGGAACTATCTACTCCAACAAAACAGAATATGTGTAAGCCCTTGGCACTTTGCCAATAACATCCCAAACATAAATGAAATTCTATTGCACACTCCCACTCTGTTTGCATCTTAATAAGAGTGATGGTCACTTTTTTTCAGGAGATCCATAAGTTGTTAGTGTTTATTGCTCATCTATCATCTCATAGCCAATATACAATTAAGTTACTCACGCCTCCTGTGCAACCATCAAAACAGTTATATTTGATGCACCTTCACTTATTAAGAGAAACTCAGTGGTCGTAAGCCTGGCCAATTTAACTTTCAAGTGAAGCAGCTATTGTGTTTGTATGTGCAAATCATTTCCACAAATTTAGCATATGACTTCTGTGCTACTTATTGATTTTATCAAATATTCTTTATTTTTAGGGCTATCATCGACCCAATCATTATATTGCTACCCAAGGTAAGTTTATTTCAGCTTGACATCTTTCTTTGGTTGCTTATTTACCATTCTCTAACATTTCATACCTACTCCACCCTCCCTCAAGAAGATATGGCACATGCAATTTATTGCAGTTCTAGTCATCGAAATGTACAGTCTTATTTTCTCATCAGAAGTTCTGGCAATGTAACCATTTAGTTAGAACTTCATGTTGAGATCATTAAAGAAATGTGTTCATCAATTCATTATTGAGTTCAATCTGTCTACCTTAGGAATTAGTGTGACATTTACAAAAATAGATCTATAGATATCCATTTAACAAATATGTACTGACTGCTGTCTGTGCAAAGAATAGTACTTGTTGCTGCTGGAGAGCCAAGCTCAATCTGCCTAGCAGCCCCTTCTCCAAATGTTTGTGTTTATGAGTGAATATGTGGGTGCCCTGTGTATACTGGAGTATGTGAAATTCCAGGTAATAACTGTGAAAGGCACAGATAAGATGCTAGGGAAGTTTGAAGCAGAAAGAATTGCTTTCAGGAGAGAGAATCCAAAAGCAGCAGAGGTGCAGTTTGGAGAGGGAGGACTTGCAAATGAAGAGATATTACACAAAGATCTGGAAGCAGCAAATTCATATTCCCAGGTTAAAAGCAATTGGTGAGTCCCTTTGGTTAAAGGAAACCAAAATAAAGTTAGAGGAAAGGTCAAAGAAGCTTATGGCAATAATATCTTCTCTACTAGGTCAGATCATATTGAAGAGTGAGGGTCCCAAGAGTGCTGAGGTTTTAGAGAAGAAGGCATCATATTGGATGAGTTACTAAGTTGATATAAGATAAACTAAAGAATTGCTGAGAAGCAGAGAAGACCTAGTTAAGGCTGACTAGCATTATTATAATTTCTGCATCATTCCCAGTAATAGAATCCAGAATCTGGAGCAGGGAGAGCAAAAGGATGTTTCCTGCCAAAGAGTAGAAATTAGCAGGAGTTGATACACAACAGAAAGCCAGGAGAAAGGGAATCAAGGATGTGAAGAAAATCCTGGTTGGAAAGTGAAGGTTTGGAGGCAGGGAGATCAGAAGGATCTAGTGGACCCTAAGGGGAGGGAATAGTTAATGGATGGAGGCCAAATTTGGTAGATGAGTCACAGAGTAAGAGAAGAACCAGAGAGCAGAATTTCAAGCATTAGGGCAGCAGTAGAGCTTATTAGAATTTTCTGCTGTGGTGGGAGTGTTTTATAGCTGCACTGTCCAGTATGATAACTGCTAGTAACATGCGGCTACCGAGTACACTTGTCCCTCTGTACTTGTGGGTTCTGTGTGCACAGATCCAACCAAAGTGGATCAGAAATATTCAGGAAAAAATGTTGTCTGTACCGTATATATATTTTTTCTTTTCATTGTTCCCTAAACTATTTACATAGCATTTACATTGTGTTAGGAACTGTAAGTAATCTGGAGGTTATTTAAAGTATACAGGCAGATGTATGTAGGTTATATGAAAATACTATGTCATTTTATATAAAATACATGAGTTTCCTGAGACTTTGGCTTCCACAGGGGGTCCCCAGCACCAATTCCCCAGGAATAATGAGGAAACGACTATGCTAAAAGTAGCTACTGTGAATGAGGAACTGAATTTTAAATGTTTTTATCCGTGTGAATAGCTGTATTTTTCTGTTTCCCTGTAGTGTTGCCCAGCAAATCTTAGCATGGAAAAACTGGGTAGCACCAGAAGGTCCACAGTCTCCCATGATCACTGGGGACTGTGCACCCTGGCTGAGATGATCTGCTTAGAATCCAAATGTCTTTCTTCCTTTGTACCATGAAATCAGTAATGGCTCCTGCCAAAGGGGCTTTGCTGACCAAGTGCAAGCTCTCCTTTAGGCTGCCCAGTGTGCCCCAGCACATGGCAGGCCCCACATAGGAGTTGCCATGATCTTAGAAAGCACACACCTGGCTCAGGCTCAAGTGCTTGAATCTGGGATTAAACAAGGACCTCTGAGTTCAATCCTAGGTGCTTTCTGGACCTGAACTAAATTAATGAGTGCCTTTAGAGGAACCCATTGTTAGTTCTTTGAAATTCATTTTCATGGCTTTCAAAGTGTTCTAAGGTAGGCATCATAACATTTGATGTAATAAATTTGATGATAATTTTGAATTGGTGTTTTTATAAATACATATGAAAATTCAATTGTAAAGTACACAAAAAACTCCTGAGCTGGTTATCTTGGTTATAAATTCATGTCTTTATAAGTAGTATGAAAATAAAAGTTAAACCTCATTTGAATTTTCAAAACCGAGGACTTGTAGATTAATGTGACTCAACAGTCAGCTAGAGATTGAAATCCCCAAATCTATGTATGGCCCCTCATTTGGCTTCCCTTAGTTGATTCTCTCCCTAAGGGAGATTATTCTTTGAAGAAAAGTACCATTAGAGAAGTCACTTTCTGCAGAATTAATTTGATTGAGACTTAATTGCTCGGTAGCCCTCTTCAGTGGTATCAACCTGTCAGGTGTTAATGAGCAAATACATTTTAGGCAACTATGGAACAGCAAATTCAATCCATTTGTAGGGCTACTTATCTGCCGATAATGGAGAAGGTCATGCCTAATGCCCTGTTTACCAGACCATGGTGGCCTCCCTTTAGTGCAGACTGGACTACAGATCAGAATTCTCAAACATCATTCTTATTGGTTCAGGGAGAGGTAAAAAATGAATATTTTTATTCTAACATTCATTCAAGGCTATATGCTGCATATATTCAGACCACCATACTCAGATTAGAAAGCTAGACTCTCTTTTCTAACATATGCCACAAGCATAATGCAATTAATGGCCTTAGATGGCCAGTCAAAACGATAGCCAATAACCTACAGTGATTGGTGTGGAGAGGTAAAATTTGTTCATGGATCACCTTCATTAAAAAAAAAAAAAAAAAAAAACAACCATTTCATTCTAAGAAGTCAACTAAATAGATGATAAGGATTAATAGGAAATGCCATTTTTTATTTTATGTGTTCTTTTTAGATATACGTGATAATAGAGTGTATTTTGACATATATACATGGAGTACATCTGATTCCAATTAGGATCGCAACCTTGTGGTTGTACGTGATGTTGAGATCACTGTGGTGTATTCATATATGTACATAGGAAAGTTATGCTAGAATCATTCCACTGTCATTCCTGTCCCCTTCCCTTCCCTCCATTTCCCTTTGTCTAATCCACTGAACTCCTATTCTCCCTGCCCCTTGAGTGTTAGCATCCACATAAGGAAGATGACATTTTAAACACTGTCCTCGCTCTTTTATCCCTCTGTTTTGTTCTGAGATAATTCTTTAAAATATATTCACAGCCAGAACCTGTGAAACTACATGAATGGTCCAATTTATTCACAACCAGTTTTATTCCCAAGAGATAGTAATACACAGATTTCCCTTTCATACAGAGGCCACATTATAAATTTATGTTTTGAGTCTCTTCTGCCCAGCTCCCTCAAATTCATTGACTTTTCTACCAGTACCTGATTTGGACCTTTGATGATAATGGTAATGTTTCTGCAAATTAAAGAAATCCTATTCAAGCCTGATATGTTGCTTTTTCAGTATTTTCTTCCTATCTCTCTTCTGTTTAATTATTTTCATGTGACAGCTAATATATTGATGGTCTAATATGAACTTCATAATGTATGATTGACTGGACATTAATACAATTGTAACATTCAAGATTTAGGATTAGCAAAACAAATCTATCAAAGGAGAGGAAGTGGTATCTATTACCATATGCTTAGAACCAGGACAGAGCTAGAATTTCAAAACCAGGGCTCACAGTGAGGGCCAGAAGAGCATGCAGGTGGGTATTCTAGCCCAGAACTGATCATAGTTCACAATCAAAATACAACCCACAGAGACAGTGTGGGATGCAAGCTGGATGAAGAACATTAAGAAGCACTTCTCCACACTGATTGCAGAGAGCACCTGCTGGCCTCATGGTGGGCAGACAAGTGGGCCTGGAAAAAGTGTTCCTTTTAGTATTTCATTTATTAAACTAACTTCAGTAGAGTTTTGCTTTAGATAACTCAGAAAGGCAGTTGTGAAAGAAGATGTTGCAGGTCTCTGGCACATGTATCTGTGTGGGTTACACATGTAGAGTCCTTCTTCACTTCTATTTACATGTTTTCCTGGCATCAGTCATTTTTATTTATTTTACTTTTTAATTTTTTAAATGTTATCATTTTTAGTTGACACAAAATAATTTTAAACATTTTTGGGAGGTACAGTACGACCCTTTAATACATGCAAACAGTGTGTAATGATCAGTTCAGGGTAAAATGGCACATGTGTCACCTCAGACATGTATCATTTCTTTATGTTGGGAACATTTAAAATCCTTCCACTAGCTATTTTGAAATACTCAATTGTTGTCAACCATAGTTATACTACTGTGATATGGGACATTAGAAGTTATTCCTCTGGGACTGGGGTCACAGCTCAGTATTAGAGTGCTTTATGCATGAGACCCTGGGTTCCACCCCAGCACCATCACCACACATACACAAAAAAAGTTATTCTTCTAATTCAACCACACCCTATACTTCTTGCCCATCAGCAAGGATTTTCTAGAGCCATTTATGCACTAAAAATCCCCTTAAAAAGAGGATCCTGCCTAACACTCCCAGCCCTGTCTACTACAAGCTGACCCCTCAAAATCACATGCTTAGTTTCTAATAAAATGGATCTAGGATCATCCCCTTCCAAGTTTCACTACCACATTAAAATAGAAAATTTTCTTTCATATAGCCCTATTATAAAATGTGTTTTAGCCACTAAGCCACTTCCCTGCAGTGTACCCCCTTTTATTAGAGCTTTATGGTTATACATAATAATTATATTCATCCCAACAAACACATACAGGCATAGAAATCAATATCAGTTCATGATCCCTCCTTTTTCCCATCTCCCCCTTCCCCTTCTTCTTCTACACTACTAGATTTCCTTTCACTGGTCTATTAATTTTATTTGATTGGATCTTTATGTAATCTTATCCTCCACTCCACCTTTCCTTTATTTTACTCTAGCTTCTGCATATGAGAAAAAACATTCGACCTTTGTGTTTCTGAGTTCGGCTAGTTTCACTTAGCTGGATATTCTCTATTTCCTTCTATTTACTGGAAAATGCCATAATTTCATTCTTTTAATGGCTGAGTAGAATTCCATTGTGTGTAGTATATGTGTGTGTGTATACACACACGTACTACAATTTCTTAACCCATTCATCTATTGACAAGCATCTGGGTTGATTCCATAATTTACCTAATGAAATGTACTGTTATAAATATTGATATGGCCATGTTACTGTAGTATGCCAATTTTAGGTCTTTTAGAAAAAAACCCAGGAGTGGATAGCTGGGTCATATGGTGGTTCCATCCTTGTTTTTTTGAGAAATCTCCAAACCGCTTTCCAGAGTGGTTGTACTAGTCTATCATCCCACCAACAATCTATAAGTGTTCCTTTCTCCCCATAATCTTGCCAGCATTTATTGTTGTTTGTATTCTTGATCATTGCCATTCTGACTGGAGTGAGATGAAATCTTAGTGTAGTTTTAATTTACATGTACCTAATTGCTAGAGTTGTTGAACATTTTCTTCTTATATATATATTGGCCTTTTGTGTTTCTTCTATTGAGAAGTTTCTCTTTAGTTCTTTTACCCATTTATTGATTGGGTTATTTGGGTTTTTGGTGTTACGTTTTTGAGCTCTTTGTACATTATGGATATTAATCCCTTACTGAATGAATTGCTGCCTAAGATTTTCTCCCATTCTATAGGCTTTCTCTTTGCCCTCTTAATCATTTCCTTAGCTCTGAAGATGCTTTTTAGTTTGACAGCATCCCACTTATCGATTGTTGGTTTTTTCTTGTGCTTTGGGGTCTTGTTAAGGAAATCTGTGCCAGCACCTATATGATAGAGTACTGACTCTATGTTTTTTTCTACTAGTTATGAGGTTTCTGGTCTAATACATAAGTCTTTGATCCATTTTGATTTGAGTTTTGTTCAGGGTGAAAGATAGGGTTCCAGTTTCACTTTTCTACAAGTAGCTCTCCACTTTTCCCAGCACCATTGTTTAAAAGGTTGTCTTTTCTCCAAGATATAACTTTGGCACCCTTGTCCAACATCAGACAGTTTTAGGTTTGTCGGCCTGACACTTTTAAAATATTTATTTATTTTTTTAAATATTTATTTTATTTATTTTTTAGTTTTCAGTGGACACAACATCTTTGTTTGTATGTGGTGCTGAGGATCGAACCTGGGCCGCACGCATGCCAGGCGAGCGCGCTACCACTTGAGCCACATCCCCAGCCCTAAAATATTTTTATATTAAGACTGAGTCTTGCTAAGTTGCTTAGGGCCTCACTATGTTGCTGAGGCTGGCTTTGAACTTGTGATCCTCTTGCCTCAGTCTTTCCAGCTGCTGGGATTACAAGTGTGTACCACCACACCCAGTGTAAAATGCCTCTTTTAATTAAAATAATTTTAGAAGTCCTAACAGAAACTACAGACTGTTAATATCCCTACCTTTGACTCTTCCTGAGTACAGGTATGATACCCACTATATTATTTCTTTTTTTTTTTTTGTAAATTGTGCTAATTTGACAGGATTAGTCAGTTGGGATTCCGATCTTAACCTGGCTCTTGCTATGTGGAGTCTCTTGTCTCTTTCAGGAGTTTGTTCTGTGCAGGACCCTTGGGCAACCCTGGAAACAGGTGTGAGAACAGGGAGATCCCTATACCCAATGCTTTCTATAAGACTGCCTCATGCTTTCTATAGGACTGCCCAGCCTTGAGTGCTCTCATGGTTCCTCACCTTAGGAGACAAAGAACTTCTTTGAGTAGCTGGTGTGATGTAAGATTTTCTCCTCCCAAAGAAAATGTCATATATACACTTATTCACAGCATTTTAATTTGAGGTGGTTCATGGATACCACCTCCACAACCTATTCATGAATTATCTCCATGAAATTCAGGTTACAAACTTCACTTAAATCAAAAACTTAAAGCCATTTTGGAGCAGGACAAGAAACCCAAACTTAATTAACTTAAAAAAAAAAAAAAGATACTTGTCAGGTGCTAAAAAAAAGTCATAGATTTCTTACAACTGTACAGCTCTTCTTAGAAATACATTTCTAAGAACTTCAAAATTTTTATTAAATTTAAAAAGTTGTAACTAAAATGTTTAATAACCTGATTCCTTATTGAAAGACCATGGAATAGAGTTGTTTGTAATCTTCAGTATTTTGAACCATTGTCAGTAAAGGTCTGTGTGTACATTGTGTACATATTTGTCTCAGGATTTTTTGGGGGGGAGGCCTATATGTTATTCTTTTACATTTGTTCCCCAAAAGTTTAGCATTTATATTAAAAATGCAATTTTAGCATTTATGTTAGAAATTATTCCCTCTTGGTGACAGGAAACAGAACCCATGGCCTACTTTTATTTCTTAAAAGCAAAATGTACTAGAAGTACCACAGTCAGAAGGCCTGGGCCCAGATTCTTTTTCTGCTTCAGAGAAGTTACTAAACTTCTTAAATTTATTTAATGTAGAGTCCTAGTGTTTGGTTAAACTAACAATGACTAGGATAGTGCTTCCTGTGTGCCAGACAACATTCTACACATTTATATATAAAGTAACTAATTTCATCTTTACCCTGAATATTGAGGATAGGAAATATTGTTGTCCCCAACTTATAGATGAGTAAACTAAAGTAGAAAGATTTGAATTTGCTTAGTCACAGACAGAGGAAGTGGAAGACCCATGTTCATATGCAGACTATTGAATGCTAGCATCAACATTAATATTTACCTCACTATACTGCCTCCTAGAGGCCACTGTGGAAATTAAATGTATTCACATATATAAATATATAGAGGTACCTGATGCAGAATAAATGCCATGAAGATGTAAGCTCTTGTTAATGAGAAACAGTATAACTTCGTGATTAGGAACAAGGCTTCTGAAGCTATGGTGCCAAGATTCAGACCCTGACTCCTCCTTTATAACCTGTATGACATTAACAATTACTTAATATCACGATGCTCATTGTAAATGAAGATGATAATAGTTGGTCTTGCAGAGTTGTCATACAGATGAAGTGAATTAATATTTCTAAAGCACTTAGAGCAGTGTCAAATACCTATTAGTTGCTACAAAAAATTTGATAAAATAACATTCTCCTTCACTGACCTTAAAAATGCACTAAAACCACGAAGAGTAGGTCTTATTAATTAGGTATGTTCACACTTCCAAGTGTAGTAGTCTTGTGTAAAATTCCTAACTAGCTAGTGACATGATATTGATTTCTCCCGAGTGAATAACCCTGGGCTGTACATTTTTAGAAGACTTAGAACAGTTTCTAGATACTGTGGCCTGTGGAGAATTGACCATCCATACAGGTCCTGTGTCATGTGCCATTGGCCTTCTCACCACCTGTCTTTTATGATCAGAGACTCTGATGCTCAATGTCATTTTTCAGGATGCTAAGTCAGATGTCAGACACCACAGGAATGGAGATAGAAAACCTGATACCAGGTCATCGTTTACAGTGAGAAATGTAACTATCCATCAGACAGAACTGTTCACAACCTGGTGGGGCCATTCTGTGTCTGCAGCTAAAGAGGAAGATGCCACGGGTGCTTCAGGACTAGGATATCAGAAAAGGGGTTTCATTTATTCATTCATTGGGTGGTAACAACCACCTGGTAGTCAGCCAACTTGACACAGATACTCAGTAAGACTATGAGAATGGGTGCATGAGTGCATAAAGGAGTTAGCATGCACCAATCAGATGATGGAATATTTCAGAGGCAGGAAGGATGTCTCATGTTGTTCTGACCAAGCATATGCTTCCAGGAAATACCTTGATGTCATTATCTCTGACATCTCTGGCTATTTGTTTCTTCAGTTAAGAGCTGATCACCTTCTGTTTTTAGAAACACTTTCTCTTCACATGTGTGAGTAAATCCAGGCACTTTCTTTGGAGATAGTCCATCCTGTGAGACTCACTTTGCTTATCTTTGCACTAATCTTATTTGTACACCCCAACAAACACATTATAGAGTCAGTTTTGCCCATGATTCTACTTTGTACATAATTGAAAAAGAGAAACCAAAAAAAAAGTTTCCTCTAGACACTTGCAGAGAGAATCAAGCTTTACTATGAAAATAATAAAAAGGCAGAATAAAGGTTTATTGTAGACATATTTACAGATCCTCAACCCCTGCACGACAGTGGAAGGTGCTCTAGTGCTTTCTTTCCATTTGTTTTTCATCTGTTTCTCATGCATTTTTTCCATGGGGTATAATTTTAATAAAGAGTTTCAAAAACACAAATATGGTTCATATTTTCCCCACTCAAAATCCCCCTCCAGATTTTTGGAGCAGTTCATATTAGTTCACTTTGCTTTCCTGGGCAAGTCATTCTTGAAACAGAATGTTCTCAAGGCTTCCATGAAAGTCTATGGGCTCTGTAAAGAAGATTTTGTAATGTGACATTCTGTCTTCCAAATGGAGATGAACACTTGAAATTATTTCTAAGTACAATCAAAAGAACTTTATTTTTTAAATCAAGAGCTTAGCCTTTAGTAAACAACTTTTGTTTTTATTCTTTCAAACATCATGGGGGTTTCGGTTCATTTGTTATATCCTTTTGGAGATTGATTTAAAAGTAGTACCTAGTGAAATGTAGTATTGTCTAGTTTCCAATATTAAGTAGGGAAACTTTGAAAGAATGTAATTTATACACAGGCAAAAGTGACCCTCTCCCAATGAGGCTAAGGATTCCAGCCACTCAGAGCCACAATGTGTGGACTCACATGCATCTTATACCCATCTGTGGTTTTCCCAGAGAGATGAACAATTGCAATCAACAGCTTATCTAGAAACTTCCTTCAGTTTGTCATCTTCAGATTAATTTCCAAAGATACTGGCTAATTAACCAAATGACCCGTTTCATAGATGTCTGAGCCCTGTGCTCTTAATAAACTTGCTCTTTGGCAGTGAGAACATTTAAAGATAGGTTGTAAATGAAAAGATGAAGGTAAAAATCAATCTTGTTAAATCACTAGCTTGTTATGGATGTCATGAACAGAAATGGATCCTTTGAAAAATAAAACCTAAATTGAAGAAGAGTAATTTGAAGACAAATGATGCCCTATTGTTAAGAAGGTGCCCAGTTCTAGGTTGTCTCAAACAAATGCTTTAAAAAAAACTTTTATTTTATTAAATTTTATTTTATTTTGATGTTTATGGGGTATAGAGTATTTCAATATATGTACTCATTATAAAAAGATTACATCAAATGCTATCTGTCACCTCAAATGCTTATCAAACCTTTGTGGTGAGAACATTTAAAATCCTATCTTTTAGTTATTTTGAAAATAGCCAAGTATCCATTAATGCATGAAAGGGTTTTTTAAATGTGCTATATGTACCCAATGGATACTGTTCAGCCTTAAAAAAAATTAACAGGAAATCTTGTCATTTGCAACAACATGGGTGAACTTAGAGGATGTTATGTGCCTAGAGGATGTTATGTTAAGTGAAGTAAGCCAGACACAGACAAATACCATATGCTTTTACTTATATGTATTTTATAAAAAACTGGAACAAATGCTTTTTAAATCTTTAAGAGAATTTTAGGTGTATGCCTCATTTAAAGTAGAAAATTATAGATTCTTTTAGAGCTGGTAGAAACTTTAAAAGTCTCACAGTACAGTTTCCTTGTTTGGTAGTTGGAATTGAAAGCAGAAATTGATTTAAGTGTTCTTTATTTTTATAAGTGAAAATGAGTCCTGTATGCAAAAGTATGTATATATATATATATATATATATATAGAGAGAGAGAGAGAGAGAGAGAGAGAGAAAGAGAGAGAATGCATATATACTTGTGTGTGTGTGTGTGTGTGTGTGTGTGTGTGTGTGTATATATATATATATAGTGTATATACGTGTGTATATATATATTTTTTTCTTTCTCATGTATTACTAAGTTCAGCCCTTTAGCCCTTCAAATTATGGAGTATTCACAGTGCTGGCTTCACCTTGCCTTCAGTGCCTTGACCCTTACAAAGTAAGGGTTCCATTCCTTTACAGACTGTTTCATCAAAAACTAAACAACCATTTCTGTGCTCCTACCACATGCAGGCTCAGCACAAGGTCAGGTATGTACTAGGGCCTTAGAATTATACAGTGCATTATAAAATGTCAGCACACTATCACTAGTTTGTGATTTTGTTGTAGCAGCAGATTCAGGGACTTCTTTAGACTGTTTTCTTCCCCATTTGGCAAATAAAAAAGTGAGATGCAATGCAGACCTGAGCCACTTTTTCTGACTCTATTCCCTTTTCACCATGGACACAGTTTTGGAAAGCTTGTCAAGGCAGGAAACAGTTTAGGAAGTTTCTGTCCCTTGCAGGTTACTTCTGTTTTTTCTCTTCTCACTCTTCTCACTAAGAACTTTGCTGCTGGAAGTTTCCTGATGCTCTGCCCTGCACTGCCATTGAACATTTGAGATCGCCTGCACTGAGCTATGTCTAGGGAGCCAATTTATTTCTATTTTATTCATTTATTAGATTTATTCTTTCTTTTCCTAAATAAAAGAGTATCCCACTTGTATACAAAAAAAAATGCTTAATTAAAGAAGATAGAGACTAAAGAAAGCCTTTATTTCCCTGGCAGTAGCCCCCTGGAAGCATGTGAATATAGGTTTTTTCCCTCCATTTTACTTCTTTTTGACAGAAGGCAGCCAGGTCCTTTGGGTCACCAAACCCCTCCATTCTGAAAACTGCCTTTCCTTTTTTTTCTCCTTGATTGCCTTCTCTGTATTCCCCTCTTTACACCATGCACAAGTACCCAGGCTCAGCTTCTGAGAGTTCTCTTTGGAGACCAACACTGATGAATGCTCTGTGCCTCAGCCAAAAGGAAGCTCTTGTACTGTGGACATCTGTCACATTCCTGTCTTCCTAGTGTCTGTGCCCACTTCCAGCTCCCCCTGCACATTGCCATACAGCCTGTCTCAGGGATCAGGGACCAAAGGTCCCTGCAGAAGTAGTGAGCCTCTATTGTAAAAACAATTGTCAACATGTACTACCCCCACCTCTTTTATTCTTTCCTGTGTGTGTGTGTTTATCACTGGAGGCCTAATCTTTACCCCCATTATTCAAATCTGATTTGTGTACCTTCACAACCTGCTTTCTATGTCAAGAATAATAGAAGCCTTTGCATTCCCAGTCACAGTGGTCCCAATGCACGCAAAAATATTTCTATAACTGCTGGGGGTAGGGGTTCTAGAATAGGACTAAGTATAATCCAAAAAGAACAAAATCCACATAGTAACTCATTTAGGTAGATGCAGTTTCCAGAAATGCTTTAGAATATTTCAATTCCAAATGCGACTCATATTAGGAGTTAGCCCCATTATTGTTTTTACTCACAAGCATTCTCTGCTTATGAAAGTAGCATGGTCACAATTGGATCTTTGAATTTTGGCCCTAAAATTCCTTCTATCTATAAACATGTTCTATATCAGTAACTGGAATGATACTACCCCAAAAGATAATAGAGAAGAATGGTTATTTAAGTCATCAACTCTATAGTTGGGTTGCCCAGACTCAGATACCTATTCTGCAAGCAGCTTGTCAATCAGTATTACCTACATTCTTATTGTTCACTGAATCCTAAAGATTCCAAAATACACAGAGCTTGATAGCATAGAGAGTGTTCAGACTGTAGCCCAAGTGTATACTCATATGGTTTCATAAAAGTCAATACATTATGCCTACTAACATATCAAAGGGAAAACTTAGGTTTTTACCAGCATCCTGTGTTCCCCTCCAAAGTATAGATTACATCATTGTAAACTTCTAAACAAAAGGTATGTATGGGTTAGAAAGACAATAAACTCTATCATAAGTTGGGAGAAGCACATTTTCCTGTAGTTTTTGATGACTGGAAGAAATTGACCAGTTCCAATAGCAGCAAAGGGCATTGCTTCATGCTTGGGTATCCTAAACGATAGGTGGACTACATGTAAGGGAAGAGAGCATAGTTTCAGACACCGTACAGTTTATTCTGGTTTTATCTAGCTTTATTAAAAGCAATTTCTGGGATAGGAATTACACAGGAATATTTTAGAGAGGAGTCTGAGAGAGCACTGGAGGACACCATAAGGCTGAGATGTGGTTTTTTTGGGAAAGAGAATAAAACAATGGAAGATGAACAGATGGAGAAATTAAAGTGAATCAGAAGGAAACGTGTGTCCCCTGGGCCTGCTCCTGCAGCCTGTGTGTGTTGAGTGGGTGAATAACCAGGCGCTGTCTTCTGCTTGGCTAGAGGTTGACCAGATGTCTGGAAGTAGCCAGTCTTGATTTGTGTAAAGAGGCAGGAAATGGATGTAGTGCTGAGCTGCAGGTGTTCCTCCAAGCCACTTCTAAGGTCCACTTCACATGGGAGATGTATCTGCAGTTTATAGAAGGGCTATAGAGTCTGTAGTAATTGGTATTTGATGATTTCTAAGGAATTACTATTCCTTTCCTAAAGTGATACAGTGGTATCATATAATTGTGTTCTTAAAAACATACACTGATTTGATTGATTGATTGATTGATTGATTGATTCCTGCAAGAGTGAAATGTAGATATACCCTAGTGAGTAATTATGCCCATGGCTTCAAGTACTTGCACCCTGACCCAAACTCAGCATCTTGCTACTTATACAGAAAAAAGCAAAATGGACATTTAAACTTTTCAGTAATCATTAATGTTTCCAAAACAAGTGTCCTAGTGACAAAATCAGACCATTCATATTCTACTTCTATTTTACAAACAGAAAATGTTTTTTCTAAGTTTTCTTGATATTTGTATCACTTTAAAGAACTCTTAAGAGTTTGCTCTCTATCATTTTTATTGATAAGATTTTTTTAATAAGACCATGATTGTGGTTTAAATCATCATGTGTCATGTGTGGTATGAGAGCAATCAAAGTTATTTTTTAAATGACTTTTATTTTTTAAAAATCTTCATCTGGGATTTTATTAACACATGTATCTGTCTAAATTATTAGAAGTATTTTTGTGTATGTATCAGAAATCATTTTTTTTCAGGCTTTAAAGATGACCTAGTAAATTTTTATTTTCATTTATTTTCTTTTTTAAAGATCTTGGAGTTCTTTGTAGAGGAAAGTAAGAAAGAATTCATAATGCTTGAGTCATTTTGTTTTCAGTTTACTTAAAAAGTTCTTCTTTATCTGTTTTTGCTGCAACTTGAGACATAGTTAATGATAATGTGGAAATGCATGAACTTTATTCTAGTAAATACAGTTCAGTAAAACCAAAATAAAAATCTTCAAAGGTTTGTTTTTAAAAGTATAAAGAAAAAGGAAATTAAAATAATGATAAATCCAGGTGGAATAAGCCTGTATTGAAACTAAGATACTAGATAATAATAATTTGAAGAATAGAAAGTTAAATATTTGAATTAAAATCAAGGCTATTGATTAAATTTTTCCTTAAGAAAAAATAATATACACCATGTAATTGCTTATCCTTTTTATCTTTCAACATAATTATTCTTAGTTGAATAAGTGAATAAAGCGAAAGTCAGATTATTAACTAAAAAAGAGAATAATTGAAGGATTCTAAATGAAATTACAGACAGGGAATCCCAGGCTAGTTTAGTGTTTATGTGCAGCCTGTCTGCTAATGTTTGGATTATACCAATTTTCTCCTAATTAAATTTGACATAACCTTTTGGTGTCCAAAAGGGTTTCATTGTTTTAGTAATACACCTAGAAACAAACAACCTACAAAACTAATTATGTAGAGAAAGCCAAGAACATTTGCACAGTAAATGTTGACATCCCCTTTATTTCAGTCTAAAAGGAGGATTTTGTGGGAGAGTGTAGATGAAATGTGAACATCACCATGTAGTCTAGAGGAAAAGTGGCTCCTGGGGACAGCAGGAAGGCTATGCTTAATTTTAGTATGAAAAGAAGTATAAAAACTATGAAGGAGTGGAGTCAATCTAGAAGATACACAGCAAACAGCAAGTACCTGCCAATCAGAGTGATCCAGGTAAAGGACACTGATTTGTGCAGCAGGAGTTTTCCTGCTATTCCAGCCTAAAAAGGGATTTATCATCATATGGGAGCCCCTGAAATTTATTAACAGAAAACACTACTTAATGTCATCATTTAGGGCATCACTTTGACACTCCTTCTAAAAAGGTGTCTTTTATTGTAGCTCCAGTGCCAATTTTCTCTTCTTTTACTGTCACCAATTAAAATTCCAGTGGACTGGGGAACTTTCCTAACCCTGTAATTCTGCCACAGTGCTTCGCCTGAGAGCTATCCTTAGAAAATGCTATTTTAACAGACTGCCAGTTCTATTTTTGAATTTAGGCTAAATAAAATATTCACAAGTTTTAACCATTACAGAACAATTCTTAGTGTGTTTACTTGTCATTCATTAGTTGATTCTGATTGTTCTTTTAAATGGTAATTTTCTTGAAATATTCTTACCAGTTGAGAAAAATGAACAGATCACATTCCATGTACCTGGCCATCTCAATTGCATTTTTCTTTCTCTGCAGCTGAAACCAAAAATTATTCATAAAAATTCTACAATTCTAACATAAGTAGCCTCAGGGGAAAGCAAATGCATCTATCAAATAAGTGATGTTAAGGATTATTAATGCAGAAGCCAACTGTTTTCAGTGTCACCATTAGAGCTTCAGTCTGTAAAACGCAGTGGCAGATCTTACCTTTTACATTTCACTTCTGCAAAAATGAAAAGATACTAAATGTGAAATTATGGACGTAAGTGTTATGGCAGTATCATATTGAAAAATCACATGAAGTTTTCTAATAAAAACTTACTCAGTAACCACTGAAGGGATGTCCAATTCTCTGACTGTTGAATAACTGACTTTATAATGCTTATTATAGATTATCACCAGCAGCAACAGTAGTAATAATGGATCAAAAATTTAGGGCCGCTTTTATATATGTAGCAAGAGCTTTCAAATTAATGCATAAATCTGAGGCTTGTCTTTTTCCACATTCACATTGCACCTCCAGTGTCTCCAGTTCTGATGGAGTGAACTGGAGAATGAAGAACCATGATAGTGAAGCCCAGTATCTGTCTTTTCTACAGCTGGGCCATCCTGGGGCCACTCCTCTTCCCTCTGTCCTTCTGCCACTGACTGTGAGCCTGCCACTCCCTCTGCTCCCAGCTTCCCTGTAGTCCTATCAGAGCGTTTCAGGACTGACATGCACAAAGGGCACCCCTGTTCTAGAGCTGTTCAGCTGCTTCACCATCTGGTCCTGGGTCCCCCTCATTCTGTCCTAAGACCCTTGGCTTATTTATTTGCATAAAGCACTAGGGACAATAGGTGCCCTCCTGGATTTCAGAACTGTCCTGCAAGAGCAGCTCTGGTCTTCCCTATTCATATTCAGATGGAAGCCCTGCTAGTTTCCAGGCCAGCATGGCCTGGGCCTCAAAGGGCACTGGGACTCTGTCTCTGCTGTAAGGAGCTATAGATCCCACCATGCTAACTGAGCAAGGGCAGCTTGGGCCCTCGCTGGACCCCAGGACTATTCCTTCCTGTCCTATGCTGACCTTCCTGTCCCTAAGCTCATGTGCTGTTCATCTGGAAACACCACCTTAAGCTATACTGCTGCTGTCTTTGAAGACAAACTTAGTCCTTTCTGGACTTCTGGTCTCCTCCATCAGCCATTTCATGTCTGGACATCCTTGGTTTAATATGTCATTAAATGTTTTTAAAGATTCTCTCTCTTTAATCAGTATGAAGCACAATCTTTTTGTTTACTGTTCTTTACTTTTCAAATTCATTATTCATGAATCCCAACGTGATCCAAATACCAAGTCTTCCTGGGGTTAATATTTCTAGCCCTGCTGGGTACCATGGCACACACCTATAATCCCAGCAGCTCGGGAGGCTAAGCAGGAGGACCACAAGTTAAAAGCCAGCCTCAGAAATTCATCAAGGCACTAAGCAACTCAGTGAAGAACTAAGTAATGCAGCGAGACCCTGTCTCTAAATAAAATAGAAAAAAGGGCTGGGGATGTGACTCAATGATTAAGCACCCCTGGATTCGATCCCTGGTATAAAATATATATATATATATATATATATATATATATACACACACACACACACACACACATATATATATGTATGTATATATACACACACACATATATATATATGCATACACACAAACAAATATACACAAACATCACATATATATATAGAACAATATATATATATATAGAGAGAGAGAGAATAGATATATATTCTAGCCCTTCCCCTTGTTTTATGACCTATAGATTTTTATACCTGAGCAGTGCCCCAGTCACATTTGAAATAAGCAAAGATTTTATCAAATGCAAGAGAGAATTGTGCATGGAGGCTCCCACTCGGGAAGAAGAGTTTTGGCAAAATCCACATAGAAGTTAAGCACTGGGGAATTAGTACTTTGAAACTAGTTATATCCCCTTTGGGAAATCTTCACATTGTTCAGGGCTATGCATATCTAAGTTGGTAGTTTCAGTGTTTTAGGACAGTAGCCTTACTATTGATATGAGATGGTAACCTTAGCTCTAGCTTAGAAAATGACAAGCTTAGGTGGGCACAGTAGCACACACCTATGATCCCAATAACTTGGAGGCTGAAGCAGGAAGGTCACAAGTTCAAGGCCAGCCTCAGTAACTTAGCATGACACTAAGGAACTTAATAAGACCCTGCCTGAAAATAAAATAAAAATAAAAAAGGGCTGGATATGTGGGTCAATGGTTAAGCACCCTGGGTTCAATCACTGGTACCAGAAAAACAGAAAATGACAAGCTTCTGGAAAGTGGGAAATGTATTTATCCTATTCACCTTTGCCTCCCTTACATACCACTCTGTATTCCTGGCACAGAATGCTTACTATCTAACGACAGACTGAGTGTGAACTGGTGAATGTAGAGATTACAATTCACGCCACCTGAGGTCATGAAGGCAGAGTGAATGAGGGAAGCAAAGGGTGCCAGGTTCCAAGAACAAGGAGGAAACATGCGGTAAAAACCCAATAGCTCTACAAGTGATACTAAATGTCATGAAAACAGAGGGACTCTTAACTCAGGCCTTAGAATAGTGGCCCCACTCAAAAATCTCAATCAAAAAAAATCAGGTTGTATGCTGTCCTTCTTGGAATATATTAAGCAGGAAAATGCCATGTCATCGTTGCATTTTTCAGACATGAGCTCTGACTGAGGGGCAGGGAATGGATGGGAAGGAAGTGTGGATTCCAGGAGTGTGTAGCTACTTTTGGTATTTCAGGTGGGCTGTGAAGCCACCGGAGCTAGAGTGTGGAACAGGATTGGAGGGGAGAAAGGCCAGAAGGGCCATGTTCTGGAAATACTTTCCCTACCTCAGCAGAGAGGTTGGGGTAGGTGGAGAGGCTTGGGAGCTGGCTGTGCTCATGAAGTTGGATTTTATTCTGTAGCAGCAGGAGGCCATTGGGGATGTTAAAGGAGGGAAGTGACCTGATGTAAAACCACTTTTAAAGAGGTTGTTTCTGTGTGGTTGACATGGTTTATCTTCTGTCTTATTCTTGTGGGGATTGTGGTGACTGCAGGGTACACTCCTGTCTTGTTGAGCCCTTCTAAATTGTTTTTGACATTCAGAAGAAGGCCCTGGTATAAAATGGAGGCAAACTACTGGATTTAAAACAGCTTCACAGCTCACTAGTTGTGTGACCTTGGGCAACTTACTTGACTTTTCTATGTCTTAGCCTCTTTTCATAAAATAGAGACAATTGGACACAGGATGGTGATTTTTTAAAGCTAATGAGATAATACAAAGTACTTCAAACAGGACCTGGGAAGTAGAACTTAACTCAAAAGATGTTAGATTTTATTGTGTTTATGATGGAAAAGCAATTGGTATTTGTGCTTTGCTTTAAAAAATGTTTTTTTTTTTAAATATGCCACTGTGAGCTTTTAAAGAACCTTGACTTCTCAGCAGCTTTTGTTAACAACAACAACAAAAAAAAATACTGTATAGAAATTCGAATGTGAAAAGAAGGGGTACAAGTCATCTATCAAGGTTTGAAATTCTAATTTTTAATTTCTTTCTCTTCCCATGAACTAGAGAACTCCTCTTGTACAATAGAACCCATCCTTGAATGTCTTTTACTTCTGCTTTGATTGGGTTTCAACCTTGTTCTTGTATTCTGATTCTTTCTGCCCTTTTCTTTTGTTCTTCTGGTGCTTGGTGGAGGTGAATGTCCCCTATACACATTTCCTCCTCGGCAGAGGACTGCCTGTGCCAACTACTATGGAGGAGATGGAATGTAGTATTGGCCTGATAATACTGAAATTTCTAGACCTGACCTTTCAAATTCTTGAGTCCCTTGGGTAGACAACTGCCAAGAATAACCTTGCCTATTGTGGAAACCTCTGTAAATGTACCTCCATAGCAATTAGAATGGTTCCCACCCAGCTGCAAACCATGGAAATTAAATGCAAGGCTATCAATTGCACATTTTCATACCTTGAGAGAGAAAGTTTTTCAGAGTCCTTCACCTACTGTTTTGGATTCCTTGTCTTGGGAATTTAGTTGGTTGTTTACTCTAGGAGCAATCCCCAGGTAACCTTGAGAGATGAAAGTCATGGGAAGATGAATTCTGACTTCCCATGGTGTTCCTCCCTGCATTTTAGTCCATGATGGCCCGGCACCTGGGTACATACCTGCAGACCCAGAATGTTGGCACAGGATGCTTGCCATCCCTCAGACCCCACTAGGAACTGTTAAAGTGACATGGAAGAACTCTGGAGGCAGTCAGTTAGGCTTCTTCCTAGCCTCCAATACACTTTTTGATTTTGTCAAGAGACAAGTCTGTGAATAATAATTTATTCAGATCTCAGGAAATCATTTTAAATATGTTAAAAATAAAAATGAGATTGGTGAGTTTTGTATCATAAACCTTAAACTGGGGTGCCTTCTTTCCTCCATTCCCTCCCCCCCAAAAATTAAATTTTAAAACAAATAAGGTTTGAATGAAAATTTAAGAAAATATCTTAAATCATCAGCCAAGAATCTCTAATGCTCACCTGTGAGCAATTTTATTTTTGAACTGCCATGTGACAAGAGAGAAGATCACACATCAAATGCTGATGGATTTGGTGTCACAGAAATAAAGGAGGGCAGACAAGGAAGAGAAGGCAGAACTGAACCACAAGGAGAGGTGGTACCCTGTACTTGTATTTTTTTTTCCCTTTCAGGGATCAACTTAGAATAGTCTTTGTGTTCAGTTTTGTTTTTAAATTTCACACCAAATTCTTTTATTTCTTCTGGATCCGTAAACCTAAATTTAGCCTTGGAAAAAACCTAACCTAATTCATTTTTCTATCCTCATTTTCTTTTCTAGTCCAGATCAATGGGTAAGAAAATCATGAAGACTAAAGTACATGTTATCAGCCATCTGAGCCATTAATGCTTATAAGCACCCTTTATTTCAAACATAATGCAAAGTTACTCACATAAACCCCAAGCAGCCTTAACTGATCCTCAGCCCAGTGGTGAGGTGGCCTGGCCATGTTCTAGATGACATTTTACAGTGTATTTCCTTCTCAATCAGAGAGAAATGGGATTGGTTTTGATTCACAGAATAAGTAGACAGGTTTGGACTAGTCAATAGATTCAAAACAAACAAATCCTTTGTGTTTCACAATGACAGCTCTATAGCAGACCAGGTGACAATGTTGTTGGAAGGCAGAGCAGATGCCCTTGATGCTGTAGAGCAGGAGAGATTTGAAAACACACCCAGGACAATTAAATCAGAGGCTCATAGAACAGCAGCATCTTTTTAAAGCTTCACTAATTTACTTCTGTGGTCACAGGTAAGAACCAGTGCTTCCAATAGAGAACAGTGACTGGGCAGCTAGGATTGAACTCTGGCCACCCAAGTAATCAACTGAGCTAAGTTTCCAAGCAAAGCCTTGGGCAGGGAGACTTAGAAGACAGATCTGCTTAGTGATTGCCTGCAGCTGTTCAATGTGGTTGCACCCCGGCAATGCTCTGAGGAGAGAGTGATAGTCACACTCATTCAGAAGAAACCATTGCAAAAGTTGCGCTCTTTTCCATGAACTGAAAAGGAATAAAGGGGCTGCATTTTCAAGCATCTTCAGATAATCTTAATGTTATTCAATACTTAGCATGTGATGAATATAACATTAAATAAGGACAATTTGTACACATGCATACAGACTCATTCACTCATTCACCTATTTGTGGGGCTTCTGCTTTGTGCCAGGTGTTCCAGAAGGACACTAAGGAAGTAGAAGGAAGCCAAGGGTGCCCTATTTCCCTCCAGGGAACTTGAACTCAGTAATCACAGGGTGTTGCCTAAAAGGAAAGGATAAGCAAAGCAGCACTTTGGAAGCACAGAACAGGGCGCTTAGCATAGAATGACTTTGGTACAAAAGGATGTCTCCTGTTGGAAAAAGAGAAGAAAGATTTCTTCTTTTTCCTGCAGGTACATACTGTCCATGATAAAAGACCATCTGACTCATCCACTACAGCCACAGCCATCAGAGCTGTTTCTGATAAAGGTGGCGCAGGCCTGTGTACCTAATGAAGGCCACCCCCTTGCTTCAGGGGTCACATTGGGAAGATTGTGTCTGCACAAAGATGGACTCAATGCCTTTTTATCCTCGTGAATAAGTAACAAGCTATTAAGTATACAGTGAACGTAGCTCTGTGCAAGCTAAAACTGTGGTGATTGATGGAATCCGATGTTTACTTGTCCCCTCTGTAACCTTAGATTAAAGTCACTGAAATCTTCAGCCTAGACTTCAGGAGAATGGCACGCACATACCAAGGGAATGGGCTGAGATGGATGATGTGGCTTCACAGGAGGTGGCATGCATGGTCCCATCCCCAAAGGGATTAGATACAGAGACATCAGGAAACTGAGCAAGCCATTGAGGGAGGATAGGAGTGTACTCAGAAGTAGCAGAAGGGAATACTCAGAGGGCATGTTCTGGAGGATGGAGAAGAAAGCCTGGGCAGGGCGGGGTAGGGAAGAGAAATTGAACAAGAACCAATTGGTAATTATTCCAAAGAATGCAAGGTTGATTGAAAGGACCTTGGGGTGTGCCATTATTGTTCAGTGTCCAGACCTCAGCACAGGAATGATCATTTATAAATACCTTAAATGCACCTTGCTGTCCTTTTGTTGCTTTGCCATTTATAAAATTCTCACGTGTGTGTTAATTCTATAGTTGTTTCACATAGCCTTGAGAAGACACTGAGGCTTATAGTGGCTCAGTGACTTTTCCCAAATCACATGGCCAGGTAAAAGGCAGAAGCAATCTCAAATTCAAATATTTGAGTTCCAGATCCAGTAATCTGTAATGTCAAGATCCTGCAGTACAAGGGGGTCCTGGCTCTGAATGTGTCTGATTATTTATAAAATTCTTCATATATCATATGACTCTCCAAGCCTTTGAAGTTGCATTTCCTCACATTTCTGCTTGTCATTTCAAGATTTATACTGTTACATACCCTCAAGTATGCATGGGCATCAAATAGAATTTGGGAATTTTTTTAAAAATATGGATTAAAGAAATTTTTAACTCCAACATTCTGCACCAGATGATATCAGTAGTCCAGAAATTTTGTAATACACAAACTCCCCCCTCAACACCACCTCTATTTTTCCTCAAGCCATAGGGAATAGTTTTTAAATGCTCCGCCAAGATCTAAGAAATTTGAAGCCTGGCCATGTTCTGCCAGGAATCTTTGTGTTCAGTGAGAAGTACAACTGCTTAAAACTCTTAACTTCTCTCTCACTTTAGAAAGTCAGGCAGAAAACAATGGATTAATTTGACAGATGACACCAAATAAGAAAAATATTAGAAACAAGAAAAGGCCATTTTCCTATAGAAGCTCATTTCTTTCTCTATACCACTTCCCTGGGATAGCTGCCAATTGTTCACAGAAAGAGTAATGTTATCAATTTTTTAAAATTTCTCTCTGGAGTATTATGGAGATAAATAGCTGAATGATGGAAAAATAACTTACTTTCACAGTAGTAGTTTAGGAGGGGTAAAAAGAGCTCAAATGCAGATAACATTTGATGACATGAGCAATTTCAACCATGAATGAAGAAGTTGATATTTCTATGGGTGCGGTTTGAGAAAGATCACCTTTTTGCAGCAACACTAGAGAGTTCTGTCCACGTATGAAAATGAGAGATCTGTTTGGGTATTAATAGATTTATTTGCAAGTCCAGAAATTCTACAGTTGAAAACCTAACTAAGAAAAATAAAATTCTCTTCCATTTTGCTTCAGGGCCAATGCAGGAGACCATCTATGACTTCTGGAGGATGGTGTGGCATGAAAACACAGCGAGCATAATCATGGTGACCAACCTTGTTGAAGTGGGAAGGGTAAGCTGGTGTCCACTACACATGGCCCTTTTGTTCCTTGCTTAGTTGGTAATAGAAAGTAAGGCATGAGCCAAGCTCTTGAAGTATTATGTATACTCTGAAAAATATTAAGTGCTCCACCTCCTCCTATTGCTTGCTGCACTTGCTTATAAATTATCAGTAAACATAGCCCGAATTGCTTTCATTTGTTGCGATAGCAACAGACAGGAAAAGCACTCAAGATTTAAAAGCCGTTGTTATCTGGCTATATTGAGCACACAAAAATACCTCTAAGCATGAATGCTGGTTGTTGGGTGTCAGAACTCCATGGGTGTTGCATTAGACATGATTGCATTCCCTAACTCAGGAAAATTGACTCTAAAAACAGCATAGAGTCCAGATTTACTCTTCAGATTAGAACTCCAGCATCTTCTCTTCATAGATTTGCCTTTTCTGAGACTCAGTTTCTTATCCTGTAAAATGGAGATTGCAATTCACCCCAAAGGTCTTTTATTAGTTTCTCTGTAGAAACACTTTTTGGGTGCTATTTTTTGTTTAGCCAGGAAACTCATAAGTGGCTGTAATTTCAGCAGTGCTATGCCACAAGATTATTGCAAAGTGAAATTTTAAAATGAGAAAATATATAGGATGTCATTGCCTGATTTATAATAATTGTAATTCTGTAGTTAGGCTCAAGAGAAGAACCAGGTCACTTCTTAGAGAAGATGGTATAACACGATTTACACTTTACAAATGCAGCCTACAAATTAGCCTAGAATTGAATTTTTTTTCAAGGCTGGGGATGGAACCCAGGGCCTCTCACATGCTAGGCAAAGCAGTTTACCACTAAGTTGAAATACTGGGTTAAAAAACAGAGAGGTATTGTCTTTTAAGATTCTCAGAAGAAATCAGGAGGCAGAAACCAGGAAGAAGAGAAGCATTGCAATTCTCTTATAACGAGATAATCAGTAAGTAGGAAATCCTTATTTCTAGCAACAGTGACAGACTAAATAGCCTGAAATCTACTAGAAACATCTAGAAGTTCTAGATAAAAATATAAACATGTATTTTCATACATTTTTCTAATCGTGTATGTGTATGTGTGTATGTGTAGATATATGAAAAATGTGTGGCTTAACATTCAAGAGAATAAAGAAAACTACCAGGTCCCAGAAGTACAGTGAGGACTAGTGATCAGAGGGAGAATGGACATTGCAGCTTCCCTTGGGAGGCTGGTAGGGATGCTTTGTGTTCACCCTGGTGAGAGGTGGGTAGCCACAGTGTGCCTGATTTTGGATCTTGAGTTTTAAAGCCCACCAACGGTAGAAAATATCATCTTGGACCTGTGTAATGCTAATTTAACACTAAAACCCACAAAAGGAGGAAACTCAGATAAAGGGCAGACTAGGCCAATAGGAAGGTAGGATGGGGAAGGAAGAGAACACCAGCCATCTCAGGAAATGACAGGGAAGTGAATCCTGAGTTTTCATTTAGGATCCTGACGAAAATTACTTTACTTTGAACCAACCTAACTCTTGGTTCAAAGTAAAACAACTAATACAAATCAGAAAATACTTAGGGTTGTGCACCATAAAGTATCATGTACAGTTCGCCCTCATGTACAGTTAAACACTCATGGATTCAACCCACTGTGGATTGAAATTATTTGGGGGGCTGGGGTCGTAGCTCAGTGGTAGAGTGCCTACCTCGCATGTGTGAGGCCCTGGGTTCGATCCTCAGCACCACATAAAAATAAATAAATAAAGATATTGTGTCCATCTACAACTAAACAAAAAATTTTTTAAAGAAAATATTTAGAAAAAATTGCATCTATACTCAACATGTACATATTTTTTCTTGTCTTTATTCCCTAAATAGTATAACGTCTATTCATACAACATTTACATTGTATGAGTTATTATAAGTCATCTAGAGATGAAGTATATTGAAGGAAGGTTGGGCCTTAATTATATGCAAATACTGTGATTTTTTTATATAAGGGACTTGATTTTTATATCTACAGGGGGGTCTTGAAACAGATTATCCCACAGATACTGAGACATGTGTGTATTAATCTTGTAGGATGCAATTTAAAACAGTACCTAAAAATCCTTAAATGCTACTATTAGAAAAGAAGAAATGTCAAACATTTAATTCAAGAAGATAGAAGAACAGAGTAAAACAAAAAAGAGAAAAAAGAAGATAATGAATATAAAAGCATAAACTTATGAAATAAAAAGCAAAGAAGCAATAATAAGTATCAATAAAATACAAACCTCTGCTAATAGATCAGAAATAAAAGGAAGATGCCCATATATAGAGAATTCAAGAAGTAGACTAGTGCTTTGTATCAGAATAATATCAATAACAAATTTAATAAATTAAGTACTTTTCTTAAAAAATATGATTTTCCGGGGCTGGGATTGTGGCTCAGTGGTGGAGCACTCTCCTCGCACGTGCGAGGACCTGGGTTCAATCCTCAGCAGCACATAAAAATAAATAAATAAAATAAGGGTACTGTGTCCAACTTCAACTAAAAAAAATAATATTAGTTTAAAAAATGATTTTCCAAGTTGTAACTAAACACTAATTACTTAAAAATTGAAGTACAATTTAAAACTGACTTAGAGAAATGTACCATACCCAAATATATTTATAGGTCCTACATATTCAATAAATAGATCATTCAAATTTTATAAATGATATGAATATGTGAAATTTCATAAATTTTATAAATGTATAAAATATAGGTACATGTTATGAATGTTATAAAAATTATTCTAAGGGAATTGAAGATGAAAAATTGCTCCACTGCTTTATTTTATGAGACTAGGACAAACTTGAAATCAATACCAGACAAGGACTACAGGATAAGGGAAAATTATAGGTGTCACAAATTGATAGGAAGAGCTAAATGGACCAATATGTCAAAACAGAGAACCTAGATGTCAACTGCAGGCCTAAGTAGAAAGATATATAATTAGTAGGGAAAGCTAAGCTTTTCAATCAAGTGAGCTGAGACTTTTGGTTATCCATGTGAACCAAAAATAAGTCCCTCCTTCATAAAATGCCACTGAATGTATAGCAAATAAAGACCAAAATATAGGAAATAAAGCTTTAAAACTTTTAGGGAAAAATGCAGAAGAAATAGTTTAAGGCTTTTGGTTTCTTCTTTCTTTCTTTATTAAGTACATTTCATAGAAATCAAAAGAACAGTACATTAAGAAAAGGATTGGAAATTTGACTCTATTAACAGGTAATATTTTCTGTACAATAAAGGCTATATTAAGTACTATGACAAGAGGGGAGATACCATTATGTAAATCATAAAAACATACAAAGCAACATTTAAAGTTCCAAAAGTATAAAACTGTTTCTTTTCTTTGGATTTTGTTTCTACTAGGAGCCTGGTTGGGAGCTGGCTCACAGCCTGGTGCAGCAGGTGCTTGCTGTGTTACCAGCCTAGAAGAGGTCTCTCCTACCACTTCTAGGAAGTGGGGTATGATGGTACCTGAGAATCTGCCAGCTCAGGTTGCCATAACAAAGTACCATAGGCTGGAAGGCTTAACCCACAGGAGTTTATTTTCTTGCAGTTATGGAAGCTGGAAGTCCAGATATATTTTGGCAGGAATGGGTGTCTGGGGAAGCCTACCTCCCTGGCTCTCAGTAGCTGCCTTCTTTCTGTGACTTTACATGTGGCCTGAGGGAAAGAGGAGCTCTCTGGGGTCTTTTCTTATAATGACATTGGTTCTATTAGATCAGGGTACTACCTTTATGACCTCATTTAATTTAAATTACTACCATATAGGCCTTTTTTCCAGATATAGCCCCACTGGGGGTTAAGGCTTCAACATTTGAATTTGGAGGGTGCACACATCTTCAGTCCATAAAACCTTCTCCATGAGGTTCTTGTAAAGATTAAATTAGCTTCTATGTGTCAAGCAGTTGAAGAACGTCCTACATATTATCAGGACTTAGTAAATGTAGACATTAGCTTAACCTTTACATTTCCATCAACAAACCTAATACTTGCAGTGATGTATATAATTACTCCTCACCCCAGCACAAAATCTAACTTTTTTTGCTATGACAGTAACAAATTACAATTGGAGGCAAAATATGTCAATGCCATCAAAATGCAAGCTCCTTTGAGGGAAGAGACAGCCTTACTCAAAGATTTCTCCTTACTCACAGTGATCCTGGCTCTCAGTGAATGCCCACAAAGTGAATCCATGATAACATTTTCAACATAAATGTCACAGAGCAATTATCATGGGCTAGGTTAATTAATATAGCCATGCAAAATATTTTCCTCATCTTCACATACTACGTTTCTTCTGCCAAAATGTGCACTCAATTCTGAATCCTTCATTCATTTCATAAATATTTGTTGACTGTTCATATCTGATGGGGAGAAGGAGGTAGCTGGAGATGACTTTCCCAGTGTTTCTTGTACTTCACAGTAACTGAATTCCCCAAAAGTAATTTTAGGTCTGGTAAGCTTATGAAAACAGAAAAAGAAAAAATCTTCCAGATTCTTACCAGGTTGGTGAGGATATAGGTAAGCTCTGAAGAGGCGTCACCTCAAAGCCTTCAGCTCCTTGGATGGATTTGTCTTCAATTAGTAATGACATTAATGGTGTCTCTCCTTGAAATGTCTGGCATGATTTGGGGGTTTTGACAAGAGGTCATACTACTTTCAGGAAAAGAGACTCACCTTATTCCATGCTGTTTCCCATTGTTAATCCTGCACATTTGTTTAGGAACATTGTCTCTATTTTCCATGCATAAAAACAACAACAAATCATCCAAGAAATCAAAATGACATGGTTTTTAAGGGCAACAGCTACCTACTTAACATGTGTTCTGCACATGGTGCGTCCTTCATGAATTAAGCATGAGCCAGGCAGATGTGTGTTTGTTTACACAGACTTGCTGCTGATTCATTAAGTCAGAGCTAGGGACCTGCTTCTTCCCATTCTTGCCCTGAAGCACTCTGCATTAGGTGGCTTTAATTGCTGGTGTTCAAGCCACCGGGAGGCCTTCCCTGTCACAGCACCTGGTACAAGAGACAAAGATGCTACACTCCCCTTCAGCGGGGTCCCCGGTACATCTGCCAGGATTTATCATTATCTAAAACATCCTTGTCACCACCATGTATCCCCTTTCAGCCTCTGTGTTTTGGGAAAGGACCCTTGTCAGTTTTCCTGGCACCTGCCAACAGCTGCACACCTGGCATGTGAATGGCACTGGAATGTGCTGTGATTGTTTCCCTCTTTAATGAACCCACCTGAGGGGCATTAAGCTTTTTCTCCAGTAGCCTAGTTCCCAGGCATTCCCAGTTATTCTGCTTGTGTGGAGATCCAAAAACTCTGCCATCACAATGAACTAATCCATCTGCCAGACGTCTCATAACCAAATCTGCAGGACTCCCAAAGGAGATTTTGGCACCGGTAATTTAAGCTAATGATTTCTAAACATATTTAGTCAGTTTTATGAAGACCTCATTAGAATGTGACTGTTTATTAAAAATCCAAATGAGGTCTCACAGTCATTTAGGAAAATTATTGTTGAGTCACCATGAATAGTTCTGATAAAAGATGATAAAATGTTTTATAGTTAAGAGAATTAGGGACCAGAAATGTTAACCTCTGTCACAGTTGAGGAGGGAGTGGATGCTTCAAAGAATATTATCTGCCCAAGGAAGCTAACCTAAAATTGCTTTAACAATATTTCTCACTAAAAGAAAAAAGCTAGACATAAACACTAGACATAAAAGTCATCTTTCTAAATCACACACAGGGAAGGTATACTAAGATTCCAGGTGCCCCTATTACATGCAACAAAGAACATCTGCTTTTCTGCAGTAGCCTCCAAATCTAGAACCAATGAGAGATGCAAGAGAGAGCAAGGTAGCCCTCTTATAAAATGTGGAAATATTACTTAACAATGATAATTACTTAAGTCATGCCCACCAGTACAAAAATTCATTAATACTTTTTAACTACAAAATATCTCTACTTGTTTCAAGACATCAAACTTATCTATGAAAGAGAAGGGCCTAATTGTTTCTGTAGACATTGTTGAAATTTTCCCCTCTTACACTCCCACTAGTCCCTTTTATACATGTTTTTAAATGAGCTGGATATTTAAGATTGATACTTTGTAACTTGAGTAACTATAGTAAGATTTGATTCATTAATGTTCATGCAGCCCTCTACTTTGTGTCTAACCACTGTACCCATTTCCACTACCATAAGAATGAAGCTGGTTGCAGCCTTTCCTCCCTCCTGTGCTTCACACTTGAATTTTTCCCTGCTCAGTGGCCATCTCTAGATGTGTGTTTCATGAATGGCACAAATAAAGCACCTCAGAAATTGAACTTGTCACTCCTTCCCAGACTCCTTCTCCCCACTACCTCTTATTATCATCTATGATGGAAAATGAATTTTATTTTGTACTCAACACAATATACTTCCAAGCCTTGTAAATACCATCTGAATGTGCATCTACCTCCTGCTTTCAGGGCTCCTCCTTGGTAGCTCAATTTTACTCAGACTTTTACATCAGCAGCAACATACTTTTGGGTTAGTATGTCCATTCTATATCTCATCACTACATTAATTTTTATAAACATTGGCTTTTGACTTGCCATGTATATGCTCAGAATCCCTCAGTTATTCTTGTTGAATTAAGAATACAGTCCAAATCTCAGTATCTAGTTAGTCTTTGCCCTTCACATTATGGTGTCAGTCCCACACACCCAGAGCTTATTCCCTAACATTCTCTTACAAATAATGAAGATGTCATGAAAACTAAGTGCTGTGGTTTAGATGTAGAATGTTCACCAAAGGTACATGTATTAAAGGCTTAAACCCCAGAGTAGCACTGATGGGAGGTAATAGAAATTTTAAGATGTGGGGCCTACTGGGTTGTCTTCCAGCCATTGGGGGTGTGCCCTTGAATGGAATATTAGGACCCCAAATCTCTCTTCTGCTTTCCTAACATGAAGAGAATGGGCTTCCTCTGTCACATATTCCCATCATGATGTGCTACCTCTCACAGGCTACAAAGCAACGGGGCCAACCGACCATGGACGAACACCTCCAAAACTATGGTCCAGAAGAAAATATTCATGTCTTAAGGTGATTATGTCCAGTGTTTTGTTACAGAAACAGAAAACTGACTGACACACCAAGTATTTGACATTTTCTAAAAAACATGCCCCACACTGTGTTTATCTTGCCTTCAGTGCAGTCTGCTTGTGTACAGTAGAGCTAACCAAGAGAACCTATCACAATAATGGGAGTGTTCTGCGTTGGCACTGTCCTATCTAGAGCCCCCAGCCATAGGGGGATATTGGGCATTTGAAATGTGGCTATTGTGACTGCAAAATTGAATTCTTAGGTTCATATAGTATTTTTTAATTTAGATTTCCATAACCACATGTGACTAGTGGCTTTTGTCTTGGTCTGTGCAAAGTCCTGACCTTCTTTCCTCTGCCTATTTAAATGTAATCCTTCTTATAATACTAATTTAAAATACTGCTCTTTCTAAGGAAGAAACCTTTCTTGATTCTTCCCATCCCCCAGAAAAGAACAGCACGTTTAAGGAAAAGGTACCATGATTCATTGTGGCCATGAGTAAGGAACAAATGTGGGCTTTCCAGAAAGCTCAGGAGAGAGATGTGAGCTGAAGACAGAAATAAACTGTAAACCTGGAGATTCCCTTTCTATTTTCTGCTCTCTGCTAGGCTTTGCACAAAATGGGGCTGGGTATCAAGATGAAAAAAATGAGGCACAATCCAAGAAACAGACCAAGAAAGATTATAGAGCCCAGTGAGAGCCAGAGCCACCTTGAGAATGTTACAGTAAGATTAGGTACCATTGAGACAACAAAGGACTCAAGACAAGGAGAGCAGTAAGAATGTCATCTGGGGCCAATCAGGGCAGAGGGAAAGAATGGGGTCTCAATTCT
The DNA here is from genome assembly GCF_047511675.1 of Marmota flaviventris. Lineage (NCBI taxonomy): Eukaryota > Metazoa > Chordata > Mammalia > Rodentia > Sciuridae > Marmota > Marmota flaviventris. The sequence goes on from NC_092513.1 coordinate 57,762,290, forward strand.
AAGCAGAAGAATGAGTGGGTTACAGGTACCAGGCACATAGAGGGAAAGAGAAGATGGTACATGATAAAAAATGTTCATCCAGGCTTCCCACAAATGCTTTCACAAGCTTTATTTCTCTTAGCTCAACTACCCTAAGTCCATATTAAAGATTTCTGTTTATAAAATAGAGATACTGAGGCTTATTAATCGAAAATCATCTGGCCCAGGGCATAGAGCTAGAACTTAGATCTGTCTGGCTTCAGAGTCCAGGCTCTCTTCACGAGTCTACAGTGCCTGTCTATTAGGTTTCTGGCACTTATTGGATTTCCTTTGTGTGACAGAACAGGAACCCAATGGCAGTGGAAGAGTGGTGAAATATGTGGTAAAGACACAATCATAGCTTCATGTTAGAGAGGTAAATCAAAGAGAAATAGAGCAATACCTAGAAGGGGAAGCTGGGTCAAGACAGTGATTATAGTGCTCATGGTGTGTGTGTGTGTGTGTGTGTGTGTGTGTGTGTGTGTGTTTAGTGATCTAGTAGTATGTTGGTCATTTTTTTTTTTCATTACGATAAGGAAATACTTGAGGAAGGCTACTTTGTAAAGAAAAGAAGTGAATGTAGCTCACAGTTTTCGAAGCTGGAAGTTGAAACAGCATTATGCAGGCTTTTCTAAGGGTCCCTATTAGAGGCATCACATCATGGGAACACCTGAGTATCTCTGTGTCCACCTTTTTCCTTCTCTTTATAAAGCCACTTGGAATTCAATCATGGGGCCTCTATCCTAATCATCTAATCTATTCTAATCACTTTCCAAACCACTAAACTCTGTAATGGGATTAAGTTTCCACCTTCTTAATACCATTAATATAAAATATTGGAGATTGAATTCTTGTGTCATTTCAGGGGAGAGTTTGTCCACATGAACCATATTCATACCATAGCAGGTAGATATAAACATAACTGGGGGGCTGAAAAGACGAAGAAACTGCAATCAGAAATTAAAATAATAAGGGGAGAAGTGGCAGAAGAAAATCACAGACAAGAGGGCTGGGGAGGTGGCTCAAGTGGTAGCGCGCTCGCCTGGCATGTGTGTGGCCTGGGTTCGATCCTCAGCACCACATACAAACAAAGATGTTGTGTCCACCAAATACTAAAAAATAAATATTAAAATTCTCTCTCTCTCTTACTCTCTCTCTCTCTCACTCTCTCTTTAAAAAAAAAAAATCACAGACAAGATAGGAGATTCCATTGGTGAACAAGCACATATATTTCCCAGTCAGGGTGAATACTCAAAAAACGCTGTGGCTGCAAGCAAAAATGAAGCCTGTGCTAGTGCACAGGAACAGGGAGCCAGACAAAGTGATTGAATGCTGTGAAAAAGGTTTTGCAGAGTACTGTGGTGGTTCATAAAAGAGGTGTGTCATCTAGACCTGGAGTTGAGGCTGGAGGGGTTTTCCAGTTCATGTTCCCAGCAAACATAGTGCCTGGGGACAGCAGGTAGCCAAATATCAGGATATCTGTGAGGTGGAAGACCTCTGAAAACATGTTAAGGGAAAGAATTAGGAGTGAGGGAAAGATTGGAAATCTTGGAAAGTATACAGTTGATGCAGACTGTCTGCAAGGAGGCAGGAGGGAGCGAGCCAGAGCACAGATCAGTTCATCCTTACAGGGGATGGCATCTCCTCCTCTGAGCCGACAGAGAGGCAGGTGCAGACGCACTTCAGTAAATGGAATGAAAACATAAATGACAAATGTGGGATGGCACACGCTCCTGAGAACATCAGTTTTCCAGGTGAAAAAAGGAGCAAGGCCATGACTGAGACCCTGGAGGAACTGGGGAAAGACCTGTTTTAGGGAGGGTCAGGGACTCAGGGCAAGGAGCTAGCCTTCTCTTCTCTTGGGGAGAGGATGAAGAAGGGAAAGATCTAAACAAGACTGATGTTGCTGACAGCAGGATCTGGCGGACTGGAAACCTGTGACAGGTGACAACCAAAGTCCTCATGGAGCTGGGGAGGGACAGGCTGTGACTCTTTGAATCAGGTGTTGTGAGAGTGTCCAGGTGAATGTGAACCAGCCAGTTCTTACCTCTGAACTTTAATTTCACATCCTTGAAGGCAAACTGACCAAAGGAACTCTAAAGTTTCATGTTATATGAAGAATAGTTCTTTTTTCTTTTTTTCATTCTGGTTAAGAGATCCATTTGACTAACAGATACATCTGCCTCCAAATGTGCATTAATCCACATGGCTTCCAGAACCCCACAGTGCTCACTGTGTTCGTCTGAGAACCAGCAATAGAAGACAAATAGGGAGTCTGGATTTTTAAAAGGAAATGATTCAGTACAAAGATGTAGGCAATGTCACTGCCTTGGGAAGGGCCATCCATGTCTGCTTCTGCTAAAAGTGAATTTTGTAGAAAACCTGGAAGAGAATGTTACAGTAAGATTAGGTACCATTGAGACAAGTTCTGTCAGTGATTGATCTAAATTTTACTTTATGTAGACCGTAAAAGATGTTCTATCTCTTCTTTAAGAATTTATAGATCTTCTTTTGAAAACAATCTAATCTGACAAAAGTAAACTGATTTTGAGAGAATACATTCTTTCCAGAAGTTCTCCATATTGCTCATATCAAGCCACTGATTTATCAACTGGCACAATAAATTAACCTTACCTCCCAAGCACATTTCCGTCCCTTTACCCAAGAATCAGCAGTACTGTGTGTTTTTCCTGCATGTGGTAGGAAAGGAGTCCTGGGAGAGTATGTGGCTCCTTTGGAGAACTCTTGCAATCATTTAATAAAGATATTATGTACATCTTGTTGTTTCCTGTGGATCTGCAAGTGAGAGCTTTGCATCTAGGGAGATCTCCTAGATGATCTCCCTGCTCCCAGAAATAGTTACTTTTCCTAAAAGATTTAATCCTCAGAGAATGGTCACTTCATGTCCATTGATCCAATTTGCTTATCAGACGTGCTTACTTTTGATAGGCAAACCTTTATAGGAAATGTAGGAACAAATACAATTGCAAAACAAATTGTCCGGTGATTTTGAAAAATGTGAGACTAAAGGGAAATAGACAATCCCAGAGTAAAGCAAGGAGAAAACCACATGGTTTTATTCTTCATTGTTATCGAAAGTGTAGTAAGTATTTTAAAACTAATACTACTATATTTTATAACTTGAAGTAATGAGGTTTCCTATATAAAACTTCATATTTTAATGTTTTCGCCAACTTCTGTCAACTTTGTTCTAATGATACTCTTTCAAATAAATGTATACATAAATATAGTTACATATTTACATTTTTGTTTGAAGCTAGCTCTTCCCCTCCCTCATATTTGCTTATGGGGAAACCAGAACAGATCTCTTTTGCAACTTTCACATTCCCAGGAGCTGATAAAAGATTCTTTCCAAATGTGTGCATTACACACACATACACACACACACACACACACACACACACACACACTCCTGTCCTCACACAGCTTTACCTTAGCTTCAGAAATGCCCTTTACCGTATTGGGAACAGCAAACTGCTGTCTACTCCAAGTGCAAACTTCTATTTGTCTTTCTGAATTCTGTATGAGTGGTCACAGTGAATTAAATTTCCAGTTGGGAAGACAGGATTGGTCTCATATCTTTTCCTCACACCTCCCATGTCTATTGTTGTCAGTGTTAGAAACCCAAACCCCATGGGGTCTTTGTTCATCTCTCCTACTGGGTCTTCTCCCTGGCATGTATGCAGCCAGTTAACATGCTGGTGCAGTTGTGTACCTCAACAACAATGTTTCAGACCTAGGAAACCGCATTCCTCCCATAATATTATAATGGATCTGGAAAATTCCTATCACCAAGTATTTTTGCTATTCTTTTTCTATATTCAGATGTGTTTAAAGACACAAGTAGTTATCATTTTGGTACAGTTGTCTAAAGCAGTCACAGACTTGTAGCCTAGGAGCAATAGGCTCCATGATAGAGCCTAGGCATGCAGCAGCCTCTGCCATCCCAGTGTGTGCTGGTGCACTGCAGGATGTTCACGCAATGATGAAATCTTCTAAGCATTTCTCAGAATGTATCCCCGTAAGCAACATATGGCTCTGTTATGTGACCTGTCAACTGCTTTAGTCAGAAAACAGAAGAGAAGCACTTTCAAGACATTTACAATCTGATTATGGACGAGTTTTATCTGGGAAGGAGCAAGACACCTTTGGTAGCCCCTGCCTGACCACAGGCTTCTGTGAGCAGGGGCCAGGTGAGTTCCTTCATGAATTCCAAAAGGCTGGACACATCAAAAATACTCAGTGAATATTTGGAGAGGAGTGGAAAAATAATTACAAGAGAACATGTTAAGCTGGTTTAATACGACTTATTTCATAGAAGGGAAATTTCCATTTGGTACTCCCTTTCCCTTGATTTCTTCTTTCTGGGATAAACTAACTTTAATGTATATAACTATACATTTAATAGATTCATTATATTGTGACAGAAATTTCTATTTGACAGAAATATACCTACATTTAACCTACCCTTTTGTGCAATGTTATTGGTAATGCAGCCTAATCCATAGGTCCCTTTAAAAAGGAAAAAAGGCAAAATTCATATTTTTTCAAATATTGATGAATTCCAAATCAGACTTAGGAGATGATTCTTTTTTTTTTTAATTTTTTATTGTTGGCTGTTCAAAACATTACATAGTTCTTGATATATCATATTTCACACTTTGATTCAAGTGGGTTATGAGCTCCCATTTTTACCCCATATACAGATTGCAGAATCACATCAGTTACACATCCATTGATTTACATATTGCCATACTAGTGTCTGTTGTGTTCTGCTGCCTTTCCTATCCTCTACTATCCCCCCTCCCCTCCCCTCCCCTCCCCTCTTCTCTCTCTGCCCCCTCTACTGACATTCATTTGTCCCCCTTGTATTATTTTTCCCTTTCCCCTCACTTCCTCTTGTATGTACTTTTGTATAACTCTGAGGGTCTCCTTCCATTCCCATGCAATTTCCCTTCTCTCTCCCTTTCCCTCCCACCTCTCATCCCTGTTTAATGTTAATCTTCTTCTCATGCTCTTCGACCCTACTCTGTTCTTAGTTACTCTCCTTATATCAAAGAAGACATTTGGCATTTGTTTTTTAGGGACTGGCTAGCTTCACTTAGCATAATCTGCTCTAATGCCATCCAGTTCCCTGTAAATTCTATGATTTTGTCATTTTTTAATGCAGAGTAATACTCCATTGTGTATAAATGCCACATTTTTTTTATCCATTCATCTATTGAAGGGCATCTAGGTTGGTTCCACAGTCTTGCTATTGTGAATTGTGCTGCTATGAACATCGATGTAGCAGTGTCCCTGTAGCATGCTCTTTTTAGGTCTTTAGGGAATAGACCGAGAAGGGGAATAGCTGGGTCAAATGGTGGCTCCATTCCCAGCTTTCCAAGAAATCTCCATACTGCTTTCCAAATTGGCTGCACCAATCTGCAGTCCCACCAGCAATGTACAAGTGTACCCTTTTCCCCACATCCTCGCCAGCACTTGTTGTTGTTTGACTTCATAATGGCTGCCAATCTAACTGGAGTGAGATGGTATCTTAGGGTGGTTTTGATTTGCATTTCTCTGACTGCTAGAGATGGTGAGCATTTTTTCATGTACTTGTTGATTGATTGTATGTCCTCCTCTGAGAACTGTCTGTTCAGGTCCTTGGCCCATTTGTTGATTGGGTTGTTTGTTCTCTTATTGTCTAATTTTTTGAGTTCTTTGTATACTCTGGATATTAGGGCTCTATCTGAAGTGTGAGGAGTAAAGATTTGTTCCCAGGATGTAGGCTCTCTATTTACCTCTCTTATTGTTTCTTTTGCTGAGAAAAAACTTTTTAGTTTGAGTAAGTCCCATTTGTTGATTCTAGTTATTAACTTTTGTGCTATGGGTGTCCTATTGAGGAATTTGGAGCCCGACCCCACAGTATGTAGATCATAGCCAACTTTTTCTTATATCAGACGGCGTGTCTCTGATTTGATATCAAGCTCCTTGATCCATTTTGAATTAACTTTTGTGCATGGCAAGAGAAAGGGATTCAGTTTCATTTTGTTACATATGGATTTCCAGTTTTCCCAGCACCATTTGTTGAAGATGCTATCCTTCCTCCATTGCATGCTTTTAGCCCCTTTATCAAATATAAGGTAGTTGTAGTTTTGTGGATTGGTTTCTGTGTCCTCTATTCTGTACCATTGGTCCACCCGCCTGTTTTGGTACCAGTACCATGCTGTTTTTGCTACTATTGCTCTGTAGTATAGTTTGAAGTCTGGTATCGCTATACCGCCTGATTCACACTTCCTGCTTAGAGTTGTTTTTGCTATTCTGGGTCGTTTATTTTTCCATATGAATTTCATGATTGCTTTCTCTATTTCTACAAGAAATGCCGTTGGGATTTTGATTGGCATTGCATTAAACCTATAGAGAACTTTTGGTAATATCGCCATTTTGATGATGTTAGTTCTGCCTATCCATGAACAGGGTATATTTTTCCATCTTCTAAGATCTTCTTCTATTTCTCTCTTTAGGGTTCTGTAGTTTTCATTGTATAAGTCTTTCACCTCTTTTGTTAGGTTGATTCCCAAGTATTTTATTTTTTTTGAAGATATTGTGAATGGAGTGGTTGTCCTCATTTCCATTTCAGAGGATTTGTCGCTGATATACAGGAATGCCTTTGATTTATGCGTGTTGATTTTATATCCTGCCACTTTGCTGATTTCATTTATTAGCTCTAATAGTTTCTTTGTAGACCCTTTGGGGTCTGCTAGGTATAGAATCATGTCATCTGCAAATAGTGATAATTTAAGTTCTTCTTTTCCTATTTTGATGCCTTTAATTTCTTTCGTCTGTCTAATTGCTCTGGCCAGTGTTTCGAGAACTATGTTGAACAGAAGTGGTGAGAGAGGGCATCCCTGTCTTGTTCCAGATTTTAGAGGGAATGCCTTCAATTTTTCTCCATTCAGAATGATGCTAGCCTGAGGCTTAGCATAGATTGCTTTTACAATATTGAAGTATGTTCCTGTTATCCCTAGTTTTTCTAGAGTTTTGAACATAAAGGGATGCTGTACTTTGTCGAATGCTTTTTCCGCATCTATCGAGATGATCATATGGTTCTTATTTTTAAGTCTATTGATGTGGTGAATAACATTTATTGATTTCCGTATATTGAACCAGCCTTGCATCCCAGGGATGAATCCTACTTGATCATGGTGCACAATTTTTTTGATATGTTTTTGTATCCGATTAGCCAGAATTTTATTGAGGATTTTTGCATCTAGGTTCATTAGAGATATTGGTCTGTAGTTTTCTTTCTTTGAAGTGTCTTTGTCTGGTTTAGGTATCAGGGTGATGTTGGCCTCGTAGAATGAATTTGGAAGTTCTCCCTCTTTTTCTATTTCCTGAAGTAGCTTGAAAAGTATTGGTATTAGTTCCTCTTTAAAGGTTTTGTAAAACTCTGCTGTATACCCATCCGGTCCTGGGCTTTTCTTAGTTGGTAGTCTTTTGATGGTTTCTTCTATTTCCTCAATTGATATTGGTCTGTTTAGGTTGTCTATATCCTCCTGACTCAATCTGGGCAGATCATATGACTTAAGAAATTTATCGATGCCTTCACTATCTTCTAATTTATTGGAGTATAAGGATTCAAAATAATTTTTGATTATCTTCTGTATATCTGAAGTGTCTGTTGTGATATTGCCTTTTTCATCCCATATGCTAGTAATTTGAGTTCTCTCTCTTCTTCTCTTCGCTAGCATGGCTAAGGGTCTGTCGATTTTGTTTATTTTTTCAAAGAACCAACTTTTAGTTTTGTCAATTTTTTCAATTGTTTCTTTTGTTTCGATTTCATTAATTTCAGCTCTGATTTTCATTATTTCTTGCCTTCTACTTCTTTTGCTGTTGTTTTGCTCTTCTTTTTCTAGGATTTTGAGATGAAGTATGAGATCATTTATTTGTTGTTTTTTTTCTTTTTTAAGGAATGAACTCCAAGCAATGAATTTTCCTCTTAGAACTGCTTTCAATGTGTCCCATAGATTCCGATATGTTGTGTCAGTGTTTTCATTAATCTCTAAGAATTTTTTAATTTCCTCCTTGATGTCTTCTATAACCCATTGATCATTCAGTAACCTATTGTTCATTCTCCAAGTGATGTATTCTTTTTCCTTCCTTCTTTTATCGTTGATTTTCAGTTCCATTCCATTATGATCAGATAGGATGCATGGTATTATCTGTACTCCTTTGTATTGTCTAAGAGTTTCCCTGTGACATAATATATGATCTATTTTTGAGAAGGATCCATGTGCTGCTGAGAAAAAAGTGTAACTGCTTGATGTTGGGTGGTATATTCTATATATGTCAGTTAAGTCTAGGTTATTAATTGTGTTATTGAGTTCTATAGTTTCCTTATTCAACTTTTGTTTGGAAGATCTGTCCAGTGGCGAGAGAAGTGTGTTGAAGTCTCCCATGATTATGGTATGGTGGTCTATTAGACTCTTGAACTTGAGAAGAGTTTGTTTGATGAACATAGCTGCACCATTGTTTGGGGCATATATATTTATGATTGTTATGTCTTGTTGGTGTATGGTTCCCTTAAGCAGTATGTAGTGTCCCTCTTTATCCCTTTTGATTAACTTTGGCTTGAAATCTATTTTATTTGATATGAGTATGGACACTCCTGCTTGTTTCCGAAGTCCATATGAGTGATATGGTTTTTCCCAACCTTTCTCCTTCAGCCTATGTATGTCTTTTCCTATCAAATGCGTCTCCTGTAGGCAGCATATTGTTGGGTCTTGTTTTGTGATCCATTCTACTAGCCTGTGTCTCTTGATTGGTGAGTTTAAGCCATTAACATTTAGGGTTATTATTGAGATATGGGTTGTTCTTCCAGCCATATTTGTTTATTTATGTTACTAAACATGGTTTGTTTTCCTCTTTGATTATTTTTCCCCCCTTTACTGTCCTACCTCCCACTGTTGGTTTTCATTGTTATTTTCCATTTCCTCTTCCTGTAATGTTTTGCCAAGGATGTTTAGAAGAGATGGTTTTCTAGCTGCAAATTCTTTTAACTTTTGTTTATCGTGGAAGGTTTTAATTTCATCTTCCATACTGAAGCTTAATTTCACTGGAAACACAATTCTTGGTTGGAACCCATTTTCTTTCAGTGTTTGAAATATGTTATTCCAGGATCTTCTAGCTTTCAGAGTCTGTGTTGAAAGATCAGCTGTTATCCTGATTGGCTTACCCCTAAATGTGATCTGCTTCCTTTCTCTTGTAGCTTTTAAAATTCTCTCCTTACTCTGTATGTTGGGCATCTTCATTATAATGTGTCTAGGTGTGGGTCTCTTATGATTTTGCACATTCGGCGTCCTGTAGGCTTCTAGGATTTGGGATTCTGTCTCATTCTTCAAGTCTGGGAAGTTTTCTCTTATTATTTCATTGAATAGATTGCTCATTCCTTTGGTTTGAAACTCTGTCCCTTCCTGTATCCCAATGACTCTTAAGTTTGGTCTCTTGATGTTATCCCATATTTCTTGGATGTTCTGCTCATGGTTTCTTAACAGTTTTGCTGAGCTGTCTATGTTCTTTTCAAGTTGAAATACTTTATCTTCATTGTCTGATGTTCTATCTTCTATGTGTTCTACTCTGCTGGTAGTATTCTCAATTGAGTTTTTAAGTTGGTTTATTGCTTCCTGCATTTCTAGGATTTCTGTTTGTTTGTTTTTTATAACCTCTATCTCCCTGTATAGTTGATCTTTTGCTTCTTGGATTTGTTTATGTAATTCATTGTTGAAGTGATCTTTCATTGTCTGATTTTGCTGTCTGATGTCTTCCTTGATACTCCAGATCATCTGAAGCATGTATATCCTGAATTCTTTATCTGACATTCCATCTGCTGCAGCTATTACCTCTTCTAACATTGAGTTGACCTGCATTGCTTGTGGTCCTTTCTTTCCTTGTCTCTTCATACAGTTCGCGTTCCTTTCTACTTGGTGAAACTGTTGTGCTATTGAATTTTCCCCCTATATATTTATATTGGTCTTGTATAGTTGCAAAGTCTCCCTCGCAGGTGCGGGCGGCGGCTCTGCCCCTCCTCCAATTGGGGCAATGTGCCTACCACGCCGGCAGGCCACTGGGCCTGCTCTGCCGGTCGGTAGCAGGTCCGCCTACCTTGCAGGCGCGGGCGGCGGCTCTGTCCCTCTGCGGGCCGCTAGGCTTGTTCTGTCGGTGGTCGCAGTTCTGCCTACTTTGCAGGCGCCGGCAGCGGCACTGCCCCTCTGCAGGCCTCTGGGGCTGTTCTGCCAGTGGGTCGCAGGTCCGCCTACCTTGAAGGTGCGGGGGGTGGGGCGGCTCTACCCTTCCTCAGGCCACTGGGCCTGTTCTGTCTGTCGGTTGCAGGTCTGGCCTGTTCTGATGGTGGTCACAGTTCCGTCTACCTTGCAGGCGCGGGGGGAGGGGGCGGCTCTGCCTCTCAGCAGGCCACTGCTCCTCTTCTGCTTGTGGGTCGCAGGCCCACCTACCTTGCAGGAGTGATTGGAAGCTCTGTCCCGCCGCGGGCCACTGGGCCTTTTCTGTTGGTGGTCACAGTTCCGCCTACCTGGCAGGCGCCAGGAGATGATTCTTGATGTGCTATAATTCATCTGACACATTTGTGCCAGCTATCTCTCATATTGCCACAGTGATGGGATATTATAGGATCAAAGCAAATTTGCAGGTCAGAATAACAAGTGTTTCTCGGAACATGCTCTGTGGACTCTCCAGGTAACTGTGAGCTGTATGCAGATCAGCTCTTTTAACATTTCTCTCTGAGCCCTTGGAGCCACCTATGCCTGAGATCTGCCTCAGAGTCACCATTGTCAAGTCCTGTCACTTGTCTTCTGCAGACTCTCTCACTGTGCTGCCACAGCTGGCCAATCCTGGAAAATCCTGATTTCCATCTGGGTCTGATTTCTTGTCTATTTGCAGTTTGGCCAGACTGAACTTTGGTCCTCTATCTCTTTACTCTGCCACCTTGACTTTTGTCTGCCATAGTCTTGGGGATGCATGTAGGCAGTCACCTGCCTATGTGTCTATTAAGTGCATAAGGAGGGGGCACTGTGTGTGTGGCAGATGGACACATCACTTGGGATAAATTCATTGCAGCCTGAGAGTGTTTATAGCACCAGCCATACTCCTACCTGCTCAGGCAGTGCACAGCTATAGTTTCTTGGCACCATCATTGGTCACAATATGGAATGGTCTCAGAGCTGCAATAGCCCTTCTCTGTTCTGCTCACAGGAGCACATGAAAGTCAGTCTGCCCCCCCACCCCCGCTTTGCACACTTCAGGGTATAGCTTATTCTTAGCAGTAAATGTCCTTCTTGAATGCAGGACATTTTTTCCCCCATTTCCTCTCATTTTGCCTTGAATTAGGTTTTATGTTTACACATCTGTCTTCAGGAGTGTGAGAACTGTATCTCATTTCTCCGCATCCCCAGCAGTCCCTAGATGGGATTCTGCTTGTCGAGGGCTTTTGGGTTGTCTAAATGACTGGCAGGATAATCTAGAGACCTGAGACCCAAGCTTTGCCAAACTTCGGCCACAGTGCTGAAATCTCCATCTTCTCTCTTCAGTCTCTCCCAGTTTTGAGTTAAATATATGTAAAAAAAGGATAATAATTTGCCACAGAATTTGTATGAGGGGGCATGTAGTCCAATAATTTTAGGAGCCAGAATCATTACACCCAATATGTGATCCACAATCTTTGGCATATAAGAAAAGAGAGCCAGAATAGTCCTGGGACTTGCACAGGGTCATAGATTTAAACTATGACCCTGAGACATGTGAAGACTGACAATGAGAGAAAAGAAGCACTAAATACTCTAAGAAGTAGTGTCCCTTCAGATGTATCTTGGGACCCGTATTTGTATTGTAATAATGACATCATTGCTCAGAAGATTTCTAAAACACTTATTTCAAGAATAATCTTCAGAGTACATGACATTCTTTTTGCTGCACCTGATGATGGCAAATCTCCCCTCTTTTGCCAATAGGCCTTATATTTGGGGAATGGATAAATGCCAAAGCCAAATCTCTTGAATAGGTGGGGATCAAACAGACTGAATGAGTATGTCTCTAAAAGTCTAGCTGCCATTTCAGTGTTCTCCTTTCTGGATAAGTTTCCATCCACATGAGCTACAAGAAAAAAGGAACAAGACACATTTCTTATGTGGTTTGTAAGATAATGCTTAAAAGTCTTAAAAGTGCCCAAAGGACCCCGAACCCCAGCCAAATGAAGTAGGCCTGGAAGGAAGAAACTGTGAACACTACAATAAAGCCAGGCCCTTACACAACAACTCTGTATAGACATAATCTCATTTAATCATCACCCCCTCCCGAGCAAAGCAATGATCTTATCTCCCATGATACTTGAGGAAACAGAAGCTCAGAGGGTGTATATCACTTGCTGAAATGTACGTGCTATAGTTTGGAATACTAGATGCCCTTCAAAGACCCATTATTAAAGTTGTGGCCACCAGTCCATGGTGCTTTGGGGAGGTGAGGTAGGGCCTAGTGGAAGGAAGTTGGGTTAGTGGGGGCTGGCCCTAGAAGGAGATACCAGGACCCCAACATCTTCCTCCAACTTTGCTTCCTGACCCACAGGACCCCTCCTCCATCATGCAAACACTCTTGCCGTGGTATGCCGTGCCTCGCCTCCAGAGGGACAAGCAACCTAAAGAGGACTAAAACCTCTGAAAACAAGCTGAAATGATAAACCTTTCCTCTTTATAAGTTAGTCGTTACAGTGACAGAAATCTGGCTAAAACAGCAAGTGACACAAACAAAAGCAAACCCACTGTCCATCTTACTCCCATCCACACAAGACTGAAACAATCTGTATTTGGGGATATTTAGATAGCAAATTCTTTTATTCCTATAAAACTTTTATTTTTAAAAAAAAAGAAAGACAATGAACCTGTTCTTTGGAAACAGAGCTGGCAGTTGCTCTTGGCTGGGGCTATTTGGTAATGTGCTTCGTAGCAGTGATTTTGCTCCATCCAATATCTCCGTCAAAGCTGCACTCTGTAGGCTGAACACCCTATTAATAGAAGTGTAGTGACTCTCTCTTTGGATGCCTCTTTCAAAGACAAAAAAAAAAGTCTGTTGAAAACTCTTGACAAATCAAAACTTATAACAGGCTTTCTTTTCTCTCCCTTCTATCCTTTTAAAACTGTTTTTAGTCAGATCACACTATGGTGCCCCAACTTAAGAGCTAACCATTATTAAGCCTTTTTAATCATGGGCTTCTTAGCAAAATAAGTCCTTATGCCCATGCACAGTGCACATGAACAGACCTTCAGTTCTGCCTCAGGCTCTGTAGGACCATCACTAGAAGTTAGCAGCTTGCAATCAGGGACAAAACTTAAAAATTTCAAAGTATGTACCCTGTTCCTCCCAACCCACCCAATCCATTCTACACTTCTTATTTGGTATCTGTTCTTGAAGCCAAAACCTCCCAACAAGACCAAAGAAAGCATTTTGGGTCTTGAGTTCCAGCCTCCCACATAGTCCTGCAGCTGGGGTCAGACCTGGCTTCCACCTCTGCTCTGTCACTGTACAATTTATTACCCTGAGTAAGGCCACATCTGTGAGAATGCAGCCATTTAGTGCAACTAACTCAAAGCAGGAGAGGCTCTGTGCATGGGAGTTGCAATGACCTTGAAAATGAGGGTCTAGAAACTGTCTCTATGATTCCAGCTGTTTGGTTTGAATCTCCTCAAACACAGACACTACTTTCTAATTTCTTTGAGGAGTTGATCAAACCACATTAATAGGAGAATGTACATGCCAATGTCTCTCCTGAATCTGATTTCTGTGGAGTAAGGTTTGCAGAAAAGAGGAATAACAGCATCATGGGATTTTCCTTTGCTCCCCTCCCTCATCATAAACCCCACACAATTGCCAGTGCTCAGTACTTCCCTTCTCTTCACTTATCCAGGCCCTCAGTGGGCTCTGTGCTCCCTGAACTCCTGCAGTCGGCTAGGGTCCAGATCACAAAACTATCATTTAAGAATTAACATTTTTCTGAGCACTTATGGTGAACCAGGCATTTGGTCAAATGTTTTCATTGCACTGGATCACTTAATCCAGTTCCCAAAATCATCTGGGGAGCTTTAGAATATGAAGATGCCTCTGTCCCACCCCAGATATTGAGATTTAATTGGCCTGGTGTGTGGCCTGGGCTTTGGAATTTTAGACACTCCCATACACTCCCCCCCCCATTATTCTAATGTATAGGCAAATTAGTGAATCGCTTTATTTGAAGAACACTCCTGAATAGGAACCATAATCTTGCCGGCCTGCCAGATGGAGCACCTGAGATTGTGTAAACTCCAGTGACCCCCAGACCCCATCAACATTGCACCCAGGCCCAGCCAGACTCTGCAGTCCAATGATGTTGTCTAAATCTTCACTGCTCAATATGGGCCACAGACCAGAGCATAGCTTGGGAGCTTGTTCAAAATGTAAATTCTTAGGCCCCACAAATTCAGGCCTACTGGATTTGTTGAGAATCCCTCCAAGAGATTCTGAGGCCTGCTGAAGTTTAGAACCACAGCTGTAGTGATGTCAAAATACGATGAAGGTCGAGAGGATGTGCTGCCAGCCTGGGGAGCTTCAGCTCTGCCCACTACAGCTCTCCCACTTTAACACACATGGGGATTATCTATGGGCTGCTGGTTAAAAATTACTTTCCTGGAAAAAAAAAATTTTTTTCAGTAAGTTTGAAATCCTGGGGCTATACTGCTTTCTGTACTGTTTCATGTTTATGAATTTTAAAGCCAAAACGATCACCCCGTTGGAGCAGGGACCACATCATCTCCTGCAGCCCTCAGTGTGGTAATGAGCAGGCAGCAGGGCTCAGTACTGTTTGCTTGATTGATGGCCTGATGGAACCAGCACTAGGGCACCAAGGTAATTAGAGGATCCTGATCAGGGCCTCGCTTTCCGGGCTGAAGGCTGTTGCCTTATATGATTAGGATGCGTGGGAGGCAGAGCCTCTGCTTAGAAGCTGTGCAGGTAGCGACAGTCTGCAGGAGGCAGCTGGGCCTGGCACAGAATCAGAGAGAGGAGCATCCGGTTCTGCGGTTCCTGAGCTCCAATAAGCCCTCAAAAGCAATGGTTTCAGTGTCTCTGTATGCAGACTCAGGACAGGAGGGGAGGCAACTGCAAGCCCTAGATTCTCCAGACATTTTCACCCAGAGAGAAAAGCATATTTTCTCTTCCTTTTAATTTTTTTTCCAGAAAAATAACTTGACACAAGTCCAAGCAGTTAAAAAGATACTAAAAGGAACCCAATTTAGAAGGGTTTTTAGTAGGCTGAAAACAGATGTGGCAAACCATTTCAGGATATTCTGGGAGATGAGATGGGGAGGACCAGATCCGAAATGGCTCATCCACCTGTTCTGAGCCCACCCCACCAGGTGCCTCTGCGCAGGAGGGGACCGCCCTGTACTTGTTCTGGAAGGAAGCCCCCCACGCTTCCTTTTTCCTAATTACCTCCTCATGGAAGCATCCGGGCAGTGCCAAGCGGTTAAGGGAAGACTACGTGTTCACGGTTCTGCCACTTCACTTTGGAGGCTGCACCTGCCCACCCCAATGGCGCTCCAGTAGGAAGCCCTCTGCCACCCACAACAACTTGTGGTTCAGAGCTCCTTGCCTTTGGGGAAGCACAGGGGCACCAGCTGCATCCGGTCAGAGCCTGGGCTCCTGCAGACGCAGGCGGCAGGGTCAGATTTCAGATGGATCCCAAATTTACCCAAAGGAATTTGGAGCTGTTGATGGGGAAGAACATATCCCAAAGGGAAACTCTCGTCCTCGGGACTCATAGGTGGCTTTTAATTTCCCTAATTGCAAGGAACTGAAGCCACCCTCTGCCCCCATGCTCATATTTATTGAAAATCTGAGGGCAGGAAGGATAAAGTCTAACGTAGAAGAACAGATAACCACACAAAATATCTTAGGTCTGTTGCATCCTATAGTTAGTAAACTCACTGATTAGAAGATTAAACCTAGATGGTGGCATTTTTATTAGGTAAGTTAGCTGTGTTACAATGTAAGTGGCAGATGTGGGTATGATTTTGTTCAATTTCCAGAGAAATATATTAAAAAATATGTGTACCATTGAGTTATTTATTTTTAAAAGTGCACACATGACCTGTATTTTTAGTTCTGTCCACTTGCATAATTGAAGTCACAAAAGTGTAAAAGCAATTCTAACACAGCAGAGAATATAGTGTGTACCATATAAGCATATCTGTTCATTCTCATTCTAAAAGTATAGTGCTAGAAATTCTATAAATGAAATCATGACTGCTGTCAACTTAGACATCTCCACACATACCCAATCATACATTCTTTACAGGAAAATAAATGGATCCTTCTTGCTCTGGGATATTTTAGATACTGTGTAATATCTGAATTCTGAGATACTATAGATAAGTCATTTAGAAAGTCATAGGTAATGTTCCCAATAACAAGAAGGGGGAAAAAAAAAGACTTCCAAATTGAAAACTCCCATCTTTGTCTTGTGCTCCACTTATCTCTAACTTCTAGCATATCTGATTTGTACCTGGCCAACTAGAGGTAGTAAGAATAACCTAGAACTGCCAGAAAGTCTCCTAAGGAAGCAGCTAGAACAATGACTGACACCATGTCATATTGGGAACATTAGTGCACCACAGGTGTTCAGCTTTCTGGGAAAGCTGTTCTCAGGCCTTTGTCCTTTGTGTCAACTTTCCCAGGAATTTCCCACACTGATCCACTGACTTTCTCCATGAAATTCAGCTCTGTGTGTCTACTGCATATTCAGCATATACAGGACACATTGACCAGGTGTTGCAGGGTTTGCAGAAATAAGCAAGCAACACTTGTCTGTTGCCTGGTAATAAGTAAGTATCAAATCTTTCAAGACGGTGTCATCCTAACTTCAAAAAAGCTCATTTCATGAAGGAATCAAAGAGAGTCCACTTCTATGGAGAAAAGACTTTAGAGCCGGTAACATTTGAGATCACTTTCAAGAATGAAAAAAAAAAAAAAATCTTCATCTGGAAAGAACTGGGTGGGAGGTGAACATTTTAAAAGAGAGGAATGGGCTTGAGTCAGAGTTTGGATTGTGGAGCATGTTTGGAATTTAGGGCAAACCACTTGTCTTTGAACATAAAACATAAATAGGAGAGTAGTAGAAGATAAGGCTGAGAATACAAATTGTGGCCAAATTCTAAAAGTTCCATATATGCCATACTGAAGAATTATGTTAAGAATTAATTAGCTTCACAGAAGTTGGCAATAGGAGATCCTTGAGCAGCCTAATTCAGAGAGTGGATTCTTCTTGCCAAAGGTTTTCTGGTGCTAGTTTGTATAGCATATTCATGCAGGAAGACTCCAGCGCCTGAACTGAGAATGGCAGAGGAATTTTAAAAAGTTGAAAACCATATCTGGGAGGTATTTCAAAGATATTCCTAGACTTGGCAACTCACCTAGACTTGGGTTTTGGAGAAGGAATTGGCCAAGTTTGGGTAATGGAAGAAATTATAATAGCATTAACATAGAAGTCAGCAAGAGAGCCATGACTGTGGGACAAAGAGTTCTGTTTTAGACATCTTGCCTTTGAGTTGCTGGCAGGACCCCCAAGGGAAGAGGCCCACAAAGTAAGTGAAAAGCCCAGTTGAGCACTTGGAGGAATAGAGCTGGAGTTACAGAAAAAAAAAAAAAAATTCATCCATGGATGGAAGTGGATGGAACTTCCAGGAATTCAGAGAGGCCCAAAAGGTCAAGGACAGAGCCTAACAGAGGCTACTTATCCCTGCTTAGCTCATCCTAAACTCTTGCTGATGAAACTCAAGAACAAATTCTAGGAGGGGCCAAATCTAACAAATTTCTTCCACCTGAAAAATCCCCCGGTTAGAGGTTTCAGATAACATGGAAAGACTGTGTGTGTGTGTGTGTGTGTGTGTTTGCTTATGTTAAAATCAATCAGTAGAGCTAACTAGGGAAAACCGCAGTGCTTCCTTCTTCTTCAGAAAAAGAAAACTCTGGTCTTGAGTGTTAATTCTGATTTTTCTGCTCACTTGTCCTTAAAAAAATGTTAATCCCTTTCTGAAACCTAAAGAAATTTCAGATGCAAAGAAGCTAAAATACTGCCAACTTCCCATTAAGGTTTATTTTTTCAAGCCCAGCCCAGAAAGGAATGGTTTCTATAACCAGGATATTTGTAGTATATACAGTTTGTTAAATTTATACCATTTTTCTAAATCTTACTCCTCCTGTGATTCAAAATTTTTTTTTTCTGGAAAGAGGAAAAAAGAAAAAACAGACTTTGCTCTTGAGTATATGATTAAGTTTTATTTTTGTGTGCAAATTTTATTGTATAAATCATAGCATGATCCATCACTGGTGGAACTGAAAATAACAAACAAATAAACCCATAATTTTCTTGTGTTTTCTGAAGGTCAAATGCTGCAAATACTGGCCAGATGACACAGAGATATATAAAGACATTAAAGTTACCCTAATAGAAACAGAACTACTGGCAGAATATGTGATCAGAACATTTGCTGTTGAAAAGGTAAGTCTAAAAGCTCTGGTGGTGCTACACTAGCCTCATTACCTTATCTAGCATCATTTATACAAGTTCATACTTGAATGCAGGTAGGCTCTGTCTTTTTTTTTTCTCAAGGATTCATCTTGCCCTCTGATTCTATAATAGCTCACTTCCACCTTTAAAGTAAATCATTACCATTTCATAACAGTCTATATTTTGCAACTAAACCAAAAGATAACATTTTTGGTCTATCTTCTTTTTAACCTGGTTGATATTCTTCTGCTCATCTCTCTTTGTTAACAGAGCAGTTTGTGAGATTTTGATGAATGTCCTTCAGGTTTGATAAATTTCCTCCATGTGAGTGTCCATTTGGGTTTCCCAGTAGTGAGTTAGTATCAGTGTTAAGACACAGGTCCTAACTCCTCCTGGAATCCCTTAGGATTCCATATGGCTCTTTTAGGCCCATGGTTCCACAGGGACTAATGATTTTCCAGGGAGAATCAACCTACCTGGAAAACTAAGTGACCAATGACCTTTGGACCCAGGACACTCTTGCATGAACCAGCGCATTCATTCATGCTCACTGTCATACTGAGTCTAGCCTTTCGTAGTTGCTGGTGTTGGTGAATGCTGTGCTTTGGTTCTACCCTGCCTCATCCCATGTGCATGGATGGGGCTTCTTCTCTGGGAAGCACTGTAGGGCGTAACAGGGAATTTCCTTATTCCCTCTCTTTTTGCTGACATAGGGAGGGGCCGGAGGTGAAGCAAACTGCAGTCCATCCAGAGAAGTGTCACAGGTAGGCTGTGGGGAAGGTGGAGGTGATGTGACTGAGAAACACTCTGCCTTCCAGAGGCCCACAGACTTCGATCAAGAGCTCCTTCTCCATCACCGAGCCACGCACAGTTGCACCAGATGCAGCAACTTTGTCATGAATTTATTCTGCTTACACTCATTTAATAGTAGCAGGTCCCCTTGAAGGACAGGGTTATAAGCAAACTGCTGGGCAGTTGGCTCTTGACCTTCCTTTCTACTCTGTATTTTCATTGCATCTAAATACATTTTTTTTTAGATCAACAAGACCAGTTCTAGAAAATTCAAGGAAATAGTAGCACCTGCTTATTGGATAATTTACACTGATAATTTGAACTTTCATTCCTGGTTTGCAAATCCAAATTTGCCAGACAATCACAAGGCTGAGAAGACTAGTTTATTTTAATATGTTTCTTATACTATTTAGCGTTTTTTTCCTTAGCCTGTCTTTTTTAATAAGCAGGCAAGAGCTTGGAGACTTCAAAGAATGTGAAGTTCTGGTTGACTCAGTTCTTCAAGTTCTGAACCTCACACTTTGATGTCGAATTTTTCCTTCTTAGGCAGGATTGGGGGAAAAAAAAGAAGTGGAGGATTTTTGTATGGCTCTTGGCAAGAGCACTCATGAATAACTGCATTAAAATAGCGATAAAAGACCCTCAATATTTTTTTCTTAAGCCATTGCTTAAACATGGAATTCTTTGAACAATAGACAGCTCTCTAATAAGCTGAAAATGCGTCTCTGTTGCTAAAGGAAGGGTTTGTTTGTTTCTTTGCTCCTTTTTTTTTTAACCTCTTATTGTACTCTGCTGCATTCACAGCCACATAGAAATGTTTCTGAAAACCCAGTTATTTTAGTCATCAGACAGCTAGAAAAGAGGTGGTGCATGGAAGCAGGGCTTGTGAATGCATTTGGGGAAATCAAAATGACATGTTAGTGATTTTCTAACTGGGCAATTGGAATCTTTGAGGAAAACAAATCACTGGACTTCTGTAGAACATTTCTGGTAGGTTGGAAACTTTGTCATTAAAAGGGAAAGAAAACAAATGGTTAGGGATGTACTTCTAGCTTCCTGCAATTCTCATTCTATTTTGAGAGTGTGTTACAACAAGGGATCTAAAGGTGAAAAATGGATTTGGACTCCACTCTGCAAAACAAGCAGATTGTTATATCTGCTTATTAGCTTATTCTTCAGTTTGAAACTGAAGAATTTCTGTTTTGCATCTGATGGCTGCTTTTTCTTTCTCATATTAAGGGAATCAGACGGCAGTGTGAATATGATCCCCCATCTCAAAGACAGAACATGCACTCAGTGATTTGAGTCATTCTTCAAATGTTTGTTAAGCATCCACTTTGGTCTAGGCATTGTTGTATGTCAAGGGTTCTCCGTTCCCATTTATATTACATGGAAAAATTAAATGACTTTTTATATAGCATTAATGCTTTTATAATGAAGACTAAAGGAAAAATGTAATTAGCATCCAGCTGGGAAGTATTTAGGCTGTGATCACTGGTTGCATCTATGATTTTCTTCCTCAATTGTATTACAAAACAGCAAAAGGAGAAACTTATGTCCATGAACAAGAATGAAAGTTGGATCAGAAGCAATTTCCTTTGCTAATGTTGGCAGTAATGAACATATCAGAGGGTGGAGATTTATTCTGGGAGCAGTTCTTCTGCATTTCAAAAACTGACATTTACCTTGCTCAGACAATGAGGCTTAGATCATGAGCCCTTCTCATTATGGGTGGGGCTCAGAGCTTGGTAATGTACAGGCTGAAATCTTCTGTTTATTCCTTTTGGAATAAATAAGATTTTATCACTGGTAAGCTTTCTCAGTTTATGGGATGCTCATTCTGCATTTGGGAGCAGCTCTGCCCAAGTCATTCATAAAGCCAGCAAAGCTCTCTACGGCTTTGGAAGGTGACAGAGGCTCAACTGCATGTCTCTGATGGATTCTTTGAGGATAGCCAAATGTTATGACTTTTTCCGAGATAAGAAATTTGAGCTCCTAACCACCTAGTAATATCACTCTGGTATTACTGCACCTATTTAATAGATGACAATGCTGATTTGCATTGTGAGTCCTTGACTGTTTAACTCCTAACTGCTTAAATTCTACTAAAAAAGTATCTTCACAGAAAAATAAAGCTTCAGCATTTGTGGATTATTAGCCCTATTAACACATTGGTAATAACTAAGTCTTATCTTAAAATCTGTATTTGTTTGCCTCTCCATGTCTTCCCAAGCACATAAAATTTGAACTTATTATTTATTCCCTACAATTGCTTGATGGAGAGTGTGGTAAGGTCAGCGTGTGTTTACCTTTAAGATGCAATAAAACTAAAATGCAGAGATGGTACTTAGTGGTTATCCAGTGAGAAGACAGAGAAAGTTAAGTTTGATCCCAGATTTATATGTAACCTTGGTGTGAAGAGTAATTTTTATTTTCAAAATACACTTTTGCCTTAAAACATAGTCTTAAAATGTCGAGTCATAGTTAGAAAACAAAACTGATAATCAGCTTAATTACTCTCAAGAGCAAATTTAAAAGCAAAACAAGAGTAAAGTATCTTTCCTTCAGTTCCCTTTAGTTCAGTGGCAGGCAGTGCCCCCTTCAATTTACTGATACAAAAGCACCTCTTGATTCCCATGGGCTCATTTGCTGACATGCCTGCTTCCTGCAGACTGGGACCATCACTTAAAGACAGGAGACAGTGTCTTCATATCTCTACAGTCTAACGCCTTGAATAATACTTGGAGCACTGTAATTACAAAATTGTCAGTGATTTGAGGACTGGGTTAAATGTTGACCTGAATTAAAAAGAGAAAAACAGTTGCAAATGAAAATGAGTTCCCCAGCTCATCTGGTTGGAAGGTAGATTCATTGTGCCAGCAAAAACATTTTCTGAGCATGTACAGTGTATGTGCACTGCTTGAGCATCTGGTACAAAGAGCTACCAGGATACAGATGATCCAGAACAAAGGTCTTGCATTTCAGTAACTAGTATTGAGCAGCTTTTAACATAATCTATATTTTATTAAGGAATTTCAAAGAATCAGAGATCCATTCATTTAGAGTTGCTTGTGTATAAATTAGCATGTCCTCCAAACACCACCTCCCTTTCCCACCCACATCTTCCTAAGTGTGATTAACCTGTGTTGAATGTAAGAATGTCCTTCTTCCACAGCAACTCATTGTTATCTGCCCCTAGGCTTGCTACCTAGGGGTGGGTTGTGCTCCCCTGGTTGCTCTTGAAGTTTATCATTTATTCTCCTTTGTTCTCTTCTGTGTTGTGGCTGACTGGGAAATGCAGAGAGGCGTTCATGAAATCCGAGAGATCAGACAGTTTCACTTCACTGGCTGGCCGGATCATGGGGTCCCCTACCATGCCACCGGCCTTCTGGGATTTGTCAGACAGGTCAAATCCAAGAGCCCACCCAATGCAGGCCCATTGGTGGTGCACTGCAGGTAAGTAGAGCTCCCAGTGCCTCTTAAAGAAGTTTACCATGGGTTGTGGGTGGGAGAAGTGGGGTGGTATGTTTTGGAGTGGGATAGAGGCAACAGTTGGACAACAATTTGAATGTGCTAAGTGTTTTAGTGGTTAATTTTTTATGTGAATTTCACCTTAACAAAAAATGTTTTAATGTAGAAGCAGCTCAATGGTCCTTTTGCCTCCATTGATGAACCCCTCTTTTTGTGCAGTGCTGGCGCAGGAAGGACAGGCTGCTTCATTGTCATAGACATCATGTTGGACATGGCCGAAAGGGAAGGGGTGGTAGACATCTATAACTGTGTCAGGGAGCTGCGGTCACGGAGGGTGAACATGGTGCAAACAGAGGTACTGCAACCTGCCCTCCATCCTGCAGCCTGGTCCCTGGTGTCTCCCCTGCATCCTCACCTCCCACAGCCAAGGACAAAAGAAAGCCTGCCAACTCTTTCTTCTAAATGCTCTAGGGATAAAGCAATATACCTGGCAATCCCTGTTTCCTCCTTCCCCCCACCCTCTGCCCTTTTCCCTCCCTGCCTTCTTTCCTCTGTTTTGTTGTTCTTCTTTTAAACAAACAAAAAAAGGAGCTTTCAAGTCAGATTCTGCTACCAGGACTTTTCCTGGCAGCAGAATCTTTAGCCATGAGCTAAAATTTACACATTTTTCTGTGTCAAGGGACCCAGTAGAGTTTCTATATCAAGCACTCAAGGTTTCAATACCATTTCTTTTTATTCTATCTTTTAAACTAGCTGGGAACCAGAGCAAGACCACTCATGAGAATAGCTAGGCATCTACCGAGTGGCTTTAGGGTAATCTCTGTACATTTTATTCTTCTCCAGGGATACTAGGAAGAAGAGTGGCCTCTTGTCCCTGAAAATTCTTTCTAGTAGCCTGGCATCATGGGAATTTGCCTATTTTATAGATGTACTGTGTACCAACTAGGAACTCTCTAATTGAAATGCAAAGTATAGCAGGAATTTACATTTTTGAAAAGAATTACAACTTGTTCCTAGGACATTCCTATTTTTATTAAGATTTGATCATTTTAAGTAGGCATTACAACCCATCACCTAGAAAGTGATTCATGGAGCAGAATGAAGAATAAATAAGAATCCCTTTTGTTTAAATTATGCATTATAGTTTATAGTAACCACTGGGAAACCTAATCCCATTTTTTAGTTAACATAAAAAAACAGAATATATCACAGATTTTTTTTATATTATACTCTTTTTTCTTTAGACTATGGATACTTTGTTTTCAAGATAATAATGATTAAAACTTATTTTTTATATTCTTTACAGTCCAGCACATGTTGCCACACCCATATCCTCACTCTTAATTCCCTTTTTAATTAATAGGAGTAAGCTATTTTTCAGAATTCAAATCCTATGTATTTATAGAAATTAATGGTAATAAGAGGCTTTTTAACATTTCATATAATTAAAGATCAATAATAAATATGGTAAAGATGCACTGGTTAATTGTAGAGAAAGTCAACTATGGGACCCATTTTAATGCTTATTTGTTTTTTTGGAGTTTTTGTTATGTTTTGTTTTGTTTGCAGGCCTAGGGATCAAACCCAGGGCCTCACACTTGCTAGACAAGCACTGGACTACACCCTAGAGGACTCATTTTTAAACTGTAGGCTTATTGTACACATATCAAGAGCTATGGACTTGTAAGAGTTTTCATAGTTATCACATTATTAAATGTTTTCAAAGAAGTAGTTTCCAGTGTTCAGAACTGTCTTCAGAGCAATGTCAGTTTTCCCTGGACCTTTCTCATTTATTTGGTTGGAAAAATCTCTTTTCAACACAGATAGATAAAATTCTACTTGCCAGGTATGGTTATGCATGCCTTTAATCCCAGTGGCTCTGGAGGCTGAGGCAGGAGGATAGCAGGTTCAAAGCTAGCCTCATCAAAAGTAAGGTACTAAGCAACTCAATGAGATTCTGTCTCTAAATAAAATAGGGCTGGGGATATAGTTCAGTGATTGAGTGCCCCTGAGTTCAATCCCCAGTACCAAAAAAAAAAAAAAGTTCTCATTCCAAATTTAGGACATCAGAATTACAAAGGTATCTTAGTCACCATTATATACCAACGCAGTGCCTGCTATAGTCTGCACCAGTGTCTTATTGATTTATGTAACATCCTGTATGAAGCTCCAGTTTTTCTCTCCTTCCCATGGTCAATTAGGTAGAATGCCACATAATGTTTGGGAAATCCAGTGTCCTGTCAGACAGACTTAGAGCTTGTTATTGTTGAGAATGTGTTTTACCCATTACCTTGATGATGTAGAGCTAAAACTGTTAGTGTCTTCCCTCCTGTAGCTCTTGTTTACCTTGATTTCTCCATTACTAACTAGTTTTGTCTGCTTCTTCAGGAGCAATATGTATTTATTCACGATGCCATCCTGGAAGCCTGTCTGTGTGGAGACACCTCTGTCCCTGCTTCCCAAGTTAGGTCTCTATATTATGATATGAACAAACTGGACCCACAGACAAATTCAAGCCAAATTAAAGAGGAATTCCGGGTAAGTTGTGCTAAAGGGAGAGGTGATTGACTCTGACCTTGCTTTTTCAGAAGTGTCTCAAAGTCAGCTCCTGATCCCTTGAACCAACACAGGCTTCCTCTGTCTTAGCACTACTGATATTTGAGACTGGGTGATTTTTTGCTGTGGTGTTGTCCTGTAGGGTATTTAGGAGCACCCCTGGGTTCTACCCTCTAGATGTCTCTGACATGAGCACCATGCCAAACATATGTGCAGGCATCACTAAATGTTCCCAGGGGAGGGGACCAAAGTTAGTCTTACAGAACCATTACCTTTCTAAGCAGACACCAAGCAGTTACCAGCACCTAAACCCCTGTTCACAGTGCAACCAACCATGGGTACAGGCAAAACATAGAAATGCACATTAATAATTCTTTCTGGACATTATTTTTCACTGAGTTCCCCACATACATGTTTCATCTAAGTGTACCTGACTCTAGGCTAGATGCTCCCCGGATCCCCAGATGGACAGCTCTAGTTAGATTTCATGGTACTTAATCCCAGGGATCAACAGTGGCCCTTATGCCTCTGCCACTGGTCCCTGTGTCTGAAAAACAGTCTATGGACCAAAGCAGAGCACAGGAAAGAACTGAATCTAATGGGGCATTTAGGGTTATTGAAGGAGTCGTCTTGCTGACAGCCTAAGGAAACTTAATGACCATGAGAAACACCTGCTGTGGAACTGTTCTCTTCCTCATGTGCCCTTTTTAAAAAATTAATGTTTTATTTAACCTATTCCAGTAATCCCCCCTTATTTGAGGTTTTGCTTTCTGTGGTTTCAATTATGTTTTGAGAATATTAAATGGAAAATCATAGACATACAATTCATAAGTTGGTTTTTAAGTTGTATTATGTTTTTTTGACACATTGCTAATCATACATATTTTGGGGTACAGTGTGATGTTTTCCCTGCATTAATTCATACTATCAAGCCATAAAAATGCATAAAATCCTGCCATTGGTGGCAATATGGCTGAACCTGGAGGTCATGCGCCTTTCTTTTGACCCACAGACTCTAAACATGGTGACACCAACATTGCGTGTAGAAGACTGTAGCATCGCACTCTTGCCTCGGAACCACGAGAAGAACCGGTGTATGGACATCCTGCCCCCAGACCGTTGCCTGCCCTTCCTTATCACCATCGACGGGGAGAGCAGCAACTACATCAATGCCGCCCTGATGGACGTAAGCAATTCCCTTTCTGGGAAGGACATAGGAGGTGTTCCCCAACAGGGATAGCCACTGGGAAGGTCAGGGCAAGCACTTCAGAGGTCTTTCTTTATGCTCCTCTGTCCCTCCCACCCTTTTTCAAGATGCAAACTCTTTTCAACAAAACATAGTTTTCAGATTCCATGTGTTTTTGTGTAGCTGGATATTCTTGCGCTCTCAGTGGCCATGGGTCCAGAAGTAGTGATAAAAGAAGCATGTTGCAGTTACTCTCTGGCCAAAGAGCAAGAAACAGCTGTTAAGTCCCCATGGCAAGGAAATGGAGTAATGTGGAAGCAGCATTATCTCATTTCCCTTTCCTCCTATTTTAGGCAGTAATTAACATGGGAAGAAAACACAACTCATTACTTACTGTTTGTCAATTTACTTCTTGCAGTTCAACTGATGGGAAGAGTAAATGGATATTTTCAGTGCTAATGTGGAAATTTTAATTGTATTGGTGTGATGTTGTAAAAGGGCACTTACACTTGTTCAAAGCTCTCCAGAGCTGAAAAAAGTATGTGTGTTCTTTATGGCAGGAATAAGTAACACCAAAACTTATAAGTGACAAACAAATAAGCTTTAAGAAAAACAGAATGATTTTAATTATTCATAATTTTAAATTGAATTTTCTCCATTATAATGATTACATATGGAGTCAATGTTGCCTATCAGAAATAGAGAAAAACTGGTAAGAGATAGTTAAGTTTTCCTTATATCAAAGTGAGATTACTTTATCATTGTTGTTCCACAGATAAATTTACATTTAGTTTATTTTGGTGTTGACAACAGTGGTAGGATTTAACAGTCACTAAATACGTTCAGTGTTTTGTGCCACACATTTCCATGTGCACTAAATAGATTCCTCCTTTCACATTTTCCTGGGTATATTTGGATCTTTCTTGTTTGTGTTTGCAGAGCTATAAACAGCCTTCAGCTTTTATAGTCACCCAGCATCCTTTGCCAAACACAGTCAAAGACTTTTGGAGACTGGTCCTGGATTATCACTGCACATCAGTGGTTATGTTAAATGATGTGGATCCTGCCCAGGTGAGACTCGGGAATTCTTGAAGGCAGAGCTCGTGCTCCTAGGGCAAGTTTGTGAGTGCTTTGTTTGCACATCACAGGCTCTCAGGCCAGGGCTCAAATGCCAGTTGATGATTGAGAATTAGGGATGCTAATCTAGAGCAGAAGGCTGGTAGAAACCAAGCACAGGCCAAAGTCATAGACAGCGGAAGTAACATGGCAAGACAGGGTTAAAAATTAACCTGCTCCAAAGGATAGAAATACCCACTAGGGATATATAAGGATATAGATGAACAGGAATTCAAACATCACAGAGCCAAAAGTAGAGCAAGTAAACCAGAGGACAGAGGAGAAAGGACACCAGCCCTGGCTTCCATCCCTGGGGCATCCAGTTGGCATAGCTCGCCTGGAGCCTGCAGGTGGAAATCGTCATGGTGTGTAGACAGTGGGAACAAGCAAGCAAGTTTAAGGGATGGCAATTAGTTTCTCAACTCTTTGGTAAAGATATTAAAAAGAAATAAAACTGTCACCTGGAGATAAGAGAAGCTCTGAATGATAAATAGAGTTTTTGCATAGCTCCTCCTAAACAGGAAAAAAAAAAAAAAGACTTGGACACAGATAACTCAAGATTAGTAATGGAGGTAGAAGTTTCTTAGAGGGAGCTGTCAGGAGACTGTTAGCACCAAGGCCCTTTGGGAGCTGAATTTATTCCAATCACAGATTTCACTACCATGACCAAGGTCATTATGGAAAGTTCAAACTTAGCATGTTTTAAGAATAAACTTGTTCTGGAACGGAATTAATTTCTTGCTAATAGAGACATTTTTTTTCCTTTTTTTTTTTAAGAAAAGATCTGAAGTATTTCATTCTCCAAACTGGACAAGATATCTCCTTTCTAAAATCTGTTTTGTTGCCCATCAATCTGCCATATCTGGAAAGGACATTCAGTTCTTTAAGATTTTTAATTATGTTTGAAGCACTACATTATATTGTTAAGGCCCTTGCCTGAAAGCTAGTTAATGAAATAATAATGATAATCCTTGTTCTCATCTAGTCATTTTGGCTTAAGAAGCTTAAATATTTTAGATCACTTCCTGTAGATGCTCTCAGAGAGGCAGACTGGAACCATTTATAAAGACACACACAATTTGAAACAGAAACAAGGATCTGACTTTCCAACTTGCAGAGCCACACTAACTCACGAACAGTCACAGTCAGGGTTATAGGACTTGTTCCCTGTTCAGAATTATGCTGCTAAAGTGAATCCTGAAAAGTGGCAGTATACACTGTGAACATATCAG
Organism: Marmota flaviventris; assembly: GCF_047511675.1. Taxonomy (NCBI): domain Eukaryota; kingdom Metazoa; phylum Chordata; class Mammalia; order Rodentia; family Sciuridae; genus Marmota; species Marmota flaviventris. The sequence continues at coordinate 57,791,268 of NC_092513.1, forward strand.
TGATTCTAGCTTGTTCTTAATGAACAACAGCATTTGAATTCTAAAGCTACATTCTGAACCCAAGATGTCTGGACTCCAACCAAGCCTTGGCTGACTGGTGATAGGAGAAACAAAAGGACTCCAATTCTATTCAGCAGACAGAGCTGATTTTCAGAGTGAGAAAAAAGAGGCTCGGGGGATTCAGTCTTTTAGCGAACACTAAACTGAGCATTGAACTCAAAGCCTTTGCAACCGTACAAGACTAGCACTCAACTATTTTAAGTATTTATAGGTCCAGTTCATGGACGTGTTATGCACCATTTAAGCCATTTTCTACATGGTTTCCTTGGGCAGAGTGTAGGATGCAGTGTGCCAAGAGTGTAGTCTCGTGTAGTCCAGGCCATTCATATTTCTTCATTGTAAGTGACAAGCTTTGTCAGATGCTTGAACTGAGAGGACAAGCAGAAAGTAAGGCTAGCTCAGTCAGTAGAAAAATGGGTACAACAGTTGAATGTGTATGTTATGGCTTTTATTACCATCTTGACTTCCCATCATCATGCCTATTAATTTTAACAGTGGGTATCCTTGGGTATCAAAAAGAAAATAAACATTAGCATGCTATTGTTTGACAAGGCAATTTAATAACTTGTCACCAGGAAGTGCTGTTGAGTGAAGAAGGAAAAATTTCAGGGAAGCAATTGTTTAAAAATAAATGCAATTTCTAAAATATAATAGACTTAGCTACCATAAAAACTATGCTTAGTTATCCTACTTTCATTTTTAATCAAAAGAAAAAAAAAGGTCTAACCTTCAACTTCTTTCTAATGGAGACAGATGCTGTTTCTCTTGGCCCACTGTTAACTGAGAACTTGTCGTGCAATCTTGGATATAAATCAACCTTTGCAAACATTTGACAGTGAAATTTTTATATCCTTTGGAAAATAAAAGTTATCAAAAGGAAAAATAAAAGGAAGTTTAACCAGTGGATTATCCTTTTGTGGTATATCATTTTGCTTAAAATGAGATAATAGGGTTTTCACCTGCTCTTCATCCCATAGCAACAGGTTTAAAAATAATGAAGTAGTGCCCCTCTTGCTTCACCATGAGCCATCTGTCCTTCAGGTAAATCAGAAAGATAAAAGTTAAACACAATTCCACAAGTCACTGGAACACCAAGTCCAGAAAGAAGTTTGAATACCTATTAAGGCTTCATGGATTGAAGAAATGTATTTGAAAAGATCTTATAGGTTCTTCCCACCTGACCATCTTCAAGTTTAGGAGGATGGTAGGGTGGTGGCAAATGCAAGGACCCCTTTCCTAAACTCCCAAGTCCTAAACACTCCTGCCCGCTGAGTTGTGATTCCATTTGTGCAAATATTCTAGTTATCTTATAGCATCAATACCTGGGTTTTGAGCTTCTTGAAAACTGTGTTTTTAATCAAAGTGGCCTCCAGGTAAAAAAAGCAGAGCAGTTACTCTCACAACCCAGGATACCTAGATTTTGCTTTGGGAGAGCTTGTACCAGAATATGAAAATGCACCCAACCCTTACTGTTTGTCACAAAATAGCCTGATTTCCAAAAGTCCAGCAGGAGAGGATAAAAACCTGTGTTAACAGGTACACATGCCAGTTTAAACATCTTCAGTTTCACAGTGGCAGCTAGAGGCATTTCCCCTAGGGCCTAACTAAGTATACATTTCAGCAGCCAGGAGACCTAGGAAGGGATGTATGGAAGAGATCCTCATGCCTTCCCTGGAAAGCAGAATTAGTCATGGCTCCAGGTGCTTCCTGAGACAATGAAGAAAAGAGTCACAGGAGAAGGACAGGTGAGGAATCAGCAGACAAGGGAGTCCTTGAGTCTACTTGCTGAAAGGAAAAGATGGAAAGAAAAGAAAAGGAAGGGAATCAAGGAAGTCTTGAGATTTAGTGAATGTCTGATACTGACTTTATCCAAACTGTTAGTAGTAAATGTATTATAATTAACCTTGTGTTTCTATGTTTTAAATTCAGTTGTGTCCTCAGTACTGGCCAGAAAATGGAGTACACAGGCATGGCCCCATCCAGGTGGAATTTGTGTCTGCCGACCTAGAAGAGGACATCATCAGCAGGATATTCCGTATTTATAATGCAGCCAGAGTAAGAGCCAGGGACAGTATTGCTTTGTACTGTGGTCCGTCATATTCTTGTCCACTGATTTCTAACAGACCACTCTACATCAGGCACTGTTCTAGGATTTTGGAGTGTGTCAGAGAGCCCTGACCTTATGGAGCTTATATTCTACCAGGAACAATGTCAAAGAAAAAGTTATTCAGTGACACTTTCTGAAAGGAAGGCCATCATGACAGGGACAGGGGCCACAACAGTGGGGTCATGCAGCAGGGGAGAGAGATGAGCTCACCTCTGAATGCACCTCTGAGGGCAAATGAGGATTGATGGCCAAGGAGAAGTGGGGGGCCAGTGGGTTGAAAGTTCCCAAGGAGAAGAAGTATCAGGGTAAGGGGATTCTTTCTGAAGAAAGGCCACAGTGGTCAGGCATCACCTGGGGATGGTAGAGGCTGAGGAACCTGATCAAATGATGAGAATGGCCAGACATGGGGAGAGGATGCTCTTGTAAAATTGATTTAGCAAGGGTTGTTAAAACTGCTTTTTATAAGGCGGTTCACAGGTGGGCTTAGGAGAAGGCTCAGAGCCTGACTTTGGTCAAGCAAAGGCTCTTTATCAGAAGGCAGAAAACAGAAGAGATAGAATAATGGATTTAGTTTGTTACAAAGTGATGGATTTTATAAGACCAAGAAGTGATGAAGAGAGCAAGTCTCTGTTTTAAATAACTGTGTCATGTGAGCAGAGCCCTGAGGAATAGCCACTGGGCTCCCTTGGGACATAATATTTTAGGCAGAAGTCACAGCAAGTGCAGAGGTCCTGAGGAAGAGCTGTGCCTGGTGACTACAGGTCCAGTGGGAAGCTGGTGTGGCCGTGACACTCACAAAGGCAGGAGGAGCTGGTGAAGTCATGCACCTGAAAGGAGACTGGCAGAGGTGGGAGGAAAGGTATCCTGAGAGCCTCACAGGCCTTACTAGCTTTGAGCTTTTGCTTGTAAGAAAATAAGGAGCCAGTAGAGGGTTTTCGCTAGAAACCTTAAGATATAACTTACATTTTTAAAGGAGTGCTCTGACTTCCTGTGTTGAGAGAGACCCATCAGGAGGCTGTGAGAAGGACCCAAGTGTAAATGACAGTGGTAGGACAGAAGTGGTAGCAGTTGGAGCAAAAGAAAGACTTAAATATATTCTGAAGGTAGACCAGTAGGATTCCAGGGATTCCAGGGTGACTTTCAAGATTTTTATCCTGTAAACCAGAAGAGTGGAGTTGGCCATTCACTGAGAAGGAAAGGCTGTATGTGTAACAGGTTATTTGAGCAAGGCGCATATGTGCAGAGAAGTTCAGTTCTAGACGTAAGAGGTTTGAGATGACTCTTTGAGCCCTATGTGGGAATATTAGGTAGGACTTTCAGGACTCTCGGGAGAGGTATGAACTGGAGATGTAGACTTAGGACTTACTGTTGATGTTTTAAACCATGAGATTGAATGGGATCATGAAGTGAGAGAGAAACCCCAGGACTGAGCCTGGAGGCTTCCATCAGCAAGAAGTCTGGGAGAAAGGGAGGCTGAAGCAGGGAGGCAGAGGAGGAGAGAGGGATAAGAAGAAAGAAGAACCAGTGAAGAAAGTGTACTGAGAAGTGAGTACTCAACAGGCCATAGAGGGTTCAGTCCAAGTGATTTAGCCATGACAGATTAAGCTGTTGTGGCTTTTCTAACATAAACTCCAACACCTTTGTGAATCCTGTAATTCCACTTAATTAGGAGTAAAGATTAAGATTCACACCAATAAGCAAAACTCTGTTATAGTCATGGGAAACATGGTGTAATCTACATCACATTGCACTCACAAACGTCTCCAGGTTATAATTTGCTCTTCACCTTGAGTTCTGTGTAATCAAAGTAAAACCATTTTCCCAATAATGCATGATGCCCTCAGTCCTCATACGGTTATTTTTTACTTGGCTTTGGCAAAATGGTTAAGTGTTTTGCTTCACTCTTATTTGTCTGTGGCCTATCATGGAAAACACCTGTTTTTGTTTTTTTAATAACTGCTTGAAATTAAAAATCATAACTACTTGGCCTGTAGGAGCTGCCTTGTTATTTGTTGGCCAGACTCTCATTTCATAATGCTCTGCTTTGATGTGAAGATCAAGTAGGTGGAATCAGCCCACTGGCGTCCAAGGAAGTAAATAATGCCTGTTCTTTCTCTACTCCCTGATTGTTGCCTGATGGTCTGTAGCCCCAAGATGGATATCGAATGGTACAGCAATTCCAGTTCCTGGGCTGGCCGATGTACAGGGACACACCAGTGTCCAAGCGTTCCTTCTTGAAGCTCATCCGCCAGGTGGACAAGTGGCAGGAAGAGTACAACGGTGGGGAAGGTCGCACAGTTGTGCACTGCTTGTAAGTATTGATGGAGCTGTTCCTCTCAGTGTCCAGGGCCCCCACTCAGCTTTCTCCTCCTACATACTGTCTTTTGTCTCACTCTAAATGGAAAAGAAATAAGAAGCTTGGGGTAAAGGGGGATGATCAGTATTCTCACTTAATGCTCAGTTGGCTTTTCAGGAAAAGGAAACATTAATTTTAGATAAGATCGTAGTCTGTTTTCTGTTACATTAATAAGTGACAAAGTAATTTATAAATAACTGAGATTTATTTATCTCATTGTTTTGTATTGGCATCTAGTGAGGGCCTCCTCATTATGTCATAACCTGGTGGAGGACATTACATGGTGAGACAGAGCAAGTGTTCTAGCTTGAGCCTGTCTTCTTCTTATAAAGCTACTAATGCTACCATGAGGGCCCCACCCTTATGGCTTGTATAATCCTAATCTACCCCCCAAATACCTCCCCCCAACTATCATTAATATATGTCTTTGGGAATTAAATTTCCAATACAAGAACTTTGGGGAACACATTCAAGCTATACAGAGAGTGTGTCACAATTATAAAAAGCATTGATCCTATAACTAGGGCTTCCCCAGCCACCCAAAAATCCAAAAACCACTTGGATGGATTTAGTGAGGTCCTATCTCTTGAGAGTCCATTGTCTAAGAATTTTCTGAGCTGGTTATTAAAATGCTGATAACTTATCTGCATTGGAAGTATTTACACCATAGAATTGGCAAATGCTATAAATCAGGGCCCACCCAGCCAAAATCAGTTTGCCATCATATTATAGTACTTGATAATTCTATTGGAAATCAGATCAGAGGTTTCAAAGGAACTCTTTCTCTTCCTGGTTTTTAGGAGAGATTTTTGCCAGAGATTTATGTATATTAGAATTTGGTTACAGCCTGCTATAATTTGGATCTTAAATGTCCTACAAAGGTCCATGTAGCAAAGGCATGGTCCCCAGCCTGGTGCTATCAGGAGGTGGTTAAACTTGTAAGAGATGGGCCTAGTTGGAGGTCTTTAGGTCATTTTGGGTATGACTCAGAGGTGACCATGGTCCCCAGTCTCTTCATTCCTTGGCCATGAGTTGAGCAGCTTTGCTCTGCCACATGTGCCTGCCATAATGTGCTACCTCATCACAGACCCAAAACAATAGGATTAATCATGGACTGGAACCTCAAAACTTTTGAGCCCAAATAAACACTTTCTCTTAATAAGTTGATTTTCTTGGGTATTTGTTATGGTGATGGAAAACTGGCTAACACAGAGCCAATATCCTCAAAAGGTGACCTCCCCCAATTTAGCAGTTGCCAAAATGTGAGAACCTCTGCACAGAAGGATCCCAACTTTACCTGTACACTGAGTAACACTTGGGGAGCTTAGGAAGTGGGGAACCCTATCCTCAAGCCACACCCACACCAGTGAAGTCACAGTGCATATGAACCACAGACATCAGTGTTTAAAAAAAAAAAAAAACCTCCTAGTGATTTCCATGTGCAGCCAAGGTTGAGAGCTATGAATAGAGAATGCCATGCTTTTCAAAGTACTTTTACCTGCATTTTCTCATTGGCAACGATAGGTAGCTAATCATCCAGCTGGAATTGGCTTGATGGAACAGGCAATTAAAAAGTCATGGCAGTTAGGGAAGATGTTTAGAGAAATTTGTGGAAATTCAAAGTATAAGCATATGTTGCTTTCCAGAGGAATGTCATTAGAAATACACAATGCAATCACTCCAAAATTGAAAGCAAACTCAAGTTTTACTCAGTGCAGACTAACCTGAATTAAAGTGGCAGACTTGGCTAAGGGTGTGGGTTTCTCTACACTCAGTGCCATGTGTCAGGCTATGCCAAGGTCCTTTCTTGGAGCTCTGAACTTTGCCCTGCCTCTTGCCAAATAAAATATGCTAATGCTTCATCCTCCAGGAAAGGTATGAAGGAGGAACTGTGAAGACCTCTTAAATCATTGTGCTCTCCAGACTAAATAATTACATCACCTTGCCATGTTGTTCTCCCTACTTTCCTGACATCTCTTCCCCTTTTGGTGAGGGTTCCTTGATTTTTTATTGAGAACCACCCCCTCCCCACACCCACATACCTGCTAGCTCTCCAAGGTTCCCCTGGGGCTGCCTCTTGCCCTTCTGGCATCAGATTGGGCAGGACACTTCACTCTGGAAAGGAGATTTATTTTAAGATTTATAAATCTGTGCTTTTTTTTAACTATACAAGAAACAAAGTTAAATTGGTATCTTCTAGTATTGGCCAGGAAAGAAGACTTTGGAAGCACCACACTGTGCCTCTCTGTAATAATGGCGCCATCTTCAGCATATTGTAGCGCCACCTATTGGCCATAAGAAGAGACTCCTACATGAGACAGCTCTCCAGGCACTGTGAATGCAATGGTTCCTTGAGCCACAGACACTTGAAGTACTGAAATAGGGAATTTTTTTCTTGATATGTGTCTTCTAACTACTGAAATCAGAAACAGAAAAATAGAATTAAGGTATTACCATTTAGAAACTCTGGATATAGACAGTGGTCATCACAACTGTCAATAGCATCAGGTAAAAAGACGGTGGGGAAAAAGCAATGTAATATTAGTGCAAGAATAGCAAACACACTCGTGAGAAGGTCCAGGAACTGCACATCTGTGTCACCTGACTCACAGCAAGATCTCCTACAGCACACACCTGTAGGCCATCAGGGAAGTCTCACACTATAGCAAGGATTCCTGTCCAGAAGGATTGTAGACCAAAATGTCAAAGTAAAATATCAAAGCTACTAGAAGAAGACATGGCAGAAACTCCTCATGATCATGGGATAATCAAAGACTGGTCAAGAAAGGACACATAACACTAGTCATAAAGAAAAATAGAGATATATTGGGTCCCATTAAAATGAAACACTTTCGTTCATCAAAAGATATTAGTAAGTGAGTAAGAAAGCAGTAGGAGGAGAATTTTGTTTCATATATACATGTGAGTGTCTGTGTCTGTGTGTGTGTGTGTGTCTGTGTGTGTGTGTGTCTGTGTGTCTCCCCAATGGCTCAGAGCCAGAATGTCTAAGAATTACTGCAAGTCCTTAGAATAAGATAGATGGCCTCAGTTCTTTAAACTGGGGGAAAAAATCAACAAGTGCTTCATTTGAAAAAATTAAGCTATCCAGACAGCCAGTGAGCACAGAGAAAGTATTCAGCATCATTAGCTTTTAGGAAATACACATTAAAACCTGGATCAGATGCCCACTGCATATCCACCTGAATGACTGGAATTTTAAAGACAAATGATGATCCCCCAAGTGGTTGTGAAGCTGTGGAGTCACTAGAACTCTCAGGCTCTACTGCTAGGAAGTAACTATCATACAACCATTTTGGAACTGTTTGGCAGCATCTATCAAAGCTAGGTACTCACATACTCTGAGCCCTTCCATTCCTAGATACGTGACTATAGAAATAAGTTGTATGACACAGGATATGTTTATAGCAGGTGGACTCATAATACCTAAAATCTGGAAGGAGCTATGGGACAGGTAAGTTACACAGTAGAGTACTCATTCAGTGGAATTTTTCTTGTCAATATTAAAGAAGAAACTACTGACAGTCAACAACAGGAAGAGTCTATGATAATATTGAGTGAAATAAGCTAGACTCAAAAGAGTATATGCTGTATGATTCCATATATCCATTTAGGCAAAAAAAATGTAACAGTAGAAGTGAGAATAGATATTGTTTTGGGTGGTCCTGAGGGTATTGATGAGGAGACAGTTTGAAGGAGGCTGACTGGGGGCTGCTCACGGTCTCTGTCTAGACCTGATGTGGTTACATAATGTGTGCATTAGTAAAAAGTAACATATCTTTTTACCATTTGTGAATTTTATTATAGGTATAAGATAGAGCAAAGAGATTAAAATAAATTTGCAAGGCATGCCAACCAAATGCAATGTGTGGCCTTTTCTTAGATGTGATTTTTTTTTAATCAACTATAAGAAACCATCTGGGAAATCTGAACACTGACTAAAATTTTGATTATATTAAAACAGAAGGGTGAGAGGTGGGTGTGATTTAAAGGTAGAACACTTGCCTACCACTCATAAGGCCAGCACTTCCCAGCACTGTAAAACATCAACAGTAATGTTTCTTTATTTTAGGTATGATAGAGATATTGAGTTTAAAATACAGAGATATAAAAGGTCCCTTAGCTCCATGAAAATAGATATGTTCCAGATCTGTTGCAGAGAAAATACAGGATAAGTTGGGAACATCTATGGTTCCAGAAGATGAGAAAATCTTCAAAAAAGTATAGGACCTATCACAAAAACTATGTGGAACTCCTAATGGCCAAAAATGAACAATTTGAGAAACAAGATAAATAGTGATGTAATTGGGTTTTAGCTCATGGAATAAAATTGGTATTCAGGCTATGCCTCCACTGATATAAACAACAAAATAAAAATAAGCAAATACATGTTTAAATGAGGGAAAGGGGAAACCACTTTCCTATGTTAGGCAACTACCACAATCATCATTAATTAGTGCAGATGTGAGCCACCAATGGATGCAAAAATCAGTGTGCAAACCTTTGTGGAGAAACAAGATATTTGCACAGTCCAAAGTATGTCCCCCATTATATGTCTTAACTAGAAACAGAAAGATTTTGACAGTGAGAAACCTGGTAGACATTATCTCAACTCATGAGCAAGGTCAACATCACCAGGAATAAGATGGCTCAACGTATTAGTCCTTATTCCTCAATTCTTGTCCTTTTCAAGAAGCAATTCCTTCTGCAGTTTTCTTGGCAAAAACGCATGGCTTCATTTCCAATCACAGTCTATGTTTTGTACTTTGTGATGACTTCTCAAAGTGTGGCTGAGACCCATGAGTACTTCCCCCATCTACATTCTCTATTTCACATTTTATATTCTGAAAAATAACTGATTTAACAAAAGTTAGGTCAAGAAACGCAGGGAAAGACAGGAACACAATGAAGGGAGGCTAAGTGGACATGACAACTAAATGTAAGATGGGATCCTGGACTAGAAAAAGGACATCAGTGGAGAAACCAGTGAAATTTGAGGCCCATACTTTTAATAGTATTGTAGCAGGGAAAAAAAAAAGTATTGTAGCAGTGTTACTGTCCTGGTTTTGATGACATACTGTGGTTATATAAGATGTTCATGCCAGGAAAGTTGTATATACAAGGGAATTCTTTATGCTATTTTTGCAGTGATTCTGCACATCTAAAATTAGTTCAAAATAAAAAGTTTTATTTAAAAAGAGCCTCATGTTTTAGAGATAAATGATGGACATTTTTAAAAGCCAGATGTGTCTTTGAACCTTTTCCACACTTATTATCAATTTTCTTGGCAGACATCAGAGGAGATGTGTAATCATTGAAAAATTGTCCAGTGGGCCCTTTCTATAAAAATCAGTAAGGTGCCATAGCAGATAACATAATGGAGGCCGAGTTCAATTATGTGCTCTACCCCCATGAACTATGGGTCAAACACTTGGCTAGCTTGTCCCCTTTGGTAGAGAACTTGTCTTAGCTAAGGTAGAGTGCTCAGAGACCTCCAGAACCTTCATCATGACTGGCACGGTAGAGTGTAGAAAACATGTCTCCACAGATTGTGTGTAAGATGCAACAGATAGGTAAATGTCCAATCATCTGATTTCTTCTATGACAGGAATGGGGGAGGCCGCAGTGGCACATTCTGTGCCATCAGCATTGTCTGTGAGATGCTCAGGCACCAGAGGACCGTGGACGTCTTCCATGCTGTCAAGACGCTGAGGAACAACAAACCCAACATGGTGGACCTTCTGGTAGGACACGCCCTCCACCCTGCCCAGTGGGGCATCCCACCTTAGCATAGGACTCTGAGACCCACCTCCCCAGCTCCCAAATTTTCAATGACACTGATTCAGAGAGGAAAAGACTCATTTTAAAAAGCATAACATATCACTTTGCTTATAGGAATTTTCTCTCTTTTTCTCCCTTTTTCTCCTCTCTTTTTTTCAAGGAAACTGTCTCAACTCGTTTGAAATATGGAAATAGTTGAAACTCACAAGTGAACATCCTTATTAATTTCCCTTCCTGGCAATGCCTTCCACGCGGCTAAGCACTTAATCTTCATGGAGAAGAAATAATCATAGCACATGAAATGCCAGATTTTCAAATTATATATTTTATAAATAGCTTAATCGCCTAATATTTATCAAAGCTGTGAATTTTAGTTTGACATCCAGAATATGGTATTTAATTATGGTGGCCATATCTGAGAAAAGGATTAAAGGAGTTGAGAAACAAAGGATGAGGTGCAATTATTTTCTTAGAGTATTTCATGAAATTTCTTTTATATGGAGCTGTTGAAATGCCAACCATGGTGAGTCAAGAATAAGAGAACAGCTTAAAAGAGGAAGCTTTTCCATTAGGTTATTGTGCTGCTCTGTAAATGGAGAAAGGATTTCAAGGGTGATTCTAATCCAGAGTTAAGAAAGTGGCCTGGGGCAAGGGAGGGGGAGGAAGAGATGGTCAATGATGACAAATTCAGAAGGCCAGTGTTCCTGGTTCCACAACATTGTCTCGGAGGGCTTGGGGTTAAAAAAAAAAAAAAAAAAACAAGACCCCAGACACAGTGGTGCACACCCATAATCCCAGCAGCTCCAGAGGCTGAGGCAGGAAGATCACAGGTTCAAAGCCAGCCTCAGCCATTTAATGAGGCCCTACACAACTTAGTAAAACTTTCTTAAAATTAAAAAATAAAAAGGGCTGGGGATATGGCTCAGTGGCTAAGCACCACTAGGTTCAATCCATGCTACCAAAATATATATTAATAAATAAACAAACAAAAGGACTAAAGAGAAATTCAAGTTGAAGATGATTAATTAGTCCCCATCTGCAACTTGAAAAGTCCCTACAGCAGTGCCCAGCATGGATCCCAGTGACCAAGACAATTCCTAAAAACATAAGTTTTCTCCTAGGCTCAGTACACAGCACTCTTCAGGGGCATCTGCTGTCCTCAGATATGTGCCCTGTGATATGTGCCCTGTGCTTGATAGTTATTCTATTTCCAAGCCAGGGAATTTGGTAGAAGAACATGTTTGGCCATTTGCATATTCTCAAAACCATCAGCAGTTATCAAATGCAGCTTCTGTGGCAAAAAGATTTGTTCCTCAAACTGCTGCCCGCTCTTCTCTGCCCTGTCAGAAGCCTGTGAAAACACAGATTCTAGTTTCAGCTCTGCTACTAATTCAAGTTCAGTGACCTCAGATACATTATCTTTTCAAATTTAGTTGTCCTTGCACAATTCACTTCTTTAAACTTTAAAATTAAAAATTTTTAATTTAAATTTTTAAACTAGGGATAGTAGTAGCATATTGAGGTGATCCAATGTGTAGATGTATTTGAAAGTGTTGTGGAAATTGCAAAGAGGACAGAGGTGGTTATTGATAGTGTAAGTGTCTGCTAGATGTGATGCCCTATCAGCCTGTGGGAGATGATTATGAATAAGTGGAGGAAGAAGAAGATGCCTACAGTGAGCATTTATGTGATGCTTAATATCTGCTGGGCACAGCTCTCAGCACCCTTCACATAGTAATAGATTTTGTGAGGGTGGCCAAAAGGCCAACTCTTGTGTTCTATGAGTAGATTCCACTAGAACCCGCTAAGAACTCTCCCTCCCTGAGATCCCACATGAATGGTGAAGGTGTCGACCACCATGGATTTCCCACTCTTCTGGGATGATAACAGTTGAGAGAAGAGAGTCCTGTGATCAGTGGCGTCCTAAACTGGAGTAAATAAGAAGGGTAGCAGAGAATGGGATTAAAATGCTCTGACTGACCTCATTATGTCCTTAACCTCACCATCTCAAGGATAGATGTTCAGCTTCTAGATTTTGATTGGTGCTTGGGAAAACTGACCTTGATAAAAAATGTTGTCTGTCTCTCACTGCAGCCTCAATTAAGCAGATGATTAGAAGAGACCCTTCTAGGCCTTCCCTCTAATGGCTCTGGCTGCAGCTTTCATCACTCAGGAATTTTTATGGTCAGAAATGATTGAGCTTTGTCCAAAGCAGTGGCACAGACTATTGGACTGGGGCAATTCTTCATGGAATGAATGGAAATTTTATGTGGTTGGACCAGAAGAGAGCCTGTGGTCACAGGCCATTTTTCTATAACTTAGAAAAGTTTTTGTAGTATGGGTAATTCTATTTCTTTTTCAAGATAAAAGAATAATTTCTTTTTCAAACACTATGTTTTTATTTTTCATTGACACATAGTAATTGTATGTACATGGAATACAGTGTGACATTTCAATACATGTATAAAACATTCAATGATCATATAAGGGTAATTGGCATATCTGTCACCTCAGACATGCATAATTTCCTTGTATTGGGGACACTCTAGATCCTCTTTTATGGGCTATTTTGAAATGTTTAGTTAACCATTGTTAATCATCATTACCCAAACAAATTAAGCTTTAAAACATTGGGAGTTCATCCTCCTATTCAACCCTATAAAGTTATGGGTAGTTTTAATGGAAAAAATGGGATCCCTGGAATCCCAAACCTTACAAGGTCAGTACCGGTTTTAGGACAATGTCACTGGCTGAGAAATGTAGGAAAGTTGTCCAATTTCCTGAGAAAACTGTCTTCTAAACCTGTCACAGTGACTGTTAGCAGGATAACAGATAATATCTGGTGATCAGAGGAAAATGTCATAGTGCTCTTTTTAGTGTGTTTGAAGCTTCCAGAATTGAGTAGGAGCTCTTGTCATTTGTTTGCTTGTGTCTATTTGAGAGTAGGATTCTGTTTAGTTTGATATCCATGCGTGAGTATGTTGACTGAAGGAATTAACTAATTTAGGTCAGGGTGATAAAATCTGGTATGATTCACTGGGTATAAGAGGCCATCTGAGACCTTAATGCCAACTGTTGGACAGCAACTGGAAGGAGCAGTATACTGTGTCTTGTGAGCAGCATCTTCAGAAAATGACTGGTGTGTTCCAGAGAGCCCTAGGGCACACTTCTGAGCTGGCCAGCCAGGGAGGCAGGGCAGGATTGAGTCAGGAACCTAGCCTGGGCCCTGCTGGGTCTCCTCATTCAGCACATAGAGAGGCTGAATCCCACTATATCCCTCTGTATTCAAAACATGACAAAGGGAAGCTGCAGCCTCCCTGCTGGGTGGGAAGAGTGGGAAGAGGTCTGCAGATCTCCCCATCTCCCTTTGCAGCTCTGAAGTTTCTAAATTGCTCTTGACTTTGAAAATTCATTCATTAGTTTTGAAGCCTGGCACTCCTGAGGGAGATCCAGAAGGCCCTAAAGGTTGATTCCTTCTAATTTTTAGTTTTGGGGAGCTCTAGAGAAAAGTCAGTAGATTGCCAGGAGGCAAAATAATTTAGAACTCTGTTTTTTAATTTTTTTTTAATCCCGACAGGGCAGCTGCATTTGTTTCTGACCCCTTTTTCAGCCCAGCTTCTACACTGTCCATCTCTTCAACCTGTCCCCATCAAAGTACTGAGTCCTAGAGGGTAGGCAAGGACAGCATGGCCTAGTTCAGTTCAGATGGAATCCCTGCCTGCACTGCTTTGAGGCTCTCACAGCTGCAGGAAAACGGCTGCTTCCCTGACAGTTCCCTTCTCACTTTGTCACTTGGCTTTTGTGGTTTCTAGGGCTCTTTCTCAAGAGACACACAGCTTCTGGGGAACAGATCTTGCCTAAAGAAGCATGTGTCCCCTAGGGTAGGTGGAAGACTTTGGAAGACTCCCCTCTGCCACCTTAGTGCCTGGCCCAGAAATGAACAAGTGGCCTGTGTTCACTGCTCTCCCAAATGCCCTTTGGAGGTTCAACAAAGCTGCTTCTTCAGGCAAATACACAGCATATATAATCACCTGATTTTGAACTGTGGGTCAGCTGGGGCCTCTTGATTGTTAAAGTCTGAAGAAAATTGGACTAAACCCCCAGGATAGAGGTCTAAGATCCTCTTTAGTGTTTTCACCAATGGCCTGAGGGCTCGTCTCAGGGTCATCATTGACTCCTAAAACTACTCTGTTGAAACCCATACCTGAGAGACATGCCTTCCTCTGCATCCATCAGATAAAAGGGTCACCACCCACTCAGAACACTTGTTAATATAGGGTGCAGTCTGCAAACTAGGGCACACTTCAAATAGGTCATCATCATCATCACATTGCAGGGTGATTTTCTCAACCTTCAACCATATCTACCCTCCACCTTTTCCATGCAGCTCCCTGCTGCTCCTCAATTTCTTGTCCAGACATCCCCCATTACCACACCTACCCCTTTGTCTTCCTGGGTCTTCCTTCTCCAGAGCAGAACACATATCTGCTAAGTAGACATACCCTTGGGTATCTTTGCTTCCCTCAAAGCCCATTTATACTGGTATTTTCTCAAATAAAGAACATTTCCCATCAAATCAATCTGGTCTGTCTGCTAAGAGAGTAAAATCATACCTGCTGTCACTGGGCATAATCAACCAGTATCTTATCTCAGCTCTATTCCATTCCACCTGTGTTTCTCAGCTTCTGTTCTGTGTTCATTATCTTGCTGATTGGCAGTGGATGCAAAAAAAGTAGAAGACATGGTCCAGATACAAAACACAAGACCTTCTTGAACTTCAGTTTTTCTCATCTGTAAAATAGGGATAAGAGCAGTGTATGACTCCATGGATATTAAACGTTCAGAATAGGAAAATCCATAGAGACCAAGTAAGATAGTACTAGCCAGGGACTGGAGGACAGAGGAATGAAGTGATTGCTGATAGGCATGGTGTTTCTTTGGGGTTCTGGAAATGCTCTAAATTTAGATTTTGTGCATCTCTATAAATATACTGAAAACCATTGATTTGTGTCAAAATACAAAATTACAATAAATGTATAGATCTAATTGGCTCTTATAGGGAGCTGGGGTTGTGGCTCAGTAGTAGAGCACTTGCCTAGCATGTGTGAGGCACTGGGTTCATTTCTCAGCACTGCATATAAATAAATAAAATAAAGGTCCATTGTCAACTGAAAAATATTTTTAAAAAAAACAGAATGGATGTTCTGATGAGTTAAGCTAAGAGGTTGGCTTTATAGGTAGAAAAGGGCAGGAGACACAGAAATGGGAAAAGAGCCATTGATCAGTTCAAAGTTGCTTTCCTCACATGGTCGAAGCACAGAGGTCTTCTTTATCACATCAGTGCTAATAAACCAGGTCCTGATTGGTTGCTGTGAATCTTCTGGATTCTTAAACTTTGTTTCTGAATTTTTAAACTGGCTTTTTTCAGAATTCAGTTTAATTATATAGTACTTAACTCCACTCTGGTTTGGTCTGATCTGTTGGGTCCTGTGCAGGAATGTAGTCCAAAACAATAGCCTCCCATGAATTTTATTTAAAATAAGTAGCTTTTTGAAGGGTCATCTTAAGGTATATGAATTATATCTCAATAAAGCCAAGTTTTAAAAAGTAACACTTAGAAAACAAAGAATACTGATCCTAGATATTTACAGGGCTTTTCTGTTTATAAAACATGATCCCTTGTTCTCTTGTTGACCTCAGACATCTTCACATAGGGAATGAGGAAGTATTTGCTCTTGAGCCCCCATCCTCTGCTCATAAGTAAACTGGTATAGAATTCTACAACTAGTGCAAGTCAAATTCATATCTGAACCCTGGTTCCCAGCTCCAGGCCCACTGATTTTAGACTCTGCCACAAGGATTACCCTTGTAGAACTGTCTTCTCTGCTTAGAAGGTAAACTTACATGTGGCTCATAGTAATCATCATGGATAGAAGAATAGAAAAATCAGTAACATACACAAAACCATTAGATGAAAATCCCAAGTAGACTATAGCCAGATATATCACAAAATGTATGGAGGTCTTAAGGGAAGAGACCCATATGAAAGTGATGGTCATGAATCCTTGGTGGGTTGGCTTATTGTTGGTTGCCTGGCAAGAGCACTGAGTTGCCAAGAGAAATCAATAAGGGTCATAAACCAGCATGTCCTCTCAGGCCGGGAGACAGAGGGAACAGATTAAGGTACAGGACCTGTGGAGCAGAGCAGAACCCAATCCAGGTGTGTGTAAGCTTAATCTCAGACAAGGTGGACTGAGAAAGCCCTGTCCCACCACCATGTCCTTTGTAAGGTGGAGAGAACAGTGTCTGTCTCAAACCTGGCTACACATTGATGTGACCTGGGAACTTTAAAAAATTCTGGGGCCTGGCTTCAGCAGTGGAACATTTTGTTTCATTTTGCTTTTTTAGTTTTATCTCTAATTGACAATTAAAGTACATACTCATGAGATAAGCAGTGATATTTTAATATATGTGTACATTGTGGAATGATCAGAGTAATTAGATTCAAATGTGTAGCCAAGGTTAGGAATTTAGTAATCTAGAAATGCCTCAGCCCAGGTTGCACATGGAGGATCCTTCAGGGAGTTTTCAAAGCTACTGCTGCCCAGGCCATGCTAGACCAGTCCAGCAGAAGCCTGTGAGGTGAGGCTGAGGGACTCCGCGTGCATCCCATCCCACCCCCAGCACCAGCAGAGCACCTGGCTCCCAGGAGATGTCCAGTAAGTATTTACTGGATGCCTAGATATTTCTTCTGTGCAGCCAGACCCCAGTCTGGCTTGAGCTGCCCTCTGTTGCTGTGACTATAATTTAGATGAACAGGGAATTGGGCATAGATTTCACAGGAGGCTTTGGCAAAGAAATTTTTTAAAAGATACAGATGAAAGTCAGGACCTGTTCCATCTTCGTTGTCACAGTTGTGCAGCCATCTGTAGAGTGGTGATGAGAATTTATTGGCCTCCCTGGCACGGAGTGACTGGTCACCTGTGACCTGCTGGGAACATTGAACCCAATGTTCCCACCCGTGGTTATTAACACATGGGGACTGCTTCACCTTTCTGACAGGGCATCAGTCAGGAAGACTTTTACAGCCTGAAGGACCTGTCAGTACATGATCCCGCATACATTATGAAACTTGTCTTAGTTTCAAACAGTAGGTACAATGGGAAGGAAAGCTTTGCCCCAGGTGAGCTGCGTGGGCTATTCTCTCTGAATCTTCTTAGGCAGATGTCGGGTGTTTGAAGTGCCCGGACTGACTGTGGCTCCAGGAGCTCCCAAGATACAGCATGAGCTTACAAAGGCAGAA
Source organism: Marmota flaviventris (assembly GCF_047511675.1). NCBI lineage: Eukaryota > Metazoa > Chordata > Mammalia > Rodentia > Sciuridae > Marmota > Marmota flaviventris. Next base: position 57,808,893 of record NC_092513.1, read on the forward strand.
CTCTGGCCCTTCACAGGAGGCCTGAGCCTCCTGCTGGAGCTTTGGCCTTGGGACTCCCCGACTGAGCCAGACGGGACTTCTAAAGAACAACCTCAGCTTTTGGCTCCATTTCAGAGTTCATGTTCTCCCTCTCCACAGGGACCAGAAGCAGGGTCCAGAGTGAGGTCAAGTGTCAGGGGTTATGGAGACGAATACTGAGGGACCCTGGTGAGGGTCCTATACAGTGCTGTGAGGGGCACTGGGCTGAGCATTTGTCTGTGCCTGTAGCCAACTAATGTGGCCCAAATTGGGAGAACTCAGGACCAAGGCATAAATGTTCTTTTTCCCCTGAAGCACAGGGATAGCTCATGTGGCTTAATTATACCATTCAAAAGCAAGTGAGCTGACAGAGGAAACTGCAGAAGACAAGCCTGTACCTGGTGATCAAGTGTAATCAGTTTCCAATGTAGGAAGATTTCAGGCATTTACCCAGGTGCTTGGAGGAGGGGACGTAGCAATTTATGGTCTTTCTTCTACTTCCCCTTATTTTTCTGATTCAGAAACCAGTCATCACAAAATCTATGGGGATGGGCAGCTTGCTTAGGAGGGATAGAATGGGAGAGCAGGAATTCATTTTGAAAATTATAGTCATGACTGAGACAGGGCAACTTCTGAGACTTCCAGGCAGCAGTGAAGCCGAAAATCCCTTCTGAGCTTCTACCCTGCGCTGCCTAAAGCCAGCATCCAGTGCGCCCCTACTGTATCTGAGTATGCTAAAAAGATGATTCATAGTAGTCACTGAAATTAATTGCACAAAGTGTGAATGTCACTTATACAGCGAGGGATGAAATTTCTTAGATTTCTAGGAACAATACTTTGTCCCTGTGAGTCACAAAAACAGGAGAAATGATAGAACCAATTCGTGGTCAGTTTTTCAGCCTGATTATCTGACAACATGGCCTTTTAGTATTTTGAAATTCAAGTTAATTCTTATAAGTAGTCTGAAAATGAAAGTATCCAATCCTGAAATAATAAATACTGGAATGTGAATCAGAAATATCACTTTTCCTAGGACAAGTAATAGTTTTTCCAGTTTGAGTTTTTTCAAAAAGAAAATTTCTGTCTGTGGACATGCCCTTTTCTATGGAGAGAGAAAGCTTGTTAAAAGAGATGATAGGATGGTCATTAGATACTTGTTATTTACAAGATAAGAGAAAGTACTTTAATCTAGCTCATGTCATTAGACTTGATGTAAAAGCAAACCAAGTTCTAAATTCATAGAATTCTAGGTTGACAAAGCTAGAAAGTGACCTTAGATTGCCCCATTTTTTTTTAAACAGAAGGGAACTATATGGACAGTGTCTCAGGGCTAGTCAACAGGACACTAAGATCCCAGTCAGTGTGCAGCACTCAGACCCCTGACTCCTCAAAAAGCAAATGCAATCGAGAACCACTGGATCTGTGTTTCTCATTCACCTGCACCTTTGATTGACAGAAGAGGTAGGATTCACAGCATGGAAAAAATAGTATTGTTCTGCTGGTGATTCTTTATATAACAGCTTTATTGAGATATAACTCACATACTATAAAACTTCCACTGTTAAAGTTCACTGATTTTCAGTATATTCACAACTATACAATTTATAATATTTTCATCACCACCAAAAGAAACTCCACACGTTAGCAGTCACCCCCACTTCCAGTCCCTGGTAAGCATGAAGCTACTTTCAGTCCTTATACATTTTCCTATTTTAGACATTTTATGTAAATGGAATCATACAATACATCATCCTTTGTGTCTGATTTTTTTCACTCACCATGATTTCTTTTTTTTTTTTCTTCTGAATTCTTTTTATTTTTTCCCAAGTCTTCATACGTGTACTTTGGATAATGATGTCCATCACATTCCACCATCCATGCTAATCCCCTGCCCCCTCCCTTTCCTGCCCGCCCCCCCCACCCTCTGCCCTGTCTAGAATTCATCTAATCCTCTCATGCTCCTCCCTCCCTACCCAACTATGAGTCAGCCTCCTTATATCAGAGAAAACTTTTGGCATTTGTTTTTTAGGGATTGGCTAACTTCACTTAGCAATATCTTCTCTAGCACCATCCATTTACCTGTAAATGCCATGATTTTATTCTCTTTTAATGCTGAGTAATATTCCATTGTGTATATATGCCACATTTTTTTATCTATTCATCCACTGAAGGGCATCTAGGTTGGCTCCACAGTTGAGCTATTGTGAATTGTGCTGCTATAAACATTGATGTGGCTGTGTCCTTGTAGTATGTTGTTTTTAAGTCTGAAGAGAGGGATAGCTGGGTCAAATGGTGGATCCATTCCCAGATTTCCAAGGAATCTCCATACTGCTTTCCATATTGGCTGCACCAATTTGCAGTCCCACCAGCAATGTATGAGTGTATGTTTATCGCCACATCCTCGCCAACACCTATTTTTGTTTGTCTTCATAATAGCTGCCATTCTGACTGGAGTGAGATGATATATTAGAGTAGTTTTGATTTGCATTTCTCTGATTGTTAGAGATGATGAGCATTTTTTCATATATTTGTTGATTGATTGTATATCATCTTCTGAGAAGTGCCTGTTCAGGTCCTTGGCCCATTTGTTGATTTATTTGTTTTTTCAGTGCTTAGCTTTTTGAGTTCTTTATATACTCTAGAGATTAGTGCTCTGTCTGATGTGTGAGAAGTATGTTGTAGCAGGTATTATTATCCCAAATAAACATCGATTGTGTGGTTAAACTACCTTTTATCTACTGTCTATTGATGGGCTCTTGTGTCATGTACCCTTTTCAGTTATTATGAATAACATACTATTATTTGTTTACAAGTTTTTGTGCACACACAAGTCTTCAGTTCTCTTGGTGTGTTGTTTGTAGTGGAATGGCTGGACCAAGTGATAACTCTGTGTTTAAACTTAAGGAACTGCCAGTCTTTTCACTAAAGTAGCTGCATCATTTCACCTTCCCACCAGCAGCATATGTGGGTCTAATTTCTGCACATCCTCACTAACACTTGTCATGTCACTGTTGTTTTGTCTTCGCCTTTCTAGTGAGTGTTACTGTTAATGACTTTTGATCTTGTGGCACCTTCAATATATTGAAATGATCTGTTTTGTCTTCACCTCTAGTTTGTAAGCTCCCAGAAAACTGAGATGGTATCTTAGAATGCCCAGTTTCAACCCTTAAATGTCTGAGTTGAACCCATTGTTGCTACATCCGCAGTTTGCTATCATTTCTATATGCAGCCAGAATTTCCCTCTCAACTCGTGTCAAGTTCTGTGCCAGAGACTGGTATATTACACAGGGATAAACTGTGTCCCCTGTCCTAAAATTAATAGGTTGGACTATTTGAGTATTTATAGAACAAAATGAGGGTGACAAAAAAGAAATTTCAGTGACAAATTCAGGAGGCATGTAAATTGTGGAAATTGTAGTTAATTAGGCAGAACCAAAAATCAAAAGTATAGTTCCTTGGTTGTGGCTATTATGGTGGGTAAGAAACAGTAGTGCTGAATCTCACAGGTTGTAAAAGCTTGTCCCTTAGAGAAGGAAGAAAAGAGCCTTGCAGTTGCCAAGCACTTGACCCAGGACTGGCAGATCGAGGCATCTGAAAGCCTCCTGTCCCTTTGCTTGGTTCACATGCCACACCCAGGCTTGGTTCCCTCAGTACAGTGTACACACACACACACACAGTTCAGAAGGCTCTCCTCTGCCATACTGACCACACCTAGGCCAGGAACTCTTTTAGGACTTACTCAGGCAAGCTATATAATCCAGGAAAGCTGTGCTCAAGATAAATGAATTCAGTGATCCAAGATGGCAGAATAGAGATGGTCTTCACTCACTTCCACCTCCTCCAAGAAGTACCAAAGTGACAAGTACATAGCTGCAAATTGAGATGAGTAACTATAGAAGAAGTCCAGAAAAGAGCAAGAAAGAAAGTGGAAACATGGAAGACTCAGAAACCTGGAACAATAGCATAGAAAGACAAAAAAAAATATCTCTAGCATCTACCACCCCGACTCAACACCTGGTATGGGGGCTACCCATTTGTAGGGGGAAGGGTAAAACAGAGAACCCCAGAAAACTATTAGCATGGATGCTGGCAATCCTAACTACTGGAAAATTCCATAGTCCTTACAGGCTAGTAGCCCATTAAGTAACCTAAAACCTGTACAGTAGCCCTGCTCTGGCAAGGAATCTCACATCATCTCCCAGTAAACACCCATGGTGCTATTGCTAGAAGACATCATGAGAACTGAGCTATTATCTGAGTTTGTACCATTATAGGGGTCAGAAGCCCCTTCATATTTCCATCTCTAGGATTCCACAGACATTATGCCATACAGGCTTAGAGGGTAGCTGCCCAGCAGAGTGACACAACCTAAGCCTGCTGAGTGTCCTGCACTGTAAGGGACAGGCATTACAACACAGAGGGGAATGGAGGGCAACACCCAGAAGAACCAGGAGATTAGGGTGCTTGCCCTCTGAGACCAAAGGGTTGGCCCGCCACATGTGAATTTCCACCAGTGCATCCTGGAAGCAGGTACCCATGTGGTTCCCACCACCCTCTCCCCTGAGCTGCACTCAGACTCCCATTACTCACAAAGCAGGGAGAGAATGCTGAGTTTCTGCTGCTGCTCATCCCTCTCGCATGCTGAGGGGGCCTTGAGTAACTCTGTGGCTCCAGGTGTTGCTCCACCCCAGGACATTCACTACAGCTAGAGGAGATGGGTGGGAGAAAATCCCTAGCTCCAGCCATCTCTATACATCAGCATGTATAAGATCAAAGAGGGCTAAGGAGAACCTGCCTCCTGCCACAGTCTTGCTCCTGAGCATACATGGCCAATGTTCCCACCAACCCACACACCACACACTGCTGTGAGGACTGGGTGTGAGCACCAGAGGGGTGCTACTGCTTCCACTATTGCCTCTCCCTGTGCAGCCTCTGAACTCTCTACTGACTGGTTAAAGAACAAGTACTTCAGGTCCCTCAATCACTATGAGTGCTGCCAGTGCCTGGGGCCCTTGCTAAAAGCAGAAATGAAACTCACAGTGCCCAAGCAAATCCCCATGGCTTGTTAAGTACCACCATTGCCATTTAGAAATAGCCACACAGTGAGCACCCCACACCCATTGCTGTCAACACCACACTCTTGTGTGGCCTACAGAGACAGTGAATCTCTCTGACTCTGCCACAATATGCACTATGCCCAGAGTCATTAATCACAGCCAGAGAAGCTATAGAAAGGCTACACAGTGGTGACCAACATTGCATAACAAATGAAAATCCATCTTCAAGAGCACTGACTAAGATAACCATTTCAAAAATGGTATAGATCCCTGATCCACTGGCAAATCTCAATGTAGCAGCATTAGAAATGGGGTGGGGGCATTAATAATGTTTCTAAAAGATAATAACTTTACAGGTCCCAAAGAAATTAAAATGCCTGATAAAGAATTAAAAAGAATGATCAGAAAAACCTGAGTAAGATCCAAGAGAATACACATAAATAGTCAAATGAAATTAGGAAAACAATGGAGAACATGAATGAGAAATTCAGTGAGAGATTTTCAAAAATAATCAAACAAATCTTGCAAATAAAAAGCTCAATAACTCAAAAAAGCAAAAGTCTCAACAATGTACTAGATCAAGTGGAAGGGTGAAGAGAGCATTTCAGAACAATGGGACACCATTAACAAACAGGAATACCTGAAGACAAGGAGACTAAAGTTAATGGAATAGAAAACCTCTTCAATGAAATAATAGTTACTTCTTTAATCATAGCAAAAAAAATAGACATCCATGTATAGGAACCCTATAAAACCTCCAAAGAGACATGACCCAAAAAGTTCTTCACCAGAGCACATTATAAAACCTGCAAGAGAAAATGACCCAGTCTCGTTTAAAGGTATCCCATAGACTAACACATTTCTCAGTAAAAATGGTGCAGGCTCGTGGGAAATAAAATGATGTATTCTGAGGCCTGAAGCAAAAGCTGCTAACCAAGAACACCACAATGAGCAAAGCTACACTTCAGCAATGAAGAAGAAGTAAGGCTTTCCAAGAGAAGCAAAAGAGAGATTCATAACCACCAGAACAGGCTTACAAAAGATGCTTAAGAGACTCCTACACCCCAAAGTGAAAGACGGATGTCTACCATCATGAAAGCAGGTGAAAGCTTACATCTATCACAAGAACAGCTACACAAGAGGCAACCAGAAAAGAAACAGACACCATTGATACAGTAAGCCAACACTCAATAGGGATGAACAAGAGAAGAAGGAAGAATTTCAAAACAATAGAACAAAATAAAAGTGACAGGAATTATTTCTCACCTATCAATTACAGCCTTGAATATAATCAGAATATACTCTCCAGTTAATAGATACAGACTAGCTGAATGGATTAAAAAAACACACTTCCTTCTAGAAACTCACTTCACCAGTAAAGACACACATAGACTGAAATTAAAAGGAGGTTGCTATTTCAAACAAATGGAAACCTAAAGCAAACCAGAGTGCCTATACTTAAAATACACCTGATAACAAAAACTGTAAGAGGAGACAGAGAAGGTCACTATATAAATTGTCAAGGGATCAATTCAAGAAGAATTGAATCAAAAATTTACATAAACTTAATGTCAGAGCAAAACAAATGCTATTAGACATAAAGGGAGAGATAGGCTCTAGTATAATAAAAGTGAGGGAGACTTCAACTCTACACTGTAACCAATGGACTCATCATCCAGGGGAGAAAATACCACAAAGGATCATCAGAGTTAAACTATACTCACAGATAAAATGGACCTAACAGATGTTTACAGGACATTCTATCCAACATTTACAAAACACACAAGTTTGTGTGTGTATGTGTATGTTTCTTTTTTTTTTTAAATTTGGTGGGGGTGATTACTAGGTACTTACCCCAGGGGCAGTTTACAACTGAGCTATATCTCCAGCCCTCTTTATTTATTCATTCATTCATTTACTTTGAGACAAGTTTTCAATAAGTTGCTAAAGGCCTCAACTGACTTGCTGAGGCTGGCCTTGAACATGTGATCCTCCTGCCTCAGCCTCCCAAGCTGCTAAGATTATACACACCATGCCTAAGCAAAATACATATTCTTTTCACCAATGCTTGGAACTGTCTCCAGAATAGAACTATCTTTTAGACCACAAAACAAGTCTTAATGAATTAAAAAATTTTGAAATCATATCTATTTTACAGCAATGGAATAAAACTAGAAATAAACAACATAATAAATTTTATAAATTATTCAAATGAATTGATACAACATACTTTTCAGAGAATCTCTGAAGAGATTCAAAGGGAAATTTTTAAATATTTCAAAGACAATGAAAATGGAAACACAATATGCCAAGCTATGGGCTACAGCAAAAGCAGCATTAAGAAGGATATTTCTAGCAATAAGTGCCTACCCATAAAAAAGGAAAAAGTTTCAAATAAACAGCATAATAATAAATATCAAGGATATTTAGAATCAACCAATCCAAAAATTTAGTAGAAGAAAATAAATAAAAATGATCAGATCAGAAATAAACAAAAAGACTGAAGAAATAATACAAAAGGTCAGAGTTGTTCTTTGAAAACAGACCTAGACTCAGTGAGAAAAACAGGCAGAACTGAATAAAATTAGAAATAAAAATGGAGACATTTTAGCAGAAATTACAAAAATATAAAGGATCATTAGGAATTATGATGAAAAATGGACAGATTTCTGGATACAGATGATCTTCAAGAACTGAACCATGAGGATATTAAAAAAAACTGAATAAACAAATAATCATTAGTGGGATTGAAATCAGTAATACAAAGTCTACCAACATCGAAATCCCAGGACAAGATTGCTTCACTTCTGAATTTTACCACTTTTGAAGAACTACTACCAATTCACTCAAACTATTCCTAAGCATTGAAAGGTGAAGGAACCCTTCCTAACTCATTCTATGAGGCCAACACTGTCCTATTTCCAAAACCAGACAAGGACAGAAAAACAAAACTATAGACCAGTATCCTAGATGAACACTGGTGAGAATATTCTCAACAGAATACTAGCAAATAAAATTCAATAGCACATAAAAAGAACATTCATCATGATCAAGTCAGTTTCCTTCCAGAAATACAAGGATGGTTCAACACATGCAAATAAATAAATGTAATACATCCCAGCAACAGAATGAAGGATTTCAAATATGTAGTTATCTCAAAAGATGCAGAAAAAACATTTGATAAAATTCAGCATCCACTCATGATAAGAAAACCTTCCAACAAATTAGGTGTAGAAGGAATATAACTCAACAATAAAGGCTGTATATGGTAAACCCATACCCAACATCATATTGAAAGGGGAAAAGCTGAAAACATTTCCTCTAAGATCAGGAACAAGACAAGGCTATCAATTCTCACTGTTCTTATTTAATATAATATTAGAAGTCGTATCCAGAATAAAAGGCAAAGGAAGCATGGAAATGGAATGCGAGGAAGTCAAACTATCCTTGCTTACAGATGATAAGATTCTATTTACAGAAAGACCAAAAGTTCAACAAAAAACAGTTAAAGGTGATTTTTTAAAAGTCAGCGAAGTAGCAGAATGCAAAATCAACATACAAAAGCAGTAGCTTTTCTACTCACCAATAACCAATTTGTTGAAAATGAAATCATGAAAGTATTCCCATTCATAACAGCTACAAAAAATAAAAAATATAAAAATACCTATGAATAAACTTAACCATGGAAGTGAAAGACCTCTACAATGAAAATCACAAAACACTGGTGAAAGAAATTAAAGACATGAAATAGGTCAAAGGGTCTCCAATATTCATGGGTAGGAAGAATTAATATTGTTAAAATTCCCATGTTATCCAAAACAATCTACAGATTCAGTGCAATTCCCTCAAAAGATCATTATATTTTTCATAGAACCAGACAAAACAATTGTGATAGACAAATGAAGCACAGAGACCCTGAATATCCACAGCGGTTTTGAACAAAAATAACAAGATTGGAGACACCAAAACACCTGATTTCAAGACATAGTACAGAGCCACAAAACAGCATGGTATTGACATAGAAACAGAGACCACTGAAACACAGTAAATATGCCAGAAATAAACCTACCGTCTCCAGCCAACTGGTTTCTCAACAAAGGCACCAATAACATACACTGGAGAAAGGACAGCCTCTTTAATAAATGATGTTGGGAAATGATACCAACGTTTAGAAAACAGTCTTGATCCCTATCTCTCACCCTGTACAAAAATCAACTCAAGATGGATCAAAGACCTCAGTGGAAGACCTGAAACTCTGAAACTACTAGAAGACAACATAGGAGAAGCCTTCAGAACATTAGAAACCGCAATGATTTCCTGGATCAGAAAGCACGGGAAATAAAAGCAAAAGTTGACAAATGTGATTTTGTCAAACTAAAAATCACAGCAAAAGAAATAATTTACAGAATGAGAAATAATATTTGCCAACTATTGATCTGACAGAGGACTTGTTGTGGTTTAGATGTGAGGTGTCCCCCAAAAGCTCATGTGTGAGACAATATAAGAGGGTTTAGAGGGGAAGAGCCTTAACCTAATAAGTACATTAGTTTGCTGTGGACTGGAGGAGAAGGGTAGTTGGGGGTGTGCTTTTGGGATATGTATTTTGTCCTTTTTGAGAAGAGCTCTCATTCTCTGCTTCCTGGTGGCCATGTCCTGAGCTGTTTTCCTCCACCACACCCTTCCACCATCATGTTCTGCCTTGCCCTGGGCTCAGAGTAGTGGAGTCAGCTGTCTGTGTACTGAGACCACTGAAATCATGAGCCCCAGATAAACTTTTCCTCCTCTGATTGTTCTTGTCAGGTCTTTTGGGGATGACAGGAAAATAGCTGACTAAAACAGGGCTAATATCTAAAATAACAAGAACACTTTAAAAACGTAATCAAAAAAAGTTACCCCATTAAAATGGACAGATGATCTGAAGAGTTACTTCTCTAAAGAATGACCAATAAGTATATGAAAATATATATCAATGGCCATCAGGGAAATACAAATCAAAACTATAATGAGAGAGAGTCTCACCCCAGTTAGAATAGCCATTATCAAAAATAATAAAATTTTAAAAGCTGGCAAGAATGTATAGAAAAAGAACTCTGGTACACGGTTGATGGGAATATAAATTAATATAGCCATTATGGACAATATGGGCATTCCTCAGAAAACTAAAAACAAATCTACCAAATGGTCCAGCTATCCCACTTCTCAGTATATATCCAAAGGAAATTAAATTGACAATGAAACTTATACCTGAACTCCTGTTTATTGTGGTACTATCCACAATAGCCAAGATACAGATTTAGTCTAGATCCTCATCAACAGATGAATGGACAAAGAAAATGTGGTATGTATACACTATAGCATATTATTCAGCATAAAGAATGGATTCTTGTCAGTAGATAAAACAATAAACCCACCTTCTACAGAATACTGGACAAAACTATAGGACCTTATGTTACAGGTACCAAGCCAGGTACTGACAGATATGTACCACCTGTTCTCATATATGGAAGCTAAAAAATGTCAACATGAAAGTAGACTAGAGATTACTAGAGATTGGGAAGGATAGGAGAAGGGTAGGGGATATTGAGATTGGATTTGTGCTTTGCACACTATATACCTGTAATGGAAAGAACATACTGAACCACATGAATATGTACAAGATGTGTTAATTATTTTATTTATTCATTTAAGATATATGTGAAATGATAGTAGAGTGTATTTTGACATATTATACATACATGGAGTATGACTTATTCTAATTAGAATCCCATTCTTGGGGTTATACATGACATGGAGTTACATAGCTTATATATTTGCATATGAACATAGGAAAGTTACCTCTGCTGCAATCTACTGTCTTTCCTATTCCCATCCCCCCTCCCTTCATTCCCTTTTGTCTGATCCTTTAAACTTCTATTCTCCCCCCTGCCACCCCTTATTGTGTGTTAGCAACTAACATTCAGCCTTTGATTTTGGGGGGATTGGCTTATTTCACTTTGCATGATAGTCTTCAGTTTTAACCATTTACCCACAAATGCTATAATTTCATTCTTCTTTTTGGCTGAGTAATATTCCATTGTGTATATATACCACATTTTCTTTATCCATTCATCTGTTGAAGGGTACTTAGGTTGGTTCCAGAGCTTAGCTATTAATGAATTCAGCTGCTATAAACATTGATATGGCTGCATCACTGTAGTATGCTGATTTTAAGTCCTTTGGGTATATACCAAGGAGTGGGATAACTAGGTCAAATGGTGGTTCCATTCCAAGTTTTCTGAGCAATCTCCATACTGCTTTCCAGAGTGGTTGCACCAATTTGCAGTCCCACCAGCAGTGTATGAGTATACCTTTTCCCCCACATCCTTGCCAATATATGTTGTTACTTGTGTTCTTGATAATTGCCGTTCTGACTAGAATGAGATGGAATCTCGGTGTAGTTTTAATTTACTTTCTCTAATTGCTAGGAATGTTGAACACTTTTTTCATATATTTCTTCTTCTGTGAACTGCCTGTTCAGTTCAGCCCATTTAACTATTGATTTATTTGTTTGGGGGGGTGTAAAGTTTTTTGAGTTCTTTATATATCCTGGAGATTAATGCTCTATCTTGGGTGCAGGTGGTATTTTGTCCCATTCTGTAGGCTCTCTCTTCACAATCTTGATTGTTTCCTTTGCTGTGAAGAAGCTTTTTAGTTTGATACTATCCCACTTATTGATTCTTGATTTTACTTCTTGTGCTTTAGGAGTCTTGTTTGAGTAAGTCTGTTCCTAAGCCAACAAGATGAGAGAGTTGGACCTACATTTTCCTACTACTAGGTCTAATGCCTAGGTCCTTGATCCACTTTGAGTTGAGTTTTATGAGAGATAGGGGTTAAATTCAATATCTGTTAATTTTTAAAACAAAAAAAAATGATACTGTGCTTCCAGAGAATTTCAGACATTCCCCTTGTATATATGAATTCCTCCTTTTCCTCTACCTGGATTTCCTGCTTTATTCCAATTAGAATGACATGTAATTTATCATCCAAACTGGGACACTTGAGACTGTAAGAAGATGCTAGTAGTAATCATACCAGGACAAGAGGGAGACGACAGGACTATTTGGAGCAAACCAAGGCGTTCCCTTCTTCTCCAGGGAATATGCTGTCCACCCCATCCCACTATCCTCCCCAAGAAGGCCTACACTGTGCCCTCAGTGCACCTGTGTTCACTGGGTTACCTGCCTCATCCTTACTGCATTGTGGGCTTCCCAAGAGCAGAGGCTAGGTCAAGGGACATGGTATTGCAGAGGTGGTTAGTAAATTCTCATGAAATTGAGGAAATCCTGATAATTGATCTCTAAACTGGGCCATGACCTAAGCTTCATTTTGAGGTTTGCAAGAGCCAGTGGTTGTATGCAGTGGGGAGATTCACTGTGGTGTATTCATATATGCCCATCCACAAGAACTTAATTGAAAAATAAATACAAATAACTATGGGTAAATGGCAGAAAGACCAAGGGAACAGGAGGTAGGGAAAGGGAAGGGGAAGGAGAGGAACTAGAATCCTAATTAGAATAAGATATATTCCACACTTGTATAATTATATCAAAATTGATTCAACTGCATGTATAAATCAAAACAACCAATAAAATAAAATTGAAAAAATGAGCCAGCGGTTGAAGCCTTTCTTCAAGCCTCATGGTCTCTTCTTCTACCTCTTGATTTTCCTTTACAAAGCTCAGGATTTTGATGTGAAGGTAGACATATGTGAGTGCAAATATGCAATCATCCCTTTGTATTCAGGGGACATTTGTTGTAAGACCTCCTCTGGATACCAAAACGCTCAGATGTTCAAATCATATGTAAAATCCCGTAGCATCTGTATATAACCAAAGTACACCCTCCCATATTCTTTGAACCATCTCCGGATTCCTTTCACTACCCCATACAATATAAATGCTATATAAATAGTTGTTCTATTAACTTGTTTAGGGAATAATGACAAGAAAAAGCTTACAGGCTCAGTATACAATTATTTTTCAAGTATATTTGATCTGAGGTTGGTTGAATCCAAGCATGTGGAACCCATGGACAGGAACAGCTGACTGCATGCATCTTTCAGTAGTCCTGGACTTTCCAGAATTCTGATGAGGATAGATATCAGAATAATATAAGGCTATATATTATATATATTTAATAAGGCTTTGCCAGGGGAGCAGCTACAAACAGTTAATGTATTTATGGTTCAGAACCATGACCCTCTGATTCTAATTCAAATCCTTATCAGTTTGATTTCTCCCAATTTCCTTGATAGAAGCAGGGCTTAGGCATTACAGAGCTGACATTGTCCCCCTTCTGTTTTCCAGGATCAGTATAAGTTCTGCTACGAGGTGGCCCTGGAATACTTGAATTCTGGCTGATGGCGGAAACAGCTCTGCCGACAAACCCGTTCCTACCACAAAGCCAAGATGTTCATGGTGTTTGTGTAGATGAGATGAAGACTTCTCAATATGCTTATTTTGCTTTGCATAATTGGCTCTTTTTAAGAGCCCAAGAAAGTGTTTATGAAACTGCTTGCACTGCCCAATTCCCAGTAATGCTGCTGCCTGACAGAAACACACAGCCTACAGTCTTCAGATACTGTACACCTGGTCACCGGCTTGTTAGAGCGGCGTAGACATCCGGTCGATTGAAGAGCACAATTATATTCTTATGAAGGAATTTGTACCTTTGGGGTATATTTTTTGTGGCCCGTGATCCTCTGTCATTGTATGTTTTTGTTCTGTGGAGAATGCTCCTTGGCATTATGATAATATATTATTTTAGTTAATATTTGTATTTTAACATGTCACATAATACAAGCTTATGTAGCTTTCCAGGACTAACAGATCAATGTGTAATGAACAAAGAGATGTTCTATGAGTTGTTGTTTCTATCAGATTTGTATCGTTTCCAAGGGAAAAGCTTGGGGAGGACTCACTTCAAAAATGCAACATGGTCAGATTCACAGATCCAAAGCTTTTCCATTTGTTTATATTGTAAATATTTTTGATTTCATCAAATTATTTATTCATTAAAATAAATTTTTGTGAAGCACAGTGGGTGACAATCATTTTTATTAAGCCTTGGAAATGACTTACTGTATGATGTTACCTTATGTGAATTCTCAACTCAATAAATGATGACCCGTAACCAGGCGTGGTGTATTCCTGGTGTCCCAGTGCACGGGCAGTGCAGGCCACACCCGTCACACAGGACCACTAGGGGAGTAATTACACCTGGGACCTTGTCTTAGTCCACTTTGTGCTTCTATAACAAAATACTACAGACTGGGTGATGCATAAAGTAACTTATTTCTCAAATTGCTAGAGGCTGGGAGGTCCAAGACTGAGGGGCAGCACGTGGTGAGGTCATCATGCTGCATTATAAAATGGTTGAAGAGCAGGTGAGCATACAAGAGACAGGGCAGGAGCAAGAGAAAGCTGAGGACACTTTCATAAAAGGCCATACAACAACTTACCCACTCCCTCAATCATGGCTTTAGTCCAATAGAGGTATTTTTTAAAGGTTCTGCCTCCTGACACCATCATAGTGGTGACTGTAAATGTCAGTATGAATTTTTTAGGGGATATCCAAATTATTGTAGTCCTATTTGACTAGTGCAGGTAGGACTAGGGTTTTAGAGAAGGAACTTTTGTCAATAAAAGCTCTAAGTCCATCATGGTAGCCTACCCAGTGCTCAGGAAACATACTGTGGGGCATGGATTCTGACCTAGATGGGCAGGCTGAACAAAGTGCCAGGGCAGGGACTTTTGGGCTGGGCGGACCACTTTTTCCGCTTCACCTCACTCAATGGAGGATGATATATCCTTTTCACACCTTATTCAAATCTTAAAATATGCAGAACAATTTTTAAAGGGTTATAAGATCAGATGTTTCAGAAGGAAACATCATGGCCAAGGAACCTACTCAATGCTACCTGAGGACTTTTGACTCCTAAAACAGAAGGCAAGTATGCTGTGAATGGAAGATTTACATTTGAACTGAATTTCAGGATGTTCAATGGTAGCTAATGGAGACCAACCTTTACTGAACACCAATTCTCTGCCAGGCACTTTCTGATGTGGTAGCAGTTTCTTTCCATAATATAGTCCAGGTATGATTGTGAATCTCACCCAACAGATGGAGAAACTCAGAAAATATTAATTCATTTGTCTAAAATCAAAACTAGTGGGCACCAAATGCCTCCAGAGCCCAAAGGAGGTACAGTGACAGCAGTGGCATCATCCCCGATATCCAAAGTCCATGTGTACTTCAAAAGATTGGAGTCTGTGGGAAACTAGCAAACACTAGTCTCACATTGAAGACAAAAATTCCCTCTATACTTAAATCTCTGGATTTTTATCCTCCTTTCACTTTTTTTATATTTTAGAAGAAATAGAAGGGAAGGGGCATTCTGTGGCTTTGTCTGATTTCCCAAAAGCCTTTGCAGTATGGTTGAGTTCTGTTATTTCATGTACACAAAGTCTTTGCCCCTTGCAAACAATGGAAGCCAGCCTCTTGCCTGCTTATCCTCCTCTATTTCTCAATCCTCTGGGTTCCCATCTGTGTGGCATCCTGATCCTCCTAGACACTTCATACCTATGGCTACTGTGGAAGTCAATAACCCTGCCCTGACCCTCTGACATAGTCCTTGTATTAGGGTTCTCTAGAGGAACAGATATATATATAATTATAAAAAGGAATTATAATTATAAAAAGGGGATTTATTAGGTTGGCTTACACAACCAGAAGCTGGATAGTCCACAATGGCTGTCTGCAGGCTGGAGAGCTGGAAGAACCAGTAGCTGCCCAGTCCAAGAGGCTGAAGCCCCAGAACAAGAGGGATCAACAGTGCTGCCCTAGTCCAAGACGAAAGGCTTTTGGAGAATCACTGGCAGAGTCAACTTTGGAAAACTGAAGAAGCAAGAGTGTGATGTCCTCAGACCTTCGCAGCAGCAATCCAGAACCAGGTCAAGAAGAATAGAGCTTGCATCTGCTGCTGCGTCCTTATTCTTCCAATTTTTATTTCATCCAAGCCATCATCCTATTGGTTGGTGTTGCCCAGGCTTAGGAAGGGTCTCAATTTCAGTTGGCTACCTACATGCCAGTAATTCCCAAACACACCCTCATTGACACACCAATAATCCCCTTAATCCTTTCATCTCTTAATCCAATCAAGTTGAGAAATCAAATTAACCAACGGAGTCCTCCTCATGAGCAAGTTGGTAACAGTTATTCCATGGTGTCTTTGAATGGCAGCATGACTAGGCTAAACTGCATTTCCCAGAATCCCACGGTGTATATATTTCTAGTTAGGGTTAGCCCCAGGAATCATTGGCTGCAAGATATGGAGGACAGAAGTGAAGCAGCAGCTGCATTTTTTAAAGTAACTTTATTCTATTTATTTTTATCTGGTGCTGAGGATTGAACCCAGTGCTTTACACATGCAAGGCAAGTACTCTACCACTGAGCCACCACCCCAGCCCAGCTGTATTGTTTTTATACCCAGAGAGCCATTGATCAGTACTCCAAGGTGAACAACAGGCTTCAGGTCCTATCAGCACTCTCCTCAGAGGCCTTCCAGAGTCTTCTCACCAGATCCATCCCAGGCCTATGTTTTTAGGTTTCGTTAAGGCAAATGTGTATTAGTTATCTGCTGCTAAATAGCAAGTCCCCCCAAAATTTAGATGCTTAAAACAATAAACTTTGTTACCTCATGCAGCTTCTGCAGGTCTAAAACTTATGACTGGTTTTAGCTAATTGATTCTGGCACAAAGGTCACCCTCAGGTGGCCATCAAAATGTTAGGTCAGAGCTATCAAATTTTCTGTCTTAGGCTACTTTCTGTTGCTAAACTGAATGCTACAAACTGAGAATGTATATAAAACTAGTCTGAGGAGCTATCCCATTCCTCGGTTTATACCCAAAGGACTTAAAAACAGCATACTACAGGGACACAGCCATATCGATGTTTATAGCAGCATAATTCACAATAGCTAAACCGAGGAGCCAACCTAGATGCCCTTCAGTAGATGAATGAATGGGGAAACTGGTATATATACACAATGGAATATTACTCAGCATTAAAGGAGAATAAAATCATGATATTTGCAGGTAAATGGATGGAGTTGGAGAATATAATGCTAAGTGAAGTAAGCCAATCCCCCAAAACCAAAGGCTGAATATTTTCTTTGATATGAGGATGCTGACTCATAATGGTGATGGGGGCAGAGCATGAGAGGAATGGAGGAACTTTAGATAGGGCAAAGGGGAGGGAGGGGAAGGAAGGGGGCAAGGAGTAGGAATGATGGTGGAATGAGTTAGACATCATTACCCTAAGTACATGTATGAAGACACAAATGGTGTGAAAATACTTTGAGTACAATCAGTGACTTGAAAAATTGTGCTCTATGTGTGTAATATGAAATGAATTGCATTCTTCCATCATGTATAACAAATTAGAATAAATAAATAATTTAATAAAAAATAAAATAAAATGGATAATGTAGGTTCTTAGATATTTTGTAATCTGTATGTTACCACTATCTGTACAGATCTGGGCTTTTTAAATTTTAATTGTAGAACAGTCTTAGATTTACAGAACATTTGCAAATATGGTCGAATGTTGCCATATACCCAGACCCAGTTTCTCCTATTATTAATATCTCAAGTCTTTATGATACATTTGTTACAATTAATGAAGCAATATTCATACATTATTATTAAAGAAAAGTCAATACTTAAAAAAATGGTCTGGGGATACAGTTCAGTTGTAGACCACTTGCCTAGCATGCATGAAACCCTGAGTTCAACCCCTACCACCAATAAGAAGAGAAAGAGATAACAAGAAACATGAAGACCCTAAGGTAAGTCATAATCAAATTGCTTAAAACCGATGATAAAGAGAAAAGTGTATGAGCTGAAACATTATGTGCAGAGATCAGAATTACAACAGGCTTCTTTTGAGACACATTGTAAGCCAGAAGATAGAACAAAGTTTATTCAGCTCCTGGTTCTGGAGATGGGAGGTCCAAGGACAAGAGCTTTCTTGAAAATCCTGACCTGGTGTAGGCATCACACGGCAGGCATCATCTGAGAGCTTGACTGAGACTGAGAGATACATTTCTAAGGTAGTCCATTCACACATCCAGCAAGTTGGCACTTGCTGTTTGCAGAAGATGTTAGTTTCTCTCCATGTAGGCCTTTTTATAAGCTGCTTAAATGTCCTCATCCAGTGATCAACAAAAGAGCAAGCCAGAAGCCACTATTTCTTTTATATCCTAGTGTGGAAGTCAAACTTTGTCACTGCCACATTATCCCAATGGCTATAAAAGTCAGCTGTATTCAGTGTGGGAAAGTACTACACAAGGGTACAAAAATACTAAGAAAAGAGGATGATTGGAGAGATCTGGCAGGTTGCCTACACCCATTGGCCAGCTTCAGACCTCCCACATCAGCTGTCACTTCGACTTCTGCAGGCTGGCTTGCAGGGCCTGAGAGAATCCTATCCCAAAGGGCTTGGCCTGTAAGGCTTCTTCTTATAGTGCCCTTTCCATACTGAAATGCATTTTTGTCCTACCATCTTTGACTTCTAACAATACTCCCACTTTCAGTATGCCCCAAGGAAACTTTATCCAATTATAAACTACCTCAAAGCTTCGATTAACATGAGGCTCTCTTGTCCTGAAACCTAACGAAATGGCTTCCTCCAAAACTCTTAAGCAGGGGTAACTCATTCTTCCTTCCACACCGCAGAAACTTCTTCACTTCTCTTCCTGCTATACTTAAGCTAACTGATGCCCACATCCCATAGCTTGTCACTTTGAACCACTTCACCTCTGTATTCTTAAACTCACCAAATGCTGACCCATTTCCCTCCATTGCTAATTTTCTCTTGCTTTATTCCTGCCTCCTTGTTCCTTGACCATATGAAAAATCTCCAACATATCCTCTGAATACTGGCCTCCTTACCTTTTTCCCAGAACAACCCAAGCCCCATGATATATGGCTTCAACCACAGTTGTGCCAGCACTTTCAATGCCCTTGATATGTTATTAGTTCTGTTATATCCACCACTCAAATGGTCGGTTTTAGAGAAATTCATCTGGAACAAAGACCAGATTTACTTTCCTAAATGAAGCAACTGGAAAAAAAAACCTGGGGAAAAAAACATTAAAAAGAAAAAAGTTTATAAAAACACTAGCCATCAGGCAAAGGAGGACATTGATCTCCAAGATAATGGGAAACGCATTAGGTGATGCCTTGAATAGCCCTCAGCAAAAGGCTTGGAGAGAATTTCCAGACATTGGATTCAGGAAGGAGGAATACAGATACAGCTCAGAGGTCTCTCTTATTTGAGAAAACGAGGCTTAAAGTCCAAAAAGGCCCAGGTGGCTAGTGTTTTCAGGGCAGAGAATCAGATGAGAAAGCTGCACAGAGTCGTTGTTCTAAAGATCTGGAGAGAGTCTCACTCAGGTCTTCCACTATGTCCCGCCCACTGTCCCATGCCAACAGTGGGAATGGGGATCCCTCTGTGATAAGGGCTGGCTGAGAAATAAAAGCTAAGGGAAATAAAATGGCAGAAAAAAAACAAAAACAACACAGAACACAGAAAGTATCTTCAAAAATGGTGGAATGATGGGCAAGCTTATCACACGGATCAAGCTTCTAGACAAAATGGAACCTGTGCCCGCTTTATTTATATCAGGAAACATCAAAGAGATTCTATAGAATGTTCTCAAAAAAAGGTTAAAAGTGGGCTGTTCAGTTCCTAATGGATTATCTCTGGAGCTACTATGAGGAACCTTCCTAGCAGAGAGAAGGGAAAGGTCATGTGCACTGAGCAATCTATTGCAGTGGGAGAGCCATAGAAAGTTCCCAATGCCAGACCTATCTCTCCTTGGCTACCATGCTGAGAGAAGGTCCTCATGTATCTATGTCAGGGATGGCTTACTGCAGCTAGGTACTAATTAAGATAAGCAAATAAGGTTACTTTAGGCCAAAGAAAGAACCACCCTATAAATCAGAGGGAACAATAGAATTCACACAAGCCAGAGGAATTTGTTTCCATTGATTAGAGAACTCAGAAGGTTTTTGTCTCCCTAAGTGGGGCAAAATTATCTCTAGTCTAAGCACAGCTCTGATCCAGTCTAACAAAGCCATAACTGAGGATCCAACTGTTTCCAAGTAACTTCAGCACAGAACAAAATTTGAGAATATTTATAGAAATAAAAAATATCCATTACTCAAGAAAGTAAAATTCTTAATATCTAGCACCCAATCCAAAATTACCAAGCACACAAAGAAGCAGGAAAATATGATTTATAATGAGGAGAAAAAAAATCAATTAAAATTGACTCAGAAATAATGCACGCATTGGAATGGTAGACAAGCACATTAAGGCAGTTTTGTTATAACTGTATTACAGATGAGGAAAGTATTAGAGGAAAGATTTAGCATGGAAGATATGAAAGGGATCCCGATAAAACTTGAAGAGATGAAAACTGCGATTGTGAGATAACAAAATATACTCCATCTAACATGAGATTAAACTTTATGGAAGAAAAAAAATTAGTGAACTTGAAGAAAACCACTAGAAACTATTCAAAATAAAATAGAGATTGCTGGGAGCCATTAGCCAAGTAGGTATGACAATTTCCTTGCCAGCGTACCCCATGTTGCTGACATGTTGCAGCGACATTGAATGTAGGTGACCTTGCTCAAGGACCAAGGCAGATTAGGGTGTTCCCGGTTTTAAGATAATCGTGTTTAGGGCGTTCCCAGTTTAGGTTCCAGGTTTAAGGTTTAAGATTATTCCTGCTGGGAATAGGGCGTATCCTGCTGCCTGAGTTCCCCTTGAGTTCTCACGGGATTCAGACAGTATATTTTGGAGATAGAAGCCCAGTGGGCGTGGATTTGGGCAGAGAACGTGGATTTGGGCAGAGAACGTGATTTTCCCCAGAACATGTTTATAGACGGCTGGTGTGAGTTCGGGAATAAAGAGTTGCTGTTTGAATCTACAAGCTGTGCGGTGGCTCGTGATTGTGTGCCCAGCCAGACTGCGGCATTTGTGCCCAGCCAGACTGCGGCAAGAGATGGGACTGGGGTTGTAGTAGTTCAGTGGTAAAGTGCTTGCCTAGCACACTTCAGGCACTGGGTTCGATCCTCATTGCCACATAAAAATAAATAAATAAACAAAACAAAAGCATTGTGTCCATCTACAATAAAAAGATTTTTAGAAATCAAATAGAAGAATGGAGAAAAATGAACAGAGTATGATTAAACTGTTGGAATCTCCCTGAAGTGGGGAATAAAGGAGACAAAAACTATATAAAGAAACAAGAGCTAAATTTTTTCCAAACTGGATGGAAATTATAAACTAAACCAAGTAATTCAATAAACTTCAAACACAAGAAACAAGAAGACGGCAAGGTACACCAAAATCAAATTTGCTTAAAAACAATGACAAAGAAAAAAAATAGAATAAGCCACCAGAGAAAAGACACATTGTGTTCAGAAAAAGATGAGAATTACAGTGAACTTCTTCTGGGATATATTATAAGCCGCAAGATAGAATAATAATTTAAAGTACTGACTGAAATGAGAACTATCAACCTGGAATTCTATACCCAGCAAAAATGCTTTCTAAAAGGATAAGTAAAAATCAAGATATTTTCCAACACAGAGAAATTGAAAGAATGAAGAAAATGATCTCAGATGAAAATCTGCTTATACACGAAAGAATTAAGGGCACTGGAAAGATTTATTACATGGATACATATAAAGAACTTTGTTCTTAAATATCTTTTAAAGATAACTCACTGTCTAAATAAAAATCAATAACATGTGGGTTTTAGTGTATGTAGGGGGAAAATTCTGAAAATAGCAGAGAGGAAAGAAATGGGAGTATTCTGCCATCCGATTCTTCTATTATGCAAGAGGTGGTAAAAAGTATCACTATAAGGTGACTGTGATAATTTAAAGACTACAGTATAAACCCTAGAGCAATCACTAAAATAACATAAGAGTTATGGTTACTAAGCTGACAGAGGAGGTAAAACGGAAACATAAAAAGAGATTCAATTTCCAAAAGGAGGAAAAAGAAAATGGAACAAGGAACAGATGGGACAATAGCGAGCTGGTAGATTTAAACTCAACTATATCAATAATCACATTAAGATGTAAATGGCCTAAAAACCCCAATTAACAGTCAAAGATTGTCAGATTGGAGGGAATAAAAGCAAAACCCAACTATACGCTGCCTATAAGAAACCCACTTAAACACAAAGAGACAAATCAAACACCTCACCCATCTGCTTTCCTTAACACACCCAAGCTGCTGAGAGCTGCTGGGGAAAGATCACACAAATGGGTGCATTATAGCTGCTACAAATTCATGGCATCATCTTTCCTTTTCCCTTCCCCACCGCAAATAACCTGAGAGTTCTTCAAACTTAGGCGACTTAGTTAGGACAATAACTGTTTCCTTCTCCACAGGAAAAGTCAGTTGTCCACACTCCTGCCTGTGCATGTGTCTGTCTGGACGCCCATCCTCTCCCCTTTGTGATCACATTCAGAGAAATAATAATCTCTTTCCCCCTTTATAACACAGGTCCTAAAGACAGGGACTACCTCCACAATCCCAGTGCTCAGGCCCCCATTGGGAAGGGAGGGTAGATGAGCTTTCTCTCTCGCCCCCTGTGAGGTCCTTCTCGCTGCCTCAGAACTTGGACACCCTCTTTTCCCAGTTGTTTGATCAGGACCCTGGGGCATCTATAGATGCTTCCTGCATACCTCTCAGATCCACCCTCATTTATGTATTACCACTGAGACACCCTGCCAATGGTCATTTCTCTACTCGTACATGGCATGAGAAGTGTTCTCCCTAGCCTTGGCTCATGCCCCTGCCAACCCATCCTCTCTCTCATTATCACACAGAAAGCCAAATGTGACACTGTCACTCCTATCCCACTCCACTCCTCCCTGCCTTCTCATTGCCATTGAGATAAAGCCCTTCCTCTTCTGTCAACCTTGTGTGACAGGTTCTCTTTCCCACCCCTCCAGCCACCAGGGCTCCTTCATGCCCGCCCATGTCTCCATCTCTTCCTCATGCACCCACGACCACAGATGCTTGGGAAGTGCTATAGTTTAAATGTGTCCCCTCCAAATACAAATATTACTGGTGCATGGAGGAAGGGTCTTTGGGAGGTAATTAAGACTAGATGAGGTCATGAGGACTGGGCCCCCATGCTGGCTTTAGTGTCTTTACAAGAAGAGGAAGAGACCGGAGCTAGCATACCTGCTGTTTCCCCGTATGACATCCTCTGCCATGTTATAACACAGCAGGAGGCCCTCACACATGCCAGGACCATGCTCTCGGACTTTCTTAGCACCATGAGCTAAATAAACCTCTATTCTTAATAAATTAGCCAGTCTGTGCTATCCAGTTTTAGCAATAGAAAATAGACTAAACTGGAAGACTGGGCATCCTGAAGAGTGGGGTCTTGAGCTCTGGATGTGCCACACAGCAAATCAGTCTGGGAGCTTGCTCACTTCCTAGGGTTGCAACTACAGTGTTGTGCATAGGTCCCCCCATTGTCTCCAGGGATCCATAGTTCCCTCTCTCCCCCAAGTCCTGAGACATTGCTTCTCTTTTGGGTTGCTTCTCCCAATCTCTCCCTTTTCCCCTTAAGGACACCTGTAACAACCACTTCCAGAGGAGGGTCTCAGAGAGAACTTCTGATTTCTCAACCCACAAAGATCCTGGAGGCTCAGAAAACCTTTACTCAAAAGAGTATCCTCCTCATTCAAGAATGCCTTCCCTAGACTAGCTTGGCCTTAGAAACCTGCCCTCTACATTCAGTGCCCCCATATCTCCATGTGCAATGTCTGTGTCACCACATGACAGGAGGGCCACAGTGCCAGTTACCAACACAGTGCCTGCCACGTTGTGCTTAGCACTGGTAGAATAAGGGATTCAAGGCAGGAGTTAACCACCTAGTTGTCAGGCTCTTTTGTACATGTGGACAAGTCATAGAAACTTGGAGAATCTGTTCTAGGTGTTGGCAACCTCTGAAACATCGGGGCGGGGTGGGGGGGGAGTTTGTTCTTACTTGAGGAACTGCTCAGGCTGGGGGATGGTGGGGAAGAATCAGATATTGGTTTTAGTTCTGACAGAAAAAAATTAAAAAGCTAAAAGAAGTATACCTGTTTGAAAGGAGCAGAAGTTAAAATGTAGGCAATTAGCAGACATAGTGTTGTTTTCAGTCTGCTTTTATACCAGCTAATGGTGCTCGAATGGCTGTGGTGATGTGGTGTCTCAGCCCTGGGTGATGTGCTCTTTAAAAGGAAATCTGAAGGGAGGGAGTGACAGCTGCAGCTGATTGTCTTCCACCTTCGGAATGACAGCCCTGGCTTCGTCACCAGCACTCATGCTCAGGCGAGCTGTGGTGCTTGTAAAATAGGTCCACAGATTCTCTGAGATGCCTCCCTGAAGGAGGTAGGGCATAACTGCCCTCTTCTCCAGGTTGGGCTGGACTGAGAAACTCTTCTAACAAATAGAATGAGGAGGACTTTGAGCATCTCCAGAGACAAGGTCATGAAGAGGCCCCACAGCAGCCTACCCACCATGGACCGCTCACTTTGGAGAAGAAGGCAGCAGCTGATGAACACCCCTTGGAGAGGCCCAAGTAATGAGAATCCACGGCCTCTAACCCTCAGCTGGTGTGAAACTGAGGTGCTATAATTCACATAAGGGTCCCTCAAAGGCCCTTGAGGTAGGGGTTTGTTCTCCAAACTACAGTATTATTGGAATATGGTACAACCTTTAGATGTGGGACCTAGAGGGAAATCATTGGGAATGTGTCCTTAAAGGGGATATTGAGACACCAGCTCCTTCCTCTTCCCTCTTTCTTTCACTTTCCTGCATGAGGTAAGTGGCTTTGCTCCACCATGACTGCCTTGTTATAGGCCTGAGAGCAGCAAAGTCAACTGACCATGGACTGAAATCTCCAAAACTGTGAGCTAAAGTAAACCTTTCCTCTTTTTAAGTTGATGATAATCAGCTTTCTGTTACTATAACCAAAGTATTTGAGATTATCAACTTAAAAAGAGGAAAGGTTTATTTGAGCTCAAGGTTTCAGTGCATGGACACTTGGCCTCATATTGCCCTTAGGCATGTAGCAAGCTGCAATGCATCAGGGCAGGGCCAGATAGAAGCCATGAAGCAAAAAGAGAGAGAGACAGGAAGAGGCTGGAATCCCAATCTCTCCTTCAAGGATACGCCCTCAAAGACCTAACTTCCTCTCACTAGGCCCCACCTACTAAGGTTCCACCATCTCTCCATAGTGTCAGTCTGGAAACCAAGCCTTTAACACATGGGACTTTGGGAAACATTCCACACCCAAACACATAGCAATTGTACCTTGGGTATGGGAAACATTCCAGACCCAAACACATAGCAATTGTACCTTGGGTACTTATTTCAGTAACACAAGGTTCATCAACATGCAAGGTCTCTGTGTCAACAGTCACTAGATCAAACTGAAAAGGACATGTTCCAGCTCTGAGCCAACTTTAAATGGCCACAGCCCCAGCGCTCACCTGGACTAGGATGTCATGGCAGATGCTGAGCCAGAGCCACCCACCTGAGCTCCTCCCTGATTCCCACCCCTAAGAAAACTCTGTGATAATAAATGCTTGTCAGTTTAACGCACTAGGTTTGACGGAATAATTGTGTACCTCTGACTTAGGCTCTAATTCTGATATTCATTAGTAGCTTCCAGAGAGAGCTACTACCCGCCTAGAAATTTAGAAATGTAGGTCAAAGTGCCTCATATTCTAGGTTCTGGAAACTCCTGCCCAGAAGGGGACATTCCCAAGGCAAAAGGTGATTATAACTGGGACAAAGAAAATAATTTATTTTTATAACATCTCTGAATTTATTTCACTATGTATTAGAAAAGCACAGTCTTTCCATTTTCAGTGCTGATGGATTTTAGTGCCTGCAGGAATCTGCATGCAGAAGAATACGCCCCACTAACTACAATTTAGGAAATGTCCCAATTATTAATCTTAAGAATTTATTAGATAATTAGAATTCTTCTAAATATTAAATAGTCAATGTTATCCTAAATATTTATAATTATTTACAAATAGTAAGTAAAAAAAAGCTATAGATTTAACAAAATAAATTTCCCAATAAATATAAACCTCAATAACAAACTTAATCCAGCACTTTTAGACATTTAATTAAAATCTCAATTCTAACCTAATTAATTCCCTTCAGTGTTCTAAGATCCTTCAAATGCAAATGATCCCACAGAAAAAATTTACAAAATTGACTGATGCCCTTAAATGAAAAGTTGTTACAATGATATTGATACCAAGACTTTAATTTGTTTCTTTTTGTGATCCTTGCTCTTATTCTTACACATTCAGAATGTTAAATTCTTCACATTGTCCTAGGATTTCAATACTGTGGTCCACAGTTGGTACTCTATACCTTTCTGAAATTTTAGAAATTTTACCAGATCCCAAAATAAGAGTATATTGCCTTGACCCTCACTGAGAGATCTAAGATCTTAGGTTGGTAATTTATTGATTTGGGGTGGGAACAGTGTTATACAGACCAAGGTGATTCAAACCTGAGCCACTGGTCCTAAGGGGAGTCTATTTATTACAAGGAAACTGCATTTGTTACACCCTAGGAGTTTTATGTTTTTAATCTTCCTTAGTGATGCTCACTTTTGAGACTTGGTGTCTTTCCCATGAATTA
This sequence comes from Marmota flaviventris, assembly GCF_047511675.1. NCBI lineage: Eukaryota > Metazoa > Chordata > Mammalia > Rodentia > Sciuridae > Marmota > Marmota flaviventris. The sequence continues at coordinate 57,835,763 of NC_092513.1, forward strand.
AGTACTCTTGAAATTTTGTATGTGGCCTGTATTTATTGTCCAAGAATGATGATTTGTTATTCTGGCCTATTTTATAATTGGAAGCCCGTGGATTTATTAGTTTGCTGTTATGGTTAATAGAGTTAATTAGAGTTTTCATTTTTTCAGAAAAGAAATCAGTCGAAGGTTAGCTCTTTCTTCTTCTGTGGACATTTGTCTAATTTACTACCCAAGAACTTATGTGAATATGGCTTAACTGGTACTTTGTGAAATCAGCACATCTTACTCATGTTCATGGTGCTTTCTTGTTCATGATGAAGTTTCTTTTTACTCAAAGATTCTTTAAGTTCACACACCAAGTCACTCCTCTTTGCTTACACTAAGAGTTCATATCTATATTTGATAAATAGACACACCTGTGGGAGGCCAACCTTATGGGTGACTGAGTTACACTCCCCAGCTGGGTGCTGAGGCACTCAGTCACAGAAATGGGTGTGTCTTGCTACAGCCCCATGGGTGAAGCTATGCTCACCTGTTCCTTTGTAATATAACCCCTTGCCCTGTTTAGGATAGAATCTTCCATGGAAGTGCCTTGTGTGTGTCCCCTCCTCTTACTGTGCCCTTGGGTGTGGCCTACCCAGGTGTCAGTCAACCTGCTGACAGTGGACATCATGAAGATAGACTCAGCCCCCTGAAACCTGACCCCTTGCCTCATTTGAATAGCTTCTCCTGAATAAAAGGGGTCAGTGCGTGCTCTCGCTCTCTCTCTCTTTCTGCGGACCCTTAAGGTCAGAGGAGCCGTCACAGCAACCCCAAAGAAAAAGGCATTTGTGTCTCTTGTGTGGTTATTTCGTGCAGCCCAGTTAGCCCAGTTTAACTAGAGTGACCCCTGAGCCTTTTAGTCGCGAGAACATACCCAGCACATACCAATGAAATAAGACATATAACAATATTTTTCAATTATTAAAAATGACAAGATGGGGCATATTCTATTAAATTCACTTTCTTTGATTAACTATTTCTATAATTATTATTACCTGTCCTGACAATTTTGTTCTTGCCCCCAAATAATGCATCAAAGCCCAACAAAGTCTTTCCTTCTTTCAATTGGAGGATGGCGTTAGTCACCAAAATCTGGGCCCCAGGGTTGTGCATGGGCTCCAATATTGAAAAATTGTTGTTGATGTTGGGTATTTTTTTAAACAGAGATGTCAATGATCTTCTAAGATCATGTACTGACACAGTGTATATTATCACACTACCCAATCTCTCTACTAACATATGTCTACATCATCCACCAACATATTCTCTCTGGGATTGATAGATTGTAGGAATATACAGCTTCTTTTTAAAATATTAAATAACATTAAAAGGTGAGACAATCAGAAAACAAATTATAAGTGATAACGTAGGTAGTACTAGAATATGACAAACGCCCTGACCACGAACTTTGAATCAGCCCCAGAGCAAGCCCTGAACATGCTTGCTCTCACCAAACAGGTGGATTTGGCCCCTGGAGCTACCTTAACAAAGCACCACAGACTGAAAGCTTTGAAACCATGAGCCAAAACAAACCTTTCCTCCTTCTAAACTGTTTTCTCTAAGGTATTTGTCATAGCAACTGAAAGTTAAAAGGTGGGGAAATTTGGCTCCATGTGGGTCTAAGGCTCATCCAATAGTCCTGACACCTGTTTTCACTGAGCTCCACCACAGGAAATGTGGCTTTCTCCTTTTGATCTTCTAGGCAGAATCTTAACCAGAAGGGTGCATGCGTGGCCAGCATTAAAACTGAGAGTAGAAAATTAGTTTGGAAGGAGAAAGAATCATCTACTTCTAACTTAGAGTTTCCTCAACTATAAAATGAGGGCTTTGGGCTAATTCTGAGATTTTCCAATTTTATTCATACATGGGAAGAACCACAACAGTTATATTTTTCCATCTTTCACCATTCTTGAAGCTGTCTGCTCTGTACCAAAAAATCCATGTTGGCTTCTATGTGCATATGTATTAGCAATAATATTTACAAGTCCAAAAGTTCATATCCTCCCCATTTTTCAGACCTAGATAGAATATTTTTGTTGAGGTCACTTGAATATCACCTAACAGATTTATTTAATCATCATTGGATGTTTCTATGTTTTATTTGACCAATATGCATTGAAACTTGACTCTGTGTTAGGCACTGGGGACACAGGAATGAGCAAAATTATTTCAGTTCCTAGGGAGAAATTTTAAAATCTCAGAATGAATAAATTTCAAACATGGAAAATGCTCAATACATGGATCATTAATCAAATTCAATTAGGAATGTAGGAACACATATATGAAAAAAAAGTAAAACCAAGGTAAAATAACACTTCTAAAGAATGTAATAACTCTCTAGTAACAGAACCCAAATGAAAAAAGAGTCAATAAGTTACTTGAAAAAAAATTCAAAATACTGATTTTAAGGAAACTTGATGATATAAGAGAATACAGGCAAAGAATTTAATGAATTTACGAAAAACATGACACAAGGAATTCAGCAAAGATAAAGTTCATTAAAAAGAAGCAAATCAGTTTTGTAGATAAAGAACTCAATACATAAAGTAAAATATATATATATATATATATATATATATATATATATATATATATATATATATAGTCAAGAGTCTAAACAGTGAATGTACCAGGCAGAAGAAAGAACTTCTGAGCTTGAAGATGGATCTTTTGAAATAACCCACTCAAGAGAGTGAGAAGATGAGAAAATAATAAAGAAAAAAGAAAGTCTTAAGGGACACAATCAAACAAGAACATTTTTAGGTTATGGTTCATCTAAAAAGAGAAGAGGCAAGGTGCAGAAAACTTCTTCAAATAAATAATTGCCAAAAACTTTCCAAATCCTGGGGAAAATAAAGATATCTAAATCCAAGAAGTTCAAAGGACCCCTAATAGATTCAACCAAAATAGATCACCTCTGAGGCACATTATAGACATACTGTCAAAAATACAAGACAAAGAAAGGATCCTAGAAATGGTAAGAGAAAAGTGTTAAGTCATTCCTCAAGGAGTACCCATTAAGCCAACAGAAGACTTCTCCCAAAAGTCTTAGAGACCAGGAGACAATGAGATGATATATTCAAAATTCTAAAAGAGAAAAACGGCCAATCAAAAAACTATATCCAGCAAATATGTCCTGGAAATAATTCTTTCCAAGATAAGCAAAAACTGAGGGAATTAATCATCATAAGATCAGCCCTACAAGAAATGCTTAAGAGAATATTATGCTAGAAGTCAAAGTAGGAGAACTACCATTTTTATGTTTCGGATAAGTGCTCCCCGACAGCCCATGCAGTAATGGCTTGGTCCCCCAGGGGGCACTACTGGGATGTGGTGGGGCCTTTAGGAGCTGGGACCTAGAAGAAGGTATTTAGGTTATTAAGGGCATGCCCTTGTGGGACTCCTGTCCCTGGCCCTTTCTCTTTCACTTCCTGGCCATGAGAAGTGGTTTTGCTCTATCACAAACTCCCCCAAATTTTAGGCCTTGCACTGGCCTAAAAGCAAATGAAGCAACCAATCACAGATGGGAACTCCAGAACTGTGAGTCAGAATAAACCATTTCACTTTTGTAAGTTCGTTATCTCAGGTGCTTGTGATAGTAAAAGAAAGATAACTAACAACCATTAGGAAAATATATGGATCTACAAAACTCAATAGTTATAGAATATAAAAACTAAAAAGAAGATAACTAAAACAAACCTTTAAAACCATGAGCCAAGATAAACCTTTCTTCCTTTCTCTCAGGTATTTTGTCACAGTGATGAAAAGTTGGCTAATACCACCATGTGCATGGATTGGAAGAATATTGTGAAAGTGTCCATAGTAACTGACGCTGTCGGCAGATTAAATGTCATTCCTATAAAAATACCAGTGACGTTCTTCACAGAAACAGGAAAAAAAAAAAACCTCCTAAAATTTGTTGGAGGCACAATAGACCCTGAATATCCAAAGTAGCTCAATTGAAGGCAGTATAATCCCTGACTTCAAAACATCCCACAAAGCTACAGTACCCCAAGAATCATGGAACTGGCATAAAAATAGACATATAGAGAACTTTGGTACGGCATAGTGAGCCCAGAAACAAATCCACATATTGACAGCCAACTAATTTTCAGCATAGGCATAAAGAAGTACATTGGAGAAAGGAAATTCTCTTCAATGAATGTTACTGGGAAGAGGATATCTATGTGAAGAAAGCAAGTAAACCCCTATCTCTCACAATATACAAAAAACAAATCAAATGGATCAAAGATTTAAACGTAAGACACAACACTTTGAAACCACCAGTAGAAAACATAAGGGGAACACATTAGGACACTGATCCAGGCCAAGATTTTTTTGGATAGGATCCCGAAACCATAGGTAACAAAAGCAAAAATTGACAGATGTAATTACATCAAACTGAAAAGCAGCAAAGAAACAAAGGAGTGAAAAGACCTATAGAATTGAGAAAGTACTTCAAACTATTCATGTGACAAGGAATTAATTTCCAGAGCATACAAGGGATTCAACAGCAAAAGGACAAAAATAAAATGAAAACAAAAGAAAAAAGTGAAAAAAGAAGAAAAGAAAACAATTTAAAACTGGGTGAATTACCTTAACAGACCTTTCTCAGAATAAGTGAATGGCCAATAAGTATGAAAATATGCTTATCATTAGTCATCGGGAAAATGCAAATCAAACCACAATAAGATATCACTTTTTTTATCGCCTCAACGCAGTTGGCATGGCTATTATCAAAAGGAAGAAAATAGCAAATGTTGACGAAGATTCAGAGAAAAGGGAAATTGCATACACTGTCAGTGGGAATGTAAAACAGTACAGCTATTATGCAAAACAGTATAGAGTTTCCTTAAGAAAACTAGAAATAGAACTACCATATGATCCAGCAGTCTAATACTGGGAATATATACAAGGGAACTGAAATCAGTATGTTGAAGAGACATCTGCACTCACATTCTTATTGCAGCACTGTTCACAATAGCTAAGATACAGGACCAACCAAAGTGTCCATCAATACATGGATGGGTAAATAAAACCTATTACATGTACCCAGCAGAATATTAATCAGTCATATAAAAGAATGAAATTCTGTCATTTGCAGTAACATAGGTGTAACTAGAGGGCATTTTGTTAAATGAAATAAGTCAAGCAAAGGAAGACAAATACCACATGTTCTCACTTATATTTAGAAGCTAACAAATTGATCTCAAAATGAAGAGACGAGTGGTAACCAGATTTAGGAAGGATGTGGGGAAGGAAAAGATGGAGAGAGGATGGTGAACAGGTACTGCAGTACAGTTGAATAGGAGAACTTCTAGTGTTCTATAGCACGGAGTGATAACAATGATTGATAATAATAAATTGAATTTTTCACAACTGCTAGTAGAGATGATTTTGTTCCCAACACAAAGAAATAATAAATGTCTGAAGTGATAGATACCAACTACCCTGATTTGATCCTTATACACTGTATATTGTGTAAGTGTATTGAAATGTCACAATGTATCCCCGAATATGTACAATTATTATGTCAATTAAAATAAGAACATATTTAAAATAAAATAAAAATTTATAAAATGTACTAAAAAGTGAAGTCTCGTTGAGCTTTATTGTCCAGAGTCTCATTGGGGTTTCATTATGTAGGCATGATTGATTAGATTGTTGGCCGAAGGAGTAAACTCTTATCTCCAGTTTCTGTCCTTCACCAGAGGTCAGGAGATGAGGTTGGTACAAAGTTCCAACTTTTTCTACTTGTGGTTTGTCTTTCTGATAACCAGCCCCCAATCTGAAGCTCTCAAAGGGTCTGCCAGGAGTTACTACATTAGCATAAACTCAAGAGTGATCCATAAGGCTCATGAATAATAAAGATGCTTCTCTCTGGAAATTCTCACATTTTTAGAAGTTCCATGCCAGGAATCTGAGACAAAGCCCTAACTGTTATACAACATTGTCCAATGGCTCACTCTTCCTGTCCTTCTCATAGAAGATGTGCCAAGGTCATCTATGACTGCTGAAGAGCTTATTGTTCATGTCCTCAGCCCTGCCACAGACCACTCACGGAGACCTCTCTTCATAATTTATTCTCCTCACAGTGGAAATAGGGTGGGGCTTATGCACCTTGGTGATGTCTTACAGGGCTCAAAAGCCACCGGAGAATCAATATGTCATCAGTCACTATTTTAGTCAGCTTTATCACTGCTGTGACTAAAGGACCATACCAGCATAAGTGTAGAGGAGCAAAGGTTTATTTAAGGGCTCAAGTTTCAGATGTCCTAGTCCATAGAAGCCTGACTCTATTCCTAGGGGCTCAAGGTGAGGCTGAGCATCATGGCAGGAGTGTGTGGAAGAGGGAAGCGGCTCATATCCTGATCAGGTAGTAGAGAGAGATCTCCACTCACCTCACACTCATTCGGATGGCTATTATTTAAAGCAAAACAAAACTGAAAACAACATGCCCCAGTTCCCACTTCCCCCAGCCACACCCTATCACTTCCTTTACCACCTAGTTAATCTCATCAGGTGATTGATTCCCTGATTGGATTAAGGCTCTTACAATCTTTCCCCTCTGCACCCTCTTGCATTGTCTCACATGTGAGCTTCAGGGGGACACCTCACATCCAAACCATAACAGTCACAAAGCACCCACCAGGTGCTAACATCGTGCATCGATTTCCAGCAATCCACACAAAAGGCTGTGAGGTTAAGGGCATGGACTCTGGAGTTGGACCCAAGTTGACGCCTCAGCATCCCTCTTCACTAGCCATGTACCATTGAGCTCAACCTGACCCAGTTTCTCCATAAAATGGAATTTCTGTGAAACCTAAAGGAAATACAGTTTAGCATACGGAAAGTAGTAAGAGCTCATGACTGGTGACTGTCATTAATGCTAATAATATCAGGCAATCCCAAATATGGATTTTTATATGTCTGCAAAATTCCCAGTGATAGTAATTATGCCTCCCTTCTTCGACTTTTCTCTCTACTCAACCCAATCCAAACAGCCACGCTGTTTGGGGAGAAGGAGGAGGTACCTGCGTGAACTCCTAAGGAACCCAGTAGGTCCAAAGTGCAGGAGTCAATTTCAGTGGGAAAAACAGAGGCCCGGAAAGCTGTTTTTTCACTGTTATTCCCAACGTCAGCCTTTTAAATGCTTTCCTCCTCCAAAGCACAAGGAGATAACACCTCACACTCATTCGGATGGCTGTTATTTAAAGCAAAACAAAACTGAAAACAACATCTATTGATGGGGATTTAGAGAAACTAGATGTCCTTTCTATGTTGCCAGTGGGTGACCGGTTGGCCAGCACCCTGACAGAGCAGGGTCCTACTCAGGAGGTGTGAACAGCCTAAGAAAATAAAAAATATGAAATAACCAGTAAGAAATAAGACAAAGCCAAAAATTAGATTTAAAGCAGAGCTCTGTTGGGTTTTGCAATCCTGTTATGAACTGAAACTGAACAACTAGAAAAGGGCCCAATTCTTTATTTAAGGGGGAGCACATCAAAGGCAGGGATAAGCTTTCAGTGGGAGGAGTCTTGTTTCCATACTTGTTTCTCTGTGTGGCTGTGGGTGGGTGGGTGGGAGTGTCTTGCAGTAAACAGGTCGATTGGTGTTTGGCAAGCTACATCTATTTCCTGGAGGCTGTTTGTCTCCAGCAGGTTACCCCTCTCCAGTGATGTGTTTGAACTTGAGCAGTGAGTTAGAACAGGGCGCCAATGTGAATTGGGCATTCTCAGACCAGTGGGTTCCGCCTGGGTATCCCCCAAACCAGGCTTCCCTGCCTAAAGGCTTGGACACTCCTCAGTTTATACAGGGCTCAGAGATGGTTTTGGGCATATGGAAATGAAAAATGGTATACTGACCTGGGGAACAGGGTGGAAAAATGAAACAGTATTTAAAGAACAGAGGTGCCTAGCACTCACCTCCTCCACCAAAAAGAAGAAACAAAGTAATAAGTACCTAACTGCATTTTGAGGTGCCTTTAGCATGGGAGGACTGGACATCAACAAGAGGGAGACTGGAAGGCTGTAAAATTAGACCTAGGACAACAGTGTGAAAAGAGAAACAAAATATGGCAGAATGTGCTACTCTGGCTCTACATGCAGGTAGAACCCGCCCCTTTGCAGGAGGAAGGGTGAAAGAGAATCCCAGCAAACTATTAGCACAGATGACAGCAATCATAGCTCCTGGAAAGTTTCACAAAACTCACTTATTTAAGCAGTATGTACTTATTAACAATAAGAAATCTGCACTGTAGCCTTGATGTGGAAAAAGATCTTATGTTATCTCCCAGAAAATACTAGAACCAAGCTATTTTTCTGAGTTTGGACTGCTCTAGGGACCAAACCCCCTGCCTATTCCTATCTCTTGGACTCCACTGACATTCCAGTGCAGTGGCTTGGGTATTAGCTGCTTCACAAACCCAGCTTGGTCCAGCAGGGTGGGTGCAGTAAAACCACGAGATGCCCCTGCTCTGTGGGGTTTGGGTGTAGCAACATGGAGAACAGAGAGCAGCATCTTTGATAAGCAGAAGATCAGGATGCTTGATCTCTGAGACCAAGGGTGTGGCCAACCCTGCTGGTGATGGAGCTGAGGGAAGGTGCCCATGCAGTTCTGTCTCCCCCTCCTCCCATTACATTAAGGCACCTGTTACTGAATAGGCAGGGAGGGAAACCTGAGTTCCTGCTGCTGCCCCACGTGGAAGCAAGGGATTCTTGTGCAACTCCATGGTCTAGCTGTTCCCTAACCCTGAGCACATGCTACAACTGCAGAGGTTGATGAAGAAAAGCCTCAGATCCAACCATTGTCTTACCCCCAGGCAACCACGACTAAAGAAATCCAGGAAGAGCTTTGCCTGGTGCCAGTGGTACTGCTGCTATCAGCAGAAAGCAACATCATGATCCCTGCTTCCACACAAGCTGTATGATTTGTCTACACATCACCATCCAACCTGGCTGTAAGCTCAAGAGGGGAGCTGCATTTCCCACTGTGGACTCTCCCTGTGAAGTGTCTGGGCCATACCATTGACTGATCAGAGAATAAGCCTTTTAAAAATGTGAGATCAGGCCCCTCGCCACTGCTGAGGCTTCCAAAGTAGAGGAACTTGCTAGGAACAAAGTTAGCATCCTCAGTTCAGAGGAAACCCCATTTCCTGATGGTGGTCAACATCCCCATTGTAAAAGTATCCACAAAGTTAGCCCTCATACCTATCTCTGTCTGCACCACACCTGTCTAAACTGCTAAAGTGTCCCCGAATCCTGAATAGTCCACAGAAATATTGGGTTTGAGTTCTCCATGGTAATCACAGTCAAAAAAACTAGAGGGGACAACACTATGGTGCCCAAATATAAATGAAGCCAAACTCTGAAAAACAAAACAACACCCCAAGACACACCTTCAGGAGAAAGCTGCTTCTGAAGAAGGCCACCGTATAAAAGTATAAAAGTAATGTGAGGTAACTAATCCATCAGACGTCAATGTAGGAGATGTATGGAGAACAGAGGGAGAAAAGGTAATATGACAAACCCAAGAAAACATAACAATTCTCTAAAAACAGATCCCCCCAAAACTGAAATGGATGAAATGACAGATAAAAAATTAAAAATAATGAGTCAGGCACGGCGGCACATGCCCCTGATCCTGGTAATTTGGGAGGCTGAGGCAGGAGGATTGCAAGTTTGAGGAAACTTAGTGAGACCCTGTTTCAAAAGAAGATGAATAAATAAATAAATAAATAAATAGGGTGGTAGCTCAGTGTAAAGTGCCCATGGGTTCAATCCCCGGTACTGCAAAAAAAAAAAAAGAAAGAAAGAAAGAGGAAAAAAGAATTTAAAAAATAATTATTAAAACACTCAATGAGAACCAAAACAATACAGATAAACAGGTAAATGAAATTCAGAACACAATGCAGATTGTGAATGAGAAATTCAGCATGCAGACTGATTTTGAAAAAGAACCAAGCAAAAATCTTGGAAATGAAGAGAAAGCTCAATAAGTCAAATAAAAATACAGTTGATCCAGGCACAATGGTACACACCTGTAATCCTAGTGGCTTGGGAGGCTGAGGCAGGAGGATCGCAAGTTCAAAGCCAACCTTAGCAATTTAGCAAGGCTTTAAGCAACTCAGTGAGACTCTGTCTCTAAATAAAATACAAAAAAAGAAAGGGCTGGGGATGTGGCTCAGTGGTTAAGTGCCCCTAGGTTTAATTTCTTGTATATAAAAAAAAAATACAGTCGATAGCTTTAACAACAGACCAGATGAAGCAGAGAAGAAGAATATCTGAACTTGAACACTGGTCTTTTGAAATAGCCCAGTCAGACAAAAGAGAATTGAAAAGTAGGTAAGAATGAAGAGAGCATAAATGACCTATCAGACACCATTTTTTAAAATCCACATTTTCAGAATAATTGAAGGCAAATAGAATAAATTAAGGTCATAGAAAACCTATTCCAAAAAATAATATCATAAAACTTCCTACTCCTGGGAAAGTTAGGGACATCTATGTACAGGAGACTTATTGGAACCCAAATAGACAAGACATTACCAAAGAAAATCTTCACTGTGGCACATAATAGTCAAAAGTTTAAGACAAAGAAAAATTTCATAAATCTTCAAGAGAAAAGTGCCAAGTCACATTTAAGGATATCTCTGTTAGACTATCAGAAGATTTCTTAAAAGAAACCCTTCAGGTCAGGAGGGAATGGAATGACATATTCCAACTCCTAAAACAAAATAATTGCCAATAAATAATATTATTCTCAACAAGGCTACCCTTCAGAAATGGAGGAATAACATCCTTCTAATACAGGCAAAAATTGAAGGAATTCATGAACTCCAGAACCTTACAAAAGATGCTTAAGGAAGTCCTATACCCACAAGTGAAAGATTGATAACTACTCCCATGAAAACATGTGATACACAAAAGAAACTAAATAAGAATCAAACATTATCAAACATTAAACATTAAACCACAAAGATGAACAAGAAAGGATGAAAAGAACTGAGAATATTCAAAACAACTAGAAGAAAATCAAAATGATAAGAATAAGTTTTTTTTTTTTTAAGAATAAGTTTTAATCTATCAATTATACCTGAATATAAGTAGAATAAACTCTCCAGTTAAAAAATACAGACTGGCTTAATGGATTAAAATTTAAAAAAGCAATCCCCCAACAAGAAAGGAAAATATTTCAAGAAAATAGAAAACTAAAGCAAACAGGAGTGCCTATAATTACATGTCACAAAATAGATTTTATGATAAAAATTGTAAGAAAAGACAAGTAAAATCAAGGAATCAATTCAAAAAGAATTATAGTAAAGGAGCCGGGGTTGTGGCTCAGTGGCGGAGCACTCGTCTATCATGTGCAAGGCCCTAGGTTCGATCCTCAGCACCACATAAAAATAAATAAACAAAATAAAGGTATTGTGTCCAACTACTTCTAAAAATAAATATTAAAAATTATTTTAAAAAAGAATTACAGTAAATACACAAAAACCTGAAGTCAAAGCAACCAATTTGATGAAACATACACTACTAGACTTAAAGGGAGTAATAGCCTTTAATAAAGTGATAGTGGGGCTTTCAACACCCCACTTTCAGAAAAACCACCAAAAAGGAAAAACAAAACAAAACAAAAACAAAAACAAAAACAAAAAAACAAGAGAGACAGTGTTAAACTACATTAAAGATCAGATGGACTTAACAGACTTTTACAGATCCCTCCAACCAAGATGTATAGAATGCAAATCCTTTTCATCAGTTTTCCCTAGAATAGATCATATATTAGGCCACAAGACAAGTTTTAACAAATTGAAAACACCCCATATTTTTTTCAATCACAGTGAACTAAATAAAATTAGAAGTCAACTGCAGGAGAAATCTTAGTATACAAATGCATAGAGATGGAATAACACAATTTTGATCCAACAGTGTGTCACTGAGAAAGAGCAAATTTTTTTTAAATTTCTCAAAACAAATGAAAATGGAAACACAGCTTATTTATATGGTTTCAATAAGAGGGTTTTTCCCCAAAGCTCCTGCATTAATTCAGGAATATTCAGAGGTAATATGATTGGATTTTGAGAGCCATAATAATTCATCCTATTATGGACTTGGGTGGTAAGTGTAGGATATGGGCTGGAGGAGGTGGGTCACTGGGGACATGCCCTGCAAGGATTCATCTTCCCTGTGGCCTCTTCCCCCATCCCCTCTCTGCTTGCCAGTGGTCATGTCCTGAGCATCTTCCCTCCGCCATGCCCTTCTGCCATGATGTTCTAACTCATGTTAGGCCCACCCAGAGCAACAGAGTCAGCCCACCATGGGCCAATAAACTTTCCCTCCTTGAAGTTGTTCTTCTACAATATTTTGGTCACAGTGACACAAAGCTGACCAATACAATTCCAAAGTCTCTAGAATGTAGCAAAGCAGTACTAAAAGTCAAGATTATAGCAATGTCTACATAAAAATATAAATATTTCAAATAAACAACCCAACAATGTGTCTCAAAGACAAAGAAAAGCCAGAAGAAACCAATCTGAAAATTAATAGAAGAAAAGGTATTACAAAGGTCAGAGCAGAAATAAACAAGAGATTTTTAAAACTACAAAAGATCAATAAATCATAGAGTTGATTATAGAAAATAAAAATTAAAACCTTCAGCTAAACTAATCAAGAAAAAAAGACAGAAGACCCAAATAAGAAATACAAGAGATAAAAAAAAAAGAGAGTCAGTATGACTCTACCACAGAAATACAAAGGATCACTAGGATTATGAAAAACTAAGTGCTACACAAATTGCAAAAACTTAGAAGATTTGAGCAAATTTCTGGACACATAATCAAAAATTGAAAAAAATGAGGTCATAAAAACCTTGGCATGGCTAATAACACGAAATGAGACTAAATTTGTGCATCTTAAAACAAAGAAAAGCTCAGGCTACATTTTTTCACCACTAAATTCTACCTAACTATTAAAGGATTAATGCCAATTCACCTCAAAATATTCCAAAGAATTGAACAGGAGCTGATTCTTCCAAACTTGTTCTGTGAGTGTAGCATTAATTTACCTTTTCTGAAACCAGTCAAGAACGCAATGACACAAATAAAACTACAGACAAATAACCCTGATGAACATAGATGAAAATTCTCTTTAAAATAGCAACAAATTGAATTTGACAGCACACCCAAAAGATCATACACCATGATCCAGTTGGTTTCATCTCAGGGACACAAGGACAGTTCAACATACCAACAGATCAATAAGTGTAATACCTACAGAATGAAGGATAAAAATCGTATGATCATCTCAATTGATGCAGAAAAAAACATTTAATAAAAATTAATATAATTTCTTTTAAAAGTTCTGAACAAATTACTTATAGACAGATGGCATCTCAATATAATTACGGCTATATAGGAGAAACCCACAACCAACATCATCTTGAATGGGAAAAAGCTGAAGGCATTCTCTCTAAGATCAGGACCAAGAGAAGGTTGTTTATTCTCCCTGCTCCTATTTGATATAATATTGAAAGTTTTATACACAGTAATTAAGGCCTACTTTTTCTTCTATTAGACGCAGAGTTTCTGGTTTAATTCCTAGATCCTTGATCCATTTTGTAATTAGACAAGAGAAAGAAATGAAGAAAAGAAAAGAGAAAGAAATGGGAAAGGAGACAGTCACACTCTTATACATATAAAAACCCCAAGACTATATCAAAAGAATTCTAAAACTGGTAACAAATTCAGTGAAGTGGTAGGATATAAAATAAACACACAAAAATTAGTAGCTTTCCCATACACCAAAAACCAATTTGCTGAGAAAAGAATTATGAAAGCAATCCCATTCACAATAGCACAAAAAAATTAATAAATGAAAAATCTAGGAATAAAATTAACCAGGTAAGGGAAAGACCTATAGAATGGAAAATTACACAATTCTGACAAAAATCATAGAAAATGCAAACATAGAGAAAGGATGCAGGGGCTGTGGTTGTGGCTCAGCGGTAGAGCACTCGCCTGGCACGTGCGAGGCCCTGGGTTTGATCCTCAGCACCACATAAAAATAAATAAACAAAATAAAGTTGGACACAATTGTCCAACTACAAATTAAAACTAAATATATATAAAAAAGAAAGAAGATGCAAAGAAACCCATGTTCATGGATTGAAAGAATATTGTTAACATGTCCAAACTACCCAAAGCAATCTACAAACTCAATGCTGTCCCACTAAAATACCAATGATATTCTTTGCAGAACTAGAAAAAAATTTTGAAATTCATATGAAAGCAGGAAAAAACCCAGTTTTCCCATGGGTGTGATAAAATACCTGAGATAAACAACTTAAAAGGAGAAAAGGTTTATTTTGGCTCTTGTTTTCAGAGCAGTCTGGGCACTTGGTCCTGTTGCTTTGGGTTTGTGACACAGTACGTCATGTTGGGAGCACATGATTGAGGAAGACTGTTCACTTCATGGTGGCTGGGAAGCAAAAAGAAAGCAAGTAGCCAGGTTCCCACTATCCCCTTCAAGGACATGCCTCCAGGGATCTCACTGCTGTCCACCAGGGTCCATCTACTAAAGGTTTCACCACCTCCAAGTATCACCACAGGCTTGCAACTAAGGTTTTAGCATATTGTCATTTGGGGAACATTTCAAATTTAAACCATATCACTAAATGAAAAAGCAATCTTAATCAAAAAGAACAAAGCTAGAAGCATCACAATACTGCAGAGCCATAGTAAGCAAGACAACGTGATATCAGCATAAGAACATACACAAAGACCAGTGAAACAGAGTAAGCATGTCAGAAATAAGCCCACCATCTACTGTCAACTGATTTCTGACAAAAGTACCAATAAAATGCATTGGAGAAAGAATAACCTCTTTAATAAATGGTGCTGGAAAAACTGGATATCCACATGCAGAAAACTGAAACTTGATCTCTGCCTCTTGTTCTACACAAAAATCAACTCAAAATGGATCAAACACCTAAATACAAGATCTGAAACTTCTAGAAGAAAACAGTGGAAACACTTAAAGAAACACTTAAATGATTAGGGGTGGGGGAATAGGACCCCAAAAGCACAGGAAATAAAGGCAAAAATTAACAAATGGAATTACATCAAACTAAAAAGGTTCTGCATAGCAAAGGAAACGATCAACATAGTGAAAAGTCAACCTAAAGAATGGGAGAAAACATTTGGCAACTATTAATCTGACAGAGGGTTAATTTCCAGAATACATAAGGCACTCAAAAGCCTTTCAAAAATATAAGCAATCCAGTTAAAAACTGTGAAAATGATCTGAATACATACTTCTCAAAAGAAGAAATACAAATTGCCAAAAAAACACATGATAAAAATGCTCAATATCATCAGCCATTAGGCAAATGTGAATCAAAACTGTAAAAGAGATACCATCTCAGCCCAGTTAGAATAAATAGGAACAAAAGCAAAAAAAAAAAAATTATAATTACAACATGGAGAAAAAGAAACTCCTACATTATGTTGGTGGGAATGTAAATTAGCATAGCGTTATGGAGAACATTTTGGAGATTCCTTGAAAAACTAAAAATAGATCTGCCATATGATCCATCAATCCCATTTCTGGGTATATATCCAATGGAAATGAAACCAACATACCAAAGAGACACCTCACACTCATGTTTATTACAATACTCTTCACAATAGCTGAGATACAGAATCAGCCTAAGTGTCCATTAACACAAGGATGAAGAAACCATGGTGTATAGGTCCACGATGAAGTGTTATTTAGCCACAGAGAATGAAATCCTGTCATTTGCGGTGAAATAGATGGAACTGTAGGACATTATTTAAGTGAAATAAGCCAGATATTGAAAGACAAGTACAGCACATGTCCTCTCTCACATGCATAAGCTAAAAAGAGTCCACCTGAAAGTCTAACAGTGATTATTAGAGACTGGGAAGGGTGTGTGGGAAGAGGATAGAAAAAAGAGGTCAGATTTGATCAATGCGTTCTATAAGTATGTATGAAAATACCACACTGAAGCTCATTAATATGGACAATCAATATATGTTAATATATTTCTCTAAACAGCAGCCATTTGTTGCCTAATGTCACATGCATCGTGTGATTTCGTTGTTGTGCAAACGTCACAGAATGTACTTACTTAAACTAAGATAGCTATAATGTCATGCACTAGATATGTGACGCTACCACTGCATATGTGGTCCATTACATACTGAAACACTGTATGTGGCACAGCACTGTATATCTTGAAAAACTGAAAACAGGGATTCATGTGCTTATTCACCTGTGTTCACTGCAGCGTTATTCAAAATAGCTCAGAAGCAAAAACTACCCAAATGACCTCCATCAGATGAATGGATATACAGAATATCTGTATATGGAATTTTATCCATCCTTAAAAAGGAAGGAAATTCTGACCCATGCCACACAACAGGAACGAGTCTTAACAATGTTATACCAAGTGGGCCAGTTGCAAAGGGACAAGTAGCATGTTTCCACTGCTACGAGGTTCCTGGAGTAGTCTAATTCATGACGATAGATTAGAAATAGAATGGTGGTTACCAGGGGCTGGGGACAGAGGGGATTTGGTGGTTAGTGTTTTAAGGTTAGAGTTTCAGTTTGGGGTGAGTAAAAACTTCTGGGATTGGGTAGTGGTGATGCATAAAAATATGAACATAATGCCACTGAACTGCACACCTAAAAATGATCACAGTGGTAAATTTTATGTCATGTATATTTTATCACAATAAGACAAAACACTGCCTTCTCTCTGTTTCTGGTGAAGTAAATGCCTCAGAGTAAAGAAGGGCTCTCCCTGCCACAGCAGGCTGGAGACTCCCAGCACAGTGCTCCTCCTGACCCCCACTCCTCTGTCTGCAGTCCCAGTTCCAGTCTCAGCCTTGGCCTATGCAGGGGCCCCCGGGCTCTGGGAATATGTTTGAAAGCCCCTGGTCTTAGAGTTTCAGCCCTGCCTGTGCAGGATTTGCAGTGGGAACCAGAGGCTTAAATTTTTTCTTAGCAGCATGAAGAGAAAGGCAGATGACTCATAGGACAGAGGTTCACACAAGCAAATGTTCCACTGCATTTCCTTCTGACCAGTTCTGGATCTTTCCAGCTCACTTCCGCCCACAGTGCCTCAGGGCCCGCAGGGCCTCCCAGCAGGGTCTCATCCTTCAGGGAACATCTGGGTCAGCAGCACAGGTGAGCCTCAGCCTCAAATAGCCTGGATAATGGCTCTTATGACAAATCCCTCCCAGCCACGGGGCCTAATCTTCCATTTCCTTCTTGTTAGTAAGGGCAGGGGAGACTTCCTTAAGGAAAAAGGACTTGGGCCAGCATGAGATCCCCCCTGCCTTGAACTTCCAGCTCATTTTTTTACTGTGCTAGTGCTGAGCTGGAAACCACTGAATAGAAGATCTGACTTGACTGAGACATTTTAATGTGATTGTCCTATGTGCTAGTTGGAAGGGTGGGGGAAAAACACTGAACCCCAACTTTTTTCTATAAGAGAAATGGTACCAGCTGGGCTCAGTGGCATGCACCTGTAATCCCAGCGGTCCTGGAGGCTGAAGCAGGAGGATTGCAAGTTCAAAGCAGCCTCAGCAATTTAGCGAGGCCCTAAGCAACCTGGCGAAATCCTGACAAAAAGAGAGAGAGAGAGAGAGAGAGAGAGAGAGATGTGGTGCCAGTCCCTGGGCCTTTTCCAGGTGTATCACTATAAACACACCATGGAATATTCCTAAGGAACTCAGTCGCACTGGGCACTTATCAAGTGTGGCTGGAAAAAGAAAAAGAGTGATTCATGCCACTGTCTCTTCCTGTATACCAAAGGCCCCTCCACTCAAACAGAAAAGAAATTAATCTTCCCTGCCTCAGTTTCCTCACCTGTCTCAGGGGAGAGCTCTTTATTTCTCCCACAAGAATATGGCTAGCATGGGACAAAATGAGGTAAGAATGGGTGGTGAAAGTTAAGGGCAACCTGAATGCAAAATACAGCTGCTACAGGTATCAGAGGTTCTTACCTAAAGATCTCCGCATGGACGAAGTACAAACTGCAATGCAGGAAATGTTAATATATCTACCTACAAAGGGCAGGCGTCAGAAGAAACTGCTTGCTCTTTGTTGCTGCCTCTGGGCAGAGATGCCAGCACAGACTCCTGGCCCTCCAGCCATTTGTGGAGGAAGAGGCCCCCAGACCCTCAGATGCCAAGAACAGGCAGCTGGGCCCCATAAACAAAGATAAAGCCACAACCAGGGCTCCAGTGCTGTGCTTGGTGACCCACGGAGGTTTTCTCTTGGTTCATTAAAGCAACATTAAGATGCCCTCTATCTCTGTGTGTTAATATAAGTAATAGAGGGAAAGTGTAATCACCACAGCTGCCTCAATTAAGAGCATTTCTAAAAGCTGCCCTTGTTCCTACTGCAGAAAAACTGGATTTGGAGCCACTTGTGTTAACCAGTCTATCCTGTGGTAGATGGACCCTTTACTTCCACCAAGCAAACCTAGAAGGCTGATTTTATCTGCTTCAGTTTACCAGGAAGAACCAGATCTTCTGGTGAGTGAGTGGCTTCCCCTAAGGCCACACCCCTGCCAAGGGCCACAGCAGGACTTGAACTCAGGCTTTGCCATGTTCTTCCCGGGCTTACAAGGATGGATTCAGTCTTCAGAACCAACTTTCTAGATCCAGCGGCTGCCACTTGGTTCTTTGGCTGTTTGGTCTTGGACAGTTGATCTCAGCTCTTTTAATCTCTGTATCTGATCAACTCCAACAGGTGCTTCCTGACACACTGCATATTTCAAAGAAATAGGCAGGTTCTGTTTTTCCCTGTTGTTCTCCCCCTTGTTGAGGGTGAAGCACTAACCTCGCCTTGGCAATCTTACCCCAGGGCATGTCCACAAAGGAGTGTCCCCTTCAGTACTCCAAAATGGACAAGAGCAGATCTGCAGCTCATTCATAGATTGAGGGAAAACACAGTGCAGATTAGTGGGGCTGGGAAAATGAACAATGAATACCCTGGTTGGGAAGGGGTTACCTGGATGCCACAGGCACCCAGCACTGCAGCCTCAGAGAGTGCTCTTGAAATCAGACCAGCCCCCAAACTGCATGAAAGGCATTCCTAGTCTGGAGTATGGATGCCTGTTACCACTCAAAGACTCAGACACCCTGCAATACTCCTGACCCATTCAGACTCTTTTCTACCTCATGGGTACAAGAGTTGCCCCGCATGTTCCTGTACCCCCACACCAGTGGTCATACTTTACTCAGTCACTCAGCCATTGCTTCTGAGGACCCCACATCAGTATAGAGGCCTCCTTGGGCTTGAAAGACCACCTGACCCTAGCTCCTCTCTGAGCTTGGGGACAGATGGAGAAGCAGCAGTCCTGCCAGGAGGGCTAGGAAAGGAAGAGTGATGGCAGCCTGCCCCCACCAGCTGAGCTCAGGATTGGGAGACAGCCATGCTCCCTAGAAGCATAGGTTGGCCCTACTCCCCACAGGTCAGCAGAATGCAGCTTCTTTGAGGTGGGGGCAATCCTGCCCTGGCCATGGCCATAGCCCCTGGAGATAGGTTCTATGACGTTGGTGACCCCAGGCACCCTCTGAGTAAGGAGCAGAGGCCCAGCCTGGAGGAGGGGATGAGGGGACCGTCTTCTAGGTGGAGATCCAAGAGACGTGGTGGGTTTCTGTTCTCGTGACTAAAAGGCTCAGGGGTCACTCCAGGGAAACTGGGCTAACTGGGCTGCGCAAAATAACCACACAAGAGACACAAATACCTTTTTCTTTGGGGTCGCTGTGACAGCTCCTCTGACCTTAAGGGTCCGCAGGAAGAGAGAGATCGAGAGAGCACGCACTGACCCCATTTAATGAGGCAAGGGATCAGGTTTCAGGGGGCTGAGTCTATCTTCATGATGTCCACTCTCAGCAGGTTGACTGACATCTGGGTAGGCCACACCCAAGGGCATAGTAAGAGAAGGGGACACACACAAGGCACTTCCATGGAAGATTCTATCCTAAACAGGGCGAGGGATTATATTACAAAGGAACAGGTGAGCATAGCTTCACCCATGGGGCTGTAGCAAGAGATACCCAAGCACAAGACACGGTCCCACAAACCCAAGAAGGGTGGGAAAAGTCTAGCTAGCAAATTGCTGCCCGATGGATGCCCCAGCACCCAGCCGAGGAGTGTGACTCAGTCATGTGCAAGGTTGGTCTCCCACAGAGGCCCTTTCCAGAATGTAGCTGGCATGAAAGAACACCCTGACCTTTACTCATCCTGATGAGAGTAAGCATTAGTCCATTTAGTGTAGGTAGAAAAAAATACCTGAAGCTGGTTCTTTATGAAGAGGCTCATTTGGCTCATAATTCTAGTGGTTGGAGGCTCCAAACGACATGGCACCAGCATCCTGGTAAGAACCCCGGCTATATCACAACTGGGAAGAGAAATGGAAAGGAAGACAGGCAAATGCATAAGAGACCAACATTGGGTGGTCTCACTTTATAATAGCGCTCTCTCTCTCTCTCTCTCTCTCTCTCACTAACTCACTGCGTGAGACCAGCATTGATCCCTTCCAAAGATGGTATCCCAAACGACCTAATTATCTCCCAGTAGGCTGCACCTCTTAAAGGCTCTACCACCTCAGCACTGCCACAGTGGGGATAAAGCTTCTAGCGCACAAACTCTGGAGGACACACTGAAACTGTGTCCAAACCACAGTGAGACCTCCATGGGAGAGCAGATGTGTGATGCACAGTAGGGCACTTCAGGCCTACCTGCCACCTATAGGAAGGAGGAGCTGATAACATTAGAAATCAGCCAAGAGCTCCCACGTCAACCTGACCCCAGCAGGTTCCAAACACAGCCACCCAGGCATGGGAGAATTGGCACCCTCCAGGTACCTCTGGATGGAGTCAAGCCACTCTGGAATTCCAGCCAGTGGGGACAGCTTGATGGCTTTCCTGGGGAGCTATTCTAATCTGCCCGGCAAGAGAATGTGCCATTCAGGGGAACACATGTGGATGGCTGCACCCTTCCAGGGTGCCTATCAGACCTAAAAGCTCCTGGCTAATTAGCAAAGCCTTCCCCAGGCCAAAGAGATTTTCTCGTTGCTGGAAAACTATTGGATTTGGGGTATGCATGACCGACCTGAATCAAGAGGCTTGTCTTTCTGCTCCTCTGATGACTTAATGAGGGGTCTGTATCCATGTGCCCATCTCCTGCTCTTCTGCCTGCTAACTCAATGTCTTTATTTCATAAAATACCAATTTATCGGTCATTACCCTCATTTTAAAGTATGTATATCAGTTAAACATAATTTACCTCTCCTTCGATCAGACTAGCTGATAAAAGCATTAGCAAATTGTCACACATTTAAATGACTGTGTAATAGGTATTCCTTTTAATTGTCGGTACTTAAGTGGCCATTATAAGAAAGTGTTTCACTTCAAAAGTCAAATAAGTTCCTCATTCTTGAAGGAAAAATGTTTCAGATTTGGCTGCTATGAAGCTTAGAGACAAGTTTATAACTCATTGATTACAGATGAGACTCTGGTATTTTGACATTGGCCTCAGGAGTCTTTTTTTATTAGGGTAAGATATACTGAACATAAAATTTTCCATTTTAACCTTTTTAAATGTATAATTCAGTGACATTGGGTACCTTCACACTGTTCTGCATAACCATCACCGCCATCCAGAACTTTTTCATCTTCCCCAACTGAAACTGTGCACCCCCGTTAAACACTGACTCCCCACCCCGCACCGCAGGCCCTGATAACCAGCCTTTCACTCTGTCTCTATGAATTTGACTATTATAGGCTCCTAAAATAAGTGGGATATTTGTCCTTTTGTGGATAGCTTCACTCAGCATAATGTCCTCAAGTTTCATCCATATTATAGCATATGTCAGAATTTCCTCCCCTTTTAAGGCTGTGTAATATTCCATCATATGTACATATGACATTTTCTTTATCCATTCATCTACCACTGAACACTTATGTTGTTCCCACCTTTTAGCTATTATAAATAACTGCTATTGGCCTCAAGATTTTGTTTTTATATTGCAATCCTTATGCTTCTATTTTTCATTCTCATCTATATCTAATTTACGCTTCTTGGTGACTGACATTAGATTCCACTGTGATCCCTGAGTAAATTTTGCTAAACTATCTAAGCAAGATAAGATCTAAAGTCAATGTGAAAGACAAAATCCTAAGATAAAATGAAAGGTTTCCTACATATATAAAAGTGCTGGATTTTTTGGAGGAGGGGTCACCAACCCATTTGAGAAACCAAAGTTTTCTCATTTAAAAACGTATACAGGGCTGGGGCTAGGGCTGTAGCTCAATGGCAGAGTGCTTGCCTAGCATGTGTGAGACACTGTGTTTGGTCCTCAGTACCACATATAAATTAACAAATAAGGTAAAGGCATTCTGTCCCCATATACAATTACAAAAAAATTAAAAACATTTACATGCACTCAAACATGATATTTGTCATTTAAATGAAAACCCCTGAGGCTCATCCTTAGACCACATATTTATCAGCTCTAGATAATTCCTTTCTTCCCCAAAAGTTGAAAATCAAAACTTTCCACATCAGAGAAGGGTTTAAACATCTATGTATGTGATTGCTACGGGTGTGACAATGCTATCACGCTACATGTCTGGTTTGGGAACTTTCCTAAAACAAAGCGTGACAGCAGGAAGATAATTCTGTGTGTTCACCCAGTGTCTCCAAAGGACGTGGGAAGTCAGAGCACAATGGTGCTCCTTTTGGACACAGAGTGGATTAGGAACAGCTGACTATGCTGAGGAAAGCTTGAAGCTTTCAAGGGTTTCAAGGCAAGAAGCAGAAAATCTTCCTTCCACTGGAGAGACCCTCCCCAGTGCCTGCCTCTTGCTTGTGATCCCTGGCAGCTTTAGCCGCAAGCCCCCCGCCCCCAGACCATATGTCTGCAAAAATCCACTCCAACATTCCCAGGAGGGGGCCTCAAGGAAGCAGCAGACCCTAGTTTCCAATTGAACTTGCCTGCACACCAATGAGGCAGGAGGGGTTCCTGAGCAAGTGGATGCTGACCTCGTCCTCAGAGCAATTCCAGTTGCAGTGACAGCTGTTACCAACCAGGCTTTGCCACAAGAGCACCAGGATCCACCAATGTTGTCCACTGATGATGAGAAGTGCTGCTCCAAATTTACTTCAAACAGGAAGTCTAGGTCAGACTGCATGTAACCTCGAACTTGTGCTGAACCTCAGTTGAGATGCTCATGAGTGCATAGTGGGGGGCTGTTTGCCTGGGAGAAACACATGTGCAGACACAGCCACACAGGAAGAGGAGAATAGATAAAAAATGCACAGCATCTGAAGAATAGTCCTTTTGGAGGGTGAGATTCCAGAACAAGACCCTCTTTTCCTGGAGCCTCTGCAACACAGACATTCTTGAAATGAAAAAAAAAAAGGCTGAATCATAGTGTGACATTTTAAAGGACATTTAAAAATATCAATTAAACTCACTGTGTATGGTACCAGTAGTTCCCATTAAAGTGACAACCATATAAAATATTTTGTCCGAGTAAGCACATGCGTAGTTAACATCTATGGCAGGTTGTTATACATGTCACCTGCCTGACAATGATTGTAAGAAATATCCCTATCAGAATCCTAAAATGTGCATTTTAGAGTTGACTCAATGTGGCAGTTATCTGCCTGACATATAAACATCTATTAACAAAAAATGGGAGAGGGGCCATGCAGGGGTACAAGGAAGAGATTGTTGGTGGGACAAGTCTGCCCATTAGAATCAGCTGATTTTAAAAAAATGACCAATGCTCAGGACACATTCCCATAGATTATTGTAAGTCTGGAATGGGTTTTGCTGCATAGTAGTATTTTAATATTTTAAATGATCCTCAGCTGATTTGTAATGTGCCACCAGGGGCTGGGGTCAGTTGGTGCCTCCTACCAGGGATTCCCCGTGGCAAACCCACCAAGGGATCCTCAGGCTCTAGCCACTCTGAATTTCCTACCCTCAGGAGAGGGGAGACTCTGGGTCCTCCTGCTGTGTGGAGGACCTAGGGAGAATGCCACAGGTGTCTGTGTTTCTAACTGCACTTTCATGGGTTTTATGTTGTTGATTAGGTTTGTTTTTTGCAAAGCAACAGCCAAATACTATGTAGGACTTAAAAGAAGCCACCACAAAGCAATGATAAGAACTGCCCATCCCATGCCTAGAAAGACGACCCAAAGTCCAATAAATCCCCAAATCCTGGATATACTTGTTAGGAGGAAAATTCCTTAAACCAATTAAGTTTAGGAGGGCTTATTTCAGTAAAGCAAATTGAAATGATCCAGGAATGGGCAGCTCCCAGAACAGAGCAGGTCCTGAGAATCTCAGAGAATGTGATCAGAAAGCATGTACAGGAAAACAAAAGTGAGGCTGGGAAAATCTAATTGGCCACAGTTCAGTGACCAACCCACCAGTTACAGCCCAACTAGTTAGTTGTTCACAGCCTCATTAGTTAACAGGCTACTGGGTCTTATACAACCAGTCAAAACTCAAATGGGGTTGGATTTTGTTCAGTTGGGTCTGTTGGGCCCAGTGAAGTGTGTCTAGTCCAAATCCATGGCCTCCTACAACTTTTAACGATTTCATTTTGCTTTGGTCACTCTTCACCGAATGAGAATTTGGCCAACACTTAGGACTTCAGTGCCATTCTTATTTATACAAATCATCCCGAGTTTCTAGTCCTGATCTATCATCCATAGGTTATGGTGTTTTCAAGATCATGCATTTCTTTGAGTTCTTATCATTCCAGTCAAAGAGAGATCATGTAACATTCATCAGATGACTGCACATAAATATTTAAGCTCAGAAAAATAGTTCACTATAGAGACGTATGATTATAAGTGAGATAATACCAAGAATTGGGAACATGTTCCTCAGCCAGGGTTCTCAAACCAAACCAACTAAAACTCAGATGAATGGAGAACAAGGTAGGTGAGGAGTCCACCTGGTCTAACCAAATAACCTGTTGCTTTCCTTGTAACTGAGTCTCTAAGTACCAAATGTATGGACTCAACAAAATTATTTTCACCCTCAGATTTGTTCCTATTCAGACAAAACAAGGTTAAATTAAACCAGGAGTGAGAACAAGTATCTACACTAATCTTGTTAAGTGCAAAAGGTGAACAAAAGGTAAGATTTTTATTTTCCTGCTCAAAGTTGTGTTCTGACATCTTGAACAAAGCTTTCCCCATCCTCATATGTCCTCTGCTTCCAGGGAGGCTTTTCTCCACTCAGCTTTACCTTACTATCTGCACAGGTATATGGGCACCAAGCGTGAGGCCCTGATGCTTTACTGCAGTTGGGTGGTGTTCAAGAGCAGTCACTCTCTAAACAGTCACCACGCCAATACTTTTCCTGACTTGTATTCTTTTGTCTACCCCATGATGACTTACAGGGTACAGAATTATAGAGGAAACACACAAAAGAAGGAAAGCTAGCCTATGTTCATGGATTGGATTAATATTAAGATGACTGTACCATAGATTCAATGTCATCCCCATCAACATACCAGACATTCTTCACAGAAATAGAAAAGACAATCCTACAATTCACATGGAGCCAGAGAAGCCCCAGAATAACTGAAGCAATCCTGAGGTTGGAGAGTGAGGAAGAGAACATCAAAAAACCCCAAACCATAAAGCTGTAGCTTTCACAATACCTGACTCAAATGTACTAAAAGCTATATTAAACAAAACACCCTGGCACTGGCCTAAAAACAGATCAATGGAACAGAACAGAGAGCCAAAAATGGATCTGCATACCTATAGCCAACTGATTTGACAAAGGTACCAAGAACATATATGGGAAAAAGGACAGCCCCTTCAACAAATAGTGCATCCTGGTAAAACTGGACATGCAAAAGAATGAAACTAGAGTCACATCCTTCCACTACACCCCCCCCCCCCCCCACACACACACATACCCCTCAAAGATAGATCAAAGTCCTAAATGTAAGAACTATGGGACTGTGAAGTTGCATTAAAAAAAAAAAGAATAAATACTTTAAGACATCAGTGTAGGTAAAGAATCTTTTGATAGTATTCCAAAAGCATAGACAACAAAAGTAGAAATAGAAAAGGTAAACTATGTTGAACAAAAGATCTCTCTACAGCAAAAGAAATAAACAGTCACCTACCCAATGAGAAAAAAGTACTTGCAAGCTATCTATCCAACAAGAGACTTATCTAAATATATAAGGAACTTAAAATGATCTAATTGAAAAGGAGTTAAGAGTCTGAATAAATATTTCTTGGACATACAAATTGTCAACCAGTGTGTGAAAAAATGCTGAATATCACTATCAGAGAATTGCAAATCAAAACCAGGAGATATCACATCACCCCAGTTAGAACGGCTATTATGAAACAAAACAAAAGGAATGCTGTGGGGGTGGGGGGCATGGAGAAAGTAGAAATGTCAGTTAGTACATTGCAGCCACTATGGAAAACAGAATGGAGACTCCTTTCAGAGAAACAGAGATACCACGTGATTCAACAAACTCCTCTATTGGTTATATACCCAAAAGTATTTGCATCAAAGAGGTATCTGCTCCCATGGTTATTGCTGCACTATTCATAATAGCCAAGGTATCTATCAACAGATTAATAGCTTAGGTGTCCATCAATAGTTTAAAGGATAAGAAAATGTGGTCTATACTCGCCCACATACGTGATGGAATATTATGTGACCATAAAATGGATGAAATCCTGTCATTTGCAGGAACACGGATGGAAGTAAAGGACCATTACATTATTTGCAATAAGCCATACACCAAAAGACAAATAATGCATATTCTCATATATTTGTAGAAACTAAAATGTCAACCTCATAAATTAACAAAATAAAATAGTGGTCACTAGAGACTAGGAAAGGCAGGGGGAAGAGAAAATTTAGATAAGGGAGATAAGGAACACCAAAATGGGAAGAATTTGTTCTGGTTTTTCTATAGTATAGTAGCTATTTTCTATCACAATGATATACTTCAGGATAACTAGGAAAGAGTATAAAAGTTCCCAACACACAGAAGGGATTGAGGCTCAAGATTGAAATGCTTATTACCTTGATTTGATCATTACATGTTGCTCGTGTTGAATTATCATATTGTTCTCATAACTACGTACTAGTATTATGTCTCAAAAACACACAAAGAACTTGGTAATGGATGCTTTGAAGATTCAAGAAAGATCAGGCAGCTTTCCAAGCCCTCTCTGATGCCACACTTAACACTGAGCTTACCTCCTCTCTAATACCAGTTTTGTTTCTCCAACTCAGGTGTATAGTTCTGTCCATTCAACAGGCCACCATATGCAATTTAATTGTATCAATTTTAAAGAGTTTATTCAAATCACACATCTCAGCAATCTTGGCATTGGCTATCCCAGAGCATTTCCAGGGGATTCAACCACTTCCTCCTCTGGTAACGCTGGATTGAAAAGCTTGAGATCAGTCTGTCTATTAAAGTTCTAGATGATATGGATTCCATTAGACTGGACTCTGTTGGAGTTCAATGATGTGATCTCAAAGTTATCAAAAATCTGCACTTCCCAGGAGTCTCCTTGAAGACTAAACACTTCAGGACAAGGAAACAATTAACCATCTGTGAAAATGACTTGAAATGGCCATGACTAAAGATCTATTGAGATTTCATTACAATAAAGATGTAGTTGAAGTGGGACACAGTGGCACACACCTGTAATCCCAACAGCTCAGGAGGCTGAGGCAGGAGGATCTTGAGTTCAAAGCCAACCTGAGCAATGGCGAGGTGCTAAGCAACTCAGTGAGACCCTGTCTCTAAATAAGTACAAAATAGGGCTGGGGATGTGGCTCAGTGGTCAAGTGCCCCATGAGTTCAATCCCCAGTACCTCCCCACAAAAAAGATGCAGTTGACAAGGAAACTCAATCATTTCCTCCCAACACTGAAACCGTAACTAGAACTGTAACCAAAGTTGTTATCCCAGGACTATTAGAATCTCATGAATTTTTACAATTTTGTATCCATTAATACATCCATAGAAATACAATGAAGATCCAGTGTCACTTATTTGACAAGCTTCCCACACAATTTAACATTTTAAACAGGCTTCACTCTCCTTCAGATGCTCTAGGGACTCTTCTGGAATATCCCAAAGTTAGTTCAAGGTCAAACAAACTTAGAATTATTTTTTATTCTTTTAAAAAATATTTGCATTTGCTCTTTTTTGTTATACATGATATCAGAATGTATTTTGACATATCATATATACATGGGGATAACTTCCCATTTGTGTGGTTGTACATGATGTGGAGTTATACTGGTTTTGAATTCATATGTGAACATAGGCAAGTTATGTCCCATTGATTCTACACTTTTCCCCATTCCCATCCCCCCTCCCTTGCCCCCACTCCACCCTGCCCAATTCAGTGAATCTCCTCTACTCTCTCCTCCAACCCTACTGTGAGTCAGCATCTGCACATCAAAGAAAACATTGAGCTTTTGGTTTTGGGGGATTGGCTTATTTCACTTAGCATTATAGTCTCCAGTTCCATCCATTTACTGGTAAATACCATAATTTCATTCTTCTTTAAGGCAGAGTAATATTTCATTGTGTATATGTATCACATTTTCTTTATCCATTTCTCTGTGAAATGGTACCTAGGTTGGTCCCATAGTTTAGCTATTATGAATTGAGCTGCTATAAACATTGTTGTGGCTGTGTCATTATAGTATGATGATTTTAAGTCCTTTTCGTTTATACTGAGTAGTAGGATAACTGGGTCAAATGGTGATTCTGTTCCAAGTTTAGAATTTGATTTTAGAAAATTTGTCAGAAATAAAGCTTCAAAATTCTTGATCAAAATAAGAACATGGAGTTTGGGGTTTAGCTCAGTGGCAGATCGCTTGCCTAGCATGCATAAAATCCTAAGTTTGATTAAATAAATAAATAAATTCCTTTCTCATTTTTAGTGAGCTTGTCAAAATTCCTTTAAAAGTATTTATCTTTCACGAATTTTCTACAACCTTCTTATAATCCTCCAGTTATTTGTCCTGCATTTGTTCCCTTTTTGTTTTTAATAACTATTCTACTTTAAGTCAAAACATATTTTTTCTTAAACACATTTTTCATACTTTATAGTTTCACCCACCAAAAACACATCTTATTTCTTTGTAAAAGAAGGTGTTGTTTCTGGTGTTAATGACCATTGAGACTTAAAATAACTCTTAGTAATCTTAATTTCTAATGAAACCTTAGAAAGCAATTTTGAACTGTTTTGTATCACAGTTTTGTAGATTAGCCCCCTTTTGTTTTCTTTAGAAATAGACTTTTTAAAATATATAGTACAATTCTTTTCAAGTCTAGGAACACACCCAAACAGACAGAGTTCCCTACATGTGAAAACAAAATGTTTCCCTAGCAGAATTTCTTACCTGACATTAAACTATAAGACCAGCATTATTTTTGGTACTAAAGTCAACAAAATAAGGAGTTCTCACAAAGAGTTAAACTCAACCATTCATCTATTTGCAAGCGAGTGGGCAATTCTTTTTTCCTCATCATGTTTGACATTACTAATTTTTTGTATTTCTTACATGTACCCTGAGTGAGTCAGTTCCTTATATCACACTCCGTGAGGGAAGGAACTGCATCTACTTTGTTTGCCATTATATCCTTTGTTCGTCCTTGTAGAAAGGAAACACAAATGGCTACATGTCGGTTGGATGGATGTATCTTGCTACTGAGTGTTAAGACACCCCACATCTCTCAATGAGAGCAACCAATGGCTGTTTTCTCTTCAGAACAATGTCTAGCAGCCTACCCCAATCAGTAGAGTTAACCAGGAAATGCTCCGCAGTTAGAATCAAGTTTATCCTGACTTCAGAATCTCCTCCTCCAACACATTAAAGTCAGAATGGTGGAGGAACAAATTTTAGTTTTCAGCTTACTTGACGATGACTTGTATTTCGTAAATACCTGCCACTTAATTCACTCCAACACAACACCAAGCCTTCGAGTGACTGAACTAGTTGTGAAATTATGACTAGTTCATCCACAAACTTCCATCCCACTTACAGTTACCCAGTTTACTCATTCTTACAATTATGCTTAAATTGTTCTCTAAACAAAGACAGTCATTGAAAGAGTCCAGAAAATACTACCCCCAGAGTCTGTTGCTTTAGTATGTTACTTTAAGTTGAAGGGAATTGGTAAACACCAATATGCAAGATGTATCAGAATTCCTGTCATTTAAAGACAGATCCTCCATCCTCTGAAGATTAATCCATCAGGGGAGAGATTCCCCCATACCCAGACAGACCTGTCACAAACCATTGCCTGTTCTTTGAAAGGCCTGTTCATTTCTCTTATTAACCATTTACTCTGAGGTTTTTTCCTTCATTTCACACATTTCAGCAAGGGGTTGATGTCTAGGACCATAACCTTTTTCTTCACTGAGTTGCCTGATTATTAGCCTAAATGATTGTTGGCTAGGATGCTCACTGTAACCAGATTTCAAGCCTAAATATCATCATCTGTTGAAATGAAGAAAAGAAAAACTAAGTTGGCTAGGCTACCCTGTGTCTGTGTGTTCTTGTGGGAAAGTTACTCTCCTGAGGTCTGGTTTATATAACTATAAAAAGGGAAACTACAACTAAATGATGTCCATCCTACTAAGGTGGACAGTAACCTTAAGTTGCAATCTCACTAACAATTAATGGGAACCTCACGCCTGTCAGGAGAAGGGACACAGCAGGAATTAACAAAGACCGAGAGGAGAGCTGAGACCAGCAGCTGTCTTCCCAAGAACAGAGTTGGCCCTGGGGTCATACCCACTTGGGTATGAGGGGCCCTAGGAAAACACATTTTGGAGGCCCCTGTCCATATAAATAATTTTATTAAGTGTGGAGGTTCTTTGTGGGGTCTAGGCACAATTTCTCTGTGCTCTTTATTGACAAGGGCACATTCCTGGGTAAGGTCTCATCTCTGGAGAATCAAGGACAGTTCCATCAGTAGTCACAATGCCAAGGCTCTTGGGAACCTGTTTGCACTGAGACAATGTAGATCCTGGACCATTTATGTAATGCTGGCTGAACCACACGCCTGAGTACAGCATCCACCTGTTGCCCACGTATTATGGGTTGGATTGCACATCCCATCCCGTTGTGTTGGAGTCCTAAGCCCTAGTTCCAAAGAATGTAGCCTTATTTGGAAATGCAGCCTTTCCAAGTTAAAAGTTAGTGTGGGTCCTAATCTGGTATCACTGGTGTCCTTATAAAAAGGGGAAAGTTGGAAGCAGACTGACACATAGGGAGAACTCCAGGTGTGCACAGGATGCTCTACTTAGCTCTGTGACCTTGAGTCAATTACTTTCTCTGGACTTCAGTTTCCTAATGTAGAAAAGCAAGAGAAATAATCACTCCATTTAATACAGGGGCTAAGAGTAAACCGAATCACCTCAATGCCTGAGCCTGGACTCTGTCCTCCCTGACTGTCTGTGAAATCTTGGTACTTTATCTGGACTTTCTGGGTCTTGGTGGTTTCCTCATCTATAAAGTAAGGATAACAATAGCATCAATGTAATATGGTTTGTAGGGATTTGATAGTACAATAAAGAATCCAACATAGCACATAGTAAGCACTCACTTAAAAATGTTAGTGATAGTCTATTGTTATGTTGGTCAGGATTGTGGGATTGTAGACTCCACACAGGAACTCTACACAGTACCTGGCACATGTTAAACATGGAAAGGTTAGCCTGAGAGAGTCTCTCAATCTATCTCTCTGCTCCAACCCAGTTTATCTACACAATAGGCTGGAGAGGAAGATCAGGCCAGATTGTACTATCAGGTTATCATGGACCAAATAGGAGACTGTGGATTGGCCACATGACATCTGGTTTCCCACATAGCTGAATGAAGATTCTGAGACCCCTTCCTACCCTGTGTTTAGTCCATTTTTGTTGCCATATCAAAATACCTGAGGCTATATGTTATATAAATAAAAGGGGTTTATTTAGCTTACAGTTTGGGAGGCTGAGAGTCCAAGATCAAGCAGTTCCTCCTGCTTGAGTCTTGTGAGGACTCAATGGTAGAAGGCATCACAATGATGGGAACACATGCAGAAGAGATCACCTGGAGAGACAGGGGACAAGAGGGATTCTCAGGCCAGGCTCGCTCTTTCTGAAACAGCTGTTGGAAGAATTAACTGGGAGCTCTTTTTAAAATAACTCACTCTTGCAGGAACTAACTTGGGGCCCACAAGAACTACATTAATCCTTTGAAAGGATGGAGACTCCAATGACCTAATTACCTTTCATTAGGCCCCGCCTCTTAAAGGTCCCACCACCTCAACATAGCCACAATGGGGACTCAACTTCTAGCACACAAACCTCTGGGAGACGTACTCAAATCACATTCAAACCATATCACCCTGACAATCCACATTTCATTCTATTGCCTCCTCCTGTCATGAATACAAAAAGCCAAACCTGGATACACAACCCTTCAAAAACTAACAGCTCTCAAAGTGAGCTTCACAGGGAAGATAATCAGAAAAGACAAAATAAGTGAGAGGAAAGTAATCGGAGAGCAGAAGGAAATGTCAGAAATGACAGCAAGGAGAGAAAAGCATCTATAATGTGCTAGAGAAGGTAACGGGATGAGAGGGGATGAGGATGAAGACGGGGGAAACCCACAAGACAGCCCGACAGAGGGAGTGGAAATGGGAAGGATAACGAGAAGTGAGCAGCACGTGGCCTGCAGACTGAGGAAGGGGCAGTTGGATCCAGAAGCCCTGGCATCTCCAACCTTGGTCTGCATGTCCTGTCCTGCCCAGGAGATCCCATCAAGCCCCCTGCCCTGACCCTCCAAGGTCCCAGAGACAGGTCATGAAGGCCCTTGGCACTGTGAGAGGAAACCTGTGAGACGGGCCTGGGCTCAGCCGCACAGAAGGAGATGAAGATGCTGATCCACACCTGCACATGGGGAAACTGAGGCTCTGCTTCCCCAAGAGGCACATGAGGGAGAAGAAGTCTGGAAACAGGGCTTGGTGTGGTTCTTGACATCCAGACCTTCCCCCAAAAGTCTCTCCCTGCTTCTCTCTTTCTTTTCTGACATTGAGAATAAATAATATGAGCAAATACAAAATGCCAGGCATGGTTCCAAAGGCATGTCAACATATTGATGCATGGAATCCTCCCCACAGCCCGGTGAAATAGATGACGAACATCTTCATTCCAGGGAGCAGAAAATGGAGATAGAGATGAAGTAACTGCCTAAGGTCACTCAGCCGGTGCCAGGCTGCTCCCTGAGCCCCAGTCTACTTCAGCGATCTTTTCCTGGGGACATAGCCCTTTTGCTTGATTATTGTTTTTTTTAAAGTATTCTATTAGCAGCTAATTTATTTTATACCATCATAAACGGCTACTCCTTGAAGGATAGGGAAACAGGATTTCTGTGCCTCTGTCATTTAGGACGTTTACTTGATTGAGATTTAATGAGCAGAAATTAAAAAAAAATGCTTTTAGTGTCTATACATTATCAGGTACTATATATTCAAAACAGGATACTCAAAAGTCAAACATCTGCTAAGATACATTAATTTGTGTGGGGAATGTTATTGCTGGTTCTGACATAAATTTACTGACAAAAATCCATCATTCCATATTTACAAATTGGTTTGACATTCTGTGCAAGAGCCCCCCCCCCCATCCCCTGAATTGATGGAATATATTATGCGGTATCAGTGGGCTAAAACACCATTAACACAAGGCAGCTATGAATTGTAGCAGAGCCCTGGGTACAATGATAATGTCATCAGAGCAGTTTCTGCTTGTTGATGGAAGAATTTATATTGGCAACCTGTTGTCCTTCATGATCGCCTCCTGCTCTGCCAGCTGAGGACCCCTTTGTTCCCACCCCAACCAGCTCCAACTTGCTTCTCCCTTATGAGGAATGGGATTTCAAATCACACCGGTGACACTGTGACAACTGTGTCTACGCTGTAATCAGTCCACCAAAACAGGCAAGTTCATGACAAGTGGAGGCCACCCTCAAATCACCTCCAAATGGCAGGGCCAGGCCAGGAGGAGATGGCTCCCACTCTGGGAGTGCATGCCCTGTGCTCTGAAGGGACACAGCCGTATGTCTTGGACCAGACATATGCTGCATCTTTGGTCTGGCTTTGTGGTCTGCAGCCTGTCTCAACATCCCTGCAGAGAGTGCCAGGCAGCCCGTGGAGTGTCAAAGAGGAAGCCCATGCCTGTTCTCGCCTTCCTACACACAGAGATGAATGGATTTCTGACGAGGAAGGCTCGGGGAATAGGTCCTGAGCCTCTGCTTTCTGGAGTCCTCACTTTGCTGGGAAGATTGAAGAGGCTTGACATTTTCTCCATGTAGACCATAAGGCCCAGGCTGCTGTGCACACAGCAGGGCACTAGGTGACCATTTTGGAGTCTGCAAGGAGCCTGGGATTGTTGGCTCTAGGGAGGAGCAGCAGACTTCCTAATTCTGCCAACTTAATTAATTGAGGGAACAAAGGGAGATATGTTGTTTGGGATCAAATTTTTTTTATATTATTAACAGGATTTGCCTTGAATTACTTACTCCAGATATGGAAATGTCAATGCTTTGGTTGGTACAGTGGAGACATGGTGATGATTCATTGGCAAAATCCTAGAATAGGGCACAGAGCAACATAGGTGGCTATAGAAATGGTTCTCTTTGAGTAGCTGACATTTTCTGCTAGAAAAGTTAGGAGATTAGTACAAGAGAGAGGGAAAGAGGGAGGGAGACCTTACATTCATTTCCATTATAATATTTAAACACTACAGTTGACAACAACCACTTCCATGTGTTAAGTACTTATTAAGTGTTTTTCATCCTGGATCAGTTAGAATGTTTTAGGTTGCAAACAACAGGTGGGTTAGGCTGCCCGGGTCATCATAACTATGACCTGACATTGCTAAACACAGGTCTATAGTCTTTACTCTGCCAGTAACTCTCTCCCATCTCAGGAACAATTACCAGAAATATATAACTTCACTCTCCAAATTAGGACTGACATCGAGTACAACATCGAGTGCCATTCACAATAAGAGCCTTGTGAATAAATCCCCTGGAGTTACGGGGTTCTTGGGCAGGGTGGTCCTACATAGCAGCCTTGATCCTTATTTGTGTTGGTCCTGGAGGAAAGAGGAAAGAAAATGTGCTTCTACCTTTCTCATAACCTCATTTTTCTTGACTTAAGGGAATTCTATTAAATTAGTTATGCTGGTTTTGATTTATTTCCTCTCAGTTCCAGTTTCATTGCCTGCTCTGAAAAAAAAACGTAGTTGGGCCCTGTAAATATTCTTCCTTTGCCAACTGGCACAGTGTTACTCTTTGCCAGGAGAAGACACTGGAATATTGCTGGCAGGAATTTTCTGTCTCTGGGCTGGATCTCTCCTGAGGCTCCCCTAACATGTCATCTTTCCAACACTAGCCTCTATCATGTCCAATGACCAACAGGATAGTTCTCACCCGCAAGTTCTAAGACTTATCTCCTCTTTGTGGATGACTTCTTCGTGCTCAAAGGGCAGAGGCTGACACTTTGGCCAAACACAGAAATCTCCAGTGTTTAAAGGTCAAAAAAGTTTTTAGCCTTTTAATTTTACTCCTCCACCTGTTTAGTAGGTGAGAAAACTAAGGCCTGAGAATCTGAAGGCCTGTGAGCGAGCTCACCCCAAATTCTGTAGAGTTCATACAAGGTGGGGGCCTGGTGTTGCTCACAGCAACTGAAGAGACGCTTAACAATGTCCTTGACGCAGGTTAACCTATGACCTTTGGACAATCATAAGATGTATGCACCCCCGCCATGTTCTAGAGAATGTATTACCCTAACCCAACTTTAAATACATCAAAATTAAAATAATATCTTAAAAATTTAAAAGCCACAGTTTAGTTGGCAGACACAGAGCCCCAGAGACTTATAATGGCCTCAGGTTTGAGTAGCCTCATTTTCAAGGGTGCCTCCCCTGCTCCTCTGCTCATCTGCCATCCAGGCTGTGCACACAGGGACATTGGGGATATATTTCTGACCAACTGGTAAAGTAGTGTTGGATTCATAACCTTGATAGGAAGAGCTGATAAAGTGAGCTTAGTGTGGGTCTACAGACTGAAAAGTGGCAACTTGGAGATCTCACATGGTGTACAGGAGTTCTCTGTGTTTTCACATCATAACAACATTCATAGTTAATATCTGATGAGCCCTCACTCCCAGTCCAGCGCTATTCTAACTACCCTTCAGATATGAGGGAGGAGCAACAGAATTGCTTGCTGGATCCTACGCCAGCACATTTGTTTTATTTTGATGCTATTGCTGCTATAATAAATTACCACAAACTTAGTAACTTCGAGCAACCCCCATTTTTTGTTTACAGTTCCTGTGGTTGCAAAATGCAGACACAGTGTGGTTCAGCTGGTACTTTGCTTAAGGCCTCCCGAGGCCAAAATCAAGGTGTCAGCAGGGCCTTCACCTTACCTGGGAGGCTCTAAGGAAGAAACCATTTTCAGAATAGTTGGGGCTATTAACTAGTTTGGTTCTATGTGGTAGCAGAGTTGTTTCTTTGCTGGGTCTTGGTAAGAAATGGATTGTTCTTAGAGTCTAGAGGTCATTTACATTGCCTGGCCTCAGGTCTTTCAAAGCCAGCATCTGCAAATCAAAACCTGTCAACCTTTTTGATCCAGACCTCAACCTCCTCTATTCTTTCTTCTTTCACCAAATCTCTCTTGACTCCAATCAGAGAACTCTCTCTGCTTTTAAAGACCCAAGTGATCAGATTGGGCCCATCTGAAAAATCCAGGAAAACCTCCCTATTTTAAAGTCAACTGATGAGTCATTTAATTGCATCCGAGCATTCCATTATAGCAGAACCTACATTCATTCTTGATTGGATAACTAGAGATGGGAATCTCGAGGGTCATCTTTCAAATCAGGTTGACCTAACCTGGCAAGGGGCTAACTGGAACTGATGGTCCCTTATCCCCATAGAAGAAAGAAGCCACTATTCAAGGTCTCAGTTCACTACAAGGTCTCAGGGGCCATTAGAACTGGTGGCAGCCCCCTTAGGCAGCTCATTCACCATCCTCCCCTCTGCCACATGTTCCCACCATGATGTGCTGCCTCACCACAGACCCAAATGCAGTGGGGCCAACTAACCAGGATGAGCCAAAATAAACCTTTCCTCTTTTTAAATTTGTTTATCTCAGGCATTTGTTGCTATAATGGAAAACTGACAAATACAACTCTTAATCTCGATTCCCCCGAAGTTAACATTTGCCTGTCACTTTATTTTCAATCTCTCTTTCTTTCCCTCTCAAGCCCAAGTTTGTGCCTTTCAAGAGTTTTTAGATTTTCTTCTTATGTCTACTCTGAGGTATTTTATCTTTGTTTTTATTGTAAATAGTTCTGCCATATTCCTTCTAACTAGTTAATGAAGACTTTACCTCTGTATGTAGTTTCATATTCTACTACTTTATGGAGCTTTTGTTTATCATTTGATTTATTGTTAATATTGGTTCTCTAAGGTTTTTTAGGAATTTTATGTATTGTCTGAAAATAGAGATAACTTTACTTCTTTTTCAGTTCATCTGCTTTTCATTTATTTCCCTTATGTAATAGTATGGGCTAATAGGTCCACTTCATTATTGAAGAGTAATATAGATATAGTGAGCTTCCTTGAAATATTCTTTCTGTTGATGGAAATTTCTCTAATTTTCCTTCATGTAAAATACTACCTTTAGGATCAAGAACACAATTTGGTGTGTGTGTGTGGGGGTGTTAAAAAAAATAAATCAGGAATAGATATTGATTTTGCAGCATCTATAATTGTTATATGGATTTTCTCCTTAAATTTATTAACATATATATTCGATTAATGGATTTTCTATTATTGAATCAAACTTGCATTCCTGAAATAAGCTCCATTTTATCTCACTTGTTTAAATGAGGTATATGATTTGGAATGATAATTTACCTAGAAAATGTACAACAATATTTTTAAATGATATATTTTATTTTCTCACTTTTGAAAGTTTAAAATGCCAATGTTATACTTGTTTCATAAAGTGAATTAGGAAGTCGTCCTTTTTTATTGCTCTCAGGCATTTGTTAAGACAATTAAGAAAATTTGGGAATATTCAGCCTTTGAAGATTTGGCAGAATGGTCCTAGGAAGCCATACAGGTCTAATTCCTTCTTTTCTGTCTTTCTTTTTCCCCGCCTATTGCTTATTTATTTATTTAATTTTTGTGCAACAGGGGCTGGGGATGTGGCTCAAGTGGTAGCGCGCTCGCCTGGCATGCGTGCGGCCCGGGTTCGATCCTCAGCACCACATACAAACAAAGATGTTGTGTCCGCAGAAAACTAAAATAAAATGAATAAAAAATTTTAAAAAAATAAAGAATTATTACTAATTCTTTAAAAAATTTTTTTTTCTGCAACAGTTCCTGGACAGCTTTCTTTCTTTCTGATACAGAAATCAGTCTGTTTCTGTATTTTCTAATAGGATCAATTTTGGTAAATTGTGGGTTTTTTTAGAAAATTATCCATTCAACTAACTTTTCAAATATAATTGCAGAGAAGCCTGGAATCTCATGGTATTTTAGTTTCTTCTGTGTCAGGTTATTTCCCATTTGCCATTTCTTAGTTTATATATTTGTGCTTTCTATGCCTCTAATTTTATTTTCCTTTCTAGGTTAGCTAGTGATTTCTCTATTTTGTTGCTCTTAAAATAGATATTGATTTATTGATCATTAATTATCTTATCAGTTTCTGAAGGCTCCTGTAACAGAGTACTACAAGCTGGATAATTAAAACAATGGGAACTCATTCTCTCATAGTTTTTAGAAGCCGGAAATTTGGTATCAACTATTACATATTATTTTGTGAAAAACACCACGTTATGTTGATACTGATTTCTTTTTTCACATGTTTCCTTTACTGTGTGGTTTATAATTTTCTTTTGGTTCTTAGGAAAGTTTAAATTCTGTTTCAGTGATTATCTTTGTTAATTTTGATCTTTTACCTTATGGGTTGTTAGTTTTTAATTGTATCTTTTATCCCCTCATCTAGGCACCAAATTGTAATTTACCTACATCCTGGCATTAATCTCAAAGAGAAGAAAAAGGTTTGAAACTGACCAAGGGTAAGGAAACACAGTGTTACTTCTTCAACTGTTTTTCTCCACATCCCTAAAAAGCATCTTTTCTACCTATAAATGGGCCCAAATAAGCACACATGCACACACATTCACACACACACACACACACACACAAGCTTAAACTATGCTTTTATTCTCCTGAGATCTCCCTTAACTTCCTTTCTAGAGCAAGGATCACTAGTAAATTCTGCGTCTCTGTCCACATGGGGCATGTGGAGATGTGCCAGGGATTGGAGCTCGAACCATGGCCACCAAGGCTGGTCTCCACAAGTGTGAGCACCACTGGAGGACAGAGTCAACCTTCCCCAGAGGCGCCTGGATCATTGTCCTTACTAGAGAATATGATTCCTCACAGAGACTACCTGAGCTGATGGATGGATGAAGTATGAGACGGAATATAAGGCTCTGTAAACATGTCATTTGGGGAACCATGGTGGTATCCATTAGGTGCAAAGTTTAGTGTGTGTAGATCACCATGAGGGACAGTCTAGCCTTCCTTTGTCCTCCATGTGGTGTGGGCTTCTCTGCCTCCTCTCCCATTTCCTCCAAGAAAACTGCAAAGTGTAGGATTGCCAGGGGAGGGAGAAAAGGAAATCTTCAATATGGAAGCTCTTTTCTCTCTCCTCTGCAGTTTTTCTGTGGCTCTGAAGATTTCTTTTGTGCAAAAAAACAAAAAGGAAAAAAAAGGCTTTCATCTGCCAAGATTTTTACTTATCACATATGAAAGGGTATAGTCTTCTCCAGATTTTGAAATGCCTTAAATCGGGTATCAAAGAGTCCAAGGCCCATTAATCTAAATTGCTTTAACACTTCGAGAAGAATAAAAGGCACTTTCTAAAATCTGCAAATGAGAGTAACCTACAAAATTACAGATTAAATGCTGGGGGAAAAAAACACCTTAAGTTCTCACTTGAAACAAGCATCTTTAAAGGAAAAGCGATATTACTTCAATATTTTAAAATCATGTTTTGAAATAGATGAGAAAAAGACAGATATGTACTTACACCCAATGGAGAGGGACGGGGGAGAAATCTACTTCAGCTAAAAACTAGTTCTCATTAAATTTCATTCAATAAAACTTACCAAGGAGGGATCAGCTCTGTAAAGAGGTTATTCTTACAACCTTTGCAGAAGCCCTTATACATGAATCTAAATTTCTAAGT
Source organism: Marmota flaviventris (assembly GCF_047511675.1). Lineage (NCBI taxonomy): Eukaryota > Metazoa > Chordata > Mammalia > Rodentia > Sciuridae > Marmota > Marmota flaviventris. The sequence continues at coordinate 57,876,193 of NC_092513.1, forward strand.
CATTTTTTTTTCCTCTTGGAAAAAGATCCACAGTTCTCAGAGTGTAGAGCTGAATTTTCGTTACAATTGGTAGATAAGAGGTCATCTTACGTTTCAGTCTCTCCCATTTAAATTTATTCACCAGTACTCAGTAAAAATAGAATGCAAGATCTGTAATATTTGATAGTCTTGATTTTGCCGCCCCAACCAAGATGGCAAAACCATAATAATGTAATAAAACCTTAAATTTATATCCCATATATCTCTAAGGAACTAATAGAATTTTTCCAGGCAATTTTGAAATCTGATTAATCCCATCATCATCCTTCACAGGCAGGCACTGAAGAGATAGGGGTCTTGGCACAAGCCCTTTCTGCTAACCAGAGATCACGTCTGTCTCCAGCACTGGAAGCTTCCCATGAGACCCTCTTTCCTCTCTAACTTAATTCTGCACTGAGCTGTGGTACTCTGACCCGCCGGGAGGGTCAGGCTTTCTCCTGGAGATAATCTTTTATTTTTTCTCCCTAACTTCCTTATATTATGCAGGTAAAACAGGCCAATGTAGAAAACCAGGATATTTAAAAACCCATTATATTATGGGTTATAGAAAATAGTTCATAATACCATGACCAAGACTGAATGCTAAATGCTGTTATCATTTTAGTACCCATCCATCCAATCAGGCTGCTTTTCATGTGTAGAGTCATAAAAATAGATGGAATCCTACTATATTTACATTTTACATACACACACACACACACACACACACGGAGCTGTTTCCTTAGTATCCTCAGGGAATTGGTTCTTGGACACACCTGCAATACTAAACTCTGTGGATGCCCCAGTCTCAAATAAAATGGCAGAGTATTTGCATATAAACTACACACATTCTTTTGTATACTTTCCATCATCTCTAGATTACTTATAATACCTAATACAGTGTAAGTGCTATGTAAATAAATAGATGCCATACTGTATCATTTAGGAATAATGATAAAAAAATTGTAGATATTCACTATGGATGCATTTTTTCCCAAATATATTTGATCTACAGTAGGTTGAATCCACAGAATAGAAAGCCAAAGTTTCAGAGGGCAAACTGTATAACACACACACATATATATACATGTACCTTTACCCACATACATACTTCAACACTTACCAATAGCTTCAGAGATTTTCATTTTTTACAGTATCAAACTTTTTCAGCTGAAAATTATTTTCAAATATTTGTCATTATAAAGTGTTAATGAAATATATATATATATAGTATATATATTTATATATATATATATATATTTATATATATTTATATATATATAATGAAATATATATATATATATATATATATATATATATATAGTCTTTTAAAGTTCCTTTTTAAATATTTTTACATCCCCCAGCCCTTCCTTTATTTTTTATTTTTTTTACTTTGAGGCAGGTTTTCATTAAATCACTAGGTCTGGTCTTTAACTTAGAATTCTCCTGTGTTAGCCTCCCAAATAGTTGGAAATAAGGCATGTGCCACCATGGCTGGCCACATTTATAGTTTTTAAAGACTTTAATTAAATTTTACTTTTAATTGTTTAATTTTTTTTGTTTTCTCTTCTCCTTCAATGTTCCCTCTGTACCTCCATTATAATCAAAATTATTGGCTTGATTTCTGTCTTTCTACACACTTGTCTATGTGTGGGAAAACACATACGCCAGTACAAAGTGAAGATCACAAGTTAAGAGCATCATTAATAGAATTAAATAGGGTATGCTTGGCCAAAAGCAACAGAGATCCCAATGAACACTTAGTTCAAGAGGAATGTTTGGTGAGAGAGAATTCATAAAGATTACAAGTAATTATAATTCTTTTTTTTAAAAAAGACCAGGACACATATGAAAAAGAAGATTGGAAACAAAGCTCTGGGGTGGGCTCCACAGCCCTAAGGTGTCATGGGGACTTGGTGCTTTTTCTGTCTCTTGGCTGTAATTTTAGTTTCTTTTTGTCTTCATGAGTGTTGCCTCATGTTCACGGAAGACCACTCTAGCCCAGGCACATGAAAGGTGGGAGGAAGGAGTGGCCCTTGGAGTAGAACACCAAGCTCTTCCATCACAGATTTCCCCTTCATCTCATTGACCAGAACTAGGGCCACTCGCAGTGCCAAAGTACATACATTGGTATTTTCTGCCTTCACTGAGCAAAAGTGGCCCTAGGAAAACAAATAGGAAGTGGCCATGATGTTAGGTTACCATGGTTTCTGTGAGAACAACAAACCAGAGTGTACAAAATGGGTTTAAAAAACAATACAAAATAAAAAATAGGGCTGGGTTGTGGCTCACTGGTAAAGCATTTGCCTTGCACATGCAAGACCCTGGGTTTGATCCTCAGCACCACCTAAAAAACAAACAAATAAACAAATAGAATAAAGGTATTGTGTCCAACTACAACTAATATATATATATATTTAAATCAAAAACAATTCCCTCTCTGGAATGATGCTGGCTTTGAGGCCCCAAAATTCACTTTTCCTACTCCAAGGTTCCAGAGAGACTGTGAGAGTGACTGTCTTCAGACTTTCTTCAGGTGTTTGAACAATCCAGTCTGTTTGTGTAAAACCTCTGGGATTTGGAATGAAATTTGGCCCAAATGCAAATGCACATCACATCTGATGTGATAACTTGCCTCTGGATGTCTTGTCCCCAAGTTCCTTTGTTCTTCCTGCAATAAGTATTTCTCTATTGCATAGGTGAAATTTGTCCACTTGTCACATAAAAAGTCGAGGTGAACTTTTGGTCTTTTTAAATCCCTTCTGTCAATTGTTATGAATAGACATAGGGTTGCTGCCCTCATGAAAGACATAACATACAGTGTTAGGGTTTTCTCTGCCTTCCTTTTTCTATCTGCTGTTTGCCATGGTTATCTCCAGTCAGAGTCCCTTTGAACCATCCTGTTATGGATGAATTTGGACTTGCCCTCTATGGATGGGGCTGTAGTCAGTTTGATTTCTCAGCTAGGGCTCTGTGCTTTTCATAAAAGGCCATACACCTCCTTCATGCAGAATACTTTTTGAAGATGGTGGTTTCAATGACTTGATAATCTACAAATCTTTTATCTTTGTTTATATTACTATTATTCTAATATAATTCTGTGTTGAGTATCACTGTTTGGTGAGAGAGAATTCATAAAGATTACAAATAATTATAATTCTTTTTCTTAAAACATCAGGACACTAAAACTTTATTAATAATCCAAATGTAAAAACAAACATTTGATTCAAGAAAATGGTCAATTCATTTTATTCTCTGGAAAATCTGTAGAATGAATTATCAAGTTGACTTTTTTGTTTGTTTTTTACAAAAAACATTTTTAAAAATTTAAAATTTTTTTTATTATTCTAACTTGTTATATATGACAACAGAATGTATTACAATTCATATTACACATATAGAGCACCATTTTTCATATCTCTGGTTGAATACAAAGTACATTCACACCATTTGCGTCTTCATACATGTACTTTGGATAATGATGTCCGTCAAGCATGAATTTGACAATATGTGACACACAAATAAGATGACCTTCTCTGAACTGTGTTGGAAAATTGTATAAAGACAACACCATAACTATAGGGAAACTCTTTTCTTTATACTGTAAGATGGTTTCTGCAGGAAATCTATATCTGCAAAAATCCTGTTCTGGTATGCTTTAGCCAATGTTACAGTTTGGGTGTGAGATGTCCACTCAAAGCTGTTGTGTTCGTGCAGGAATGATCAGAGATAAAGTGACTGGACTGTAAGAGCTACCCAGTCAGCCCATCCTAATCTGAATGGACTGGATGGTAACTGGCTGGAAGAGGTAGGTCCCCGGGGACGTGCCCTGAAAGGATTTATTTGCCCTGTGGCCCGTTTTTATCTTTCTCTTTCTCTCTCCCCAGCTGTCATGAGGTGAGCAGCTCTCCTCCATCACGCCCACCATGGATGAAACCTCTGAAACTCTGAGCCCCAAGTAGACTCTTTTTCCTCTAAGTTGTTCATGTTGGGTATTTTGATCACAATGACCCAAAGCTAACTTACCCAGCCACTAAGAGGGCTCAAAGTTCACTCTTATTAGTTCATTCAAATTTTTTTAAAATTAAAAAAATATATAGTTGTAGATGGACAGAATGCCCTTATTTTATTTGTTTATCCTTATGTGATGCTGAACATGGAACCCAGGGCCCCATGCCAGGCAAGTACTCCACCACTAAGCCACAGCCTCAGCCTCACGAATCTTTTTTATTTTGATGAAAAGTTGCTTTCTGTGAAGAAAGAAATTTGCGTGCAGTGACCAAAACAATCTGCCCAGTAACCCAACCTACTTTCCATTAAGAGTTTCTTTGTTTTATTTTTAGATGGTGTCCACAAGTGGGATGGTTCTGAACATCTTATTTGGACTTATTTGTCTTTCATGTCCATTGCTGCGAAAGGGAGCTGTTTATGTTTGCTGTTGAAGAAGTTTGTGGAGAGAAGTTTTTCCTCACAGCCTTCTGATATGATTATAAATGCAGACATCTGATGTCCTTTTGGGAACAGAGAACAAAGCAAACACTCACCTGGATCAAGGTAATCAAGTGCTCTGCTGCCCCTAGAAAGCTTGTGTCCCTGTATCCTTCATAAAAGTCCAGAAGCTCCACCTTGTTTTGGTTTGAATCTATCCTCTTAGATTCATGTTGAAACTTAATCCTACAATTTATATGTTAATGGTATATGGAGGTGGAGCCACTGGGAGTCAATCCAGATTAGATTAAGTCATGAGGGCAGGGCCCTGGTGACGGCATTAGTGTTTTCAGAAGAAGAAGGAGAAGGAGAAGGAGACTTGAGCTAGCATGCTTACTCTGTTTTATCATGTGATATCCACTACCAAGATATAATGCCAGCGCCATGTTCTTTGACTTCCCAGGCTCCAGAACCATTACCCAAATATACTTCTATTCTTTCTAAATTATCTGTCTTTGGGCACGTTGTTATAGCAACAGAAAGGAGTCTAAGAAATCCCTCCTGCCCCTGGGCATGTATAGAGAAGACTGAAGACTAATGAGATTGCTGCTAAAATTACTCCTGGTGTAGTGGCAGCCAAATAGACCTCACCACCATTAGATCCTGGTGGTCTCAGAAGAATGCCTTGTAGATTGAGTAGCAGGACTTGCAACACCAGCTGTCATTTCTACTTATTTCTAATGATATTTCACACCAGGAAGAAGCTCTGCTATTAAGTTCCTCTCCTAGGTGACTGTTATTTAGACAGGATGACCGGTGACTTCTCCATCTTTCCAGCTGTTACTCTCAGACAAGTAGGTTCTCTTCTTCAATTGTTCATTATCTTAAGCCAGCTTCCCTGTCTCATACTCCTTGTCCTCCTCAGGCCCAAAGCAGAGACCTGTACAAGTCATCTTGTGACAGCTTCTTATTTGCTAAGAGAGAGGTAGGCTAGGGCCAGCCCTGAGGACCCAAGCAACAGTCAAAGGGAAGGAGGGAACTTCGACATTTAGAGACAAGGACAAACAGAAGATCTAAAAATATAGTTTTTAGAATAATTTATCAATCAACTAGATAATAATCTTGTGTAACATGAATTTAAAATGAGTTTCCATCATGGTAATCTCCTATTTCAATAAAAATTAGGAGAAAAATATTAAGTTGTGCAGTTCAATGCCCTCTTCCAAGGGTAGAAATCATTGAAATGTAAAGATTAGAGGAAAGGATTCCTATAGAGAAATGTTACTGGCATCACGAGAGAGAGAAGGAAGTTCTTCCCTCTCTCAAATTTAGTGAGAGGCTTCATGAAGAACCAACAGAAAGAACTTGGTCCCTGGGGATGCTCGTAGACTTGGGCAGGTGGGTGCTATATGAGGACATGTAACCAACAGATAAGTGGGGCTGAGGTCAAGCCCTTTTTCCTTACCAAGTTTTGCTCACCCTGTTAGGAGGCTGCACTGCTAGGAAGAAAGACATCTTGCACACGCTGGTACACACCCATGCACACAATTTATAGGATTATTATAAATCCTCCTGACACTAAAGATAAGAGTTGAGCTGCAGTGAGCAGTGAGTTGGACTCGGAAATTAATTGCCTGGGACCAGTGGTCAGATCTAGATGTGGGCCTGGTTTAGCTGTCCTGGGATCAGCTTAGGCTTCCCAAGGGCATGCTCTGGAGGGTTGAGGCATCCTGCAGGACCGTGGCCACTGCATGCACAGAGGAAGAGGAGCAGGCATGGGGAAAAAAGTCACATTGTCTTGGGACATTCGACTCTCACAAGTTTCATTCCTACACAAATGAATAGCTACACAAATGAACAGATGTGCATCACCACATAAAGCAACGAAGGAAAAACACAACATAACATTTTTCATCACATTAGCAAATTTCTGAAAACAGTAGTTCTCAAAGCTAGCAAGGGCCAGGGGGAACATGATATATAAGTGAGAGTTCCTACTATCTAAAACTTTTTGAAAAGCAATTTGGCAATAGATAACAAAAGCCTTACAAATATTAAAATCATTTAGCCCAGTAATTACTGTAATTACACTTGTAGGAGTCTATCCAGAGGAAATAAGAAATGAATATAAAGATGTGCCTTACATGTATAGAAAGAAAATTTTAAATGACCCAATGTCTAACATTAGTACAAAAAAATGTTTATTAATGTCTACTATTTAAGGAATTAAAATTATGTTTATGCAGTGTTTTTAAAACCTAAAACAAGATCAAATGGAGGAAAAAAGTGTAATTCTAACAATGCATAAAAGACTAGAATAAAATATACCAAAATATAAATGGTGGTTCTCTCTTAGAGGTGGAATTATGAGGGAACTATTCTTTTTTCCTTTACACCTTAATTTCTCCCAAAAGATATATGTTACTCTTCTAATCAAGTAAAAAAGAGAAAATGTCAGAGCAAAGGGCCTGATGAGCTGAATGCTGATGTTGATGAACGTTGTGGTGGGTGGGGTTTGTGGGCCAGCAGGTGGGCCTCTGGGATTTAACTTTACCTGATGGTGGTGGGTGGCTCTAAGCAGTCCAGATGCAGGCAGACTCCCTCAGGTATGCTATCCCTCCCTTAAATGTGCAGAGTTATCATCGCTCTTCTGGAACAGTCTTCTACAGCAGTGCTTCTCAGACTTTAATGCAGACCAATCACCTGGTGATCTTGTTAAAAGGCAGATTTAGGTTCAGAACACCTGGAGTAGATCCTGGAGATTCTGCTTGCCTCTCAAGCTAGTAGATGAGAAAGATGCTCCTGGGGACATAGCTTGCTGAGCCCCACATCTGGAGATGATCCATCTTTCCAGTCATTACTCTCAGACAAGTAGATCTGGGTGGGGTTTGCTAATTTGCATTCTAACCAGCAACTGGGTGATGCCAATGATTGAGGGTCACACATTGGGTAGTGCCTTGCAGGATTCAAGTCTCTAGTACTTGTCCAAGAGCAACAGCATCAGTGTCATCCAGAAACCCATAGATGATTAAACCCAGCCCCAGACCAATAAAATTAGAGTCTGCATTTTAACAAGATCCTTGGGTGATTTTATGCACATTAGCATTTGGTAAACTTTGATCTGGAAGACACTCCCAAAGAGCTGAGCAAGAACACTTCCAGATGATCGGGAGGTGTCCTGCTCCTCCCAAACCTCAATCACTGGACGAATGAGCTCTCCTCCTAAGCATGCTGAGCTGCTTCCTCATTCTTCCTGACATATTCAGGGTCATTATCCCACAGCTGATTACCTGCCAACAAGGAATGACCTTTGCTTTCAGTTCACTTCTCAGAGTGATGCTGACCATGTTGCTCAGGAGAAAAACATTTCAGTCACCATGCAAAAAACTTGGGATTCTTAGATCAATTCCTTAGATCAGAACCCCTTGCTTGGACAAGTGAGGTGACAAATGGAAACCATTTTTTCAGACAGGAAATACCTAGTGCCTGGTTGCAACAAGGAATTCTGGAAGCCACTAGGAAAGTTGTCAACTCCTGGAAAAAAATGTGCATTGTTTAGGATTCCTAGTTGTAGCAACTTTAGAAATGGGAGTGTAGAAGGGAATCTTATTCTTCTAAACTATCTGAAAGCAATACTGTGCTATGAAGAATTGAGTGTCATTTCACTGGAATGTTTTCCCTTAAAAAAATCCCCTCCTTATATCTTTTTAATATACCATAACTTTAGTAGAAAAAAAAATCCCTTCCCCAAGATGTTAGATTATTGGAAAAGAGAGAAAATGTTCTGTTTATTGATGACATTTTTATTTGCAAAGGTATTTTCCTTAGCCCTGGGCAGAATGAAATACACAACCTCAAGATTCTCTTAGCTTGACTTTAAATGCAGTGTAAGTTGTCATATTTCCTGCTAGTTGAAGTTGTGTTTTTTTTTTTTTTTAATTTGACAGGAGAATGGGGAAGGAGGCTATTCACCAATGGCTATTTAAAGTTTAGTGATTGCCTAGAAAGGGAAAAAAATGCTATTTTTCAGCAGTGAATATTTTTCACTCTGCTAAGAAATTACTGCAATTTGACACATGAAATCTGAAGCATAGATAAGTGTGATCTTGAAAAATTGTCTTTTGTTGGCTGGATAACAGGGAAAAAAAAAAGCTGTCAAGGCTATAGGCGTTTCCCCCTGGTTGGTGGGAATTTGGCCCATGCAGCAGAAAGCCATCTAGCACTTTCTCTGCATTGTTACAACAGGAGAAATGGGGCTGACGGCTAGAATGGCGCTCCCATTGTTGGTCATTGGCCATGGTCATTCTGCCCACAGAATGAGGCAAATAAATGATTATTCGTTCTTGAAAGAAATCATTTTGAATCATTTTAAATTTAAGATGAATTATGCATTCTGACATACTTAAAATTCCGTTTCTTTTTTTAAAAGACCAAAAATTACCCAATTAGTGGTCTTTCGGTTTTCATTCTTGAAAAGACTTCATTTGTCTTCTATGTCATATTTAACAAATTTGAATAATTATATTTTGCTTAAAGTTTTTGTTTACCAGTACAAATACTATGTACAAATCTCTGAATGTACCTTCAGGCTTTGATCACTTTTCCAGGCAATTTACTATCTTTTGAGAATACTAAAAAATCCATTATTCTCCAAAGGGGATTTGTCATAACAATTGTTGCCCTTATAAACCCTATCTAAGAGCAGAAGTAAATAATGAGAGAGGGACCTGGGATGGTCAAGATAACTCTTGGACAAGAAGGTACAGTACACAGTGTCTCATTTAATTAATTAATTAATTAATTAATTTATTTATTTAGTTAGTTGTAGATGGACACATTATCTTTATTTATTTATTTATTTTTACCTGGTGCTGAGGATCGAACCCAGGGCCTCAGATGTGAGAGGCAAGTGCTCTACCATTGAGCTTCAACTCCAGCCCCTCATTTAGTTTTTAAAAACCATGACAGAATATAAGTATATGTGTGAGTGGGGGAGAGAGTAATTTTTGTCTAGTTTTGCCTGCAGGAGTCATGAAATGGATTCAAAGTGCCAGCTGGAAACTGGCTGAGTGGGAAACAATGAAGAAATAGGCATTTTCCAGTGACGCAGGCCAGGAAAGCAGAAGGCTCAACCCTGTACCGACTCCTTGAAGAAGTGCTCTGAACTCTTAAAGGTGTTTAAACATCAGCATGCAAACCCCTCACAGACGCTTGCATCACCAACACAATGCCTTCTGGAGATAATAATGTCTGAGACAATCGGGAGCCTCTCCCTCCTATTTTTGATGTAATCAATAAATGTTCCTATGTACACCAAGAAGCTGACTTTATAAAGCTACTGGCTCCTTGTGGGAAGCTCTATCCAGGGACCCAGATAATGAGCAACGTAACTGACGTCTCTGTCTCTATTGTTTTTTTTTTTTTTTTTTGAGATAGAGGAATAAAAATATTCATTCATCTTTTGTAACTGAAGAAAAGCATATGAAATAAAACAAAGTTTAAAGGAATTTCCTATCTATGTTAGGATGGGTTAAGAGGGGAAAATAATTGACAATGGGAGGGAGAAATAAAGAGGAAAGACAAAAGAGAGAAAGAGCAAGCAGGGAGCCGAGGGACCCACAAATGCAGTCCAAGAAAAAGGAAGATAGACTCGTACATTAGAGGGATTGTCGGGATTTATTGTTTAAAAAAAAAAACAGTTTCAATGTAGGCTCTAAAGCTCAGAGCACAGATGGTATGAAAGTCTTATCTCCATCACGGAAAGATAGAAATGATTCTGACAGAGCCTTTGCAGAGCCGCAGCATCACTGTGAAAGCCTTTTCCAAGGCCCGGCTTGTTTGCAACACCCAGGATAAATGTGGCTGGTCCCTAGAAGGAATCTCAGTCCCCCCGGAATCAAGTGAGGAGATGCATTGGGTGGGGGATGGTTAGCGCCACAGTGTATAAGGTACAAAATGTTGAGCAAATGATCAAAAGGACATTTTTAATGCCTTTTCATTGATAAAATATCAGCATGCTTAGCTATTGCGACTGTGCCACTAAATAGTATCACTAGATGGATGTAAAGAAAATTGTATGAGAGTAAGATCCTTCCTTCTTTCAAGTGGCTTCTATATTCTTCTAAAAATAGATCCAGAGGTTCCAATTTCTGGATACAGATGAAGAAACTGCATATTCCCCACCTTATCAAGAACTCAAGTGAAGACTTTTAGGGGAGCATCCCCTGGAGGAGAAAGACAAGGACTGAACAGCTCATTTTGATGGTTCATTGACCCCACTATGATTTGGATATGAATTATCCCCCCCAAAATCTCCTGTTTTAAGAGATGTTCAGAAGTGGAATGATTGGATTTCAAGGGCTGAAACCTAATCAGCCCATCCTACTTTGAATGGATTAACTGGGAAGTAACTGTAGGGGGTGGGGGGTGTGGCTGAAGGAGGTGGGTCACTGGGGGTGTGCCCTGTGATGTGATGGTTCCTATTTCCTGAAGCCTCTTCTCTCTGCTTCCTGGCCACCGTGAATGAAGCCACACTACAACTTCTCCCTCCTGCCATGATATTCTGCCCCACCTTGAGCCCAGAGCAATGGAGTCAGCTGACATGGACTGAACCTCTGAAGCAGTAACCCAAAGTGAACTTGTCCTCCTCTACATTGTTCTTGTCAGCTATATTGGTCACTAAAAGCACACTAGCATGTGCCCAGAGTGTTTTGAAGTTCTGGAAAAGTATTACTAGGATCAGGGTCAGCCTAGGAAGCTGAAGGCTCCTGCAATGTTCCCTAGGGCTAATGTCCCTCTGGTCCTGCCTATTTACCAGCCCAAGCAGTCAGTCTGTTCTTCCATTTTCTTTCCTTTCTTTTCTTATTTTTTATTTTCTCTTTTTAGTACCGGAGACTGAACCCAGGGGCACTCAACCACTGGGCCATATTTCCAGCCCTATTTTTTTGTATTTTATGTAGAGATAGGGTCTCACTGAGTTGCTTAGCACCTCACTTTTGTTAAGGCTGGCTTTGAACTCTTGATCCTCCTGCCTCAGGCTCCTGAGCTGCTGGGATCACAGGCATGCACCATCACAGCCACTGTTCTTCCATTTTCCAAGGTCAAAGGACCCGTTTCCAGCTGAGGTCCAGAACATTCTAATAGAGACTCGTATTCCTTTACTGAAAGTCTTGGATGGGAGTGCTCAGTATACTATCAGTTTCAGGTGAAAAAAAAGCTCTGAGACCAGGCTTTCTGAGGGAATCCAGAAAGCAGGTGGGAAGGCACCTGGGCAGCAGATCCCTGGGGACACATTTTGCCTGCTTCCCCACTTCTTGGCAATTGTGTATTTTGGCCCAGTCTTTGCAGGGAACAGGGGCAGAGTGACTCGTTTCCAAGCAGGAACACCAGCAGTCAGAAAGATCTGCCTCCTGTCTCCATCCCCAGGACTCTGCCACCCAGACTTTAAGGCTTGCTGCTGTAATAGAAAAGAAACTTGGAACCCAAATGAGATTCCAGAGGTTGATCAGAAGCAGCAGTGGCTTTCTTCATAGGCCCTGGTCTGATAGGTGGGACTAGGGAGAGGGCAATAGTGAGGGATCAGGGAACCCCAGGATAAGGAGGAAGAAGTAAACAGAGCAAATCAGCAGGGGAGGCTGCCCTGGAGTGCTCTCAGTAGTCCCTGTGAGAGATGCAGATGGAGTGTGGGATTGGGAGGGACACATTTATTTCTATTATTGCCTCCAGCCTGCTAACTGATTATGGACGTTAAAAACCTCTCAATGTCTCTGCCTAGTAATCTGTAAAATGGGGATAATGATCCAACCTCTTAGCCAACTCACTGAGCCACTAAGGGTCACGCAGTGCTTTCAAATTGCCAAGAGCAATGTTCAAAGTACCAGCCAGGATGTTTCTCTCGTGGTAATAGCTCCAAGAGAGAAGCAGATTTTGAAGACAAAGGGATGTGTCCAATTTGACAGAGGCATGTTTCAGGTTATACTGCAAAAGACAGTGTCAGGAGAGCAGAGGGCATCACTAGGGAAGACCAGACAGAGCTGGACACCTGGCACATTACATCTCTGCATTTATTTCCTAATTCACATTCTAATGTACCTCTCTGCTAATGGTGGCCCAGAGGGTCAGATTAATCAAAGTGGAAAACATTCCTCCTTCAGTTGCAATTACAACCATTATTTATGTTATTGAAATTAATCAATCACCATTGACTACTTTTACTATTTTTATGTCGCTTTGGGGAATGGGAGAACAAATCTCCAACCCCTACCAGGGTAGGGAGCTCATACTGGGAGGCAGAAATATTCTCCTCACAGCAACGTGGAAGAAGAAAGGATGGCTGGTTGTGTGGTTGATATTAAAGTTTAACAGGCAATTTCTGCATAAAGCAACATGTGATTTATGTTCTTATATTTTCTTGGCTCAGAACTGGCACTTTTTAATAGACCTGTGTCTCAGATATGGGTCACCCACATCAGCACACATTTTGAGGTGGGTTAAAGGACATTTCCTAGTATGATGTGACCATTCTGCTATTAGAGGGTATTAAAACTGTGGGACAGAACACTGCTCAATCCAGCAGCCCACAGATTGGAATGCATTCACACTATTCTCTTTCTAGTTTCAATGTGTAGTATTTTTTTTTCCTTAGCACAACAGAAAATGGTTAAGTTTAGCAAGATGGTTAAAATCATAACTATATTTTGAACAACACAAAAGTCTATGATAGGGAGCTTTGAATACCTTCCAACATATGTTTTCTAAATAGAGTCATCCCTCAATGCCAGAACCCCCATACAAATAGCTCCAGAAGCTGCAGACTCCTCTATAAAATGGTGTAATGTTTGCATATAATCTAAACACATTCTTTGTGTACTTTCAATACAACATATCCAGATTCTTTCCAATATCAACAGACGTGGTGGTGCATGCCTGTAATCTAGAGACTGAGGCAGGAGGATCACAAGTTCAAAGCCAGCCTCAGCAACTTAGCAGGGTTCTAAACAACTTAGCGAGACCCTGTCTCTCAATAAAATATAAGAAGGGCTGGGGATGTGGTTCAGTAGTTGAGGGCATATATATTTATACATATATCTTACAATACCAATACAATGTAAATTGTTTAGAGAATAACGACAATCTAAAGAAAGTCTGTACATTTTCAGTACAGATCCATTTTTTTTTTTTCGAATGTTTTGGCCGTAGGTTGTTTGAATCTGCTGATGTGGAATCTGTGCTGTGGAACTATAGACCTGGAGGCCCAGCTGTATTTCTTTCTTTTCATTCTTATTACTTTGAGAGCTTGGCCAGGCAGTTATTAGGAAGCTGCATAGTGTAGTAAAAACAAACAAACAAATAAATAGGTAATTCAAAGGCAGTGGTGGGCGGGGGGGCTGGGCATCAGAAAGTCATGCTTTTGAACGTTAGGGCTGCCATTGTCTCAGCTTACAAAGACAAGGGGGCTGTTTTAGTCAGCTTTTTTGGCTGCTGTGACTAAAAGATCTGACCAGCACCACTGTAGGGGAGGAATAGTTTGTTTTAGGGCTCATGGTTTCAGAGGTCTTAGGCCAGAGAAGGCTGGCTCCATTCCTTGGGGCTTGAGGTGCGGCAGAACATCATGGCGGAAGAGTGGGGCAGAGGGAAGCAGCTCATAGCAGGGTGAGCATGAAGCAGAGAGACTCCAGCTCCAGATACAAAATATATGCCCCCTGGCCATGCCCCCAATTAACTACTTCCTCCAGCCACACCCCACCTGCCTCAGTTAATACCATTAGGGATGAATTCACTGATTGGGTTAAGACTCTCACGATGCAATCATTTCTCCTCTGAACCTTCTTGCATTGCCTCATACGTGAGCTTTTGGGGGACACCCCATATCCAAACCATCACAGTGGAAGTCAAGCCCACTTACTAATAGGGATTCTGGGGGTAGAGTGACCAACCCATCCCAGTGTGGGGAAGGGAGGGTGCTTTCCTGGGTTCAGCACTGAAGTCCCCTTGCCCAGGCACCACTCCCAGGCCAGAGGAGGCAGGGATGGTTGGTTACTCTGCAAGTGCTGAGCAAGGATGGGATTCCAGGAAGAGCAGTGAATGAACCCCATCCCCAGCCGTGAAGGGTGGGGAGACCCCGGAGGAAGGATGGAGGCGAGTGATGCTACAGAGAAGGGGACAGATTATGAAGAGTTGGGGTCAACAGGCCAGCCTACACTTCCATGGGGTGGGCGGGTGAGAGGATGGCAGAAGGAGAGTTGGAGGTCATGGTGTTTCAGCCCCTCCTCCATGCTGGAGTGGAGGCTGCACAGGGACAGCAGGATGGTGCAGTGGGGCAGGTAGGTTGGCTCTGTGGTGCGACCTTTCATGAAGCTCCAGCAGGCTCAGCAAGGGTTGGGATCTGGGGGGTGATTTTCCTTAGGATACTTTGTGGGCAGGAAACAGAAAGCCCATGAAATCAGGAAAACCTGCACCAGGAAAACCTATGATTGGTTTAGCTCTGGCTTTGCGCCACCCTCTGTGGTTCCCTTGGCTCTGCCTCCCCTTGCCTGTGATCGGCTGGGCACTTTCTGGTCCCAACACTATTTCATGATGTCCTCCCAGGCGGATGAGCATCTGTTCCTGTGGCTCAGTTTTCTTTTCTAGATATACACAAAACAAACAGTCAAAAAATGGTGCATACTGCATGAATACAATTTGATGAGTTTGGACATATTCATACACCTGTGAAACCATCACCATAATGTATGTTATAAACAGATCTGTCACCGCAATCTGTCAAAGGGACAAAAAATTTTGTCCCTTTGCCCCTCATCCCTTGCGTCTTTCTTTCTTTCCTGTTTTTTTTTTTTTCGTAAGAACAGTTAACACATGATCTGCTCTCTAACAATTTTTTAAGTGGCCCATACCAGATTGGTAACTATGGACACTATGTGGTACAGTGGATCTCTACAACTTATTCATCTTGTGAAACAGAAACTTTTTACCCATTGAATGACTAAGTTCCCCTCCCCTTTTCAGCCCCTGGCAACCACCATTCTGCTCTCTGCTTCTGTGATCTTGACTATTTTCCAGGCCTTGTGCAAGTGTAATCATGCAGTATTTGTCCTTGTGTGACTGGATATTTCACTTAGCATAGAACTGCCACAGTATCCAGTAATCCCACTTTGGAGAATTTACCAAAAAGAAATGAAATCAGGACCTAAAGATATATCTGCATCTCTTGTTCACAGCAGTATTATTCACAATAGCCAAGATATGGAAACAACCAAAAGGGTCTGAACGATGTGGATAAAGAAAATATGGAATATACATATGAAGGACTATTATTCAACATTTAAAAAGAAGGAAATCCTGCCATATGTAACATGGTGGATAAGTCTATTGCTTACCTAAGACAAAGACAATTCTCTCCTTCAAATGCCCTGGAAAATATGTCCTTGTGTCTTAGTGGTCCTTCCTGAACCAATTCCCACAGCCAGATAGATGATGCTCTTTAACAGTGAGCTTGGGCCTGGGTTCCTGGTTGGTCATGGTTAGCAGGCAAGCACTGGCCCTCAGGTGGATGAGGCCAGCTGTCTTTGGAGCATGTGGCCTGCTAGGCAGAGGATTAAAACCTGAACCAAACTTAGACAAAGGGAAGAATGGAGGATACTCAGTGATCAGCTGCAATTGGAGACTGGGGGAGAGGAACACACACACACATACACACACACACACACACAAAATAGGCCTCCAGGATTTATGGCTATGCTCTGACAGTTGAGTTGTTCGTTTTAGCCATGTGCAATAAGTGAGGTATGGACCCAAGCCCTTCCCTTAAGCCCTCCTCCTCCCTGGATAAGGAGGGAGGAATCACACCCAAGGAGTAATTCTGCCAGAATTCCATCCTGAGGAAAGGCAAAAGGAAGCTATTCTGGCACTGAAGCAGGTGAGGAAGTGCATCCTCATCACCCAGGTACTCAGACCCTACCCTGTAGTCATACATCAGGCCCCACTGAGGCCCTTCATAAGTTACAAATGCTCAGAGGCAAAAGCTTTCTAACCCATTGCATGGAGCCCTTGGGGTTTTAAAATGTTTACTTGTATCCTCAGAGTCAGAAGTTCTACCCAGGAAGAAGACGGGCTCATTGGAGCACAGTTGGTGTCTTATCCTGACTATTGACTTTTCCATGTCTTTTAATAGTTACCATTCCTTCCGGCAGTTTTTCCCCCCAGAACTTTGCTGCCCAGTGCCAGGCCCCAAATCTCAAAAGTTGCTTGAAGTTCAGTTCCAGAGGCCTTTGTGCCCAGCTCCACTGCACTGGGCTAAGCGTGGGGTGTGTGATCTGCTACCAGTAGGAGAGGTCATAGCCCTCCAGAGAATGGCCTTCTTTTAAAGCCTTAGAGAATAAAGACTCATTTCACCCCAGAGTCTCTCCCTTACCCCAGGCCAGAATTAGGGCTGATGGAGTCCTCTGTGCATGTCACCATCATCTTTCTCACTAAACTGAAATGATGTGTTTAAATGACCATCTATTCTTGCCTCCATCCACCCATAAGCCAGGAAGTTTCAAGGACCAATCTCAAACCTAAGCACAGGGACTGACATTTAGCAGACTCTCTATATGTGGAGCTCAACCCAGGATTTCACAGAAATCAATCACTGGGTTCATGAACATGAAGTCTGGCTGTCACCTACCCATTTGGCTCCTTAGCTTTTCTTCCAATTAAGAAAATGAGTGATCAACTGAAAATTGAATGAATGTAGGATCAATAATAACTTTGTGAAGCAATTTATCTCTTACCCATCCACATGTGCCCGGACACTGTAGGCATTTCAACATCTTAGTCTCAGACCCTGTTTGCTAACTTTACAGATAAAAAGATTTCTCAGCTCTCAAATCCTATTTGACTTTTAAAGCCCCTACTAGGATTCAGAGCAGAGCCAAATATATTTTCTGCTTATTCCTGGAGTATGTTATGTTTTTGCTGTTAAGCCAAGAGAAGAGCTTCTTTGAGACTGTTGATGATCTAAGACTGACACCTGGAAGCATTTCTCAGCTTCAGAACAAAGGAGTGAGAACCAAAGCCTGGGAGCCAGATAAACCCACGTGCTGGCCCTGCGATTGCGCTACTTTAAAATGCCACAGTTCACAGAACAGCATTGTCTAAAGTCTCAGAAATCTAGTGCATCTCCCATCACAACTGCAAGCAATTCTGCCCTGATTGCTGTAACCTAGATGACCATGCATTTCGCTGTACTGGGAGAAACTAATGAGATGGAGCTTTCTTGGATGGGAACCTGCTGGCCCACTGCCTAATGCACCATGCCGGGGACCTCTGGGAGCCCACCTCCTGGATTGCCGACGTGCTTGGTTGCAGCGGAACGTGCTGATGTATCTGTCAGTGCCATAGGCTGTAAGTGGACTGGAAAATAGAACAGCAGGTGAAGGGGGACCCTGCAGGGAAGCAACTAAACGGTTCCTCCCAGTACACTAGATATCAGCATTAGCGCCGGAATAGCCACTTCTCCCATAACAGGGCAGTTATTTGCCCGGAGCGCACATTAGGAACGCAGCCATGGAACTGTGGGGGGGATAGACACAGCACAGGTCTGACATGCAGCAGCTTCAGGACTAGAAATCTATGTCAGGCAACAGACAGTTATGCTTTATTTTTAGTCATGATAAGTCCTTCGGCAGCTGGCAGCTTTGTCATTAATGTTATTAAGGGGAATCTGGACTGGTGGGGAGAGCTGAAGACATGTTCCACACTGAACTTTTGAGTTAAAAGGGGAGGAAATCAAATAGACTGAAAATAAGACACTGATGATCTCTTCTTCTTTGAGATTCAAATGCTGACCAAAGGATAGACAGGATACCAAGAGCTTAGGCAGAACATCATGGGAGCCTCCAGAAAGGACTAGAAGCTTCCAGAAGCAAACACCTACCTGGGGTTTCATGCACCCTGTTGACCTCCCTGAAAGAAGCAGGCCTTGATAGAGGGTCCTGCCCATGACAAATAACTCAATCCCAGCTGTGCTTGCTTCATGCCTGATTTGGCACGATTCTTCATCCACCCTGGCTTCTACTGGGATCGGGGTCAGCTGACAACATTAAACAGAGCAAATAGGGGAAAAGAACTGCTCTGCTTTAACAGAATCACTAACCTTTTGTGGAGGAAGTACCAGCCACACCTCTTGCTCCACTCTATTTGCTAAATTCCCTGAAGACTCGATATGAAAGACACTTCTAATACTTGCCGTTCTCATGTTTCTGTCTGCTGAATTATAAGGCAAAGGAGGAGCTTGGGGGTTGAAGCAGTAAGTATGGCCAGAGCTATGGCCAGGTTCCATCTGGATGTGCTGTCACTCTCACCTGACAGTAGAGTCCACGTGGTATGTGGGCTTCAGCCTTTGGTTTCTGTAAGCTCAGTTCTGCACCTTTGGACTCTACTGTGGATACTGTCACCAGAATAGCGTGGGCTCAGCAGTGTCATCTGAGCAAGAGAAGGGCTGTGATCTCTTTGTAGGACAAGATATGATATAGATTGACCCCCAGTACCCAACCAAGCGGGCTCTTCTCTGGAAACAGGCTCACTGAGGCTTGCGTCTGTATTGGGCATCGTGGTTTCACCCACCCAGCCCTTTGCCCATGCTCTCTTCTGAAACCAGCACAGCTGAACTGTACAGAGACCAGCTGCAGGCTCTTATACTTCACAGCAGTCTCCCGTCTCTATCAAGCTCATAAGATCTAGTGGCTGACAGAGGATCTAGAGTTCTGCTCTTCTCCCAGCTTTTCCTGTCCTTATTTTACCAATCTACTTCCAAGTCCCAGAACTGCTTCCTGCTTTTACAGCGAGGAATACTTTAACTCTCATCTACCTATGTGAGGTAGTTGTCAGGAATGGATATCTTGACCCCAGGGCCAGCCTGGGCAAGGGAATTGGAAACACTACATCTACCCAACTCTCTTAAGGCCAGGATTGTCTCCATAGGCTTTGACCTGCCTCTAATTACAATAAAGAGACATTTTTCTGTATATGGTACTTCTTATCTGGAAAATTCAGACCATTGGGGTGCTATCAAAATCGGAAATATGTTTGTTGAAAAGAGATTATATACTTTGATGAGCCTCTGACAAGTGTATGTCTATTGCTTTGTGAGCCTGTACTTCATGCCGGGTGCTGAGCTGGGGCTCCGAAGGTTGATTCTGAGTCTTCTTGAGGAATTTGTGATCATCTAAAGACACTGGGAGATAACACTAAGAGGGTGTGGTAGAAAAGAGGGGAAGGCAGGACGGTGGGTGGGAAAGGCACATGTGAGGAGAAAGCTCTTCTTAGGGGTCAGCTCTGCTCCTGTGCCTAGCAGACACCTGACCATAGGATGCTATCCATGAGGCAGGGAAATCCATCACTCTCCCATTAGACAAAATCCGTTTTTTAGGAAATAAAATCCTATTGGCCCTAGTTCTCAGGTGAACAGAATATGGATTTGTGGTATGAACTGATGAATCTAAGCCTTCACCAGCAGAGAACTCCTCTAAATACTTATTTTGCCCTCACTGAACTTAACTTTTCTGTAAAAGGAAATAGGGTGTGGACCAGTGCTTATTCAGAAGTGCCTTCATGTCCCAGCCAGGGCCATCCTAGAACTGGCTCTGTCAGCCTGCGGAAGCATATGGTTAAATATGCATGAATTTTGTGATCCTGTCGTGAGCCATTGGTACCAGTGGACCAGCCAGGAAGGAAGGAGTTCACAATAAAAATTCTCCTACCTGTTCTTCAGGGGTATCTTCTTTTATGTGCCAGTTTACCAGCACTGGTAAATTGAAGTGGTTTGACCCTTCAATTTTCAAGGCCTCAGTTTCCCCATCTGTTCATCTAGATAATGCTAATAGTTTCCCAGGCTGGTTGGGAGGGGTAAGTGAGAAAATGCATGGCATGAGTGGAGCACATTGGCCTGCCCATGGGAACTTCTCACTAAATGAGAAGACTCTTGGTCTGTGTTTATAAGGGGAAACACCCTTTCCCATGATCTAAAGAAGTTTAATTCAAAGCTAAATGATTTTCAATAGCCCCATTATTTCCAGAAGGAAAAATACCCCATTCTAGTGGATCCCTGCCATCTCCTAGGAGTTGCCAAGCTCAAAAACTTGGAAACACTGGTCTTCCCATATAAGAAAACCACTTAGATAATTCCCATGACTGGAGCTGGCATCCTGATAGTTCCCACCAGTAGGAATGAAGGATCCAATGAGGCACAGGCACTTTGAAGGCCCAGGAAGCTTAGTCATGACTGAGAGCCTGGCTGGTCAACAGGGGAAACCTGTATGTGCCTTTTGATATAACGTTGGCCTGGTTTCTCCTCAGCTGATGCCCTCCTCAGACAAGGTGCTTGTGTTTGTGTGCCCACTAGTCTCTACTCTTTGGCTTCAGTGCAGCTTTGCTGGTTCAGAACTGCCACAGTTCTATCTAGTGTTGCTAGTTGACCAAAATTGTGATCAAATTTTAAGCTTCTTAGAGGGGATAATCATCTTTCTTATTGAAGTCATGTGTACTAGACTGTTCTT
The DNA here is from genome assembly GCF_047511675.1 of Marmota flaviventris. Taxonomy (NCBI): domain Eukaryota; kingdom Metazoa; phylum Chordata; class Mammalia; order Rodentia; family Sciuridae; genus Marmota; species Marmota flaviventris. The sequence continues at coordinate 57,897,174 of NC_092513.1, forward strand.
ATAAACAGTTAGTTAGCCTTCTGTTAATCTTTATGCTAAAATTTGCCTTTTTCCTCATCACTATGGACAATGATCAAGATGTAGAAGCAACTTAAGTGTCCATCAATCAACAAATGCATAGAGAAAATGTAGTACATTTATGTGATGGAATACTGTATAGCCTTAGAAGGGAAATTCTGTCATTTGCAACTGAAGAACAATATGCTAAGTGAAATAAACAAGGAACAGAAAGGCAAATAGTATATGATCTCACGTATGTGTAGAATCTAAAAAAGTTGAACTCATAAAAGTAGAGAACAGGAAGGTGGTTACCAGAGGCTGAAGGGGAGGTAGAAGGAAGAGCAAAGAAGAGAATGTTGATCAAAGAAGGCAAAGTTTCAGTTGGACTATAGAAGTAAATTTTAGTGATCTGTTTAACTGCAAGGTAATAACGATGTCTTATGTATTTTAGAATTTCTAAAATAGATTTTTAAAGTTTTTTTATCTCTCAATCAAAAAAAGACAAATTAGTGAGGTGATAGATATGTTTATTATCTTGAATGAATCTTTTCTATAACATATAAGTAGGTCACAATGTCATGTTGTACTCCCTAATTACACAATTATTATTTATCAGTTAAAATATTTTCTATTTCCTAATTACAAAAGCCATAGTTCTCTATAGAAATTTAGGAAACAGGCCTCCACTTTAAATGATATTTATGCTGCAGGTTTGTTCAAATATGTCCACTTAGGGCTATTTCAGTGATGGGACAAATAGGAAAGAGACCTAGTCCTGTTAAGTCCTGATCAGGAGCCTTTCCGGGATGAGCAGGAATGAGCTGGAAATGAGCTGTATTTTGATACAATTGTCCTTTTCAGCAAAGGGAAGTGGACACTTCTTTTGAGGTTAGGGCTGTGTGTTGAATTTTTTTCTAGAGTTGATTGATGGAAAAAAGTGGTGTCAGGCCATTTAAACCACTTTTCTTCATCAGTGAATTCTTATATTGGACTCTGCCTTGCTCCACAGGCACCTAACTTCCAAGAGGTAATGCAAACCTGACACTTCTTTGCACTCAGGAATACATTTTCCTTCAGAGTCATCAGAAGACTAGGTTCATTAAACTAATCAGAGATGGGAGGCTGTGCCATTATATCTTCAAATATGCAAGTTAGTCAGCTAAGGTAGCCTCGTTTTGATTATTTGCATCTTCAAATCCACAGTCATCATCTTGGAAAACCAGGTTGAGTCTTTTGAGGGCAAGAGTCATAACAGCTGAGGAAAAAAAAATGAAAGGACCCAAGCAAAACACATATCTGGATTTACCCAGGATAGGCAATGAGTTTGAACTTGGTTTTGTAGCTAATTCCTGTAGGACAGAACTCGAGAATATCAACAGATGGAATGAAAAACAAATAGAAAGTGAATGCTTTTCTGGAATGACCTTCAAACCTAGACAGCATGTTCATTGTTGGGGAGTGTTGCTAATGATAGCACCAGCCTAAGATGACCCAGTCTCCCCTCATGTGACTCACCTAACGGGGCCAAATCCTGGGTAGGGGGTCTGGCTGTAGCCAAACACACTAGTTGATCTGGGATGTACTTACAGCCTGCTTGCCAGAACAGAGCATTGCCTAAACTCCCCTTCCTTCCCCCTTCACTTCCTTGCATCTCCATGCCACCTGCATAAGTCACTCTGCTCCATTTACTCCCACTTGCCATCTTTCTTTCCTTATCAGTGAGCATGGACCCGATGACCTGAGGAGGAAGCCACGATCATGTTCCTCTGATGAATCCACAGATGCTAAGGAGTTAGAAATGGTATGTTACTCTTTTACTGTGTACTGGCAATGAAAAAAGAATGGATAGCCCCAGTCACATCTAAGAAAACTTCAGGGGTTTTTACTGGTAAGGGTGAGCCATCTAGCTTCTTAAATCTTGCCTTCTATATGAGATAAGACAGCCACCCTATGGAAGCCTGGGCATGGCTCTATCTGGGGTCCATCCACATAGAGCAGGTAACAAACTTTTATGTATTTTGATACAATTGTCCTTTTAAGCAAAGGGAAGTGGGTAATCTCAGTAATCTCAGTATTATGGGCCCAAACTAACAGGCAAGGCCTGTTGTAAGATAGTATAGCAAGTCTAAGAAAAAAATTACTTCTATTTCTTGTAGTTGGATGCTGTTAGCCTGAGAAATAATTTGCAAAATGTTCATTATATGAAATAAAATAACTTACACATACCCTTATCTGTGATCTATTTTATAACCAAGCTATATGTAATGACTTCTTTTAATTTGCTCTAATATATGACTGTTTCCATTTACTTTTATTATTGTTCACTATATTTTAGAGTTATCCTGTCATCTAGGATAGCCAGAGGGGAAATAATTAAAAATGTATTTTATAAATTCAATAAGATGCATAGTTTGAGGCTTATATGGCTGGCTCATGATAATATCATCATAATGCTTTATCCTTACCTAATACCTTTCAGAAAGAGGTTGGAAAAAAATCTTTAAGTCCATAATTTAATTCTTGTAAATTAAATTAAATTAAATTAATTCTTAAAAGAGGCACTATAATCCCTGATTTATAAATGAGGAATCTAGATTTAAAGTAGATAAATAACAAGCCATATCCTTTTACAGATTCATGCTCAAATTTCTGATACCAAAAAGCCCAGAGGACAAACTGTGCCATTTTTACACTTACACACACACACACACACACACACACACACACCATAACTTTGGGAAGAAGAAATTGGAATTTCTCCTTTTCTTGATTATAAAAGAAATTATTCATCCATTTTCCCTTATCTCTTATTTTAGTCAGTTTTCCATTACTGTGACAAAATATCTGTTGTGCTAACTGAAAAGGAAAAAAGGTTTATTTTGGCTCATGGTTTCAGAAGTTTCAGGCATTGATTGTGTGGCCCTGTTTCTCTGGGCCTATGGTTCCATGGTACATCATGGTAGGATCCCATGGTGGAGGAGGCTGCTAACCATAACCACATGGGAAGTGAAAAGAGACAGACAGGAAGGGATCAGAGTCCCAATATCCCCTTCAAGGGCACACCCCACATGACCCAGCTTCTTCCCACTAGGCCACATCTTCTGAAGGTTCAACCCACTGTGAGAGTGCCATAGACTGGGAACCAAGCCTTTATCACATGAGCCTTCAGGAACGTTCATGATCCAAGCCATAACATCTCTTCCTCGTCCTTTCCTCTCCCTCTGCTTCCCCTGGGTCCTCGACTCAATCAACAGGGCGACTCATTTCTCTCCTTCCTTGTCATGCCTTTATAAACAGATCCTTACAGATAATAGACTACGGCTTGGCAACACTACTTACTGAGTGCCAGCCACTCGTTAATACTTGACAAGGACTAATGCATTGGAAATTAACATCCCATTTTATGGGTACAGAAATGATGAACTGCTAAGTTGAAGAGCCAGGGTCATGCACTACTCCCATCTGGACCTCAGTCTCTGGAGTGCAGCCTATACACTGGTGAGACCAAGAGACTGTTGAGCACCTGCCTAGTACTAAGCTCTGTGGCCACTGGGGACATAGAATCACCAAAAGCAAAGATCTCAAGGAACTCTAAGGGGAAAGAGGGAGTGCGTGATGCCATGGGAACTGCTAGTTATGATACAATGCTTCAAGTAATATGCATATCCATACACCTTGGTGTTATTGGAATACTAAGGGGGCACCCAACCCAGTCTAGGGAAGTTCCAAAAAGGAACAGAAGCAAGCAGAGTCTCCAGGATGCTAGAGGAAGGACAGGCTGGTCAAAATAAATCCCCTGAGCACAGCCTGATGGCCTCCAAGATCTTGACCTGTGGATGAACCCCAGGGGCTCCTCTTACCTGGTATAAAGTATATATGGGGGCAGCTGAAGAATGAGGCCAGATGGATAGTCAGATGGCAGGTTATGAAGAACTCCAGCTCCCACCCTACACTGAAGTGGGTGATGGGGCACCCTAAACTGTTTTGTTTCCTATTGTGAGTGGGGACTGAAGATGGCAAGTGTTGGACTCTGGCTATCTTTAAGACCCACAGGCAGAGTGGTCCCCATCAACAGGATGGGTGAGCCTTGGAGCAGATTATGGGGGTTCCCATCAGGGTATCAGGCTATGGAAGAGGCTGAGTGTACATAAGGAAAGGTTAGAGAGTTGGAGGAGCAGAGGACAGACTCTCCTCAGGGGACACCTGAATTTAACCAAGAGGAAAAGAGCTTCCAAATGGCCTGAGGAGGAGTGGTCAAGCAGTTTTTAAAAGGAAAATTAGAAAATAAATTGAGTAGTCTTTTTCAAGAAAATGGGTTTGGACAACAGTGCCAAGTGAAGTCCAATTTAGCTATTATTTGGCCTTGGGGAGAAGTTTTGGCTGAGTGACTAGAGCCTCAAGTAGCATGCAGATAAGAAAGAAGGGAGGTGAGGAGGTGGAGGGGGAAAGTGTATACAGCAGGTGCATTTAGCCACACCATGAGGGAAAGAGAGGGACATCCTGTTAAAGGAGTTGTATTGTTGTCGTTGTTCCTATTAAGGAAATTATCTATTTATCATCTGCTGTAGAGAGTCTGCAGAGAGGGAGAGCATGAAGATGAATTTGGGAGAAAGAATGATTGATAGAGCTTTGTCCCTCAGGAAGTAAGAGAGGATGGAATCCAGGGAACAAAGGGAAAATTAGCCTTAGAGGGGATAACAGGAAATGCAAAATCTATAGATTCTGAAAAAATAAAAAACAATCACAACCGAGTGTTCCTAGCCACCATATTTGGAACCAATAGAAGTAAGAAGCCAGCAGTGGAACAATCTCATGGAGGATGAGAAGGCTGGTGCCAGAGCAGGGGTCATCTAAGGGCAGGGTCTTTTCTCACTCTCTTCTCCATATCCATTCCCTCCCTGAATCCAACATTGAATTCCCTCACCAGATAAAGGACCAGCTGCAAATCACAGCTTCCTGTGCCAGAGAAAACCCACTTCCTGTGTGCACCCATGGGTGGGTGTGTATATTTTAGCTTCCTAGGGACCAGAACTGAAAAGAGACTTGGACTGAGCCATGTTCTCTTTCTTCTTCCCAGACTTACCAGCTGGTGGGAGTTAGGGAAGAGAAGGAGAGGATTACAAATTTTAAGGGTTTAAAATTTCAGCTAGAAAAGAGGAATAAATACAAGAGACCTATCTTATGGTAACTATACGAGAGCCCCTTTTGTCCCTTGGTGATATGTTCCAAGAGGCCCTAAAATGTCCCATGGATTCTTGACACTGAAGTTAGTACTGAACACTATATATACTTTGTTTCTTCGTAGGCAAACAACCTCATGATAAAGTTTAATTTACAAATTAGGCACAGTAAGAGATTAACAACAATAACTAATAATAAAGTGCAACAGTATATTATAATAGAATTGCCAGCATCACTGTTATTGTGCATAGGGTCCATTATTAAGTAAGCTAAGTAATGAATACAGGCATGGCCATACCATGATGTTGATCTGATAACTGAGATGGCTACTAAGTAACTAACAGGCAGGTGGCATATACAGTGCAGATACACTGGATAAAGGGATAACTCACATCCTTGGTGGGACAGAGCAGAGCAGGACATTAAGAGATTCCATCATGCTACTTCTAATGCTGTGAATTTAAAATTGATTCATTGCTTATTTCTGGAATTTTCTATTTAATATTTTTGGACCACCATTGATGAAAGGTAACTGAAACTGCAGAAAGTAAAACCTCTGAACTACTTTAGTTAATAACTTATTCTTGAAAACTGCTAAAAGAGCGGATTTTGAATGTTCTTACCACAAAATTATCGTATGTAAGGTGATGCATGTGTAATAAACAGCTTCATTCAGCTGTTCCATGATGGATACATATTTTAAAACAGGATGTTGTACACCACGAGTATATACAATTTTTATTTATCAGTTTGAACAATTAGAAAGAATAATAACAAAACCAAACAAACAAACAAAAAGCAGTAAGACCAGAAATGAGTTTCTTCTGTGCCTGGCACTGCACTGGGCACTTAACACATCCAACTGTCTCTCACCCTTACAGATCAGGATCGCTGTGACTCAGCAGCTCTGTTCCCTTGTGGCATGAGCCAAGGATCTCCTGTATCTGCAGATCAGGCCCATGGCAGGGAAGGCTGCATGTTGCTGACGAGGAACCATCAAAGGGCTGCTGAGCACCATGAAATACCCAGCAGAGACTTAAAATGCTACACTTGTAATGGTCCGGATCCACAGGATTGTGATTTCAGCAGCTCAGGGTTAGCAGTGAAAACAGCAGAACGCTGGATTGCAACTTTTGTAGGCAAAGAAAGGAAGTTTAAAGTATTTGGTGAGACCTATGAAAAAGAGGTGTGAAGTTCCTTAGGGCACTAGATCCCATCCGTCAGGGCTGTGGGTTAGAATCCCTGGGGAGCTTTCCAAATGCAGAAATGCCTGGATCTGGAGTTTCTATTTAATTAGTCTGAGGTGGAGCTGGGGGATCCATCTGGCTTCTAAAACTTCCCAGGTGGTTGGAATAAGTAGTCAGGGTTGAGCACCCATTCAAAGCAGTGCTTCTCAACTGTGGGCCCATGATAGCCTCAGCATCCCTGGGTATCTCTAGAAATATGCATTCATGGGCCCTAACCCATACCTGACAGGTCAGAATACATGTATGTTTGCACACATCCTCTTAAAGGTTCCAATATACTCTAAGGTTTAAGAACCACTGGCTTAAAGGATCTGAGAGGGAGCAGCAGAGTTCCCTCCTGGGAGTTAGAAGGGATCAGGGTGATGTGGGCAGCTGACAGGTCTCTGGAGTTTGTGGCCCAGGAAGCTGTGGAACTGAAGAGCTATTTTGTCATTGTCAGTGGTAATTGAACGCAGGTGCCATAGGCCAGGGACATAAGCCTTGCAGAGATACAGGGGAGGGAGGGGAGTTGCCAAAGGGCTAGGAAAACTGGATGGCTGGTGCTGTGAGCAGAGGATGTTGAGTGAGGAAGCTAGGGTTCTTCAGAAATAGATGTGAGGAGCAGGAGAAGCTGGTCCTGCTGCTGAGCCCTGTGATTTGTGGGTTACTCCTTTTAAAGAACTGCAAAGGAAAGAAGATGCTCAGCAAGAGTCAGTTCCAGGTATCGCCAGCAGGTGGGGAGAGTGGTCTAAGAAGGCCTTTGAGGAGGCTAAGCATATACTACAAAGTAAATGCTCCAGATGGAAATGGAGAGGCTTAAGAGAGAGTGAATCGAGGTCAAGCAGCATGATGAGGTACCTGAGGCCACATTTCAACTCTACTCTCACTGTGAGGCCTTGGGAGAGTTATTTAACTTCCCTGGACCCCAGTTTTTTCATCTCTAAAATAGGATGATGTCACTAAGACCTAAGTGTGGGTAGGAAGCATGGAGGGTGCTCACCAGTGGTCTCCAGGATCCAGTTAGTTCCTCCTGTGGCCATGCAGCCCCAGCCACAGGTTGCTGGAGCCTGGAACCCTTTGCCAATGACATTCTCAGTTGCTTCCAATCTATTTTCCAGGCCTTCTGACGATTTCATCTTGGGCTTGCTGCCCCTACAACGTAGAACTCTCACCATTTTCTTTATTTCCTGTGTGACAGTGGACAAAACAGATAATCATTGTGACAATGGTATCTTTATCAGTAGTGGATGTGTAACCCCTTGCAGGAGGTTGATGAGATTAAACAAAATAGCATAAACACAGACACCTGGCCCGGGACAGAGTCCAGCTACTGGCTTTGCATCTGTCCCTCCTGTGCACCACATTCACTGATTCATACTGAAATGAACTTGTCCTGCCTTTAATGACCCCAGCCACGAATACAAATCCCCTACCAATTTAGACCCCTTTCAGAGGGTCTAAAATGCTGTAGGACAGTTTGTCAAATAATTGCTAAAGATGCCAAATCAAGGGAAGAGGAGTGACAGGTGTGTCTTTTATTCTAGCCTCTTCTCTCCTGTCAGCTCGCTGTTTTAGTCAGCTTTTTTGCTCCTTTGACTAAGGGACCCAACCAGCACAACTGTAGAGGAGGAAGAGTCTATTTGAATGCTCACAGTTTCAGGGGCCTCAATCCACAGAAGGCTGGCTCCACTTCCCTGGGATGGAGGCAAGCCTAAATGTGGTGGAAGAGTGTGGCAGAAAGAACTAGCTGACATCCCCGTGATCAGGAGGCAGAGAAACTCCACTCTCCATATACAAACATATGCCCAAAGCCATGCCCCAATCCCCACCTCCTCCAGCCACACCCTACCACTTTAGTTAATCCCACAGGGGATTAACGCACTGATTAGGTTAAGGCTATATCCCAATCATTTCTCCTCTGTACCTCTTTACATTTTCTGATTAGAGCTTTTGGGGGACACCTCAGATCCCCAAAGCATGACACTCATCAACCCAATGGTTCCTTACCCTCTTTGGATACTATAATCACCTCTGGGAAGTTTGCAAACATATCCCTGTTCATATCCAGTTTATACCACAAATCTATAAACCAGAAGTGCTTTCTATGTCTCTAATGTGTGTCCAGATGCCTTCTGGTGCCAGGGCAGGGTGGCGGGAAAGGAAAGGCAGGTCCAGGCATTGCAGGACTTCTGCTGTCCCACTTACATGGAGAGGTGACCACCTGCTCCATTCCCCATCTGGAAGGTTCCTGGAAGCCTGCTTCATCCTCCGCAACTCTGCTGGGTTTCTCCAGGACCAAGTGACCTTGTGCTAGACCTCAGTGTGGTGACGGGGCAAAAGGTATCTTTGCCAAAAATAATCCAGCCGATGCACACAGGAACATTGCTACTTATGTTACCACAGCGCTGTACTAAGTTTGTTCAGGAAAATTCTGTTTTCCACCAGTGAAAAAAGTGCTGCCTAAATACCCCTAAATTACCTTCACCCTTGAGATCTTGAATTAAGTGCTTTTCAATTGAATCAGGCTATAAAGAACCATGGGTTTCCTGCCTGTTAATGGGACAAACCAAACCATTTTGAAAAGTGCAGTGAGAAATATCTTCATGAGGATTTATAGAAAAAAAAATTGTTCCATGATTTAAAACACAGCTTATTTCCCTCCATTTAAACAATGTTTATAAGGAAAAATGTTTCCCAGAACAACCATGTAAAAACTACCTGTTTGCAGATGTACTCTTCAATAGTGTTTGTGTCCTATTTGTTAACATATTAAAGTTGCCTAGTAATAAATTAAGATCCTATTTTTTAAATAGCATGGATTCAGGATGGAGGGCTGTCATTTCTATCAATAGCGCCATACATGGGCCTGAGTGAGTCATTCCCACCAATCCACAGTCCCCAACATCCGTGGAATTTAACCACCTTTGCTGTAGCTAAAGCGCCATCTTGTGGTCCTGGACAGTATTAGTTACCAGAAATTGAACTGCTCGGAGCCTCTCTCAGAATATCAGCATACAAAATCCTTCTTGGTAATCAGTGAAATCCCTGCGTCCACAAGGCATGATATAAGTGTTTTAGAACTCTTCTGCATAGGTGGGAGTAAAAAATGCATAAATAACATGTGAAGAGGAGGTCAGGTTTAAGAACGGATGAGAACTTTGGGAAATCTCTGTGGCTTAAGGAAGAACATGTTCAATATTTTCCTGGTCCTACACAACCAATTAAATGGGTAGGCCAGGATAAAGAGCCATCTAGCCTTTTCTATGTGACAAGAAAACAGTAGCAATAGATATGAGACCTTTCAGAATTTCAATGATGCTAGAGGCCTGAAGCTTGGCTACCTCTGGGGAAAAGAAATCTCAGTAGGATATGTCAGACCGCTCTGTGTTTTAATGTTTCTGTCAGACAGTGTGGGTTAATGTCAGTGTTCCAGGATGCAATATTTATAGGTCTCCCTCTTGCCTGTCATTATCTTGCTTTCAGGGAGACATGCATAGGACTGTCTGCGAACATGCTCTGTGGCCTTTGGGTTTGATGTATTCTGGTTTGAATGACAGGTGGGTTCATTAATTATGACTTCAATGTTCCTTGGAGGAAATCTAATAAAAATCCTTATCAAATCACTTAAAATAAATGGTATAGTGACTTCTTGAAATACTTTGAATAAGCTTGAAACCTCTAGCAGAGCATGCATAGTTGAGACCTGCGATCACTCTGTAGGTAGATGTGCTGATCATTGAATTTTATTAACTCTTAAAGAAATTCAATATTTGATATAGATGCTTGGAAACAAAAGTAGCAAGAAGTGTTAGAAGGAACTTAGAATTCTGGGATAACTTTAAAGAAGTTGTATATTCCTGGCCTGATTTTAAAGGTTCAGATCTATTGATGCTATAGGAGTTTTCCTTGAAAGCATTTATTTTATCTTCAATTAAAAAGCAATATATGTCCATTACATAAAATTGGGACAATATAGATATAAAAGATGATAAATTACTTGTATTCCCACTGCTGTTAATATTTCATGTATTGGTTTCAGTTTTCTTTTTTGTCACCTTATGTACTGTGGTCCTCCCTTAGCCTAGATTGCGCTTTTTACAATTACCTGCAGCCAACCATGGTCCAAAACTATTAAATGGAAAATTCCAGAAATAATCAATTCATAAGTTTTAAATTGCACGCCATTCTGAATAGTGTGATGAACTCTTGCTCCAGCTGCTCCATCCCTGCCCAGGGCACAAATCATCCTTTTTCCAGAATATCCACGCTTCCTGCCTGTTACTCACTTAGAAGTTATATGGATGACCAGGTCAAATGTCATAGCATCAGTGTGTATGTTCACATAACCTGTTTTGCCGTCATGGCCCCAAGTGCAAGAGTAGTGATGCTAACTATTTGGATATGCTAAAGAGAAGCCTTAAGTGTGTTCTTTAAGTGAAAAGGTAAAATTTAAGTTAAAAAAAGATATTTTGGAAGAGAGATTATATTCATGTACCATTTATTACACTATGTTATAATTATTTTATTTTCTTATTAGTTATTGCTCTAATTTGGATTTTGAATGTCTTCCAAGGGCCACGTGTTGCAGGCTTAGTCACCATGGTGACACTATTTGGGAAGTGATAGTACCTTTAGGAAGTAGGGTCTAGGGGAAAGAAGTTTGATCATGGGAGTGTGCCCTTGAAGGGAATATTGGGACCCTGACCCCCCAGCCCCTTTACTTCCAAATTGCCATGAAGGGAGCAGCCTTCTCAGCCATGCACTCCCACCTGGTGTGCTGCCTTGCCACAGGCCTAGAAGCAACAGACCCTTTGACCATGGACTAAAAGCCCCCAAACTGTGAACCAAAATAAATATTTCCTCTTTTTAAGTTGATTATCTCTGGTATTTTTTTTTACAGGAATACAAAGTTGATTGATACAGTTACTGTTTTTAGCCATCCCCTGGCAGTCTCAGGACCTGTCTTCCATAGATAAGGAGGAATGGCTGTAGTTTTTAAAATATAGGTTGTGATGATAACAGGTAAAGTTTTATTTTTCCACTAACATTATAATATAATATCTCCATGTTACCAAATTCTTTATAAATAGTTTAATACTGTATAACTTTTCTATTATGCAGATATATATATATATATATATATATATATATATATATATATATATATATATATATATATTTATACTTATACTGTTATGAAAAATACCCACAAGAAGGAAGCAAATATGTAAACCAGTGTTTTTTCTTATTCCTTCACATCACAAATAATACTGCCATGGGAAAATCTACCTATATTTCAAATTTATTGCTTCAATATGCAGTACCAGGAGTGAATCAACTGCATCAAAGGTGTAAACTGGCTCAGTCACTACGTTATTTTCCATGAGGGGGTACCCATCAACACATCCACAACAACATCCAAGCATACTTCTCATATCCTGGTCCTTTGTACAGGGTGCATGATTCACCAAGGATTCAGAATTATCCTCAGGCAGTGTTCCATGTTGGAGCTGGTGTTCTCAGTTTGAATGTCCAGATCGTTCTTGATAGATACCCGCCACCCCAAAACTAATAAACACAAGACATTGTTTCCAACTTTATTCCTGCTTGCACCCCATTTCTTCCCTGGTCAGTCTAGGTGCTTCCCAAGCTCATGGTCAGATTCATTGTTTCAATATTCTCTACAGCAGACTCAGAATCTCTACGGATCTGTTGGTTAACAAAGCAATCCCCCATCCCCTGCCCCACCTTCCCCTCCCTTTTGCAGTGCTGGGGTTTAACCTGGGGCCTTGCACACATACCAGGTAAGCACTCTACTACTGAGCTATATCCTCAGGTCCAAGAAAGCAGTGTTCACTGTGCTGTTCTCTCACTTTCTCTTCTCCAGCTAGCCAGCGTCTTTACATTCTTCTGCTTGTGGCTTGGAATGGTGGGTAATCTCCCCAGATTATGTGGCTCCACACATAGCCCCCATTTCCTCATTATAGGGCCTGGCTCAGTTCTGTGGGTTAAAGTGTAAATGGTGTTTCTCGCCACCTTTTAAAATGTGAATGCTCTTGGGAAAGGGAATTCACTAAACTGTTATGGATCGTAATTAGCTTAATAGGAACTAATTTATCAGGTCCCTCTCTCTCTCCTTCTCCTCTTCCCCTTTTCTCTCTGTATTAGTCAGGATCCACTAGAGGAACAGGACCATAGGAAGTATACATAATTACAAAAAGTGGTTTATTATTGACTCGCACGGTCCAAGGCTGATTTCATCCCACAGTGGCCATCTGTAGGCAGGGAGCCATAGAAATGAGCAGTTGCTCAGTCCAAGCCTCAGAACAAGAGGGACAAAGGTGCAGCCTCAGTCTGAGGCTGAAGCCTTCCTAGAATCTCCCTGGAGAGTCGTTCATATAAGTCCATCTTGAGAATTTGAAGAAGCTGGGGTCTGATGCACCTGCTTACGAAGAATCAAGCTTGTGCACGATGGCAGGCTTCCCCTTCTGCTTTTTATGCCATCTGGGTCCCCAGCCTATTGGTAAGGGCTGCCCACATTCAGGGCAGGTCTCCCTCTCAGTTGGTTGACCCACATGCAAATCATCTCTGGAGACACCCTCACAGGCATGCCCAGAAGTGTGCTCTCCTAATCTTCTAGGCATCTCCGAATCCAGTTAAATTGACAACCAGGATTATCTGCCATAGTCTCTCTTCCTCCTTTTTTTCCCCTTCTTTTCCTCTCTTCCATTCTGTTTTATGTATATAAATACTTTGAAAAGCTGGATGTTGTTTAAGGCTTATGGCAAAATGTGATGAATCTTGTGCAAAGGATCAGGGTATGAGAAAAAGGCTCCACCCTCATGACCTAACCACCTTCCAGAAGCCTCAGCTCCTAATACTTCACCTTGGGGCTGAAGGATACCCTAGGAATTGCGGGGGACACAATGCTTAAACTAGATGATAGAATTTACATTGGGGATTATTTTCTTTCTCAATTTTAAAGGACTACAACATTGCTTTTGTAACATTTATTGTTGCTATTCTGATTTTGTATCCTTTTTCTGTTACCTGTTTCTTATTTAGAGGATTTAAGAATTTATTCATGAATTTGGGGTGCAGCTTAGTGGTGGAGCATTTACAGATATGCAGTCCCTGGATTCATCCCCAGCACTGCAAAAACAAAACAAAGTTTATGTTCATGTGCCTTCCCAGAGCATTTTTTTTTTTACACATTGGATTGAATACTGAATGAGCCCTTTCAAACTGGAAACTCTTTTCAGTCCTTATAAATCTTGAATTGTCTGATCATTTTCTTCCCTACATTTTCTCTATTCTGAATTGCTGAAATGCCTATTATTTGCTTGTTAGACCCTCTGGAATAATCACCGAATTTTTACTATTGTTCTCATACATCTTTTATCATTCTTCTACATTTCTGGTATATCATCACTTTATTATCTGACTTCCATTCTTCTTTTTATTTTGGTTTTCAACTTTAATATCTCCTGGTGAAAGATAAATTTAGAGTGTTCTTGTTTCATTAAATGCTAAAGATATGATTTTTAAAAAAATATGTTTAATTAATTAATTTATTTTCATGTGGTGCTGAGGATGGAACCCAGGGCCTCGCCCATGCTAGGAGAGCGCTCTACCCATTGAGCCACAATCCCAGCCTTAAAGATATGATTTTTAAAAATTTATATTCTGATTCCTGTCTCTTCTGATTCCCTAAATTTATTCATCTGGTTTCTGTCTTGCAAGTTAAGGCATATTTCCTCAAGTGTCTGGTGGTCCTTGGCTACCTTTGTTAAGGGTGAGTCACTAAAAGAGTTCTTTAGGAGCTCTGTGTGTGCAAGTGTGTGCCATGTACTGGGCAGCGGGCTTCCCTTTGCTGTGAGTTAGATTGGCCACTTCACTTCTTCAGCTGACTGACTCATGGACCTCCGAGCAATGCTGGGGAAGAGTTATAGCCCTTGAAGCTGGTGAGCCAGGGGCCAGTTCAATTAGGTCCACTTTGGAAGTAGTCACCTCCCAAAGCAGCTGGCCATTTCTGTACTCTCCTAACCTGCCTTCCCCTGGTTTACTGGTTAAATGATTCTGAAACCAGGTAGAGCATGCAAGATCACTTCCTGTTCTAAATAATTAACCGACAGTGATGTGGCAATAAATGTTTAGCCCACCATGGCTTTACAAGCTGATTTATAAAAATGACTCCCTGCACCAGAGAAGTTGTTTTGAGTATGTCAAATAAGCAAATTACGGTGCAGTTATTCCTGTATAGGAATAACTGTGCGATTTTAAAAAGTGTCTCCTTATGAGTTATCATAGATGTTATCCTATTGGAACAAAAGCTCCTGTAGAATAACCACATTGTGTCACTATTCCTTAAGTCATAAAATAAAGCAAAACTGCTTGCCACAATTCCAAATAGTTTGCTGCACTGATTTCTTCCTTAGAAAAAAAAAGTGGCAGGAAAATAGGTGAACTGGGTGGAGGAGGCAACAACATTAGAGATTTGAGCCATGGCTACTCAATGGACCCTACTGAGGTGGGTACCAAGGGGTATGGCAGGTGATATGTAGGCCTTGCTTGTTCCACATCCTACGCCTGGCTGGGGATCCTTTTTATTTTTTAACTAATTAATTAATTAATTTTTTATTCCAGAGCCTGACTTTATTGGATCTTGTATTTTTGGCATAAATAAAAGCTTTATAGACTCACATTTATCATTACTTTAAATAAGGCAGTGACTGATCAATCACAAAATCCTGGCTTGGTTTCCGAGTATTTTACTGCTATCTATAGCCTTTTCATGCAAGTTACACAATGAGTCTCTAGAGCTCTCACACTATGGGGTATGTGCTTGCTACTGTTCCAAAAAAGTTTACTGCCTTCAGCCCAAGACACTGGATGAAGGCCAATTATTCTTATGTACAGAAGCCCAACAGTGGACATTTATTCCAGTTTAGTGGAGAGTTCTTTAGCCTTTGCCTTTTCAGACTTGGCAATGGGAGCCACGGATTTTGGACCCAGTACATTGCCTCCCCAGTGGCGATGAATCTCAGCATATCTGTCATTGTAGTTGGTTCCAATAGCTTCCACCAACTTAGCCCAGAGCTCCTTTGTCTTCCAAGTTAACCTGTGTGAGGGCAACAGTGGTGCAGGTCTTCCTGTGGACCAGATGTCTCAGCCTGGCCTTCTCCTTGATGATGCAGTAAGAAACTCCCATCTTGCAACACAGGGTAGGCAGGAAAACAACCAGCTCGATGGGATACACATCATGTCCAGTCACCCCCAGCTTAGCCTTCCTGTTCTCCACTAAGGTGGTGTCGGTGTTGGCTCCTGCTCAAAGGATCCGTGTTCTGTTCGTGGGGACAATCCCTTTGCCAGCAGCCTTCTTCTGAGCCCTGGCCAACGGCCTCTGGTTCCTCTCCTGCTTGGTCTCTGGTCTGTTCTTCAGCCTCTTCCTGAATGGTGGATTCACCACCTTCTTGGCTCCCTGCTTCTTGACCGTGGCTGGGGCTTGGACCACCTTCTTCCCCTTGACCTTCTTTCCTTTCACCATATTGGATGCCTGGAGGAGAGATGGATCATTTTGTTATTTATTATTTTAATTTTATTTCACAGAGAGGCCCTTTCCACCTCCCACTATGGGCCGTCTGGTCAGAGGTGGTGACTTTCTCTTGTGCAGACAAAGGCCCCAAGAGGCTACTGCCATGGTGTGAGAAGTGGAAGGTGACTCGCTGGCCAGAGGCACCTGTGTAGCCCATGTCCTCAGGTAAACAGACCTTGACGTTATAAGCATTTGAAATTCCACTAAAAATCAAACAGAAATCGTTTACTGAAGCTTTGCACTATTAGTGTCCTTGGGAGCCAGAGCTGGAGAATTATGTGGGAAGTAATGCCCTGATACAAGGAAGGCTTCTGTTAGGATTTAGATGTGAGGTGTCCCCCAAAAACTCATGTTATGCAATGCAGGAATGTTTAGAGGGTTAATGACTAGAATAGAAGAGGTATAACCTCACCTGTTGATTAATAATTTGAAAGGATTGCTCTACTGTAGGCAGGTAGGGTGTGGTGGAGGAATTAGGTCACGGGGGGAATATATTTAGAGTTTATATTTTGTGCATTCTCTGGTCCCTGGCTGCCATGAGCTAAGGCACTTTTCTCTGCTACACCCTTCTACCATACTGTGCCCCTTCACCTTGGGCCCAGAGCAATGGAGTCAGCAGACCAGGGACTGAAACCTCTGAAACCATGAGCCAAAATAAACTTTTCCTCCTCTGAGGGTTCTTGTTGGGTATTTTGGTCACCACATGACAAAAAGCTAATGAACACATTTCCTCACCATTTACATGAGTTCTCCACCTTGCATGGGGTGTAGGAGGAACCCACAATACCTGAACCACCTTCTCCCATGACTGTGAATTTGTGCTCACTTATAAGATGATGCTGAAGGAAAAGAAACGCCACCTCAAAACCTCCTCTCTGACTCTGTCCTTCACATCACCGCCTCTCATCTCTGATGAGCTCTCTCTACTGTGGATAGTGCCTGAATAGAAATAACTCATCTTCCCTGTTTACTTAGGGATCTAAGATTTCAACCTCCACTACTTACAATTAGCCGATCATTTTATGTGATGCCAAAGCAAACATAAAGGGGAAGGACCCCAGGTAATAGTGGATTCTCTCCCATCCAGTGAGGGAAGATTCAGTTACAGATGAAACCCAAGCAAACACCAAGTGACCAGCATGACTGATTATGCTTGCCCAACACAATCAAAGCACACCTGAAATAAAAATGTTAAATTCAGTTATTAGTTCTTTTATAATAGCCAGGTATATCACCCAATAGGCTGTAATACATGACTAGCTCCAAAGCCATGTAAACTTCACAATTTAAATTTCAATTATCTGAAAATATCTCACCTTCTTTTTTTTATTGGCACATGGTATTCGTTGTTAACCATGTGTCCATGCACACAATATAACAACATAATTTGGTCAATTTTGTTCCCTAGTATCTCCTCTTGCCCTCCCTGACCTTCCCCTGATGCCCTTCCTCTACTCCAGTGGTCTCCCCTCTATTTTCGTGAGATTTCAGCTCCCCTCCCCTCCCCACTCTTTCCCTCTCTAGCTTCCACATATGAGAGAAAACATATGACCCTTCATTTTCTGAGTCTGGCTTATTTCACTCAATATAATGCTCTCAAGTTCCATCCATTTCCCTGAAAATGCCATAATTTTGTTCTTTATGGCTGAATAAAGCTCCATTGTGTATATATACATGGTATTTTCTTCATCCATTCATCTGCTGATGGACACCTAGGCTGGTTACATAACTTGGCTATTGTGAATGGTGGTGCTATAAATGTGGGTATGCATGTACTGCTATAGAAATTTTAATTCACTTGGATAAATACCGAGAAGTGGCTGGGGCTCACTGGTTTTTAACACTCTTAAATTTCAATTTACTATGTTAATTTGTTAGATGTAAGTGTATCAATTATGAGATTAATATCAGATTGACACATTGAGTTACTTTAGGTATTATATTACTCACTATGTATTGTAACACTATGAATCTCAGGTAGTGAACTTAGGTCTGTAAGCCATCTCAATTATGAGTTATCCAGGGAGCCGTGGCAAGGCTCCTGCAGTCATCTAAATGAGCACTGCCCAGGGATGTGGTCAGCTCTATCACCTGGGCGGTGGCTGTAGCACACATGGTGAGCCCATCTGCATTTTCTTCTGTCCTCAGTGAGAGGAGGGTGTGAAAGCCAGAGGACCACTTTCTTTCTCTACTAGCACTCTGTCCAGGTCACTTTGAGAACTCTCAGGCACACAGCTCATAACCAAAAATGTGTCCTTTTCCCACTGAGGGCACTGAGAGCTCCTATGGGGCTGGGCCTTCCCTGTCACCAGGCTTTCTTTCTCTACTAGCTCAAAACCTGCCCTTGGTAAATGCTCAGTGATTCTCATCTCCTGGAATCTGTCTCACCTTTGTGTAATCTCCATCCCACTTTACCAAGGTGGTCAGTGTGACCAATACCATTTAGCATATGGTAGAAGTGATTACATCATGTTCCAGATCAGGTTATAAAGGACTCTGTGACCTATCCCTTGCTTTGCAAGTGGGTCATTCACTCTGGGTGGAACCAGTTTCAGTGTCTTGAGGACTCTCAGACAATCCTATGGAGAGGCCAGTCAGTGGGCAGTGAAGGCCTGCCCACACCACTCAAGGGAGGGCTTAAATGACTGCAGCCTCATGAAAGATCCTGGGGCAGAATCAGCCAGCTAAGCCACCCCCTATTCCTGTGGGGGAGAACATGTTCATTGCTTGTTATGGTTTGGATCTGGAATGTCCCAAAATCCCTTGTGCTGAAGGCTTGTCCCCAGTGCAGCAATGTTGAGAGGTGGGGCTTTTGGAAAGTGACTGAATCATGAGGGCTGTCATCTCCTCAATGGATTAATCCATCCACAGCTGAAAGAGCTCCTGGAGGTGGGGGGACTTGGCTGGAGGAAGTAGGTCACTGGGGTGAGCCCTGGAAGGTGTTTCTTGTCCCCTGCTGCTCCTTTCTCTCTCTTTCTGCTTCCTGGCAGCCATGACTCAGCAGCGGTCCTCTGCCATGCCCTTCTGTGGTGATGTTTCTGCTTTGGAGCCAGCTGACTGAAACTTGTTCTCAGCAGCCAGGTTTCGGGGTAAACTGACACATAGCAATAGATAACTAACTTGGAGCAGTGTTCATCTGTGAAAGGCTCTGCCCTTACCTCCCTCTGCCCCCTCCACTCTGTCTCAGGCACACAGCTCATAACCAAAAATGTAAGCTCTTCCCACTGAGGGCACTGAGAGCTCCTATGGGGCTGGGGCCTTCCCTGTCACCAGGCTTTCTTTCTCTACTAGCACAGAGCCTGCCCTTGGTAAATGCTAAACAAGTGTTTGCTTAGTAGATCTGGGTATTTTTGTTTCTTCCATAGAGCCTGGAGAATTGTGCTTTGCTCATAATAAGCACTCAGTAGACATTTGTTGATCAAATAAACAACCTATAAAACTTAATGCCAGTCCAAAATTATCACTCACCCCTTCTATACTGACATTGCTCAAACATTCTTCACCTGATATTCTGAGAATGAAAGTACTTTAAAACATATAGTACTTGTCATGGAAAGTAATATTTATAGTTAATTAAAATCAGAACAAATTTAGTTAGAATTCTACAGCTAGGAGAACTGTCTTTCATCTTTCCAGGAAAATATACAACTTTTAATATACTTTATAAGGCAAAATCACCTAAGCAAAGGTTGTCCAAATTACAATCATAAATAGGATGAACTCAAACTAAAAAGTTTCTTCTCAGCAAAAGAAACAATCTGTAAGGTGAATAGAGAGTCTACATCTTGGGAGCAAATCTTTACCCCTCGCACATCATATAGAGCACTAATCTCTAGGGTATATAAAGAACTCAAAAAGCTAAGCACCAAAATAAACAAATAACCCAAACAATAAATTGGCCAAGGAACTGAAAAGACACTTCTCAGAAGATGATATACAATCAATCAACAAATACATGAAAAAAAGTTCATAGTCACTAGCAATTAAAGAGATGCAAATCAAAACCACTCCAAGATTTCATCTCACTCCAGCCAGAATGGCAGCTATTATACATACAAACAACAATAAGTGTTGGCAAGGATATTGGGGAAATGTACACTCAGACATTGCTGGTGGGACTCAAATTGGTGCAGCCAATATGGAAAGCAGTATGGAGATTCCTTGGAAAACTGGGAATGGAACCACCATTTGACCCAGCTATCCTTCTCCTTAGTCTATACCCAAAGGACTTAAAAACAGCATACTACAGGGACACAGCCACATCAATGTTTATAGCAGCACAATTCAGAATAGCTAAATTGTGGAACAAAACTAGGTGCCCTTCAATAGATGATTGGATTAAAAAATGTGGCATATATACACAATGGAATATTACAAAGCAATAAAAGAGAATAAAATCATGGCATTTGCAGGTAAATGGATGGAGTTAGAGAAGATAATACTAAGTGAAGTTAGCCAATCCCCAAAAAGCAAATGCCGAATGTTTTCTTTGATATAAGGAGGCTGATTCATAGGGGATAGGGAGCAGGAGCATGGGAGGAATAGACAAACTCTAGGTAGGGCAAAGGGTTGGAGGGGAATGGAGGGGGCACGGGGTTATCAATGATGGTGGAATGTGATGATCATTATTATCCAAAGTACAGGTATGAAGACACAAATTGGTGTGAATATACTATGTATACAAGCAGAGATATGAAAAATTGTGCCCTATATATGTAATAAGAATTGTAATGCATTCTGCTGTCATATATAAATAAAAAGCAAATAAAAAAAATTTTTAAAAAAAGAAAGATATGGCAAGGCTGGGCATGTGGCACATGCTTATAATCCTAGCGGCTCGGGAAGCTGGGGCTGGTGAACTCCAATTCCAAAGTCAGCCTGAGCAAAAGCAAGGCACTAAGCAACTCCTTGAGACTCTGTCTCTAAAGAAAATACAATATCGGGCTGGGGATGTGGTTCAGTGGTTGAGTGCCCCTGAGTTCATTTCCTGGTACCGAACCCCCCCCAAAAGATCTAGCTTCTGTCTTTTTGAGGGCAGTCCAAGAGAGAAAACATGAGTGACATTCTAAAGCCTGTCACTGTGTGTGTAGTGACAACAGGTATGGAAAGGATCCAGTCAACTCACTTCAGTGTCCACTGACTGCCTGCTGTGTACCAGATGCCATGACAGGTGCTAGGTACAGAGGAGCAGATAGTGTGACAGATTACACAGCTACACACTAAGCCCACTTCTTGCCAGGTGCTGTGCTGATATTTGCAGAGCTCACTATGCAGTGGGAGAAACAGACACGGACACTCAACCATCCTGAGGTAACAGCCATTTGAGTAAGAAGCCTGTGGGACACCGAACAGTGCCACCAACAGCTGAAAGATGCACTTCCTCCAGCAACTGGCTGTACCCTCACATGCTCAGTTGCTGTGCATTCACTATCCAACACTGTCCCTGGCACACATGAAGTGGACACACCAAGATGATTCAAGACCAATCTGCCCACATGGAGTCCACAGAGTAGCCAGCAAGATGATGAGTCATGTGACTGGATCTTAGAGAATAAGGATGGGATGCAAAACTTTTCTAGATGGAGTCAAAGAGGCACTTGGGGGTCTCAAGAACAGGGTCTAAAAGGGTGATGAGTAGCAAAAGACTGCGAGAAATGTCCCTGTTAAAGGAGGTGACAGCAGAGATTTGGTGAACACAGCCTGGAGCAGGCGAGTTTGAGAATCACCTCTGAAGCAGTAGCAAGACTGCCACAAGAAGACGGAGGTGGGTTCCAACATGGCAGGTTCCGCATCCCTGACCCACCAAGGAAGCTGAGGCATGGTTAGAGTGCAGCTGCAGGGGTGCAGGGGCTGTGCCCTTGTTGTTCACCTGAGCTCAGCACTGAGCCTAGCACAAGCAGGCATTCACTGACTGGACAAACCCCGGAGGTGAAGCAGTTCATAGAGAGTGGACAGGGGCCTGTGGAGGTCCAAAGGGGGTGTAGAGAAACAGGCCTGGCTCTCACAGTGCTGCCTTGGCTCTCCTCTCTGAGCAGCACACTGTGTTTTCAGAGCAGACTGCACTGTAGTTTGGTATGCAACCCAAAGCAAAGTCAAGATTGGGTTTTCTATGCAGAATATCAGTCCTAATGGAGATGAAAAAATATTGAGCTTTTATGTCTTCCTAACAACTCTCTAAGGAAGGAGGCTCCCATGTGCACATCTCTTGGTCCCATAGTCCCGCCTGTGGCCTACTTATGTGGCAAAGACATTTCATAGCCTTCTTGCGAGGGTGGTCGTTCTAGTGTTGGCCCACTGACTATTGGTGTTAACTAACATTTCTCAAAAAGAGTTTAACTACTTATTTAGTTCCCTTGTTCGTTTCTTCCTTCTTTTCCTAGCCCTCCCCACAAAGGATTTGAAGAGACCTGAACCATATAATCTGGTTACATGGGATGGGCCCAAACTTACCTCATGGTTTCTCTTATGATTTGTTCCAGGAGCACTGGAGCCAGAAAGAAGATGCAGGCCAAGTTGCAGGAGGACAGGTTCCTGGGGGAAGGCAACCCAGCAGTGAGGAAGAGGACAGTTTTCCCATGAAGTGGGTCAGGTCGGTGTTCACAGGGCCTTTCTCATCCTTCATCATCTATCACCACAGGTTGTGAGTGGGTTTCCTCCAGGCCTGCCCCAGTGCCAGGAGCCTTAGCTGTGGGCCCCACCCCACTCTTAGTGACATAAAAAAAAAACAAAAAAACTGGAAGCTATTGGAAAGGAAACCTGAGGTTGCCAGGGAAGGCCAGGCCAGGTGGAGAGAGGCCTTGCATGTGCCAGACTCAGGCCTGGCAGCAGAAGCAGGGTGGCAGAGGCAGCCCTGTCATCTGCTGACAAGGACCTCTGAAGATCTACCTGTGGCAGAGCCAGATGGCTGCCTGGGTCACTAGGTCAGCATGCAGTTTGGCAGGAAGAAGGGGCTGGGAGAGGGGTGATGAAGTATCTCCCTGGTTCCCTGGTGGAGCTCTTCCTCAGAAGAAAGCCCAGGACTCACTGATACTCCTCCTAGAGTCAGTTGAGCAGCTCTGGGGACCCCAAGGAGAGTTGGTGGCAGCAATGATTAAATACAGTGACAATGAAAGATGGAAGAAGGAGGAGCCAAGAGGACTTTGTGGTCCAGCATGGAGACTGTGGGAAGGACATCTAAAGATGGCAGATGGTGCCTGCCTCTGGCCCAGGTGTCCCTCATAATCACGATAGTGATTACCTTCTGATCATCTGTGCACTTGTCCCATGCCCTAACCCTCCAACTGGGAAGGCAGCCATCTCTCCTCCCTGGGGAATCTGAGACCCAGAGTGTTGGCAGACAAAAGGGTTGGGTGTGCCATGAGGAGACAGTGCCTTATTGGGGTGGCTATAAGAAAGGACCTCTCAGAGTAGAGATTATTTCTCCCAGCTTCCAAGCATTCCAGCCTCTTTCCCACTGCTCTTCATCATGCTATGGAGGGCAATAACAAGAGGCCTACCCTCAAGACCTGTATCTTAATCCAGGTTTTTTCTCATGGAGCCTTGTGTGAATCACTGAAGCTCTTGAGAGTTTCTGCATTTGCTTCCTTTTTTGCAAAAAATGGGACAGCCCCAGCCTACCCCATGGCAGTCAGAACAGAGGAGCTCAGCGGGCCTGGGCTAGCCATCCATAAGGTCTGGCCTAACTTGGAGCTTCAGTATCACCACAAAGTTCAAGGTGCCTGTAGGGGCCTGGCAGCCGCTCTGGAACCTGCCTCTGCCTGGTCCCACCTCATCCCTCTCTGCAATGTGGTGCTGGTGGAGGTGGAAGCTGCTCTCCAACTTAGGCAGCAGATGATCTGATGGGTTCCACTGCTTCTCAGAAACCAGGAGAGCAGGGAACCCACCACACTCAGATAAGGAGACTGAACAACAAAATTTGGCCTCTTCTCCTGTTGAGTGGAAGTGAAGAGACACTTGGTAGTTTTTTTTGCTAAATCTTTAGCAAAAGAACAAGGATTTCTGCCAATAAGTTGTCATGACAGACATCATGGGTCCACTTTCCAAGCAAGTCATGGAAGTCACTGCAAACACTGAGAAAGATGCACAGCTCGATGATGGCAACAGAATAGCACAATGTCCAAGCAGAAGATAAAGTCTTTCCCTGTGCCCTCCCCACTGCCTGCCCATAGCACTCACTGTAGCTCCCTGTATCTGCTTCCTGATGTGCAAGGCTCTCAGAGGGACCAGTGTAAAAGTTTAAAGAGATCTCTAAAATATAAAGCCACTACAAAATCATGGTTTTAATGTCTAGATGGGGAATTTGATTGATTTCATTCAAACCTAAGACCCTGAATAGATCCCTATGGGGCCCAGCCCCTGCTGTCACAGGATGCTGTTGCCTTACTGTGACATTTCTTTAATCAGAGCCTGTAGAATGAATGTTACCACTCCATTTTTATGGACACTTGTTCCAGGGATAGACACCCCCATAGGAATGCTCATTGTGAGACACCAAATTTACAGAGGTCTCAGATACAGGAAACACTAGGGTATCTATTATTAGATATTTGGAAAAAAATTCAAACTAAATGATCTAAAGAAAAATATATATATTTTTTGCAACATTGCTTGGCCTTTGTATGCACTTGATGGCCATGAGGGATGGCCTCTTTGTTTCAACATCATTTACAACTAGATCTCTACTGCAAAAGACAAAGAAAATGGACAGAAATCCCTTACTTGCAGGCCTTTATGGCCCTCTGTCAGAATACAAAAAAAGACTACAAAAATATGCAAGTCAGACTCCTATGGCCACACTGGCAATGGGAATACCCTGATTGTCCCCACTTGGGAAGGCAATGTTCTCACTGAAAATAATTCCTTCATGAAATAACAGGATCCAAATGCCCATAGGGATCCAGGAACCCAGATTGTTTTTACATCGAAGGAGCCATGAGTCACGTTTGGCACAGCAGATGATAGACATGCCTACTTTAAAGCATTTATTTTAAACAATTTAAAAATAGTCATCAACTTGCAATTACAGGGATCACCTACAGGTTTTTGGTGATTTTCTTTCTTCTGAATCTCTGCTTGTACTAAAAATAAAGATATTTCCAAATTGTTAGCACACATTTTTGCCTAGGTGGCTGGCCAGCGAAAGCTATATTTATCTTTGTTGGATGTTTGAGAAATGCAATGGTTATTGTTTTCTGTATTTTAGGTATGATAACTCTTAGTGTTTTCTCTGACAAAAAGGCAACTTGAAATAACTGATATCTTTTTTTTAAAAGAGAGAGTGAGAAAGAGAGAGACAGAGAGAGAGAGAGAGAGGGAGAATTTTAATATTTTTATTTTTTTTAGTTCTCGGCGGACACAACATCTTTGTTTGTATGTGGTGCTGAGGATCGAACCCGGGCCACACGCATGCCAGGTGAGCACAATACCGCTTGAGCCACATCCCCAGCCCAAAATAACTAATATCTTGATTTTCATGGGTAATCTACAAGGGGTTGGGTGTGCCAACCCTATTAAAAATGCATTAAATGTAAGTAACATAAATATTTGTAAAAACACTTACCATATAATTTAAATTCTGCAAACCATATGACAGAGGTAAAACAGCTGAGTCATCTGTAAGTTAAAATGTTGAAGCATCTATTAGTATTATAAATTAAAATATTCTTGGCTTCTTAAAGTGTATAAAAGACAATATATTTGGGTCTCTTAAATGTGTTTTCATAAATTGTTGTATATAAAAAGTAGTAAAAAGTATTACATATTAAAAAGTAAAAACATGGGCTTCTTCCTGAGTCTGCATTCAAATATATTACTAAGAAATAAAATCTAATTCACATTTATTTAAATATCCTAAAAAGTAACACTAGAGGTGCCTTGACTGACCTTAACAGTAGGAATGCACTATCTACTCAGTCTTGAATGCCCAATAGGAAAGTATAACCAAAGACAAATGTGCTATCATATGGGTAAAAGAAATGTCACATGGTTTTAACTTTAGGGGTCTAAATCGCAAAAGTGGGGGCCCATCCTAAGACCAGTTACTCATTTCTCCAAGCAGCTAGATCCTGTGGGTCAGGGGTTACCAAACTGTTTAAAAGTAATGACCACGACTCTGTTGGTCGTCAAGGAGGCCTCCCAATTAACCTTGGGACAACGTGGAGGTCCAGTCCTCCCACCAAGTTCAGTCAGTTTTAGAAGTCAAGGGACATCACTGGTTCATAGGAGGAAGACTAACAAAATATCAGTCCCTCCTGTGAGACATTCCTGACATCAAACATTTGCAGATATTTCAAACTTTAAATCTAGCTACCCTATTCCCAGACTTGGCCCCTTTAAAAGACCAGTGTGTGGAGATTATTGAACAAACTTTATAGCCAGCTAAACCCAACAGATAAGCCTCTTGATAACCCTGTGGCTAAATGATTCACAGGTGGAAGCAGTTTTATTTAAAAAGGTACTATAAAAGCAGGGACTGCAATAGTCAGTTTCTATGATACCATAGAAGCAAATGCTCTCCCCACTCACACTTCTGCCCCAAAGCAAAACTCATCAATTTTATTCGTACCTTACAGTTAAAATAAGAAAAAAAAATCTTGAAACATCCACAGCAATTCCACATACGGATTTCTAGTACTTCATGCTGCTATCTAGAAGGAAAGGAAGATATTAATAATAAACAGACCCTAATAATATATATTGATCCTCAGGGTCTTCTGTCACCAAATTGCTCCTCACTTCCCAGCATCCTGCAGGGTTTTAATTCTGAATTCAATGAACATATCTTCCCTAGAGCTATAGCTGGATATGTGGGTCACTTCTAGATTCCTCCCAGATACATAAGATACATAAACAGGGCTTTAAGATGGGTCTTAAATTTGGTGTGCATTGGTAACCAACACTTTGGAGGGGACTGGTTTCTTTTTTGACATGTTGTCTTGGCATAAATGACAATCTATAAGAAAACAAGGGCCTCAGGACACACTGGCATAAGCATGCTAGAGGATAAATTCTTGTAGGAGTCATAGGGGCAGTCACATCTCTTGTTCCCTGGAATAGTGTTTTAGTCAGATTTTCCATCTCTGTGACCAAACAAGCTGACAAGAACAATTTTAGAGGAGGAAGCTTTTATTTGGCACTGATGGTTTTATAGGTCTCAGTCCATAGACAGTCTCCTATATTAAGTCAGAGCCCAAAGAGAGGCAGAACATCAGGGTGGAAGGGTGTGATGGAGGAAAGCGTCTCAGGACATGACATCCAGGAAGAAGAGACAGCTCCATTTATCAAGGACAAAATATGTACTCCCAAGGCACACTCCCAGTGAACCACCTCCTCCAGCCATAACCTACCTACCTACAGTCAGTCCTAGTTAATCCTAGCAAAGGAATAATTCACTGATTATGTCAAAACACTCATAACCCAATCATGTCACCTGTGAACCTTCTTGCATTGTCTCGAATATGAACTTTTGGGGGATACCTGATATCTAAACCATAACAAACAGCTTCACCTACCTGTTATAAAAGGTAACGACATTAATATTGTGAAACAAGAAGGGCATTAGATTTCTTATTTGTTGAGCAGGGAGGAGTTTGTGCACACTTAAACTCCACCAGTTGTACTGGGATAAACCCCTCAAGATAAGTAGTGGTTAATATTAACCCATTATGTCAGCTGTCCTGTGTATTAGTTTTTAGAGGTGTCCTATACATTAAACTGAGCAACAAATAGACCACTTATGGTTACCTTTGAAGTAAATTATTTTTCTTAGAGTGGTATTCTTTTGAGAAAGGTCATTGGTGAATGATGAGATCATTTGAAATATTTAAAAATTCTTTGTGAAAATAGCATAAACTTTACTGCAAAAGTTACTTTTACTAAATGTTCAGTGGAACACTATTATGTACATAACTGGTATAAGAAATGCATTCCTGAAATTATTTTCTAGAAGTAGGCTGCCATTTTATTTTAACTAATGTGCTATATTTCAAATTACTGATGTTTGAAAACAACTGTCCTTTAAACAGAATACCAGGACCATGTATATTGCTTAGTAATGTGCAGTGTGTCACACTGCTGCCTGGCAAACTCTAATGTGTTGCTCCTCGTGTTGGATTGTGGGGGAAGTGCTCAAGAAAGGTCTCACCATGATCTTTAGTGTGGGAGTAAGGCAGTTCTCCAAATGCTTGAGGTGGCAGAGAATCCACTATTCACCAGTTATGACGTGTTGACATCCCTTCGGAAGACTGGATTCCAACCCACTGGCTGGAAAAGGCAAAACAGGCCACACAGGTATTATCTGAAATGACAACAGTGATGAAAAACAAGGTCATATGATTAGATATGATACTAATAATGGAATTCTCTTTGTGAAATGGTAAGATAATAAATGCTTCATTGTTGCAACAAACTATGATACAATGGAACCACCTGGCAAAGTTCAATGATGAAAAAGAAAAGAAAGAGTGGAACTAATGGGCTTCAACCAGAAGTAGTGGGTACCTGCAATAATCTCAATGGTACTATGGATAAAAGTGATTGGTTGGTTTCCAAAGGGTATTCACATTTGTTCGCTCATATATATAACTGACATGTGTATTATAAATGCATGGATTTTTCACAAACTTTTGAACAAAGGCAAATATCTCAAATTTGTTAGATTTTAAAAGAGACATCTGTTTCTCCCATTCAGGGGTGTTCCTTTTCTCATTAATGTAAACACCCCCATTAAAGCCTTACCTATATGTTCATGCTCATCTGAGTCAACCCATTTTACCTAGAACAATGCAATGAGAAAGCATCTGGAGGAAGATAGTATAATACACCTGAACCCATACTGTCCAAGATGGTATCAGATTTTTTTTGGTGGTGCTGGGAATGGAACCTAGGCCCTTTGCATGCTAGGTAGCCACTCTACCAACTGAGCTATATCCCCAGCCCCATGATAGCAGATTTGACATGAGAGATTGTAGTGTTCTCAAACAGCAAGAAAGATGAAGGTGTCAAAATAAGCCATGTCATGCAAAACTGATAACATGTTGTCAAAAATGTAATGTAACCCTTCGAAATGTTTTGCTTCTTTCCACCAAAAAATAATTGTTAGTGGGCCATGAAGGTCACTTCTTTGTATATTGTGCAATGTATGAAAGGATATTGTATTTGTCTTATGTATAAGACATTTTATAAAAATTCCCAGAATTGAAAAACTTGGGAGTTAATGGGTTAAGGATATATACAAAGAAGCCAAATGTCTACAAAAATATAACCAAAAGGGATCCATGGAAGGTATATGACAAATGCTATCTGGTCCCACCTGGCCTTTACCACTTTCAGGGCTGTTAATCATCGTTATCTTACTTCTGATTTGGGGGTCTTGCATATTTAACATAATGATAAGATTTGTGTCTTCCAAACGTCACTAGCTGCAAGACAAACTAATTCTTTTCAACCCTCCCAGACCAAAGGCCAATCTTGCCCCCTTTGCAATCAGGCATGCAGGGATTTCATAACAACCATATATCATTCAGAGTCCTTCAACTCTTTCCTCTTAGTAATGATGAGAATAAAATCTCTCAGGGGTAAATGCGACTATAAGAGACCAGAATGGGGGGAAGCATGGCAGATAAACTCTCAACCTTAATTCATAATGTTACTATAATCTTTTCCTACTCTTCTACCCTAACAATGCATGGAATGTGCCGTTTCCCACCCTCCTATTATTAAATCAGATCAACCACAAACAGGTGTTCATAAACTGGGCATAGGGTGGCCCAGGAGATATCCCAAAAGTCTCCCACAAGAAAGACACTCCTTTAAAAGGTTATGATAAAATTGCCAGCCCTTCCCAACCCAGCCACTTACTAGAAGCCTGGCTCATTCTGTTTCTCCCATTCAGGGCTGTTCCCTTTCTCATCAATGTAAAGACCCCCCTCTTAAAGCCTTGCCTATATGTTCATGCTCATCTGAGTCAACCCATTTTACCTGAATGAGGTAATATGCCTGCTGAATCAGAAATCCTCATCTTCAGTGTCACCAGTGGGATGCAGCCTGCCCATCAATAATGCACAAAAGGTCCCCAAGCCAACCAGTTCCTCCCTACTTTCCCTGGGGTCCCAGTTGAAAAATACCCTTTGTTGCTAGCTCATGAGTCTCCTTGTTTTTATTTCCAACAAGAACATACAAGTCAGTGAAACAGCTTCTCCAGGTATCCCAGGCCAGGTACTAAGCAGTAATGAAGCAGGGAGGTGGACACACATTATTTCATTGAACACTAAGGATTTCTATTGAGAACCTGACACCATGGACAGTTGGCAGACTGTGAATACTGTCTCCCAGTTTACTGGGTCTAAACCCCACAAACAACCAAAATCAGGGCTCTCCTAGTAAGTCCTATACATCCACAGGAGAAAGACAGTTCCCTGAAAGAGGCTCAGCAAAGAACATGAACTTGGAGTTTTAGGACTTAGGTAGGTCTTTGTCCCCAGAGACTGGCAAACACTGGAGAGTAGGAAATGCCTAGTGTGGGGACACAGGTGAACAAATAGATTGTAAGGATTGGTGGAAAATCGAAGACAGACTTCCACCAACAACCAGGAGGCAGTTAGGTCATTAAGCCCACACATGCCCTATGACCAGCTATTAATTTTGCTGCAGACTTATATCCCTAGTGACATGTTATCTTGTGTCCCAGGGCAGGCAGGGGACTACTCCCTGGGGAGAGTATGTTTCACTGTGTGGCCCAGTTATGCTGTGGTACAAAGATATGAGGGTCCCGGTAGACACTTTGCAAGCCAAACAGAAATGGGAGGGCATGGATTGCAACATCATGTTGGTAAATAACAAAGGCTTGCTTGTTAAACAGGGATGCAGTTTACAAGAACACATGCCAATAAGAGTCATAATATTAGAAGCAGGGAGGGGAGTAGGTATGAACAGGAGGCAGAGAGTGAGAGAGAGGGATCTGGCTCTGCCATGTTTTCTCTTTCAGAATTTGGAGGCCAGCCAGTTGTTGTCTCTCCTATTGGGTAGGTTGCACCCATTCATGCCAGACCACCAAGGGTCTACCCCTTCAGAGGGCCTGGTAGGCAGATGGAACTTTTCTGAACCCTATGTGAAATCCTCCTCACTCTCCCATCTGGGAGCCAATCGGCCCTTCCAAAAACAGCTCCCAAAGTCACAGCATTCTTTAAAGCTAATTCAAACCTTCTGGGCTCCTCTCGTCAGCCACATCATGATAGAGTGCTTCTGAGTTTTGACAGGTGGGGTGCCTACAGCTCTACCTGTGTCACCCCATATCATATTATGACAATCCCAGCCAGTGAGTAACATGAGTGTCTCTGTTTTGCAGAAAAGGAAACAGGTTTAAAAAGGTACAGTCACCAATGACTATGCAGCCAGAGACAGAGCCCACCTGTGGTGGTCCCCTCAGGCTGAGATCAGAGAGGATGCAGAGATACAAAACAGTGCCCAGGCTCCATTTCTCTTTCGACCAGATGCTAACCAGGCCCATCCCAGGAATCCCAGACCTGCACACTACTGGGACCACTCAACATGATGCCCTGGATTTTGCCCTGAGAATGTCGAGGACATTTACCCTTGACTCTGAAGGCCCACACCTGCCCCATTACACCTTCCTGAGAAAGGTTCAGAGTGAGTCTGCCATGCCACATCAGCTAGCAGAAGAAGCGGTTCCTGGCAGTGTCCCTCCTGGCAAGCCCACAGACTCAATCGAATATTTTATCCAAAGCTGATAAAGGATGCCAAGAAGTTCCAGGACCTTCTCTATCAGCTTGGAAGACAAGGATGAAAGATGACCCTTTTGAGATACCTTAATTACAGTACTGCAGATGCAACGAAATTGGCTAAATGAGATTCTGATATCTCATTCAAACCCGTGGGCCATCCCAGCCCTCTTTAATGAAGCTGCCAACCACTAGCTCTCGCAAAGGGAGCTGCACAGAAATGGCCCTGAACCAAATATGTGGGACCTTGTACAACTCTCTTTTCTGCACATTTCTCTCCCTTTTGCTGTAAGGTGAAGGACAAAACTGAGCATGTAAAAGCCAATGCACTGGTATGGTGGGCTTGCACTGTAGGCCAGGCCTCTTCCCCATCAGCAGGGAACACTTTCCAGGTGTACTGAGGATCCATTGTGAGGGGCAGCCAGGCTGCCATCAATTGACAAGATCCTACATCTTGCTGGCTCTTTCTTCATCTTTTCCATGCAGAGACTGATGGAGAAAGGCTTAGTTGAACCATCAAAGTTCTTTACAGTTCCAGGATCTAAAACTGAGCTGGATCTGTCAATCTGCCAGCTGGCCTGCTCCCCACTGAAGCTTTCCTAACTCTTCACTTCTGAGGGTCCAGCAACACGCTCCTTCCACTCATGAAGATTTAATAACACCTGCTGTGTACCAAGGATATGTGGGGCACAGGGATGTAATGTGCACAAACTGTTACTCCTCTCATGGGACTTATGGCCAGGTGAGCAACACACTTATCTGGAGCTCAGACACCCAAGCTCCATACAGTGCCTCCCCTCTGTGAAGTCTTCCCCTGCAGTCCATCCCACTCTGGTCACCTTGAGTGGACTCTGCTGCCACACAATAAAATGTTCTAAAATAATAGGTTTTTGAGGCTGAGAATTGTACCTTGATTCTTCACCATTCTCCATCCCAGCACACACAGGGAACTTCATCACATCTACCCAGAGCCCAGGTGTGCTGGGAGCTGGGTTTCCCATTCCACACGAAGAGGAGGGGACCGAAGAATTGCTGAGAGCTCAGAGGCACAGACAATGAAATAAACTGTGGTCTTTATTTTTCAAGTTTTCAATCCAGTGAGTCACATGAACTCTTTCCACATATCATTCAAAACAATCAACTCTTATATGCAATTTTGTGTAACAATGAGGGTCTCCTTCCATTTCCATAGTTTCCCTTCTCTCTCCCTTTCTCTCCCCCCACTCGTCTCTGTTTAATGTTAATCTTTTCCTCATGCTCTTCTTCCCTGTTCTGATCTTAGTTGCTCTCTTTATATCAAAGAAGACATTTGGCATTTGTTTTTTAAGGATTGGCTAGCTTCATTTAGCATAATCTGCTCTAATGCCATCCATTTCCCTGCAAAATCCATGATTTTGTCATTTTTTTAGTGCTGCGTAATACTCCATTGTGTATAGATGCCACAGAGTTTGTGAGGGGAAAGGGGGAAAAAAAAACAAGGGAGAGAATTAAACAACAGCAGATGGGGTAGAGAGGGAAGATGAGAGGGAAGGGGAGGGGGGATAGTAGGGGATAGGAAAGGTAGCAGAATACAACAGTCATTAATATGGTATTATGTAAAAATGTGGATGAGTAACCGATGTGATTCTGCAACTTGTATTTGGGGTAAAAAATGGGAGTTCATAACCCACTTGAATCAAATGTATGGAAGATGATATGTCATGAGCTTTGTAATGTTTTGAACAACCAATAAAAAAAAAAAAAAAACAATCAACTCTTGGTGTACCCTCATAGTGGCTCCATGGCGGCAGATGAGCAGCTCCCTCCCCTTCCATCACATGACTGGTGGAGTAGCCTAAGCACAGACCATCAGGACCTGGTTGTCCCCTAGCTGCAGCCTACAAAACTTCTGGTGAAGTTTAGGCCTGAGTTAGTTTATCCCCAAGGCTACCCATGTCCCAGACAGGCCAGGTAGGCTCAGGAGTGAGTCTCTTCTCCCCAGAATGAAACAGGCAGCCTCACTACCTCTCACAATGGATCCTCGGTACACCTGGAAAGTGTCCCCTGCCATAAGCACAGGGCCCCCATCACAGGCAACCTTCTAACCACCCATCCCAACCCCTGTTCTAAATCTTCCTTTCCAAAGAGGGTGACAACTGATCTTGGGGTTGTGAAACTTGTCATGTGTGCTTAAAGACACCAAAACACAATGGATCCCTAGAGGGTTGGAGGCGGGCAGTCCTGACCCAGGCCTTCTGCTGCCATCGTTTTACTAACAGCCTCAGTGTCCAGTCCACTGGAGTGGATCTGCAGGCCCTGGGCCAGACCAACCCAGCACGACACCTGCCACTTCTCAGGGCCTCACTCAGCTTCCAGCTCCAGCTGCTCAGGTCCTATACCACAGTGACTGTCCCCCATTCTCTGTTCCTGAGTCTGATGTTGGTCAAGCAGGAAGGGGAAAGAAAATGGGGCTCCCTATCCTGCAAAGGAATCCCTTGCTCTTTGATAGTATAATAGCACAAATTCCAGATTCAACAGCTTCAAAGATCAATTATCAATCGAAATGTTCAAAATGTTAAACTAAAAAATGAATGAAACAGAAACCCAGTTTTATGGTTTGGATGTAAGGCATCCCCTAAAAGCTCATGTGTGAGACAATGCAAGAAAGTTCAGAAGAGAAATGATTGGGTTATGAGACTCTTAACCCGGTCGGTGAATTTATCCCCGATAGGGATTAACTGAGTGGTAACTGAAGTGGTGGGGTGTGGCTGGAGGAGATGGGAATTGGCAGTGTGGCTTTAGGGTATATATTTGTATCTGACAAATAGAGACCTCTCTCTCTCTGCTTTCTGATCATCATGTGAGCTGCTTCCCTCTGCCACACTCTTTGGCTGTGATGTTCAGCTTCACCTTGAGCCCCAAGGAATGGAGTCGGCCTTCTATGGACTGAGACCTCTGAAACTGTAAACCCTCAAATAGACTGTTTCTCTTCTGCAATTGTTCATGTTAGATCCTTAAGCAAAAGTAGCAAAAAAAGCTGACTAAAACACCCAGAAATGTCCTTTTTTTGGATTCTAATTCCAAAGGAAATACATGAAATAAACGATGTACAGAGGAAGGATGTGCTTAAACAGACTTGTTTTTGAACTGACCTTCCCTGAGGCCATAGGCAAGGTTTGTTGAGCTCAGTGCAGGCTTGTGTGCTATAAGCTGAGAAAGGCCCAGCAATGCCCCACATGGATGCTCATGGTGACATTATAGACCAGGCCAACATGGCACTGCCCTGAGATTCCTCCAGGAGCACCAGGTCAGAAGCACATACCTTGTGCATCCTTTGGCTGACTGTCCAGCATATGGTAGGAGCTTGGTCCAGGGCAGCTACGGGGGTCAGGTCCTGCCCTCATCACTGTCCTGTTCTGCAGGGAGAAATCTGATGAACAGCAGGCTCCTTGCTGAAACAGGGATGGCGAGATCCTCTTCCCAAGGTTTGTAAATGCTCACTGAAGACCACCAGCTCTCAGCAGCAACCCAGAAGCATCCCCTGAGTAAGAGCAAAAGGAGGAAGGGACATTTCAAGGGACATCCTAAATCACATCAGCCCCTCAGGTACAAAGCCAAAATGACCTGGTGGGAGAAGGGGAGTTTCAGTTTTTCCAGGAATCCCACCCCTGTATTTTCCCAGGACCTTGGCCATGAACTTGGTCTACCTCTACCCTGTCCTGAACCCCTGCAATAGAACCCCTGTTTGATTTCTGACTTCCATTGCCATTTCTCCATCCCTGCAGAACCACACACAGCACCTCAGTCCACCCCCACCTGCTGGTCCAAACCAAACAAGTTGGATGGATGCTCATGGTGACATTATAGACCAGGCCAGCATGCCACTGACCTGAGAGCCAGGTTGCCACAGTCTCACTACATCCTTTACTGAGCAGAAAGGAAAATGTGTCTTCAATAGCATGCCACTAGCAGGCAGATATCACCTCCTGCTCATCACTCTGGCACAGGATAGCCGGTGACTTGCTTGGCAATAACTGCACTCCATCAGCTCCTTGTTGTCCGTTCTCTGCCACCTTAGGGTCCCCTTGGCTCTGCCAAGTCACCATCACTTATGCTATTCTGTGTCTTAAAGGTACTGTAAACTTAGGTCTTTTGGGGTTCCAAGTTACATTCTAAGGTGGTCACTGTCTTAGAGTTTTTTGTTACAATTACAAAATACTTCAGACTGGGTAATATGTAAAGAATTGAGGTTTATTTATCTCACAGTTCTAGAGACTTGGAAGTTTAGCACATGGCACCAGCATCTGGTGAAGGTCTTTTTGCTGTATCATAGCACAACAGAGGGCATCACGTGGTGAGACAGAGTAAGCTTGTCCACCCTAGTCTCTCTTCCTTTTTTCATAAAGCTGCCAATACTATTATGGGGGTTCCGACATTATGACCCTATCTAATATTAGTTACTTCCTAAAAGTCCCACCTCTAACTACCATTAGCATACAATTTGGGGGTTAACATAACATATGGGAAACACATTCAAACCATAACCATTACTATTGCAGGTTTTTAGTGAAAAAATTGGGGCAAGGTGAGACAAGTGGTCAAAGTAGTTGATGATAGTGGCTTGGACAAGGTAGAGAGGGTGGCCACTGAGAGAAGTGGACAAACTTAAGACACACTTTAGAAGGAGAACTGGTAGGACTTGCTGAGAAATTTACTAATGAAACTGATAAATGAAGTCTGATTTCCTACTTTCTGGCTTACTGGGGAAATCATGGTGCCATTTAATGCCAAAGGAAAAGCTGAGGAGGAGAGAACTGGTTGGGGAGAAACTGAAGAAATGTTGGGGACATGTTAATTTTGCAGTGTTTCTAACAAATGTAACCGATGGTGGTCTGAAAGTACCAAGCAGACATAATCCCTGAACCACTATAGGTCTCAGAGTCCTCCTCTGGGAAATGAAAAGAATTGGGTAAAAAAATTTTCAGTGACCCCCATCATTATCCATATCAGCCTTCCTTCCAACTGTTATGGATTGGAGGTGAGGTGTCCCCCAAAAGCTCATGTGTGAGACAATTCAAGAAGGCTCAGAGGATGGGATTAATTGAATGGTAGCCTAAGGCTGGTAGGGTGTGGCTGGAGGAGGTTGGTCATTGGGGGTGTGCCTTGGAGTATATATTTGGTATCTGGTGAGTGCAGTCTCTCTCTCTGTGTGCTTTCTGATCATCATATGAACTGGTTCCCTCCAGCACACTTTTCTGCCATGATGTTCTACCCTCACCTCAAGCCCTGAGGGATGGAACTGGCTATCTATGGATTGAGACCTTTGAAATTGTGAGCCTCCAAATCAACTTTTTCTCCTTTATGTTTATTTATTTAATTTTTTGTTTGATTTTATTTTTTAAATAAATGACAGCAGAAATGCATTGCTATTCTTATTACACATATAGATCATAATTTTTCATATCTCTGTTTATATATAAAGTGTGTTCATATCAATTCATGTCTTCATACATGTACTTTGGATAATGATGTCCATCACATTCCACCATCATTGCTAACCCCTTGCCCCCTCACTTCCCCTCCACCCCTCTGCCCTATCTAGAGTTCGTCTATTCCTCCCATATTCCCTCTCCCTACTCCACTATGAGTCAGTCACCTTATATCAGAGAAAACATTCAGCATTTGTTTTTTTGTGTGTGATTGGCTAACTTCACTTAGCATTATCTTCTCCAATGCCATTCATTTACCTGCAAATGCCATGACTTCATTCTCTTTTATTGCTGAGCAATATGCCACATTTGTTTTATCCATTCCTCTATTGAAGGGCTTCTAAGTTGGTTCCACAGTTTAGCTATTGTGAATTGTGCTGCTATAAACAATGATGTAGCTGTGTCCCTGTAGTATGCTGTTTTTAAGTACTTTGAGTATAGACCGAGAAGCATAGCTGGATCAAATGGTGGTTCCATTCCCAGTCTTCCAAGGAATCTCCATACTGCTTTCCATATTGGCTGCACCAATTTGCAGTCCCACCAGCAATGGAGTGTACCTTTATCCCCACATCCTCACCAACACTTATTGTTGTTTGTCTTCATAATAGCTGCCATTCTGACTGGAGTGAGATGATATCTTAGAGTGATTTTGATTTCCATTTCTCTAATTGCTAGAGATGATGAACATTTTTCATATATTTGTTGTTTGATTGTATATCCTCTTCTGATAGTTCAGGTTCTGTTCAGGTTCTTGGCACATTTATTGATTGGGTTATTTGTTTAAATTGTTCTTGTCAGGTTTTTTTTTTTTTTTTTTGTCATAGTGTCATAGCAGCAAAAAAGCTGACTAAAACACCAACAACCAACACACTCTAGAATGGAGTCTCTATAGAACTTGGACCTGTTGATTTATTTCTCAGTGGAAAGATCTCAATAAAATCATGCCTTTGGGAGACAGCAGCATAAAGATAATCCTTTAGGAGAAGTTAGGCCAATCATCTGGGAAGAAGACATGGGAAGAGAAGAGAAGATGATTTCAGACTGCCTGATCCTTGAGGAGCCTCAACATGAACTGGTTGGGGAGAGAAGAATGACCCTAATCTATTCTTCCTTTTAGCACTTCCCACAAATGATGGGCAAAGCAACAGGAAACCTGTTAAATCTTAAAAGATTCAAATTTTCCCTCCAGTTGTGAAGCATATCTGCTAGGGAAAAAAAGATGGCAAATATTAGCTAAAAGCCAGTCTGAATTCAACCTGGAAATTATTCTGTGAGTGCTGCAACCCTGTTATATCCAGAGAGTAACTCTAAAGCCAAAGGAAAGGATTTTCTAAAGAAAGACACTCTCTATTTATTAGAGGTTGGGAAATGGTGGGGTGGGTGAAGGGAGGCTGAATTTGACCATTGCCTGTGCGTACATGTATTGAGTTATCCTACTCTACCCCATTAATATGTACAATTAAGACATGTCAATCAAAAATATTTTTAATTTAAAAAAAACCTTTAGAAACTGAAAATATGATTTCCTCTAGTTTGAAAGTTGTTTCCATGGCACTGTGTATTAAAATAATTCAATGATGGAAAACATAATTCTTTTGAAGGAAGAAATTAGAGGAACTACTTGAGGCTTCATAACTCTTCAGGTATTCTGAACACAAACTCACGTCAAGTTTGCCCACATAAATCTAAAAGTCTGAAGTGCAGATCAACGCAATGAGCCCCCAAAACAGGGCACAACAAATAGAAATTAAGTAACTCATACAAGAAGCAATTTGTTGTCATTTTTTAAAATAAAAAATTGTGTAGCTTCCCCAACTCTTTTTTCTCATCAAGACAAGTAAGTTTTCTGCCCCATTGGGTATCAGACTAATATTCAGCTTCTTTGTATATTAAAAGTAAATTTAGAAACTACAATCAGATTAAAAAGAAGACATGCTGCTTACTCATACACTTTCATCTTAATCTATTTAATTTCCAAAACTGCTACCTAAACAAAAATGAACACTGTCATTTTAATTTTCAAATTGTATGTTTCTAGAAAAACACAGCCCATTAACTTCCAGCCCAGGAAAGTTATTTGACTATGAGATTTAACTAATCATTTGTGAGTGTGAGAAATGAAGCATTAAAATTAAGACTTTTTTCAGATTCTACTAAATTCTGTTGTTATTCATTGTTCAAAAATAATCTAGGGGGGGGAATCCAAGATGGTGGGCAAGAGAGAGGCTGCATTCCGTGTTGCTCTGTGACCTTGGATTCTAGTAGTGGGAATACTGTTTCTCTGAGAGTTATTAGAGGACCCCTGATGGCTGCTCCCATGCAGGAATCCCAGCCGCCATGCCTGCTCAGGTCTCCAGAACTCAGTCAGTGCAGGTCTCTTGGCTGCTCACCCACAGAGGGCCACAAGCATCAGCACTGGCTGGGGACCCCTGGCCACCCACCTGAGCTGGAATCACAGCCTCTGTTCCCACAAAAGATACCCAGCTGCTACCCACAGGCAGAGTATCTGGCTGCCACCCCCATCTACCAATTAGGACTCCCCCTGTTGCCTCCATCTTGGGACACTGCAACCAGTGCCATAGTCCCCTACAAGTGGTAGCCTGCACCTGGGGACACAGGACAGGGTCTGGAGAAAGCCGCCAGTCACAACACTGCATGTCACTGAGCTGCATCTCTGAACACACTGCCCAATGCCACCCACAGCCCAACCCAACCCGACACTCCATCTCTGAAAGCAGCCTCCTCTATCTTGGGACACTTTTACTGCCATCTTTAGTTGGGCAACTCCCAGCTTGGGACACCTGCTGGGGCCTAGAAGCAATATCAAGGTATTTATAGTCCCCAAATCCCTCCTCTCCCCCATAGCCACTAACCTGGCACAGTGCTTGCAGCCAAACAGCCGGTCTGTAGCTCTCAAAGCCTGGCCCTAAATATCCCAAATCAGGTCTCTGTGGCAGGTGGGCAGCCCACAGCATGCAGCCCACAAGACCTCTGGACAGAGAGATTCCTGATTGGGAAGCAGAAAGGGAGAGGGGGAGTGAGATACAGTTTAGAGACTAAATTAGAGAAAAGATTTGTAAGGTCTACAGGTGATATAAGGAGATAAGACCAGGTACACACATCACAGGAGTGGGCCCCAAAGGAGATCCTGGGGTACAGTCTCTCATCAGGGACTAGCAAGTGCTACCCCACCTCCAGGAACTCTACCCCCAAGACCAACACCCCTACCTTAATAACCTTTACCATCCTTAGGGTAGAGGTACTAGCAAGTAACAGACAACCCCACCTATTGGATAAGAAGGGAAGCAGGAAAGATACTGAACTCCAACCAAATCAACCCTTGTATTTTCCTTTGAGATATATTTTTAAATTTTCTTTTGTTTTTTGGTTTGTTTTGTTCTTTTCTATCTCCCTTCTCCTGCCCTCACATCCCCAACATTTGTGAAACCAAGTACTTTTCATGAATTAGTCTACTGAGGACTGGGATGTCTGAATAGTATATTACAGATGGGTTGTATACTCGTTTATCTCCTATTTTTGCATTTGTTCTTATTTTTTCTGTTTGTTTTTTGTATTCTATTGTCTTCCCACTTATTTGTCTCCTCAAAATCACTTTCTCACTTTCCTCCTGCTACTAGCCAATTTCTTTAATTTCCTCCTTCAAGCTTCCTAAGATTGAATAATTCTATATCCTCACCTCCTACCCCCTTAATATCTCATCCTACACCTCATCCCTGGTTCTCTCTTTGTCCACCATTAGAAACTGTAGACCCTTTAGCAAACCTACAGTTTATATTGTAGATAATAATTGGACTCAACATTTCTGCATATTGTGACAAAACTGTAAAAGTCTTCATAGCAGCTATTTGGTTTAAGGTTGTATATTGTTTGTATTGAGATCGGTTAATATTCTTCTCCCCCTTAAAGGAGAGGTATTGGAAACCTGCAGGGACACTATAAGCCTATAGAGTAAAACTATAATACCTCAGATCCACAGTGCTAGAAGGGAAGACACACGGACAACATGAAAAAACAAGGGAAGAAAGTGCTCCAAACAAACCAAGATGCCACATTGTTAGAATCCAGGGCCAGCACAGCAGAAGAAATTACAGAGAAGGAGTTCAGGATGTACATAATTAAAATGTTCTGTGAATTAAAGGACGCTATAAGAGATCAAATAGAGACAGCAAAAGATTATTTTGATAAAGAGCTACATAAGCAAATATAGGAAGCAAAGGATTAATTCTGAGAAAAAAAAACAAATATAAATACTTGAAATGAAGGAAATAATAAACTAAATTAAAACAATAAACTAAATTAAAAACTCAACAGAAAGCATCACCAACAGATTAGATCACTATTTGCCAACAACATGATTCTATACAGGATATAAAATCAACACACATACATCAAAGGCATTTCTGTACATCAGTGACAAATCCTCTGA
Source organism: Marmota flaviventris (assembly GCF_047511675.1). Classification (NCBI taxonomy): domain Eukaryota; kingdom Metazoa; phylum Chordata; class Mammalia; order Rodentia; family Sciuridae; genus Marmota; species Marmota flaviventris. The sequence continues at coordinate 57,938,828 of NC_092513.1, forward strand.
AAGAAAATCTAGGAAAACTCCCCCATCATAATAGCCTCAAAAATATAAAATACTTGGGAATCAACTTAACGAAAGAGGTGAGAGACCTCTACAATAAAAACTACAGAACACTAAAAAAAGAAATTAATGAAGACCTCAGAAGATGAAAAGATCTCTCTGTTCTTGGATAGGCAGAATTAGTATTGTCAAAATGACCATACTACCAAAAGCACTATACAGATTTAATGCAATTCCAATCAAAAATCCCAATGACATTCTGCATAGAAATAGAAAAAGCAATCATGAAATTCATCTGGAAAAATAAGAGACCCAGAGTAGCCAAAGCAATCCTTATCAAGAAGAGTAAAGCAGGTTGCATCACTATACCAGAACTTAAAGTATATTATACTGCAATAGTAACCAAAATGGCATGGTATTGGCACCAAAACAGACTGGTAGACCAATGGTACAGATAGAGGATGCAGAGACAAACCAAATAAATACAGTTATCTCATAATAGACACAGGCACCAAAAAATATATTGGAGGAAAGATAGCCACTTCAAGAAATGGTGCTAGGAAAAATCTAAATACATATGTAGCAGAAGAAAATTTAACCTGTATTTCTCACCCTACACAAAACCCAACTAAAGTGAATCAAGGACCTAGGCATTAGATCAGAGGCCCTGTCTGTACTAGAAAAAAATGTAGACCCAATTCTCCATCATATTGAGTTCCTCAACAAGACTCCTAAAGCACAAGAAATAAAATCAAGAATCAATAAACGGGATGGATTCAAACAAGAAAGCTTCTTCTTGGCAATCAAAGCAATCAATAACATGAAGAGAGAACCTACAGAATGGGAGAAAATCTTTACCACATGTACATCAGATAGAGCACTACTCTCTAGGATATATAAATAACTCAAAAAACTTAATACCAAAAATAAATAATAAATAAATAACTGAATCAATAGTCCAAGGAAATGAACAGACATTTCTCAGAAGATGATATACAATCAATCAATAAATGTATGAAAAATGTTCAACATCTCTAGCAGTCAGAGAAATGCAAATCAAAACTACTCTAAGATTGCATCTCACTTCAGTCAGAATAGCAGCTATTAAGAATACAGTCAACAATAAGGTGAGGATGTGGGGAAAAAGGCACGCTCATACATTGCTGGTGGGACTGCAAATTGGTGTAACCAATTTGGAAAGCAGTATGGAGATTCCTTGGAAAAATTGGAATGGAACCACCATTTGACTCAGCTATCCCACTCCTTGGTCTATACCCAAAGGACTTAAAATTAGCATACTAAAGTGATGCAGCCACATCAATATTTATAGCAGCATAATTCACAATATCTAAATTATGGAACCAACCTAAATGCCCTTTGGTAGATGAATGGATAAAGAAACTGGGATATATATGCACAATGGAATATTACTCAGCATTAAAAGAGAATAAAATCATGGCATTTGCAGTAAATTGATGGAGTTGGAGAATATCATGCTAAAAGAGGTAATCCAATCCCCCAAAACCAAAGGCCAAATGTTTTCTCTGATATGTGGATACTGATCCATAATGGGGGTAGCAGGTAGCATGGGATGAATGGAGGAACTTTAGATAGGGCAAAGGGGAAGGAGGGGAATGGAGAGGGCATGTGGGAAGGAAAGATGGTGGAATGAGACAGATATCATTACCCTAAGTATATATATGAAGACACAAATGATGTGATTCTACTGTGTGTACAGAGACATGAAAAATTTTGCTCTATATGTGTATTATGAATTGAAATGCATTCTGCTATCATGTATAACAAATTAGAATAAATAAATAAATTTTTAAAAATTCCTTAAGCCTTTGGACAAAGCCCAGAAAGGAGGCGAGATGGGATTTCTGAGGCTCTGCAATGGCAAGTTATTGGAAGAACCTGGAGAGAAGAGTTTATGAGTGGGTCAATAGGGAGACTCTGGATGTTGCTAAGCTACTTAGGGTCTGGCTAAATTACTGAGGCTGACTTTGAATTCATGATCCTTTTGCCTCAACCTCCCAAGCCTCTGGGATTACAGAATTATACCACCATGCCCAGCATGGAAATATTTCTTTACTGAAGAGGGATTCTTTGATACTTCTCAATATTCCAAGGAATTTAAAATAGCTGACATCTTAGAAGAAATCACTGGACTCCTTGATTGAGAATGGCCTGAGGAAGGGCATTGTATCTTCACACTGGAACACACTATCACCCAGCAAGTGGAAGGTCCTTCTGAACTTGCCTCCTGACACCTGGGCAGCAGCTCTCTGGACTTTTATGGCAGTCCCACCCACCACAATTTTGGGGGGTGGTTGCAATACCCAAGGATTTATTTTCATGTCACAGAAGAAAATTGGCCCTCCCTTCCAGAGTCCTCTCCCAGACATTGTTACACACTGTGGTTCACCAAACAATTAAATTGTAATAACAGTTTCAGGGTATAGACTATGCATCCTGAGAAATGTGCACTTTATTTTAGAATGCTGCTCAGTGTATATCATCTGAGCCTGCACATCTTTCTTGGGACATGGCTTCTGATAGTTCCAAAATACTTTGACATGTCACCTCTGCTTTCCTCATTTGTTCAGTAGACCCCTCCCTTTTTCTCAGGCATATTAATTTAATACAGTTGCCAGTTGTACTACACACCATCCTGCCTGGTCAGCACGGGACCTCTGGACACATTTCCTTGATGCACAACATTACCAAGCAGAAGTCTGTACAGATTGATTCACATTTCACAGAACTTCTTAGGCAGGTGTGATTTTACCTAAGATAGGTTGTGACTATAGTAACAGGTAAGAATACTTCTTCTTCATTTTTTGCTAACCAACTTCCTTTTTTATGTTTAATATTTACTACATGTTTAACATTAAAAGTGATCAGATATAAAAAAAAAACACCAAACACCTAATAACCTTGGTTGCATTATGTCCATCAGAATGATAAATAGTCTCCATCTCCAGAATGAGGCTTGTCAGACCTTCCCATAATCTATCAGAAACATATATACATTACAGTGTACTTTTCATGCAAATACTTGAGATTTTGAAAAGATTACATTCAATTTTCATTATATAGGTTTTTTTTCTAGCATTACCCTATTGCAAATTAGAATATCATGTTATACAAAAATTATTAATCTAATCAAAGTACTTCGGGTAGCTTTATTGATTGGAGGGGAAGATAAGTTACATGCTCATTGTATAATGAAATTTGAGCAATATGGAAATGCACAAAAAGATGAACTCTTGATAGGGCAAAGGGGTGAGAGGGGAGGGGAGGAGGCATGGGGTAATTAATGATGGTTGAATGCGACGATCATTATTATCCAAAGTACATGTATAAGGACACAAATTGGTGTGAGTATACTATGTATACAACCAGAGATATGAAAAATTGAGCTCTATATATGTAATAAGAGTTGTAATGCATTCTGCTGTTATATAAATAAAAATATATATATAATAAAAAAGAAATGTACCCAAAAACCGTGTAATTGTGTCATTAGATAGGGACAGCCATGGTTAATGTTTCATATCATATTCCTGGTCTTTTTCTTTGTAGATGTTCATGTTCTCCATGCCACCTGCACACTGCATCCCAGACACACAAATTGAGATTCTATTGCACTGCTTTGTGATCTTTTTGTCCTTAATATATCATAAACAACTTCTTTTATGATTTCACAATCTGCTCATGATTATCAAAGTCTGCATAGAACTCCATCCATCACACAGCCATTCTAACACTCAACATTCTCAAACTATTGAACACCAAATCTATACTAATCCAGTTATAAATAGGGTATTGTGAACAATATGCACAGCATTCCACATTATCAACCTCCCAAAGCAAAGCAGCACATTAGTTGCAATCAGTGAACCTACAATGACATCTCATTATTATCCAAAGTCCATAGTTCACATCAGGGTTCACATTTGTGGATGCTGTGGGTTTGAACAGACAAGAAATGACATGTGTCCACCACACCATGCAAGTATCATTCAGGGAAGCTTCACTTCCTAAAAATCCTGAGTTACACACATTTTTAAAGGCAAGTTAAATATTACCAAAGAGTGAACCAATTCATTTTTTACCAGCATGTATAAAAGTGTCTGTGTCTAAATTCTCATAACATTGAAAATTACAAGAATTGGGGCTCAGTGGTAGAGCTCTTGCCTTGCATATGTAAGGCACTGGGTTTGATCCTCAGCACCACATAAAAATAAATAAAATAAAAAAGTAAAGATATTGTGTCCATCTTTAAAAATATTAAAAAAAAAGAATTAGCAGAAAGAAATCCTTTCCTATTTGATAGCTGAAGGGTGAAATCACATTCCAATTTTTTTAGTGAGTCATATAGTTGTTGGTTATTTGAATCCTAGAATATGCCTGTTCATGCCCTTTGCCTATTTTAAAATTGAGTATTTACCATTTTTTTAAAATTTATGTGAACTATTTATATCATTTTTTCAGGTATGTTACACTCACTTTTTCCCAGTTTAGAGATGGTCTTTTATCTTTTCATATTTAATGGCAATATTTTTTAGCTTTTGACATATAGATGTTTTGCTCCTTATATAGTTAAATCCATACAAAATCAGTTTATTCTGATTATTTGAAACTAGAATTTCTTAATGGTGATTTTTAATGAAGATCACCAACACACATCAAAAATGCATACCCTCACAACCAAAGAAATAAAATATAAGGGCTGGGGATGTGGCTCAAGCGGTAGCGCGCTCACCTAGCATGCGTGTAGCCCAGGTTCAATCCTCAGCACCACATACAAAGATGTTGTGTCTGACAAAAACTAAAAAATAAATATTAAAATTCTCTCTCTCTCTCTCTCTCTCTCTCTTTAAAAAATATAAAATAATAATATGACATTTTAATCTATTATATTTAGTAAATATTAAAAGGCATAATATGACTTATTGAGGAAAACAAATACTCTTACATACCATAGAGAGATGTAGAATCAACAACTTCCTTGAAGAACAATTTGTTGATGCTCATTCTTACTGTCACAACAATTTCTGTTAGTCATATAACATGTATGTATTCTGGTAGAAATGCCCAATGATGTAGGGTGACAGTCTTATGACAACATTACTTTTAATAGAAGAAAGGTTGAATCCAATCTCTGTTTTATTTATTTATTTGACCCAGAGTTGCTCTAGTGCTTAGTGTGTGCTAAACACCATCCTAAGCATTTTACAACTATAAATGGCTTAAATCCTCCTAACAACCTCGATCTATTAGTATGCAGAAGATTCAGAAACTGTAATTACAATAAACTTTAAAAAGAAAGAAAGGCAGTCTCTCATGTACTTGCAAGGTTAGAGGTTGGAAACCCAGATGTGGCATGAGAAACAACTCAAAGATGTCATTCAGGATCTAGGTCTTTCCTCACTCCGCTCTGCCATTTCTTGTCTTCTCACAGTTGCAAGATGACTACAATGTTCCTTGAGCGTGTCCAGAAGGAAAATGAAAAGAGAAGGCAGAATTTAGCTCTCCTCCACCAAGCATGAACTCCATGCCTCAACCTCCAATCTGATGGATGAGCTTAGGTTATGTGTATATTCCTGACCAACACCATCACCAAGATAAAGCCATGTTCTGATGGGCTTATATGAATCAATATCCCCTTCTGGAACCAGGGGAGAAGGCATAAATAATGAACAGAATTGTAATTAGGTTAAGATGAAAGGGAAGAAATTATGTTAAGAAGGAAACAAACAGGCCATTTGCTTTCTGCTCGCTGTCTTGATGGCTCTGTATACATTGTCCGGCAGCTGCACCTAGAGGTTGGAGCTGGGCTGCATGCCGAGCCCTGTCCTCCGAAGGCTGGACTGCAGCCTCGAGCACCTCGGTGGCCTGTTTGCCGCTGCACCTTCGGGCAGAGCCTGCTCTGGGGTCGTTCTGCACCCCCTTGCCAGGTGACCCGTGCTCCGGAGGAGGGGGACGGAGAGCCGCGGCGGCAGCCACTTGGGCCCCAGGGGCCGGGCACCGGGCTGAAGAGCGCGGAGGCCAGGGCGGCTCTGCTACGGTCGCAGACGAGCACAGCACCCGTCAGCGCGGCCCAGAGATGGAGGCGACGGCGGCAGGGTTTCATTTCTAGAAATCTGGACTGGAAACAGAAGCAGCAGTTTGTATAATCCCAAGAACTTGCATATGCCAGGAAGCTGTAAGGGCAACATGAATATCATCGAGGAGATCTAACATGGTGGCAGGCGCAGAGAGATCAAGTCTCCGACATCTTCAACTGCGTGGGCATAGGGAGCCGTAAACTGTCTAAATGCTGTTTGCTCAGGATCACTAGGCAATGCTGAGCTGACGTGGATCTGGGGTGTACAGGCTGGGCCCCTCAGAACACACACACAGAGCCCGAATGGGAGGCAATTAAGCTTCGGTTCACCTGCTTCGTGCGACTCAGCACTAACGATCCCACTGAAATAATTGGTCGGCCCTTAGGAACTTACAGAGGTAAAAGCCAACCGAGCCTTCATAGGCAGTGGCCACAGGACTGAAACGGGGATTGGGAGAGACAGTCAGGACCCACCCGTTGCATTGGTCACCCGGCAAAGGGAACGAACGGTCACCATTTGCATGGAAACCACCATGGCAGAGAAATGGCGTCACAGGCGGAGGAGATAACTGCATTGAAACCAGCGCGACAGGTGTGTAATCCCCTAGTCATCTCTCTCCACACAGCGAGGAAACCTTAAGGGCCACTCCCAGCTCTCCTGTGAACGCAATAACCAGACCGAGGGAATCAGGAGTGGCGCGGGACTTGCGGCGCGGAACTCCCGGCTACCGCTCCCACCAGTGCTGACAACTGAGGTCTCTTGCACCAGCTACCGGGGGCGTGGCTACAGGAGGGCAAGCAAATTCGCTGGGGGATCTCAGCCCCAAGCTCTACAAACTTAGGGTCTGAGGGAGGCAAACAGGGAGAGTGAGCCCAGGAGTTCATGAAAACAGGGCTCCTAGGAGCAGCAGACCTGGCATGTAGCCAGTATTGTGGTGAGCGCCACAGGTGAGCACGGCCTGGCTTGAGGAAACTCAAGACAAGGCCCTAGACACTCAGGATTGGAGACCCGCCCAGTCTAGGAGAAAGAGCTGCTGCACAGTGAATGGTTCCCACCTATTGAGAGGAGAAGCTTGGCCCAGTGGGCACAGCTCCACCTACTGGAAGAGAAGTTAATAGAACTCTAGGACTGCATTTATTATTATTATTATTATCATTTTTTTTCTTCTTTTTCTTTCATTTTCAATTTTTATTTGTTGTTGTTCTTTAAATTTTTTTCAATGTTTCTAATTTTTTTTATTTTATTATTATTATTATTATTTTAATTTTAATTTTCATTTTTTTATTATCATTATTATTTTTGTTAAAATTTTTTTTCTCGTCTTTTCTTTCTTTATTATCTAATCTTTGTTATTTTTGTTTCTTTTGTCTTTTCATTTCTTTTCAATTTTCTTATTCCCCCTTCCTTGAATTCTACCTGCCTACTCTCATTCTCTTTAGTGACTTCTTCCCTTCCCTTCTAATATCTTTCCTCCCAAGCATCAAATAAATCTATAAGAGTAAACAGAAACTCAGCAGTCAAACAGAACAAGAAGTAACATGAGCAGCATAAAAAAGCAAGGAAAAAAAGGAGTACAAACAATGAAGGACAGCCTAAATATTCAGGAGGACCTAGAGTCAGCAGAAAAATGGTCATATAAAGAACTCAAGGAATACCTTAGACAAATGGAATGGAACCTTAAAGAAGATACGAGACAGCAAATCCAAACAGTGAAAGAACACTTTGAAAATGAATTACATAAACAGATAAAAGAAGAAGTTAAGCATCTTTATCAGGAGATAGAGATTATAAAAAAAACCAAACAATAATTCTAGAAATGAAAGAAACGATAAACCAAATTAAAAACTCAATTGAGAGTATCACCAACAGAGTGGAGCAAGTAGAAGCCAGAACATCAGATAATGAAGACAAAATATATCATCTTGAAAAGAGCCTGGCCAACTCAGAAAGGCTGGTTAAAAACCACGAGAAAAACATCCAAGAGATATGGGATAACATAAAAAAACCAAACCTACGAGTCATCGGGATAGAAGAAGGTACAGAGATTCAAACCAAGGGAATGAGTAGCCTGCTGAATGAAATAATTACAGAAAACTTTCCAGAAATAAAAAAGGAAACGGATATACAAATTGTAGATGCATACAGGACACCGAGCACACAAAATCACAGTAGACCAACGCCAAGACACATTGTTATGAAGATATCCAATATACAGAACAAAGAGAAAATATTAAAAGCTACAAGAGAAAGGAGGCAGATTACATTCAGGGGTAAACCAATAAGGTTAACAACGGACTTTTCATCACAGACGCTGAAAGCGAGAAGATCCTGGAACAACGTATTTCAAACACTGAAAGATAATGGATGCCAACCAAGAATTCTGTATCCAGCAAAATTAAGCTTCAGGTACGACAACGAAATAAAAATCTTTCATGATAAACAAAACCTAAAAGAATTTGCAGCCAGAAAACCAGCATTGCAAAGCATCTTGAGCAAAACACTACACGAGGAAGAAATGAAAAACAATAACCAAAACCATCAGTGGGAAGTGCCTCTATAAAGACAGAGGGCGGGGGGAAAGCTAACCATGGAGAAACAAACTAAATTAAAAAAAAAAAAAAGAAGATAAATAATCAAACATGGCTGGAAGTACAAACCATATAACAATAGTAACTCTAAACGTTAATGGCTTAAACTCTCCAATAAAGCGACATAGGCTGGAAACATGGATTTAAAAAACAAATCCAACAATATGCTGCCTCCAGGAGACACATCTGATTGGAAAAGACATACACAGGCTGAAGGTGAAAGGTTGGGAAAAAATATACCACGCACACGGTCCTCGTAAGCAAGCAGGGGTGGCCATCCTCATATCGAATAAAATTGACTTCAAGACTAAATTAATCAAAAGGGATAAGGAAGGACATTATATACTGTTAAAAGGAACCATTTACCAACAAGACATAACAATTATCAATATTTATGCACCAAATAATGGTGCTGCGACATTCATAAAACAAATTCTCCTCAAGTTCAAGAATCAAATAGACCACAACACAATAATTATGGGTGACTTCAACACACCTCTCTCACAATTGGACAGATCCTCCAAACAAAAGCTGAATAAAGAAACTATAGAACTCAATATCACAATCAACAACCTAGACTTAACTGACATATATAGAATATATCAACCATCATCAAGTGGATATACTTTTTTCTCAGCAGCACATGGATCCTTCTCAAAAATAGACCATATATTATGCCATAGGGCAACCCTCAGTAAATATACAGGGGTGGAGATAATACCATGCATTTTATCTGATCATAATGGAATGAAACTGGAAATCAATGATAAAAGAAGGAAGGAAAAATCCTACATCACATGGAAAATGAACAATATGTTACTGAATGATCAATGGGTTACAGAAGACATAAAGGAGGAAATCAACAAATTCTTAGAGATAAATGAAAATACAGACACAACATATCGGAATCTATGGGACACAATGAAAGCAGTTTTAAGAGGGAAATTCATCGCTTGGAGGTCATTCCTCAAAAAAAGGAAAAACCAACAAATAAATGAGCTCACACTTCATCTCAAAGCCCTAGAAAAGGAAGAGCAAAACAACAGCAAATGTAGCAGAAGGCAAGAAATAATTAAAATCAGAGCAGAAATCAATGAAATTGAAACAAAAGAAACCATTGAAAAAATTAACAAAACTAAAAGTTGGTTCTTTGAAAAAATAAATAAGATCGACAGACCCTTAGCCATGCTAACGAAGAGAAGAAGAGAGAGAACTCAAATTACTAACATACGGGATGAAAAAGGCAATATCACAACAGACGCTACAGAACACAGAAGACAATTAGAAATTATTTTGAAAACCTATATTCCAATAAAATAGAAGATAGTGAAGACATCGATAAATTCCTTAAGTCATATGATTTGCCCAGACTGAGTCAGGAGGATACTCACAACTTAAACAGACCAATAACAATAGATGAAATAGAAGAAGCAATCAAAAGACTTCCAACCAAGAAAAGCCCAGGACCGGATGGGTATACAGCGGAGTTTTACAAAACCTTTAAGGAAGAATTAATACCAATACTTTTCAAGTTATTTCAGGAAATAGAAAAAGAAGGAGCTCTGCAAAATTCATTCTATGAGGCCAACATCACCCTGATTCCAAAACCAGACAAAGACACCTCAAAGAAAGAAAACTACAGACCAATATCTCTGATGAACCTAGATGCAAAAATCCTCAATAAAATTCTGGCGAATCGGATACAAAGGCACATCAAAAAAATTGTGCACCATGATCAAGTAGGATTCATCCCTGGGATGCAAGGATGGTTCAATATACGGAAATCAATAAATGTTATTCACCACATCAATAGACTTAAAAATAAGAACCATATGATCATCTCAATAGACGCAGAAAAAGCATTCGACAAAGTACAGCATCCCTTTATGTTCAAAACATTAGAAAAACTAGGGATAACAGGAACTTACCTCGACATTGTAAAAGCTATCTATGCTAAGCCTCAGGCTAGCATCATTCTCAATGGAGAAAAATTGAAGGCATTCCCCCTAAAATCTGGAACAAGACAGGGATGCCCTCTATCACCACTTCTATTCAATATAGTTCTCGAAACACTGGCCAGAGCAATTAGACAGACGAAAGAAATTAAATACATAAAAATAGGAAAGGAAGAACTTAAATTATCACTATTTGCAGATGACATGATTCTATACCTAGAAGACCCAAAAGGGTCTACAAAAAAACTACTAGAACTAATAAATGAATTCAGCAAAGTGGCAGGATATAAAATCAACACGCATAAATCAAAGGCATTTCTGTATATCAGCGACAAAACTTCTGAAACGGAAATGAGGAAAAATACTCCATTCGCAATATCCTCAAAAAAAATAAAATACTTGGGAATCAGCCTAACAAAAGAGGTGAAAGATTTATACAATGAAAACTACAAAACCCTAAAAAGAGAAGTAGAAGAAGATCTTAGAAGATGGAAAAATATACCCGGTTCATGGATAGGCAGAACTAACATCACCAAAATGGCGATATTACCAAAAGTTCTCTATAGGTTTAATGCAATGCCAATCAAAATCCCAACGGCATTTCTTGTAGAAATGGATAAAGCAATCATGAAATTCATATGGAAAAATAAAAGACCCAGAATAGCAAAAGCAATTCTAAGCAGGAAGTGCGAATCAGGCGGTATAGTGATACCAGACTTAAAACTATATTACAGAGCAATAGTAACAAAAACAGCATGGTACTGGTACCAAAACAGGAGGGTGGACCAATGGTACAGAATAGAGGACACAGAGACTAATCCACAAAGCTACAACTATCTTATATTTGATAAAGGAGCTAAAAGCATGCAATGGAGGGAGGATAGCATCTTCAACAAATGGTGCTGGGAAAACTGGAAATCCATACGCAACAAAATGAAACTGAATCCCCTCCTCTCGCCATGCACAAAAGTTAACTCAAAGTGGATCAAGGAGCTAGATATCAAATCAGAGACTCTGCGTCTGATAGAAGAAAAAGTTGGCGCCGATCTACATATTGTAGGGTCGGGCTCCAAATTCCTTAATAGGACACCCATAGCACAAAAGTTGATAACAAGAATCAAGAAATGGGACTTACTTAAACTGAAAAGTTTTCTCTCAGCAAGAGAAACAATAAAAGAGGTAAATAGGGAGCCTACATCATGGGAACAAATTTTTACTCCTCACACTTCAGATAGAGCCCTAATATCCAGAGTATACAAAGAACTCAAAAAATTAGACAATAAGAGAACAAACAACCCAATCAACAAATGGGCCAAGGACCTGAACAGACACTTCTCAGAGGAGGACATACAATCAATCAACAAGTACATGAAAAAATGCTCACCATCTCTAGCAGTCAGAGAAATGCAAATCAAAACCACCCTAAGATACCATCTCACTCCAGTAAGATTGGCAGCCATTATGAAGTCAAACAACAACAAGTGCTGGAGAGGATGTGGGGAAAAGGGTACTCTTGTACATTGCTGGTGGGACTGCAAACTGGTGCGGCCAATCTGGAAAGCAGTATGGAGATTCCTGGGAAAGCTGGGAATGGAACCACCATTTGACCCAGCTATTGGCCTTCTTGGACTATTCCCTGAAGACCTTAAAAGAGCGTACTACAGGGATACTGCTACATCGATGTTCATAGCAGCACAATTCACAATTGCTAGACTGTGGAACCAACCCAGATGCCCTTCAATAGATGAATGGATAAAAAAAATGTGGCATTTATACACCATGGAGTATTATGCAGCACTAAAAAATGACAAAATCATAGAATTTGCAGGGAAATGGATGGCACTAGAGCAGATTATGCTTAGTGAAGCTAGCCAATCCCTAAAAAACAAATACCAAATGTCTTCTTTGATATAATGAGAGCAACTAAGAACAGAGCAGGGAGGAAGAGCAGGAAGAAAAGATTAACATTAAACAGATACATGAGGTGGGATGGAAAGGGAGAGAAAAGGGAAATTGCATGGTAATGGAGGGAGTCCCTCATTGTTATACAAAATTACATATAAGAGGTTGTGAGGGGAATGGGAAAATAAACAAGGAGAGAAATGAATTACAGTGGATGGGGTAGAGAGAGAAGTTGGGAGGGGAGGGAGGGGGGATAGTAGAGGATAGGAAAGGTAGCAGAATACAACAGTTACTAATAGGGCATTATGTAAAAATGTGGATGTGTAACCGATGTGATTCTGCAATCTGTATTTGGGGTAAAATTCGGAGTTCATAACCAACTTGAATCTAATGTATGAAATATGATATGTCAATAGCTTTATAATGTTTTGAACAACCAATAAAAAAAAAAGAAGGAAACAGTGTCCACCAAACTGAACATCTACCAATAAGAGATTAGCCAAATGCATTCACAGTGAATTCTTGAACTGAAAACCTGTGTATCATCAAAAGAAACAAAACAATATGGTGACAAGGAAAAATATCTAAGATATCTCTTTTAGAAAAAGATATCATATGGAATCACTTAATAGAAATAGATAAATTGATTATCCTTACATGTGAACTGGAAGAACACATTTAAAGAGTGAGATTAAATGGAAAATAAATAGGAAGATAATTATACATAAATTCTGATTTAAGAACACATTTGGGTTTTTTTGTTTTTGTTTTTGTTTCTGTGGTGCTGGGCTTTTGAACTAAGGATCTTACACACGTTAAGCATGCACTCTACCACTGAGCTACATTCCCAATCCCTAAGAAAGCATTTTGGATTTCATAAAAGGCTTTCTTTATAGCTGTGGTAGGCAGAATAATGACCTAAGATATCCAGTACTAATCCCTGGACCTTTGAATATATTAACTTTCATGGCAAGAGGGATTTATAAATGTGATTAAATTAAGAATCTTGAGATAGGGAGATTATCCTGGATAACACAGGTGGATCCAATATAATCATAGGGGATCCTCATAAAAAGGAAGGAAGAGCATAGTGAGAAAAGAGGTGACAAGGGAAGCAGGGGTCAAAGTCAGAGAGAAAGCCTGGAAGATGCTACACTGTTGGCTTTGAAGATGGAGGATGGGGCCTCAAGCCTCAGAATGCTGGTGTTCTCTAAAAGCTGGAAGAAACAAGGAAATGATCACATTACCTTGATTTTATACCAATAAAACCTATTCTAGATTTCTAACCTCAAAACTTTAGAGTTATTTTAAACTACTATGTTTGTGGTAATTTGTTATAGCATCAATAAGAAACTGATATAAAAGGAAATTTTCCATTCTCATTCTATTAAAATAATTTTAAGATAAAGGACTTGAGAAAATACATTACTTGCCTCTGAATTCCTGCTACCAAATACACATAAACACTTGTTAGTGACATAGAATACATTAACTCGTATTTCCTTGTCTTCTGTGTGTACAATAATGGTTGTTGAAAAGTAAGGGCTCTGGAGTTAGACAAGGTTCCCATCCTAAGTTCAGCACTTAGTGTCTCTGTGACCTTTGGAGAATTGCTTATCCTCATTTAGGAAGAGGGACAGAATAAAGCTTCCTTTGCAAGACTGCTGTAAGAGTTTAATAAATTTTTGTTTAGTTCAGGTATGGTAAGGCCAACAGATCAGAAGACTGTCATTGAAAATATGATTTTATTAGATTTCTAAGAGGAAGGGGCACAGCATGCCATGGAGGGACACAACGGGAAGCACCAGGGTCAGTTGCAGGCAGGGACAATGAACAAGGGAACAGCTGGGAATACTTGATTGGGGTTTTCTTAGGAAGGAATGCGTATGGGGGCATGGAAAGAGTGCTGCCTATGTTAGGACTGGCTAGTTTCACTAATCCTAGTAGGCTCTGGAGTCTAGGGAGTTGCCCCTGCTTGTATGATCCCATTATAATGCACAGAAGTGTACTGCCTTAGTCAGCTTTCCATCACTATAACAAACATCTGAGATAATTGACTTATAAAGAGGAAAGTTTATTTTGGCTCAGAGTTTCTGAGTTTCAGTCTATGACTGATTGACCCATTGCTTCTAGAATTATGGAAAGGCGGCATGTCATGGCAGGGAGCACGTGGTACAACTGTCCCTCTTGTGTTCTGGAAAAAGAAAGAGAGGAATAAGGGGCTGGGATCTCGATATCCCTTTAAGGACACACCTGATGACCAGAATACCTCCTACCTGCCCCCACCTCTAAAGGTTCCACCACCTCCCAATGACACCATGGGCTGGAGACCAATGAGCTTTCAAAGACACTTGTCCAAAGCATAGTAAGAACTTATCCACAAACTGTGCGGGTCACATGGAGGTTTGAGATGTCCATTTCCTATATCTGTAAGTTAAATTACATCCAAATCCAGTCTTCATCTCCCAGTTTTAGTAGGAAATTTCATCCCAGACATTATCAATTTCTCCCCCAGCTTTTCTCAGCTCAGTAAATTACATGCCCACCCACACAGTTACTTAGATCTATACCCAAGCTATATTCCTTGATCCCTGTCTCTTCTCCACCCTCCCACATTACATCCAGGATCATCCAGGGCAAGCCCCCCAAACCCACCACAAAGCTCTTCAGGCCCCACATCCCTAGGTGACCTGTTATTTTCATCACCCTGGACCACTGGCTTCCTCATTCCACTTGCTGTCCCCCCATCCCCTGCAAAGCCTTCACAGAGCATCCAGGGCATTTTCAGAGTAAGACAGGTTGTGTCCCATTCCTGTGACAACCCTCCATGACTCCCCATAACCATGGGATGACTAGTCTATTACCCGCAGTTCACCCTGGCTCTGGCCCTGTCACCTCTTAGCCTCCCCTCGCTGCCCTCTCCATGGGGTCCTTCTTTTTGTCCACCAGCTTGGGGACATCCAAGTTTGCCATCCTAAGGCTTGTTCCCAAGTGTTCCTCTTCCTGGGATGACCTCCCTCAGGGTCATCCCTGGCCAGCACTTGAGCATGAGAGTCATTTCTGCCAAGGCCATGCCTGTCACTTCATCTGATTTTCATTCTTGGCAGAAGAAAAGCTGTCAGAGCACTTGGTTGTAAGCTTGATGAATGAAGGGACCTTGTCCCTCTTGTTCACCACTGAATTTCTCACACGTGGTGCCATGAACTGCTTCTTGAATAAATGTTTCCCTGCAGTGTGCTCAGGATCCCAGCCTGCTTGGTCCCTTCTGACCCAACCTCGATGCCACTTTGGGGGCTCAGAAGGCCCAGAGGAAGCAGGGAGGCCTCTAACCATCCTGGGTGGAAAGACTTGTTCCCTGCAGTACCATCACCTCCCCAGGAATTGCCACTGGGCAGGATGGGGCCCTCCTCTCCCCACCTCAGCTCTAACCGAGCCTGACCCTTCAGACTGAGCAGGGTTAGGGACTGATCAGGCCCAAGGTGGGAGAGTTGGAGCCCTGCTCAGTCTTCCCTGCCTCCTTAGCATTCCCAGGGCTCAGCTGAAGCTCCTCAAAAGCATCCAGAGGGAGGGGTTATTTGTTTGTTTTATATACCCATAGCATTTAAGTAGCTTTCTTTTTTCCTCTGGGAAAATCCTTCAGGTTGAGAGTAGGAATACACAAATAATGAGGGAAAATATTGAGTAAACATGAATTATCCTGCCAAGAAATGCTAAGTGAAAACTCCTGAACACAGAATTATATAAAGTGGTCGATTATGCTTTTTAATACACAGACAAAACACTGGAAGAAAGTAAAATATTATCAATGGTTGTTTCAGAAGAGATGTCTCTATGTGTAATCACAACTCTTTTGACTTTTACATATTTTCTACATTTCAGGCAATGAGAGTGTGTTGCTTTTATAATTTTTAAAGCTTTTAAAATTGTACCTTTTAAAGTGCTTTGCAGATTGGATTTCTACACCTGGTAATTTATCATTTGAAATATTCAAATGTGCATGTAAATTTTATTACAAGAATTTTCATTAAATAATTTTCCATAATAGTGAAAAAGGACAAATAAAATAAACATAAAGTAATCCAGGGGATCATCAATAATGATGAATTATAGACAGACCTTAGAAATCATGGCTTTGAAGAGTACCTCATATTATAGGCAAAGGTTCACTATGTAGATAGCTTGAAAAAAATTTGAAAACAAAACGTGAACATGTTTTTCAGTTCTATAAAAACACAGCCAGGCACAGTGGTGCAGCCCTGTAGTCCCAGTGGCTCGGGAGGCTGAGGGAGGAGAATTGCAAGTTCAAAGCCAGTCTCAAAAGCAAGGCACTAAGTAACTCAGTGAGAACCTTTTTCTAAATAAAATACAAAATAAGGCTGGGGATGTAGCTCAGTGGTCGAGTGCCCCTGAGTTCAATCCCTAGTACCAAAAAAAAAAAAAAAAAAAAAAAAACCTTACAAAAAAATAACACTTGAAACCATAAAGCCAAAGTTAGCCTTAATTATTTCTTTGGTGTAACAGGAAAAATTACATTTTTTCTTTGTACCTAAGTTTATTTTAAAAATAGATATTATGTATTACTTTTCCTGTAAAAAAATATTCACTATGGATACTGAAGGACAGTTGTACCATGTACCTAGAGCTGTAAGTGGGTTTTAGACAGAAAAGACACTGAAGAAGAGACCTCACTCACAGGACTTGGTAAGCCAGCAAGGAGTGGCTGGACCTCACACAGGGCAAGCACTCCTGTGTCAAGATAAATGCCAGCACAGAAGGAGAAAGCCAGGTAGACAGGTCCCAAGAGAGGGAGAACTGCCTTCTCATCTTCATATTTGGGTCTTGTGCCAACATCAGGTCAAAGTAAAACCCATGCTATTACTCCGTCCTGTCTAGGAAGGGTTCAGAGCCCAGGTTTTGCAGAGGGAGACTGGAGTCAGCTGCCCACTCAGCTCTGAGACTCAGCCATGTTGCTTGATCTCTGTGTGTTCTCAATTTCCAGGGAGCCAGGACTTCCACTTCAGACTTGTTTCTGTTAACTGAGTAGCTCCTGGGATGTGTTAGTGGCTCTATTATTTATGGAGGGTCACAGGACAACGATAATGGCATGATCCTCAGGAGACATTCCCAGGGACCCTGTCCCAGCACAGGTCTATGACTGAGCAGGAGCCACAGTGGTTCTCAGCCCAGCTACCTCCACCAGCTGGAGACAGGAAGAACAATTTCTCCCTGGGTCTCTAAGGTCACCTTGAATGTGGCCTCCTGGGGGGAGAGCAGAAAATGTCTCAATAAAGTTGCGGGGCAGCTGGATTAGCCAGGGGACAGAGCAGGAAGCCCCACTTTCCCCAGGCCTGGCTGAAGCACTGCTGGCCTGTGTACATGACATGCTGACATCAGTCTGTGCTGCCATCCATTCAGGCATTCTAGGTTTGTGATAGTAGGAGCAAATGTGACTCCATTTTATTTTATGACTTCATCCTGTAAAACAAACATGCCAAGTAGAAGAGTCATGACTGGAGCAAGATGTTCTTTTCCTTTTGCTATAGAAACCTTTAAGAACACGGAATACCTAATGGGGCATCGTTTCTGTAACTAGGGTAACGGGGCTCTGTTTCTATAACTGGGGTGACTGGGCTAACTGTGATTGGTTAGGCTTCCCTCCACTTGACTGCACTGTCCCACTTCTGTAACCTGGCTTGCTTGCATTGGCTAGACCCCCGAACATCTCTTTTGCGGTTTTCAGGCTTATAAGGAGTGCCCTTGAAATTGTTCGGGGCTGATCAGGGGAACAGCTTTATGTTCTGGTCAGCCGCCACCGGTGTGCTTCAATAAAGGCTTGATTCGATTATAGGTGAGTGGTCTAGAAGTCAGTTTATGAAACCCTGGGACAAAGCTTTAACTAGAACAGGTTCTTCTGTGAATTATAGCCTTCTGAGTTGCTGAGCCCCAGAGATAAGACCAGCAGTTGCCTCAGCCTCTCCCCAGCTCACTGTGGAGAACTTCCCTGGCTCAAACGTATTCCTAGCTTGGAGGCCAGCTGCTGTCTCATGTGCTCTGCCTTTGTCCTTGCTTTGTGTCTCAGGCTACTGACCCCTGGTCCAGTCTGCAGTGTGCAGTGGAGATGTGGTTGTTAATATAATTCGTATATTACCTGGGAGGTTCTGCCAAATGGTGCCCTATGGATACCACCTGGGGCACCTCATTTTCCTCTAGACATAATTTCTCAGGCTACACTTCACCAGATTTTCAATGTGTGGTGACATGGAAAAAGAACATAGGCTGTGGGAAGGTCGAACACAGATTTGAACTTGCACTTTGCTGTGTGACCCAAGGTGACAAGCACATTGCTGACTTCACTTCAGGGTCTCACATTCCCCACCTTCAAAGGAGCAAAATGTCACCTGCCACATGAGAGAAGTAAATGAGATGATAGGAACTCATCTAGGGTGGTGGCTGGCATTAGTGGGTGTTGGAAAATGCTTTTTACTTCCCAAAGAGCTTTGAAAGACCCATTAGAAGTCATTATCTAGGATTTTACCTTGGACCAACCAGTCTGTCAAAAAAACTTGTCTTTTCCTAATAAGAGCTTTAATGTAACTGAGAGAGAAATGAGTGGTGGAGCCGGGCAGTGCCTGGGGGTACCCGGGGCTAAGACATTGTCCTGCTTTCCACACCTCCCTGTGGAGGGGTCAGAGTGACTCACTCCTGTTCCAGGTAATCCTGGCTTTATGGTGCAGATAAACACCATCTGGTGTGGCACTGGGGCCTTCTTTGCACTTTCTGAGCTGAATAATCCCCTCTGGTGACATAAATGACAACAGCAAGTAAACAACTTTAGAGATCCAGAAAAAACAACTTAAAAGATCCTATGCAGCTGCCTGCCCACTGAAGTGATTTCCACAAAACTTCCAGTTAGCATTCACTAAAGCGTGTTCTGTGGAACCTGAGTTCAGAGGGATGTAAGTAACAACTTTGTGAAGAGGGGAAGGATGCCTCTTAAACGCACTGGGGGGAGTGGACAGAAGGTTAAAATGAGCACTTTTCTTGACCACCTGTCTTTTCAGACCTAGATGTTCTCCTGTGGCTGGTCAGTCCCCCTGTGGGAGATGGATGGACAGTGTTTCCCAAACACACTTGACCATACGGCTCCTCTTTTGAGGAATTCCTATTAACATTCTAGAAGCAGGATTCTTCTGAAAAATATTTCTAGATATACTGTTGGGTTTTTTTTAACAACTTTATTGAAGCATATTTTGCATATCATTTCCAGCTGTGTGATCATTAACATAAATAATTTTAGGACTTTCCATTCACCCCATGAAATAAATCTTCCTGCCTATTAACTGTTAATCGCTGTTCCCACCCCATCTAGGCAAAATCACTAATTTATTTTCTGTTTCTATAGATTTTCCTTGAGAAACATTGTTATTTGGGGGAGGGTGGTAAAATATACATAACATTGAATTTACCATTTTAGCCATTTTAAGTGTACAATTCAGTGGTGTTAAGTACATTCACACTGTTGTACAAACACCACGACCGTCATTCTCAATTTGTTCAATATCCCAAACTAAAACTATATTCATTAAAAAACAATTTCTCCTCCCCTGAGGCATTGGTAACTTATGTTCTAATGTTTGTCTCCATAAATTAGACTATTCTGTTTACTTCATATAAGTACAATCATGCAGTATTTGTCCATTCGTTGTCTGGCTTATTTTACTTTGCACAATGCCCTGAAAGTTCATTTATATTATAGCATGTATCAGAATTGCATTCCTTTTAAGGCTAAATAATTATATTCCATTGTATATGTATATTACATTTTGTTTATCCATTCTTCTGATGATGTATACCAGATTGCTTCCATCTCTTGGCTATGGTGAATAATGCTGCCATGAATAGTGATGTACAGATGTCTTTTTGAGTCTCTGCTTTCAACTTTTTGAGGTATATCCTACTAGTAGAATTTCTGGGTCACATGGTAATTTTATGTTTCACTTTTGGAAGACCCACCATATTGTTTTCCATAGTGGCTGTGTTGTTTTATGTCCTCATCAGCAATACACAAGGGTTCCAACTCATCATCAATACTTGGTATTTACTATTTAATTTTTGGTTTTGTCTATCTGTTTATGATTGCCAATTTAAGGAGTATGGAGTAGTATCTGATTTTGGCTTGAATTTGCATTTCCCTAGTGACTGATGATTTGGAGCATCTTTTCATGTGCTTATTGGCCATCTGTTTATCTACGGAGACAATTATGTACCTGAATCTTTGGCCTGCCCATTATCAGGTAGATTGGTTGCTGTGGTTAAGCCATGGGTATTCCTTTGTATATTCTATTCATCCCTTATCACTTACATGATTTGCAAATATTTTCTCCCATTCTGTTGGTTTTCACTTTCTGGATAGTGTTCTTGGACTTCATTTTGGTGAAGTCCAATTTGTATATATTTTTTCTTTTGTTGTCTGTGCTTTTGGTGGGATAACCACTGCTTTTAGGTTTTAAAAGATCAAATAGAAAGAGAATCTGCCCTTGAAAAGTAAAAAGAAAATCAAAATTGCTTGCTATCCTAATAGGTATTTTTATTATTCCTTTAGAAATAATAATTCATTTTTTCACATAATATCCCCCCAAATAGTCAACTCTGAACTGTGTTTCTTGGCATATGTTTAAACAGCAATTGTTGTTCTTATTGAATATTCATTATGCACATGTCAGACTATCAGAGACCGAAATATCAGCCATTGTCAGTTCCAGAGCTGTCTGCCCTGAGTTGAGAGGCATATTTATTAGTAAAGACTCAGTTGCAAGTGACAGGGGACCAATTTGAAATGGCTTAGATAGAAAGGCGAATTTACTGGCTCATGCAGCTAAAATGTCAAGGAGAAGTATAGTGGTTTATCTAGGTCTAGAGGCTATATCTCAAATATTTCTCTTTTATTCTTCCCTCCTTCCTTTTCTCTCTCTATCCTTGATGTGGCAAGGCATTACATGAAGACTCAGTCCCCTTGTCCCAGAGCACCTTAGTGATCATCTAGTTTTTCACCCCTATTTCTCAATGATGGTCTTCTTGCAAAGTGAGCAAGGAAAAATGGTTTGGAAGGTGTATTAGTCTTTTTTTTCCCTATTGCTATAACAAAATACTCGAGGCTAGAAAACTTATAAAGGAAAAAATGTATTTATCTCACAGTCTTAGAGTCTGAACGTCACACAGCATGGCACCAATTGTGGTAAGGACTTAGTGGGAGAGGGCATCATGGCAGGGTTCATGCAAGAAAGATCAGCTGGCAATTCAGGAAGCTAGGGCAGGGCATTGTCCCATTCCTCATGAATAAAACACTCAGGGTCACTCCAGGGGAACTGGGATGCATGAAATAATCACACAAGAGACAGAGATACCTTTTTCTTTGTGGTCCTGTGGCGGCTCCTCTGACCTTAAGGGTCCACAGAAAGAGTGAGCAAGCACATGCTGGACACCTTTATTGAGGAGAAGCCATTCGAATGAGGCAAGGGGTCAGGTTTCAGGGGCTGAGACTAGCTTCCTGATGTCTGCTGTCAGCAGGTTGAGTGACATCTAGGAAGGCCACACTCAAAGGCAGAGTAAGAGAAAGGGACATATGAAGGGCGTTTCCATGGAACATTCTATCCCAAACAGGGTAAAGGGGTAATATCACAAAGGAACAGGTCTCGACTCATGGGGCAACATGCCTACATCTGAAGACATGTCCTCAAAATTCCAGGACCACAGAAATGTCCAGGTCACTACGAGATGTAGTAATGGTCAAAACCTCTCTGGCTCAGGGAAGGAGAATGTGAATCATTCAGACTGGCTGCCCACAGGGCATACTCTTGCTCATTTATTACACTCTCAGAAGAACTATCTGTGATTCCAGGAGAATGACTGAATCCTGGGGTTCCTGCCTTTAGGGCAGGAACCCCAGTGACCTAAAGGCCTCCCACTAGACCCCACCTCTTAAAGTTCCCACCACCTCTTAATGTCAACAACTAGGGAAATGGCTTCCAACACATGTACCCGAGGGGACAATAACAAACCTTATCCAAACTAAAGGCAGAGCAGGCGAGGACATTGCCCTCCAGCAGACATGGAAGGGTATGTGCCGCAAAACCTTTAATCAACATCCAGCTCTGCTCCCAGTGACTTTCCAGGCACAAAGGTTTGCAGACTGATGGGCTGATGGGCTAAGGTTCCCCAGAAGTAGTGCAGAGATCCCATTTCACTGACTTCACATCTTGATTTAAGAAAAAACACACTCCAAACACACCCTTTTTGAAGATTGTGATTTATTCTATTATTTTTAAAAATCCAGTCCATCCCATTATATATTATATTTTTATCATTGATTATATTTAAGCATATTCCTTTAGTAGACTTAGAATGCTTTAATTTGATTCCCTTGATGAATATTCATTTCAAGGTAATAGCCAGATGGGCAGTAGGCAGGAAAAAAACAGTTTATCTTCTGAGCAAATTTCTTATTGGTGCATTTCCTTGTATGTTGTCATAAAGGCTAATCCCTCACCACACATTAATTTTATGACTTTGTGAATGCCAAACTCCAATGCACTTTTCAATCTACTCATGGACTGAATCATCTTATTTTTCCTTTGCAGAAAGGAAATATCATCTTATATTAGGCATGAATTTATAGCAGGCTTAATATTTAGCTTGTTGGAAGCTTTCTTTCAGGAGGCAAAGTTTGTAAAAGACTAATTCAGCTTTGTGACAGAACATGAAAATTCATATTTCCAACCAATGGGTTTCCAATAGAAGCCTTGCTTTGATTTGTTACGCTATGTCTTTATTTATCGGCTGTGTTCAGACTAACTATAATACCAGTGTCCCATCATCCTCACACCAGCTTGTCTCCATAGCTCATGTCCATTTTTCATTCTCATTCTGCTCCCTCGTTTGAGTAATGATGACAACAGTGATGAATGTAATAGAAGTGCTCAGTCAGTGGCACCACAGTCCCAAGGGGACCTCCGGGTGAGTAATGGATCACCCACCTGTGTACAGATCTTTGTATGCATCATTGACTCCATAAGCAGCTCTCAGAGCAGGGGTCTGTGGGTCTAACATTGAATTTTATTTTTTCTTCCTACTCTAATCATGATGAACGTTTCTTTTGTTTATTCTCCATCTCCTGGTGCTTACATCATGTGGGCTTCAATAATCTGTACTAAGACACATACATGAATAGTATTTATTATTAAAAATATGATGCTACCAGGTGCAGTGACACATACCTGCAGTTCCAACTGTCTATGAGGCTCAGGCAGGAAGACTACTTTTGCCTGGGGGGTTTTGGATCTGCCTGAGACACATAGTAAAACCCTTTCTAAAATTATTTTTAAAATGTGATGCTAGGTTAATGACATTGACAAGCACAGCATACCATTGCCCTTAACCTGGCATTTTAGGTCTTAGATTAAGTTCTGTTATTTTCCATTGAGGCTCAGTGAGCACATGAATCAGGCCATGGGTTAGACACATCTGAGCAAGGGGGGAGACACAGAAAGACCAAGTTTGATGAAGATCCATACAAGGTTCTTATTAAGGACTTTGAAAGGGACTTCTCCTGGTATTATCATTAGAGAAGACTTGACCAGACCAACATAGATTCCTGAGCCACAAATCCAGCATTAAAAATTAAAACTCTATTGATTTTCTCAATACCCTGGTGAGGTCAATATTATCCTTATTTACTGGATTAGGAAAATTGAGATCAGAAAGGTGTGGAGATTTACATTACAACTCTGATAAGGGATACAGTCTAAATTGGTTTATATATGTTGTAGCTGTCAAATAATTACTTTGTTAGGTATTAAAACTGAGAAAATAAAAAATATTCTCTCATGCATTTTAAGATAACAATAATAAATGTATTTCATCTTAAAAATTTTGGCACCATATTTGAGAGGCCACCTAAAACCTTAGTGCACAAAACTAAATCACAGGACAGTTTGTTGTTTTAGTATTTCACCTGAACCTCCTCTGGTCAATGGCAGCTTGCCTTTAGGGGTTGCTGCTCCTGTTCAATTTCAGAAAGAAGGAGATAGGTACAGAGCCATGCCCACCCCCCCAGCTCCCTCCCTCATAGCACTCAAACACCCAAATCAGGCTGTTTCCTGAGTATGAGGGTAAAGTACAAGTATGTTTGAAGAAGGTGAACCAGGGGCTGGGGCTGTGGCTCAGCACTAGAGCGCTGGCCTCGCACGTGTGAGACCCTGGGTTGGATCCTCAACACCACATAAAAATAAGTGAATAAAATAAAGGTATTGTGTCCAACTACAACTAAAAAACAAATATTAAAAAAAGGAGTTTGAACCAGTCTGGGAGTTAAAGAGGATTTACTCAGGAAGTAAAATGAGAATGAAAAGATATAAGAAGGGATGGGAAGAGTACCACCTGAGCCAGTCCATAGGCTCATCTCTGGAACAGCTTCTGTTTGAGAGTTGAAGATGGATGAGGCTAAAAGAACAAAAAGAGTGGGATCCCTTGGTGGTGGCCCAGGTCTCGGCAGGCTGCAGTCTCGATGGACTTCAGGTAATGATTCTCTCTGGTGATGAAGGGATTGACATGACACTTAGTCACCAGTCAAGGTCAGGTAGGGGATATAGTTATATGAACCAGATTGGCTGGGTTATTGGTCCAGGAAGCAGGGGCAGCTGTAGCTGGAAAGGCAGCTAAGGTTGAGTGAACCAGGTCCACCAGCATGGAGCCGTGCTGGGGGCTCAGCCTGCTTCGCCACATCTACTGTGAAGTGTCCATCCAGAATCCTTACTCTGGCCCCAACCAGATGTGTCCAGATTTCTTTCTAGGGATCCAGGCCCTTCCTCTTCTGCATAAAAACAGCCTCTCTAGGGTATAGAAGCTGCTTAAACAGGAAATGGAGTTGGTGAAACTGTTGTAGCCACCAATATGACATCTTCAAACTGGTCATTAATAGACGGTAATCCTAAGCTTATTTTCAAGTTAAGAACAAGATGTTAGATGCCAAAAACATATTCCTGAGCTACATATGGTCACAGAAAACCTTTCATGCATCCTTGGAACTGCACCCAATTCTGTAAGCACTCAGGTAATTAGGGACTTCAGATTTGCAATGCATGTTTTGACACCTTCTCAGGAAAATGTTTGGAGTTGAGCAAAAATAATATCTTAGTTTTGTAAACCTAAACAATTTACATATAACACTCTTACATCACAACTTCATTTGACATTCACAACTATTAATGAAGTAAACACAAATATTCTCATTTCATAGATAAGAACAAACTGGGTTAATCAAATGTCTTGCCTGAGACTTTACAGCTAGGATGTGGCAGGTCAGATCTTTAGAACTCACCCACTTTATTCTCCCTCTCTGGAGATTTTGGTCTCCTTAGGTTGGTCTTTCTTCCCAGTGTATCCCTTCAACCTCGAATTTTATATTTTTGTGTCAATGACTCAATCATGAGATCATGGATCGAAATAGTAGCCCATGTCTTTTATTTTCCCTCATTTTTTTTAAGTGAAGTGCTTAAGTTGTCATTCTTTGAAGCTTATGTTTCTGTTTTGTTTCACTTTTTGAGGCGCGGTCTCATTATGTTGCTGAGGCTGGTGTCCCACTTGTGGGCTCAAGTGATCCTCCTGCCTCAGCCTTCCCAATAGCTGGAAATAAAGGCATGCATTTCCATGCTCTTTGGGTTTTATTAAGGAAATTCTCACTTCTCCCCTTCATATGGAGTCCAGATGACCGTGTCTAGATTCTCTTAAAACCATGGACAGTGAGCAATAGCTGATGTGGGTCTAACAATTGCTTCAAAGTCATTTGTAGCACATGCTCATATATAAGAATTCCTCAAAAATGAATGTGGCTTCCTTTTGGTTTTGGGGGATCAGTCAGACATACTCAGATCCCCAATATCTTGCTATCCAACATCAGATATTAGATATCCCAATATCTTACCAATAGCTCTAGCCTGTGACATCATCACTCACCCCCATCCCCCCTCCAGCTTGTTTTTCTAGTACTCTAAGCTCCATCCACAAAGGAATTCCCAAGCATCCAGCATGGCTTTGAAGCTAAGGACACACTATGACTATGACCAGAATGTTCTTTCTTTCTACCTTCTCAGAGGTAACTTGTGCTCATTCTTCAGCTCTCCCCATAGACAGTAATCCTTCAGGACACAGTCTCTGAATCACAAGTCTAGCTTAGTCTCTCTTCTGCATGCTATAGAGCCTTGTGGGCAAGCACAGAGTTTCTGCAGTTAGAGGAACCATGATTGGACTCTCCACACTGGCAAACTTAACCTCTCTGGAATTTGATGTCTTTCCTATAAAATCTGGGTAATATCCATTTCTTTATAATTGCTGTTTTAAGAATTGAAGGTGAGAATCTATAAGCACAGAGAACAACTGCCTATAACATAAGTAGGGACTTAGTAGATGCATCTCAATGAGCAACTTTTTTTTCTTTTTCTTTTTTAGCCTGTGTTGCCAGGAATAGGAAGCTGGAATTGTTATCTGAGTTTCTTCTGTTGGGAATTCATGGCTGTATCTTTGCTCATGTTGACTTCCTACTGTGAAGTGCCCCTTTTCCCCACTCTACCCACTCTCAGGGTCCTGTTTGACATATCCCTACCTCTCCCATGATGATGTTGGCCCCCACTGTGAGTTTTACCGATTATTCATCTATTAATGACAGTAGGACTCTTCAATTATTAGGCCTACTATATGCCCCACACTATAATGTGTGATTGGCATCTGATATCTATTTAACCCTCCACTGGTCCCAGAAGGGATGAGCTCTGTCTATCTACTCATCCCTGAATAAATGAGGCTTGGTTAAATTCTCCTTGTCATGAATGAGACAGCTGATATTTGAATCCTTCCTGACCCTTTGGCACCACCTGCCATCCTTCCTGGTTATCGGGTGCACCATCCTTGTGGGTAAACTCTCTTCCTTCCCCCAAAGAGTACAAACACTGTGGTGCTAGAGAAGGACAATCTTGTTCTCTAAAGTGTAGTCAGTGTGAAGCCAGGAGCTCTGGATGCTGTCTAGATGTGACAGATCCAGGGAGATAGAGCAAGAGGAAGGTGACGACTGTGATGGAGGGCCAGGTGCTATTGCTAGAGTTGCCCTGCTTAAAACTTCTACTTTCTATATAACTTTGGGAGAAGGGAAAACTGGAAATTCCATTTACCAGTCTAATAACAAAAGACGGATCTGCAAGGGCTTTGAGGTCAAAGTTTATTTGGAAGAGGATTCCAGAGGAATAGATGAGTAAGCCAGGGAAGGGAAGAGAGCCAATCAAAGGCTCTAATGAGCAGATTACTGCTGCAGGAAACCAGGGCTGATCTCATTAGGGATCCTGGGAAACCATTTAGACTGGGATCAGAAAATTACAGCTGAATCCAGCCTGTTAGTTTTTTATTATGACTCTAAAGCAAAAATGCTTTTATATTTTTAAATGATAGAAAAGTAATTAATATTTTATGACATGCAAGTTCTTGAGATTCAAATTTTAGTAGTGATAATGTTTTCTTGTTATAAAGCCTTGTCCATTTATTTACATTTCATCTATGCTATCACTGCTTGGTAGATGCATCTTGGTTCCCTAAAACTGCTGAACTGAGTAGTTGTGGTGGAGACCAGATGATCCACAATGATTAAAATATTTACTAGGAGGGTGGTGGAAGGAGAGGGTAATCATTATACAAAATACATGTATGAAGATGTGAATTTGGTGTCAACATACCTTATATACAAACAGAGATATGATAAATGGTGGTATAAATGTATATTAAGAATTGTATGCAAAAAAATAAGAGAGCTCATGTATAATGGCATAATTTGGTGTGAATATACTTTATATACAGAGTTACAAAAATTGTGCTGTGAATGGATAATTATGAATGTAATGCACTCCACCATTGTCATGTATGTAAGAAATAAATTTAAAAAAAAAGAAAAAATATATTTACTAGGGGCTAGCGTTGTGGCTCAGTGGTACAGCTCTTGCCTAGCTTGTGTGAGGCACTGGGTTCAAGTCTCAGCACCACATATAAGCAAATAAATTTTAAAAAGATCCATCAAAAACTAATAAAAATATTTTAAAAAAATATTTACTAACTGGTTCCTCCTAGGAAAGATTTAAAATCATGGTTTAGGTCATGTTTCCACATTGTCTCTCCCAATGGATCTTCTTGAATCATTGCTCCAGGGATATTCCCAAGGGCTTTAATTTCCCAAAACTTGTAGCCCCTTCTTGTCCAAGCAACCCACAAACACTCTCCAGAAGAGTTCTAAGTCTTTTATAGCAGGAAGCAGATTGCATATTTGGAAACCAGTAGGATCCAAGGTGATCCATGTAAGGTACAGAGAGCTCCTGATACAGGAGCAATTTCTTCAAATTGGAGAATTCCCACAGCCCATTTTTTATTGGCTGTCAACCATAGTACATTGAGCAATTAGCCTCATGTAAAGACACAGGAAGGAGCAAACATCCAAAGACAGTTTGTCTCTAAAGAAACTGTCTTGTACAAGATGCTAGTGGCATTTCTGCCCCTCTTGACATGTGGTCCAGCAGCAAGGACATGCTGAAAAACAGTGAATGCATGAGCTTCTGCACTTCCTATAGCAGCACTTTCTGCTACAACAGCAGCATGGACAAGATTGTCTCCATTTTGGTCTCAAATTTCACCTCCACGATGGCCTTTGCACCAGGTAAAAATCAAGCCCACCCTTTCTATTGAGGAACTGTTCAGCAACCTGCTTTAATACAGGATGACTCACATCAAACCCAATCAAAGTCATTCTTGTGCTTGTAAAATGGTTCTGAACAAAGTGATATAACTCTTCTGATGACACTTTTCCAATCCTATAGTCAGGACAATACAATGACTTAGCTAAGGCATTCTGGTAAACAGCAGCATGCAAATTTTCAACAAGAAGAGCCTGTGGATTCTGTCAATCCTTAGCTGAGACTGAAGGGCAACTGCTTCCCAACAACAAAATTTTGGTGCTGTGGTGACATTGAGCAGGAATTCCATTGAAATGTCACCATCATACTGCAGGCACTCCATTTCCCAGTCACACTTAGTTTACCATCACTTGCTTCAATTCCTCGGGTTATCTTGAAAGATGAAGCACCCTTTGTAGCTAAACTGGATGCAAGACCCAGCAAATGAGAGGTTCCTAAATGGTTGGAGTCCTAATATCTACTGCCTGCTTTAATGAACAAACCAATTCTTGATGCAGGAGCATAGTTTTCCAGAGAAACAGTTATCAAACCATTTGGTAATTTGGTAAACTCAAGGTCCTGAGGATGTAGAGTAACCCCTGCAGGGGCAGTTGTACCTTTAATTTGGGGAGCAACTTTGAAGGAATAAAATCTTGAGAAGGACCTGGCTCTAGTCAGTAGCTTCATGGCTCAAGAGTGCTCTGACTCACTGTCACTGTGGCTTAAAGACAGGCAAGATAGTACCAGGCTGTTGCCAAAGGAAAGCACCAGAAATTCACTGTTTCTTCTTTCAATGCCAATTACTTAGATTCTGGCTTTTTGGAATTTACACTGTCTTCCTGGCTGTAGTTGCTGTAGATGTGATCAAGGCTGCCTATAATCAAGTAAAAACAATTGCCCAAGGAAACCTTTCCAATGCAGATGTCCAGGCTGCCAAGAAAAAACTGAAAGCTGGATACCTAATGTCAGTGAAGTCTTCTGAAGGCTTCCAGAATGAAGTTGAATCCCAGACTCTAGCTGCTGGTTCTTACATACCACCATCCACACTCCTTCAACAAATTGACTCGGTGGCCAACACTGATGTCATAAATGCTGCAAAGAAATTTGTTTCTGTCCAGAAGTCAATGGCAGCAAGTGCAAACTTGGGGCATACACCTTTTGTTGATGAGTTGTAACACCAAAGCCATGCTACAGGGGAGAGAGTGGAACATTTTCTCAGCCCAGAGCATCAGACAACATGAAAGTCAAAAGTCTATAATTTATCTTGTTTTTCTCATTCAACCAAAATATCATATGCAGGGGCTGGCATTGTAGGTGATACCGAGGTATTACTCTATGGGTTTAGGGACTGGGATAGAATTTCAGTCAGAAATTTCTAATGGGATAGAATTCAGTCAGAAAAAGTCCGTTAGAATAAGACAAAATGAACAACATAGAGAAAACAGAAAATCAAAGAAAATGAAATAGAAATGAGCAATACAAATAATGTACACCTTAACTAGGAGTAGTTCTGTCCATAGATTTCTATTAATGGAGAGAAGCATTAGATCAGAGGCTGGTTCACTGTTTTCATCAAGAAGATATTTTCTATAGTTCTGGAGAGAGTAGTAAAACGTTCTTCCTATTTTTCCACACAGGTGGAGATAGGGAGGGAGCTGTTGGAAGGATAGCTGTAATCTGAATTGCCCTTTCTTAAAAAGGATATTCCAAGGAGCTCCTGAAGTGCTTTTCTAGTTAAGGAACGTGGAGGTTGAAGTGGGGGTGCATGTTTGCTTTTAGTTGCTGTGACATATACATGAGGAAAAAATATTAGAGAAAGAAAGATTCATTTTGGCTTATGGTTTCAGTCCATGGTCAGCTGACTTCAAGATAAAAGCACCCTAGCAGAAAGACATGGCAGAAGAAAACTGCTCACTTCATGGCAGCCAGGAAGTGGTGGGGGATAGGGGGCAGGACCAGGGACAAAATATAGTCCCAAAGGGTACACACCCAGTGGCCTACTTTCTCCAACCCTGCCACACCTCCTCCTTGTAGTCCATTTTAAGTCTTTTGGGGACATTCCAGATAAAAACCATAACATAGTGGGATGTTCATATTGGACTGGGGAAGTGGTTCTATGAACCAGATTTTAAATAGCATTGATATATTGCAGCCAATGTTTTATCAAAAGAGTTTGAGCCTTAAAATTCTAGTTAAGTAGTAGATTAGCAGCCAAAGAAATATGCCACCTTCATAATCATAAGAGGGCCTACAGCCCATTTCCTTTCCCATTCAGGCCAGCCCTTTGGTATTTTAAAGACAATGTTCCTATTAGGGGTAAAGTGGATTGGGTGCCTCTTCTCTGAAGAAGATCCCAAGCCGACCTTGAGTACCCTGTGGCCACTCTGGAAGTGGTGTAAGATAACTGTCTAGTCTCTCCAAATCTGATTCAAAGATAAGGACTCTGAGTCTTCAGGGAGGTTGCTTAAGAGATTCTCTTTATTCTATCTAATTTTGTTCAAGTAGGTTCTGACAGCTGGACCTTTTGTATTATATTTCTGTATCCTTTGGGTACAGCATATTTTGCCCATTTGAATGGCTCTTTCTGTGAGCATCTTGAAGCCCTAGTAGACTCTCATAGGTAATAGGGTGACCTTCTGCTCTTAACTGGGTCCCTGTCCTCTAAGGTCCTGTCCTCTAAGGAGCCAGAGCATGTACATGATCACCAGAAAGCTTTGTTACTCATTTGACTGAAAACAAGAGCCTCATGTGAACATGTATGAAACAGATGCAGTTGAGATTTGTGAAACGGTTTTTTATGTGCCCGTTACTTAGACTAGGGGAGCTGACTCTTTCCAGTCAATCATATCTGAACTGCCTAGCTATATAAAGCAAAAAGCTTATACAGCATTTGCTTTTGTAAATAAACATGTTTTAGATAAGGTGGAGCATATTTAAAACTTCTGATATGACAAAATATTCCAAAAAAAAAAAAAATGGAAAGATATATGCCAAACTGGGAAAAATTTTTTGTAACAGTTATGACAGAAAAGTATTAATACTGAGAATATTGTAAAGAGCTCCTGGTCAACTGGAAAAAGACAAAAACTTAGTAGGAAAAAATGAACAAGGGGAATAAAAAGGAAAATTAGAGAAGATAAAATAGAAGTGGCCAATAAATATATTAAATAATGCTCATCTTCAGTAGGAGCCATGGATATAAAAAATTTTAAAACATGATGTCATTTTTACCCAATATAATGACAAAAAATATTTAAACATTTTACATTAATGCTCCAGTGGAGGAAAGGGAAAAGCTCTTCTCAATGTTGCTGGTGGGAGTATAAATGTACATGACAACATTAGAGGATAATCTGTCAGTCTCACAATTAAAATGAGCCTGTCCTCATGGCCAACCATTCTGCTCTAGGTATTTAAATCAGAGAAATACTTATGGGGGCAGAGGCTGCCAGTTATCTCCACATCTGTTCCTCATTTCTTGTGTTGTAATAAGATCTCCAGACAACCAGCAAGGAACTACATTTCCCAGCTTCCCTTAAGAGTAAATGTGACCAAATTTCAGCCAGTGGGATGTAAGAAGAGACTGCGATTTTAAAAGACATTTCCTTATGGGAAGGAATATACCCTCTCCTCCTTTTGTCTTTTTTATCAATGGCCAGTAGAAGAGAAAGGCGATAAGAGAGACATGCATGAGGCATAGACATGTGAGGATGGAGACAGATATTAGAGTGATGCATTTACAAGTCAAAGGATCCTGACAGCCAGCAGAAGCTGGAAGAAGTAAGGATGTCTCCTAGAGCCTTCAGAGAGAGTGCAGCCCTGCCAACGCTTTGATTTTGGACTCAAATAAGAGAATATAAATATAAGAATATAAATATAAGAATACTTCCATTGTTTTAATATTTCCATTTCTGGTAGTTTGTTATAGCAGTCCAGGAATATGAATATTCCATGATATACTCATTTCATAGGATATTTTTCAGAAGTTGGAAAGGATAAGCTCCATTTATATGGAAAGATATTGGCATGGAAAGATCTTGAAGATAATGGTGCTTGATTAAAGCATGTGACAGAATTATATCCATAAAAATACCATTTACACTTATAGAAACCATAAACAAGGCTATGCTTTTTATAGTAACAAATAAATGTATATAAACACAGAGACACATCTGATGTGGATTAAGTGAAGAACAAAATGTTGACCTTTTGGAGGATGGAGAAATAAGAGAATCAGGATTGGGGGAAGTAATCAGAAGAATTAGCTTTTTCACAGGATGAATATTTACATATGAATTGTGTAATAAATAATATAAATCCCCACATGGCACTCCAGATGTGGGAGACCAGTGGCAGAGAAGATCCTTGTTTGGGCCTCTGGTTCCAAGGTTGTGTAATATCTTTTGGAGTCACTCACTGCCCTGTACCACCTGCCTCCCCCCAACATGTGCATGTTCTTATCCCAGAACCTGTGACTCTTATCTTGTACAGCAAGAGGGACATTGCAGATGTGATGAAGGATTCTGAGATTTGAATATTATCCTGGATTATCTGGGTGTGTTTGATGACAGGGTTCTATAAGACAGGGCATGGTCAGGGGAGAAGGTATGTGCCAGTGGAAGCAGAGGCTGCAGTGATGCACTTTGGAAATGGATGAAAGGGACCAGCTGAAGAATCCAGGTGGCCAGGCACCACTGCAAAAGTCAAGGAAACAGATCTTCCCTAAGGACCTCCTGAAGGAACCAGCATTCAACACCTTGAATTTAGGCCAATGAAACAGATTTCAGACTTCTGACATCAAAACTATGAGAGAATAAATTTGTGTTTTTTTAAGCCAGTATGTTTGTTGTAATTTGTTATAGCAGTAACAGGAAGTGAACACATTTCTCTGTCCTTACTATCAATGCCTGCTAAACACAGCAAACCTTTGTGAAGAAAGTTCTAAAACTTAGGGGCATATATTTTAATTAATATGTACTTATCTGTGCTGCTAGAACAAAATAAAACAGAATGGATAATTTGTGAATAATCGAAATTTATTTCTCATAGTTCCAGGGGCTGGGAGTTCATAATCAAAGTTCAAACAGGTGAGGCTCTATCCCTGATTCCAAGATGATGTCTTGTTACTGTGTCTTCTGGGAGGGATGAACATTGTGTCCTCTCATGGCAGAGGGCAGAAAGGGCCCAGCTAGTTCCCTCTAGTCCTTATATAAGGTTACTCATCACCACCTGAAATCTCTACTCATTACTGTACCCTGTGGATTCAGTTTGAACCTGTACATTCTGGAAGGATGTATCCATTCAAACCATAGCAGTATTTGTCTGAACTACTGAGTTGCAACATGCTTGCTTCCAATGCTGACCTTATTAGAGACAGGCTGGCTTACACAACCAGGTTTAATCATCACTTAACTAACCTGTGTAAGAAAAACAGGACTCTTCTCTGTTTCTCCTGACATTATCTATCTACACTAAAAACTTCTTAGAAGCCAAGATGGTACCCAGGTAGGATAAGAAAGTCTCTGAATTTAAAAATTTTGCCTGATAAGTCTTGAGATATTGGTTACAGAGAGAATGAAGACTTTCCTTCTTCCAAATTTGAATTCTAAGTGTGCTCAGCTATTTGAGTTTTGCTCTGGAAACCACACCAAGCTAAGGATAAAACTGATATAGTCTATATTACTTCTTGCGATATGCCAGCCAAATTAGAAATTATAAAGCCCAGCAATGATTTCCAGATGAATGATTGTTTTAAAACTCAGTCACAAATGTCTAAGGAACTCTCTTCTTATAAACGGAAACTCCATTCTATGTATGGCCTCTCCCATTACCAGGAAATTCCACTGGATGAGAACCCTCATTGGGGGAAAAGCTGATATCTCCCTGCAGACTGACCCTGATGTGCTGGGTGAATAGTAGCTGGCCAAGGATTGTCCATTCATGAAAACTGTCAACACTACTCCCAGAAAATAGAAGAGAAGGAGATGTGTATTGCAGAAGCAGGAGGAATATTCTGTCTTTACAAAGCATTATCATGACCCTAAAAACAGTTTTCCACAGAAGAGACAGGTGGACAATCTGAAGCAAACTCTCTTATTTGAAGTTCTTGCAACTTCTTGTGCAGGAATTCTATGGATTTATCCATCTGATGACCTGCTGGTGGTGACAAATAGGGATGTCGTAACATTATCCCTCCATACACCATTTTTCCTCTCAGAATGTGTGGAAAGAAGTGATTTCAAGAGCAAAACTCATACAGAACATGAATGTGATGAATCATTTTCAGAATGTTTTGGAGCATTGGAACAGTCAACTTTTAAGCAGAAAGTACAAATTAACTTTATGCCTGCACAAAGGAAGAATCCAGAAGAAAGTCAAAGCTTCCAGATGAACTTACAGAGGAATAATGTGCTTCAGTGAACCACCTCGTTGAGCCAGTTCTCCCTCTGAGATGTTGACCATTTTGAATAAAGAGGATTCTTTCAGGTCCACCTCTGCACATAGGTTGCCTTTTGGTCAGAGAAAAAAAGGTCATCTTGAAGGCCGAGGGTGTTTTGGTCAACTTCTGTTG
The DNA here is from genome assembly GCF_047511675.1 of Marmota flaviventris. Taxonomy (NCBI): domain Eukaryota; kingdom Metazoa; phylum Chordata; class Mammalia; order Rodentia; family Sciuridae; genus Marmota; species Marmota flaviventris. Next base: position 57,974,714 of record NC_092513.1, read on the forward strand.
CTCTGAGTTCACTCTCAACACATGGAATTCCTGAGGAGATGTTGCTTTTCAAGGTCCAGACTGAAAACCTGCTGCTGCACACCCTACTCTGCCATGAGGTACTGCTTTCACTGAAGATCAGGACACCAGCCCCATGACTCTTGGGACTCATCCCATCATTGGACAGGATTCAATCTGGGAATCATTCCTGATGGGAGAACTCACAGCAGTTTTCCATGTGACTATCCACAACTCTCATTTCCTGATGGGTAGAAGGACTCAGCTCTGGAAGATAAGGATGTGTTAATCAGCTTTCCACTGCTTTCACAAATACCTGAAATACTCATAACTAAGAAAGAGGAAGGCTTACTTTGGCTTACTTTTGTAGATTTCAGTTCATGTTTGGTCTTTGGGTCTGTGGCAAGGCAGTGCATCACGGTGGGAGCAAGCAACAGAGGAAACAGGTCACCTCCTAGAAACCAAGAATCAAAGAGAAAGGAAGGGACGGGGTCCCAGTATCCCTTTCTCAGGCATGTATCTAATGATCTAACTTCTTCTAGTTAGGCCCGCCTCTTATGGCCTTCACCACCTCCCAATTGTGCCACACACTGGGGACCACACATTTGCATTTGACTCTTACATTTTGGTCTTCTCCCCTCCTGTGGAATAGTCCTGTCACATCACTGTTCTGCATGACAACAAGTTCTTTGAAGAGTTCCTGCAAAACATCCTATATTCTTTCCTCATGATTTAAACATTAGCAGGAAGAACACTCTTTGTACAATAGAATATTACTCAGCCTTAAAAAAGAATGAAATTATGGCATTTGCAAGTAAATGGATGGAGGTGGAGAATATTATGCTAAGCAAAATAAGCCAATCCCCAAAACCAAAAGGCCAAATGTTTTCTCTGATATGTGGATGGTGATCCATAATGGGGGTGTGGGACTAGAGAAGAATGGAGAAAATTTGGATTAGACATTGGGGAGTGAGGGGAGAGGAGGAGCTATGGGGATGGGAAGGATAGTGGATTGAGACTGACATTATCACCCTATGTGCATGTATGATTGCACGAATGGTATGACTCTGTATTGTGTGCAGCCAGAGGAATGGAATTTGTGTTCCATTTATGTACAATAAGTTGAAATGCATTCTGCTGTCATGCATAACTAATTAGAACAATTTTTTTTAATTTTAAAAAACAAAGAAAATAGAACACTGGTGGATTTGTGAATTTCTCACTACTTCACAACAGGAACACAGGAAACAATAGGTGTTTAAAATCAGAGTAACAAATCAGTAATGCAGGGTTCTTCTGCAACTTCCCCCTTGCTATTTTCCACAGAGATAATTCTGCCCCCACAACATAAATAGACAGTTGGCCCTCCATACCTTTTGGAGTCCACATTGCAAATTCAACCAACCATGGATAAAAAATATTCAGAAAAAAAAATTGCATCTGTACTGAACTTGTACACACATTTTTCTTGTCTTCATTTCTTGAACAATAGATTTTTTTCCTAAACAGCTATTTACATAGACTTTACATTGTACTAGGTATTATAAATAATCTAAAAATCATGGAAAGCATATGGGAAGAGGTACACAGCTTCTATGTAAATACCATGCCATTTTATATAAGAGACTTGAGCATCCAAGGATTCTGATGGGGGATGACTGTATTTACTCATGTGTTCTAATCTACAATCCACATGCAAAGTTTTAGTTTTAAAGTGTTGGTACCACTAAAAAGAACATATCCAATACCAAATTTAAGATTCCTTTACCCTTTGTTGTATATGTCCTTGGAGTATATTCCAATAAAGTGTGCTCTCACAGGCTTAATTTTCAGGTTACTTTATGTAATTATTTATTTTATGTTCACACTGGACACTATGGATAGTGTTAAAGAACTGTAAATAATTAGTATATTATTAACATTACTCTGTTAAGGTAAGTGTAAAAATATTGTGATTAACTCCACTTCCTAGAGAAATAAGGCAGAGGAATAAGAAAACTGGAAATAAACACAGAGCCACGCAATTTCAACAGGTTCTTAGAAGAGAAGTGGTAACTGATTTGGAAGAGAAGAAGAAGCCACAACTCCAAGTGGATGTTCCAGAATCACAAGTTACAAAAGGAAGTGGCCCACACTCCCTTCCCTGGACACAGGAGGCTCTGGGGCCACAGGCGCAGTGGAGAACAGGGCAGAGGCATGGGGAGAACAGAGGGGTCGGGAGCAGATGAAAGTCTTCATATGGAACAGTTGGCCTCACAGCTCCCCCTATTTGCAGATGCCCCAGAAGGCTCTCAGAGCAGCCTCCTTGGAAACCTACACTGTCCCCTAGGGAAAGACCCCTGGCCTAGCTCTTTTCTCCTGAGCCGTTCAGGAACTATTCTTGATCCTTCTCTTCTGTGTTCTGTGTTCCAGGAGGTAAGTTACACACACACAGTGTCCCTTGGGAATTCTCATTCTGGCTTCTGGGTAGGTCTGCTGGGTTGGCAATGCATTGGTGTGATCCTGGACTGCAGCAGACAGAGGCTGTCATATTTATTGTCCCTTTTCTTCATGCCAGACTGTAGTTTGGCAATGGCTTCATTCCCCTGCGATGGCAATGGTTCCTGTTAAGGAACCCCTCTCCCAGGGCTGGGAGCTTTTAGGAGAGTCCCAAACTTTGTACTCTTTTATTTTCATACTTCATGTGGTATTGGCTCCCAGCTGTTGCCAGTCTCACCTGAGCACTCACCCTCTACTGTTAGTCTTTATAGGACAGGGATAGGAGGTTATAAGAAGAGGCTATGGGAGGGTCTGAGTATGATATCTATTTCCTGCATGGACAGGAGTGCAAACAGCCTTCACAGACCAATAATGGTCAGTGCCCTGACAAACTCAGTTCCACACTCAAAAAAAATATCTACTGGCAGCTTCCAATCTGCTCCTAAGAGACTCATCTTGCCCTGATCATTGAACCGTAAGCAAAAGTATCACACAGGCAGACATCAACTTGTGGCTGACCATATATCCTCGATTTTTTCCTGTCTTAGATCTGAATGGACAACTGAGGACACAACTGAGGAAGACCATCATATGTAGACAAAAATAAACAAACAAAAAAGTAAGGAATAAGGGGAAACAGAAACTATTGAGGTAAAACTTCAAAATAAAAAATAATATTCTCAGAGATGTTCAAAATGATACCGAATCCACAAATCAAACATAATAACATGATCTTGTTATTTTAATTTTTGATATGAAGTCAAATGTATTATTCTTCAAAAAATATTAACTGCCTCTTGTTGAGGGAAAATTGCCTATAGACTTGCTCATGTGACTTGCTTTGGCCACTAAACTGTAAGCAGAAGTATAGGACCAGGCTGACATTGATGTGTGGTTGGCCATGTGCTCAATTTTTTCCCCTGCAGGAGACCAGCAATGTTCCACATATGGATTCAACCTGGGTCTCCGTGTGACAATATACAGAGCAGAGCCACAGTTGACTTGTAATAGATGTGTAGTTTGAACTGGCAGAAAAATATTTGCTGTTTCAAGTCACTGAGATTTCAGTGTTGTGACCAAAATACATACTAGCCTATGCTGGATGATACAATATTCAACATTTCAAAATTTTAAAAATGCATTAAAAGATCTGAGAGAGAAAGAAAAAAATTCAACACAACCTCTTGGAAAGAAAAATAGATAAGAAGATGAAAAACAGACAAGAGAAAAAGAAAAAAAAAGAGATTCAACCAAATAAAAATGCCAACATCCTAATAATATGTTTTAGAAGTGAGAGAACATAGAAAATTACTGGGAAAAATTATTCAAGAAAAACAAAAACATGAACCTCAATTGAAGGATTTAGGGATCTATAATTAACATCCATTATCATCCAAGCACCATCAATAAAATGTCTAACACCAAAGCACATTTTCAAGAAATTTTTCATTACTCAAAATGAACAGTTCTATAAGATTCTGTAGGGAAAAAAAAGGTTACACTAAAAAGGAACAAAAATTCACTGAAAAGAATGTCATCAGGAATTTCAATGATAATGGAATAAAGGTCTTTAGAATTCTAAGAGAGATTGATAGCCAAACTATCAATAACATATGAGAAGAATATGATATTTTCAAACCTGCAAAGGCCTATAATATTACTTTTTGAACTGTCTTTCCAAGAAAACTCTTTGAGAATGCTCTCCCATAAAATGAAGTTATAAACCAAGAAAGATAAAGACATTTAACAGAAAACAATGTATCTAACCCAAGACAGCACTGAAGACAAGACACAGAATGCTGTCTATACTCATCTGTGTAGCAACCAGTCCGCACTGGAGTAGAGATCTGAAGGACTGAAGAGTGTAATTATGACTATTGCTAAATGTATACTAAATGATATACACTGCATATGAATGACAAAATTCAGTGAATGACAAACCACTTATCACAGTAGTCCCATAAGATTATACTACCTAGAGACATCATAGCCACCTTAGTCTGTGCACATACGTTATGATGTTCACACAATGATGAAATCACCTATTGATGTATTTCTCAGAATGTCCCATCATGAATAGCACAAGATTTTAGTAGAAAAGCCCCCTATGCATTTCCATCATGATAGGATGGCATGACAAGGGTTTAAATCTTCCCCAGAGAAGACAGCAAAAAGAAAAAAGTTTTACATTATTTGACAACCATAAAAGTGATAAGTTTGAAAATGTAGATGGCTGAATGTCTATAGTACATCCATTCACCAGCTGTTAAAAAGAATGAGGCAGGTGTGTGTGTGTGTGTGTGTGTGTGTGTGTGTGTATAATAAAGAATAATCTATAAGATGCATTTTTAATAACAAAAATCAAAATACACACACAAAAAAACAAAACATAGAAAACAGTATGCAATGCCAGATATGCCAAAACAAAACATTTTATAGATCCACAGAAAATGCCCATATATACAGAAAATACCATATTTGAAGTAGGGCCACCAGATAAAATTTAAGATGCCCAGTTAAATTTGAATATTGAATAAACAATGAATATCATATTCAATGCAATATTTGGGAAAACAACTAATCATTTATATCTGAAATTCAAATTTAACTAACAGCATGCATTTATATTTGTTAAATCTTGCAACCCTACTTGGAGGTGATGAAGTATATGAAAATTAGTGTTCTGTTTGCAAAAATTTACACGATGGCCTGAGCACATTCAGCAAAGGAAAGCAACAGCCCCTCCAAGCTCATATTCCTAAACTGGACATAGTTTGCATGGTGTTCCCTGCTGTTGTGAGATGTGGGACCTGGTTAAATTATTAGGAGGCACTGCTGTTGGTGAAGGTGGCTCGTCACCCAAGGAAGTCACTGGCACTTGCTATAGAGAGCAGCCTGTGTCTGCCCTTCAGGCACCAATGGAGCTGAGGGCAACTCTAGACCATATGTACTGTTCAGATGCTTCAATAGTTTTCTCCTAACACTAAACATCCACCATCACTCTTGTTTCTTCCTGTGCCACACTCTCCCTAGCCCCACCACAAGACACCACTGTTCTAACTCCGAGGTAGAATCCATGTTTATAATTTTTTTAGCAAATGGATCTGAAAATATTTCAGTATTTTGATTTAAGGGATTTAAAAAATTCATTCCATTCCCTTTGCAGCCAACTATGCTGTGATTTTGTTTGAACACATTTAAAGAGCTCCCACTCACCACTGAGTAAATGTTAGTGACACATTTCTCTGGGCAAAGAAATAAGTTTTCCTTCCCCTCCTACAGAGTGAAAGAAACACTTCCTTTGGTGCAAAGAGAGGTGAATTCTCCTTCTTACCCTTTTTCAAAAATCTCTGCTCAAACCCAGCACATTTGTCTCTCCCACCACCAACTATGACTGCTAAAAACTAAGCATTCCAGTGTCATTTATTCAACAAGAATTTATCAAGTGCCTACGGTGTGCCAGGCTCTGGAGACACCAGTATGTCCTGGTGCTGCCAGGGACATGGTGAGATGCTGGGCCCTGCCAAAGCAAGCAGTCTCAGCTGAGGGGACTCAGCAGACTGGCCCACTGCAGCCCTTATTATTGAAGAGACTGCTGTTCAGAGGCCCCAGGCAGCATGCTCAAGGCCTGACGCTGACTGGCAGCTAAACCAGGACTGACCCTCTGTGTATTAGACCTGAACCTTGGCATTTCTGGATTTCTTACATTGCTTTCTTCTTTCTCTCCTGGGCCACTCCAGCCCCACCACTGGCTTGCCTTTCCCCTTCCAGACTTTAACAAAATGCCACACACCAAGAGGAATGAATTTCTGAGTAGGCACTGAGGAGCCTGCTGCTGTCCCCCATGGAATGTATCTTGGTAACATGAGTTAGGAAGTATTCAGTCATGGGGCTCCATCCTAATGACATTATCTAACCCTCATCACCTCCCAAAGCCCCCAACTCTACACACTGCAGTCTGTTTCCAGCCTCTTACTACCACAAAGGGAATTAAATTCAACTCATGAATCCATGGAAGACACACTCCAGCCACTTCCCAACCAGAGCTCTCCCAGAGACCGGCGTGTGGCCTGTGAGCTGCGTCTCTTTGTGAGTCACAGTGAGCATCATCCAACACAGCAAGCCTTCCCCTCATGTCACATGGTTCCTCTCCTCTTGAATCTCCCAAGTAAATATTCTCCCTTCAATTACTGGAAGCAGCTCTGCTTTCCAGAGGATCCAGTTGAGAGATCACTACTATCAGATCTCATAACCCAGTTTGCCAGTGTCTCAGGGCACATCCTTTATGCCTCTCTTGCCCATGAATTTAGTTAGTAATTTTTAAAAATTATTGAGCACTTATAACCCTCCAATCCTCCTTCCCTGCCTTATTTTCTGCATGGCACTTATTACCATATAAATTTTGTTCATTCTCCCCACACCCCCACCCCATACCCTGCCAGCGAATGTGAGCTTCTGGGTTTTATTCACTGCTATTTCCTCAGCACAGGAGCAGTGCCTGCCACAGAGTGGGAACACTGCTAGTTAAATGAATCAATGCTACACACAAAAAATGAGAAGAATCAACAAAACAGACTGTCTTCCTTCAGCAGAAGATCTGGCTGCCTCATGCCATGTCCTCTACCCTGCAGTCCCTTCTGCATCTGGTCCTAGGTCTGCTCATTCTAAATAGACTCATTCCAGTATGTTCTTCTCATGGCATCTGCTTGCACCAAGGATGGACTTTCCTTGCCCTATAGCTCTCTTTACATATGAACCTCTCCCCCAGCCCATGTTTGCTCCTGACTTATCGGAAATGTATCTGTTTCCTTCTGGAATCTAAGATCAGGGGTTTCTGATCCTACTTCTGGTCAGAATATTTCCTATTTGAGGCCTGTGGCTGAGACTGTTGTTTGTCTCTCCATCATTGCATTCTACAATAGTGACAAAACAAATAATATTTGCAGTTCAGTGATCCACAAGGAATTTTGTCAGGAATTTTGTAAACCACTGTTAATCACTGGCAGCCTGAAATTGACCTCAGTAGTAGTATTTACACCACATAAAATAGCAAATGCTACAATTGGGACTTCCTTCCTTCCCTCTCCCCCCCCCCCCTTTCTCTCTGGGTTGTGAGGTGGGGTAGATAAGGCTGGTTTAGCACACCAGGGTGAATATGCTGGACTACATTTCCCAGTGTTCTTTGCACTAAGAAATGGCTAAGGAGTCAATGAGATGTAAGAGAAATGTTAGTGGAACTTCTAGAAGATTCTCTTAGAAAAGAGAGTTCCCATGTCTCAATATTGTTGCCTGAAATATGAATACAATGATTGGAATCCCAGCTGTCATATTTCATCATAAAGTCAAGGAGAACTGGATGGAGCTTGGTCCCTAATGACTTAAAAAGGCCTTAATTCCTAGGCTGAGGATATAGCTTGGTAGAGTGCTTGCTTCACATGTAGAAGGCCCTGGGTTCAATCCAAGCACCACAAAAAAAGAAGAAGAAGAAAAAAAGAAAGGCCTTAGTTCCCTAACTCCAGTGCACAAATAAACTACCCTTTCTAAGTAATTTTTTATTTGGGAGTTTTCTATTAAGTAATGGCATCTAATCCTAACTGATACAGGTCCCTGCTGAATTTACCACCAAGCAATACCAGTTTCCCATGCAATATTATTAATGTCCCCTGGGCAACATGGCTCACAAACATTATTGCTCATGCTCTTAATCTGTAGCCTACAGCTGCCAACTACCTTACCTTCAGACTTACCCATCTCTTGAAGCAGCCACTACTGTTCTCTTTCTTAATTTTGACATTTTGCATATGATTAAAGTCTACCACAAGCCCCGCATCCTCTTAGAAATGTCTCTTTCAGTTCAGCCTCTTTCAGTTTTCACCTGCTACAGCAACTGGCTGGTGCCTTCTGCCACTGTTATCCTCATGGTGGAAACTGAGCTGAGACTGTTCCCCAGGAATAGAAGGGAAGATTTGGCAGGGGTGATCAGCTCCACCTAAAGATGACCAGGAATGGACAATGTATTTGTTAAAGAGTGAAAATGATCATGTCAGTGATCCCCATTTCCTATGGAAATTAACAGCCTGTACTATTTTGGGACCAGATCACACACTGTGTGTTCCTACTTTTAAACCATGTTTTAGTGTAAGAGAAATTTAATCTATTTATAAGGTGATTCAGAGATTGATTTGTTTTTCCAGAAGTAACTTAATTAACCAGCTGTTAGGCATCATCTGTGTAATCTCTAAATTAACAAAATAAGTCCTATGAAAAAAATTTGCCAATTTCATTACTGAATAATCACTTATATCATGCCCAAAGACTTATGAACCGTGGCAACGTGTCATTCCTGGAAAGTGGTTTCTGGAAATCCATATTTAATGCCTTTTTATTAGTTATTATTCTTAGAGAAATAACAGAGACACATGGATCTTTTGTTCTTGTTGATTAGGGTAATTTAATCTTCTGGTCAATTATACATTTTTTAATATTTTAATGAAATGAAAATAAAAATGATCTATCTGTGTGAGACTAAGCAGAAATGGCAATATATTGTTTCAAATGTAGCATATCAAAAATATGCATTTAAAACCAGAGTGGAAGCTCAATCCAAAAGATAATTAGCTCTACTTTGGCAGCTTTTGTAAGCAACTGAAGTGTCTGTTAGGTACTGCTCAACTACACTCACCCCTTTTAGATGCTGCTTGATTATGTTCATCTTATTCATGCCTTGCTAGGGTGTACCTGGCTGTGTAACGTGTAGTTTAATTAAGGTCGGTTCTCTTTCTTTCTCAGGGCAAGCAAATCTCCAAGAAACTGCCAAGTTCACAAATCACCACTCCCTTCTACTCTCCAACACTATAATATAATCTCCTGAGCTAAAATTGAGATGCCTTTGTAAAAAGAAGTGAACAAATATATGTTCTGAAGAAACAACTGTTTTTCTATTTCTATTTTTACCTCTTTAGCAGAATTTCACATAGAAATAATTTTTATTTTTAAACTTTCTTTTAGAGATGATAATATCTGCTTGTAAATCATTATTTGGGCCTTGAAGTTATTTTTTAAGTAATTAGCATCTAAAACTGTATTTTTAGAACTAAAATTACAAATTTCTAGTGTTCAGTTTTTTCCATTTTTATGATTTCTTTCACTTACACTTAGGATTTTAAAAGTTCTATGAACATTGAGTTTAATATAAAAGTATAATGGAAAAACATTTTTAGAAATGTAATGAAAATAAAGTAGCAGTTAAGACTATAACTTACTCATACTTAACAAAACTGAAATTTTGGCTTAGTGGATTCACTCACTATAATGAGAAGCAACTGTTTAGCAAGATGTGTTTTTGTATCATTATTTTCTCCAAACCAAACAAATTCTCACTTTATCTTTGTGGGTAATGATTCTGCTGAGGGCCACATGGCCCTGTTGTAGGGATCAAATGAGATCCTTGGAGAAGTTCAAAACAGAATTTCCAGATTTTTTTTTATTAAGCCTGGTTTAAATAAGCAACTGATCCAAGAGGCTATAATCATGTGTCAGATTGTTTACTTGATGGTGTTAAGCAGGAACATTAATAGGATGAAAAGTTGTAGATACAAGTGATTCTGAGAAAGCAAAGTCTACCATACCAATTGTCTTTTATTTTAAAATAAGGAAAAGGTTAGGAAGGATTCACAAGCAAGTTACCAAAAAAATACAACTTAAATCTATATGAATGTTTTTATCTTGTCAACAAAATGTTGAGTTTCTGTTTACTTAAAAGAATAAAGAGCTTTCCTGACTTATTGAAATATCTGAAGTTGTAACTAGAACTACTGGTTAGAACCTTGAGCCTAGGGTATTTGTAAATAGAACAATGATAGAGAAGAATGTGTTTACCTACAGGAAGGTGAGTGTGTTTAGTAAATGGTGCTATCCTTCTCATTAGAATAGATAATAAAATAGAAAAACACATTCACAGATCATGCCAGGATTAATACAACAATAGGAAATGATCTTGCAGATTGTCTTAAACTCAGGAGTATATCTGATGCCCTGCAAGATGTATTTTTTCAAGTGCAAATAAAAGAAAGACTGTATTAATATTAAAAGGTAAAATAGAAGTTCAACTTTCCACATCATGTACTTATGACTAACTGGCCATGAAAATTCCTGAGATAACTAACTTATAAAGAAAAACTTAAAGATATAATAATAACTTACTTATAAAAACTTATAAAAATAAAAGGGGTTATTTTTGGCTCAGAGTTTTGGAAGTTCCAGTCCATGATCAATTGGCCCCATTATTTTGGGCCTGGGATGAGGCAGCACATCATGGTAAGAGCACATGGTAGAGCAAAATCAGTTATTTCACAAGCCAGGAAGCAAAGAGAAGGAGGAAGGGGTTAAGTGCTATAATTCCCTTCAGAGGAACACCCCCATGACCTGAGGATCTCCCACTAGGCTCTTCCTACTAAAGACTCACAGCACCTTCCAATTGCACCATCCTGGGACCAAGCCTTTAACATGGGCCTTGGGGAATTTTCCAGATCCAAACGATAACGATATGCCAAATGTAAAAACTTTACAAAGTATAAAAAGTGTATAAGTGGAAGCTATCACTTTTTAAAAATAGGTAGGAAAGAAGATATTTTAAATAAAAGTGGCAAATGTTAATGCAAAAAGACAAATATTTTAAGATGATCTTGACGCCTTTTCCTGTAAGGTGTTGCATAGAGATATTAATGAATGTCACATTATTGGAGAAACATCATTAATCTTCAGTCCACTGGTTGTCCCTTTTAGACCTACCCTATCCTTTTCCCCTGATGTCACCCTTCCTCTCTCGTCCCTATTTCTCTCTTCTCCACATTCCAGGGTCTCCAGACCCTACCCTCCAGGAAGAAACTGAGATTATCTGGTTCTTAATCCTGCAGGATAATCTAGCTTTTTAATTCAATTTCCTTCTACTAGGCAACACACACACACACACACACCAAGCAACCTGTGATCAGTGGGCCAACCTCCCCACTGCCAGTGCTACAAGAACAAAGAGGATGGTCTCGCCCGTGTATTTTCTGTAATTTGGTGGCTTGCATTAATGGATGGTCTACTATGGCTTCTTACATTTTGGTTAGCCAAATGACAAAACTTTGAGAGCCCTCTCTGGACAGTGCTAAGGCTGATCTGATCATAAGCAGAGCCATAAAGACCATTCAGAGGTGGAGCAGGGCACAGTGCCATTTAGTGTGACTGTGTTATCAGTTATGTGCCTTTCAGTAAGTGCTACTTGGAGGAGAAGAGAAGGCCCTCTGGCAGTGCTGGATGGCACTGGAGCAAGGGCCTTCACCATGGATCTCCCCCTGACAGATCTAACAACAGTCTCCAAATCAGCTCTGTGCAGTTCAGGCAGGATGAACATACGAGCAGAAGATAATATGAATCTGCCTGAAGATGTGTAGAGCAGGCTCTTTGAGTGTGAATGCCCAAGTCATACTACACATCAGAGCAAATTAGAGTGGGACCTGAGCGAAGGATATCAGAAATACTGTACAAGTACATATGGAAAACTCATGTACATGAGTACCTACTGTATGCAAGGGCTAACTCTTTCTATAATATTTGATAGCTCTCAGGAAAGAAGGAAATGTGGATTCATATATCATCATCTAAATATTTGAAAGTTCTAAATCAAGCTAATAGCTAGAAAATAAAACATGCTGTTTCCCTCCACTTTGATGAATATTCTTTCCTAACAACCTAAGGCCAGTTTCACAAGTAGATTGCTCAAGCCCCTTGGAATTCCTGACCACCTTTTCTTTCCACTCTAAGCTCTACTCTGCACCAAAAGTCATCTTCTGGATGCTCAGTCTAGATGCCCCAGTCTGCATACCCAGCCTCTTCACTGTCTCCCTGCCTCCAGCTCAGGAATACATGTTCTAAGGATGCCACTGACCCTGACCTGGGGAGACTAGTACAGGCCCTAGATGAAGAACTGGGGGCTGTTTAGGTGGAGAAATGCCTATATTCAGAGCATGGCTCAGAGAAGGGAAGTATGGACCCCAAGTGGGTACTTTCCCTGACCCCATCACTCCCCCCATATGGGAGGCATGGCTGGAGGATGGGTGGAATGTGGAGGGGGGGTTGTAAAGCCCCAGGCAGGGAAGCATCCCAATTGCTGGGTGGTGGGTGATGCTGGCAGGGACAGACAGGGTAAAGCTATGATAAGATCAGCCAATCTATTTTAGTAGCTTCCAACCACAGGTGGTTTCTGTTTCTTCCAGATAATACAAGCCATATTTATTGGTCCAAATTTTACCTTAATACTCCAGAGTGACCTAGAATACCACAGTAAGTGATGGATTTTGTCTTCTAGACCATGGGAAAATAAGTGGCAATAAACTTGACATTTTGTAGAGGTGGACACTGCATTGAATGGACTTTGAAGCTCTTCCTATTCTCTTCCTTTCTGAACAATAAAGTCCAATTCACTTTAGGTAAAGTCAAGTGAAGTAAGCAAAGTCTGCCTGAGTGGGGAAGAGGGAGTAAACTGTGGTGTCCGGGGCCAGATCCCTGGGGAAGGTGAGAAAATGTTCCAACAGGGAGCTGCCCTGGCTTGGGCATCAGGGCCTGAGTGAGCAAGGAGGGACTCTGTCTGCATTGGGAGGGGGCAGGGCAGTGGCAGCAATGGAAGGTTGGGAAATTGACAAGTGTGTCAGTATGCTAAGGGTAACAGGAGCCAGATTTCTCATCACTGGAGAAGTGGAGAGGGTGAAAAAAGCCTGCATAAACAATGCCATTTGTTTGGAATTGGAGATAACAAGATTTTCAACACAGAGAAATGTATAGCCATAAAGATGTAAATGTAGATGTGTATACATGTGTACAGATGTTCTATGTGTTAAGAGGCCTAGGGACATCCAACAGCCCAATAGCAATGAGCATATTGTGGTGCCCACATTCTGATTTCTAAATCCTATTTTCCATTATGAAGAAGCAGGGCACCTTGGAACAGTGGCTGATTCCAGAGCTGGAGCAGGGCATGTACAGAATGATCCTGGAAGAACTTCTTCTTGTGCCAGAGGTAGGACAGTGCTCAAAGAATAAGAAGAACTGCCAAAGGGGTGGAGCCAGCTTGAAGGGGCTCCTACTGACCAGACCTAAGACATTTTTGCACATTCAGATACATCATGATAGTAACAGAATAAATAAGGCATAGAGTAAAATTGTAATCCACAGAAACATGTTGCTACAAATAAGAAAATAAGAGAGTAACTTGAAAGTTTCATGAGGAAGAGGATATTTGCATAGTATGCAAGACTTTCCTCCCATAATACATGTTATTTACTATGGGAGAAAAAGAATATCTTTAGAACAGGGAAGTTGGCAGGTACCACCTTAATCAAGTAATGAGAGTAAACATGAGCAGTAATGAGACTAACTGAAATATATTCCATTTAAAAAACATATAGAAATATAGCATCACTCTCATATTTCTGCAAAGAGTTATAGTTGAAGTTAAGCCACGATGAAACATCAGACCAACCCAAACTGAAGGACAGTCTAATAAATAGCCCATAATCTCCAAAGTCAAGGTTGAGTCAAGGAAAAACTGTAAAATTATTCAATACTGAAGAAACCTAAAGAGATGAACAGCTGCTTGCAATGCAAGGCTTTCAGCTGATTTGTTTTGCTAAAAGACACCTTTAAGACAACTAGCAAAAGGTAAAGGGGTTTGAGAATATGACGGTAATAATGGGATATCATGTGGGCAAATTATTTGCAAATTACTGAGGAAAAAAATAGTTGTGTGTTACAGTCTTCCTTTAAGTTTGAAATTGTTTCACATATTTAAAACAAAATAAAAGAAATATATTACAAAAAAAGTGATAGAAATGTGGCGCACATAGAACAATGGGAAAAAAATTAGTGGATCAAAGCTCTCAAAGATAGTAAAAAGACAGTATTTCCAGATATGTCAGCTTAGTTAAAAGCACATTTCCTTTTGGGAAAAGTGACAGGGAAGTTCATATTTTACATATCTTTAAATAGCGAATTACAGTAGTAGGGGTATCAGTACTTTTCTTTTGAAAGGGGGAAATAAACTATAGTATACAAGAAGTGAACCAAGGTGAACAGACAGGGAAAATAATTAATAATTTTCTTCTCATAGGGAAATGCAAGCAAGAGGCAGAGGATGATATATGTGGAATTGATGTTAAGTGGGCAGGATTCACTGGAGGAGGAATCTACAGCATAAAGGAAGGAGAAGTCCTCAGGATTAGGAGTAGAAATAAAAAGAGCTCTTCCAGTACACAGGAGAAACTCCATGGGTCAGCCAGTGTTTGGATGGGGGAGTACAGACAGGGGGTATAACCTGGCAGAACAGAGGGATGGTTTGCACACTGTGCCCACACAACTGAGATGAGCTAAGGGCAGATGCAACTGAAGTTTGACCCAATCAAATGAGTGAGTCAGAGTCTTATTGGAACATGTTCCACCCCTGTTTGCCAGTCTGTGAGATGGTCTCATATGTCAATGGACTGTCACGAGGTGAACCACCAGAAATGGAATCAAACCGTAATTATAGGCAGGACCACATGGGATCCTGGGAGACACTCAGCGGCAATTTGTCCATTAAGTGAAGGAGGAAAGGGGAAGGCTTTGGCTTATTGATCCCATGTGCTTCAGAGAGCTACAGGGTTCCACCTGTGCTCTTCACAGACTGAAGAGCCATGGAGTTGCCAATGCAGATGATCCTATCTGTTCTAATTCCTGGCCTCACTTATGGAAGCCAAGATAGGCTGCTCCTAGGACCCAAGTGAGGTTGTTTTGGGTTCTGAGCAATGAAGGAAGCCACTGCTTAGGTGGCTAACCCCAGAGTGCGGGATCAACAGAGGAGAGAACTGACCCCTGGACATGCTGCTCTTGGTGGAGGCAGATGAGCTACTTCACCTTTTTAGTCATACACTGTTCTTTACAGTTGCATGTACAATCTTGATGTGCACAGCATCTCTTTGTAGCTTTAATCTGACCTTCCAGAAGTTCCCTGACTTCTGTGTTCTCCTGTGCTAATGTTTTCAGTATGACATCCCATTACCACGAGAATAAGTAAAGCTGTCTTTCTCATGCAGGAAAATCTTCTGTTTTTCCTAAATTAGAAAACTATTTACACCTCATTTATGGTGTGGAAAGAGAGCCCATAAAGCAAAGCAGTTTTCTACTAAATATCTATCATTTTCTGTGAAAATTCTAACATGCTGGGATAAACACAAATTTATTCAGTGGTTCCCATCTTAATATTAAGAAAATTTAAAACATATGCAAAGATCTTTCAAATGTTTCCCTCTTCTGCCAACATTTTTGACCTGGAATATTAGTCATTTACACTTGATTTTGTGTAACTGACAAGTTCAAAGCACACTGGCAATCGTGATCTGCTTTTTCTATCTGTACCAGCATCAGCATAGAATGGTGAGGATTCTTCACACATCTCATTCGGTATTTGTTAGCTGCAAAGAGCATTCATGCACAGCCTCCTAAGAGACAGGGAGAAGATGGTTTTGAAATAATTTAAAAATTTATATTCCATTTTACAAACACACACACATATGCACACATTTACTGGTTGAAACTAATAAATGAATTCAGCAAAATTGCAGTATACAACATCAACATGCAAAAATCAGTTATGTCTATATATACTAACTTGACATATAATGACCTGCCAAAATTAAGAAAACAATCCCATTTACAATAGCATTGAGAAAAATTAAATGCTTATTCAAGGACATGAAAAAACTTGGACAAAGAATACAATAAAATGTTGCTAAAAGAAATTAAAGAAGGCACTAGTAAGTGGAAAGACAGTATGGCTGATGGTCCAGGAAGACTTAATATTCTTACAATGTCAATATAGCCCCAAGTTGCCTACAGATATATTTCATCTCTACCAAAATCCCAATATCATTTTTTTGCAGAAAAAAAAGACAAATTCATCACAAAATTTAGTTGAAATATCAAGGAACCCTGAAAATTACCAAAATAATCTTGAAAAAGAAGGCTCAAGTCAGAGGTTTCATACTTCCTGATTTCAAAACTTCCAAAGTTACATTAATCAAAACAAGATAGTTTTACTGACTTAGAAAAAGACATATAGACCAATGGAATAAAATAAAGAATCCAGAAATAAATTCACACATACCGTCGAATGATTTTCTACAAAGGTGCTAAGATGTTTCAATGGGGCAAGGACATTTTTTTCAACAAATATCCACTTGCAAAGGAATGAAATTGGACCTTTACCTTATACCATAATTGACTAACAATAAATTAGTAATTAAAATTAACTCAAGTTGATCAAGGACATAAACTTCATTGCACTAAATTTTACAATTTGCCTCCATAGCATTGTTGAACAATTTAACAACTCTTCTTTGAACGTGACGCTGAAAAAACCAGGTAATACAGAAAAAATAGGTAAATTGTGTTACATCAAAATTTGAAACTTTTTCTCTGTGTGGCAGCTCATGCCTGTAATCCCAGGAGCTCTGAAGGCCAAGGTAGGAGGATCATAAGTTCACAGCCAGCCTCATCAAAAGCAAGGTGCTTAGCAACTCAGTGAGACCCTGTCTTTAAAGAAAATTCAAAATAGGGCTGGGGATGTGGCTCAGTGGTTGAGTGCCACTGGATTCAATCCCCTGTACCAAAAAAAAAAAAAAAAAAAAAAAAAAAAAAAAAGAAAAGAAGAAGAGAAAAAAACTTAAAACTTCTGTGCATCAAAGAATACAGTCAAAAGAATGAAAAGACAGTTAACAGAATGAGAGAAAATATTTGTATATCATAGGTCTGATATGGGATTAATATCCAGAGTATTCAAAGAAAAACAACAACAACAAAAAACTAACACAATTAGGAAATAGGCAAAGGACTCGAGTAAACATTTCTCCAAGGAATATACATGAATCAACAAGTTCATATTGAGATTCTCAAATCTCTAATCATTACGGATATACAAATCAAAACCATTATGAGATTCTACCTCAAATAAAATAGGATGATTATTATTAAAAAAAAAAAAGAACAGAAAATAACCAGTGCTGGTGAACATGTAGAGAAATTGTGACACTTAGCACTGTGGATGGGAATGTAAAATGGCAGAGTCCCTATGGAAAACAGTATGGTGATTACTTAATAAATTAAAATTATAATTACCACATGATATAGAAATTCTACCTATGGATAAATCCCAATATAATTGAAACTAGGGTCTCAAACAGAAACTTAAATCTCCATGTGCATACCAGCATTATTTACAATAGGCAAAATGTACAAGCAACACAAGTGTTTGGACAAGCAAAGTGTGGCATATGCATGCAGTGGAATATTATTCAGTCTTCAAAAGAAAGGAAATTCGATATACTGCAATATGGTTAGGCCTTGAGGACATTATGATAAAAAAGCCAGATTCAAATGGACAAGTACTAGATGGTTCTCTATAAGATATCTAGAATAGTTGAATTCATAGAGACAGAAAGTGGGGAAAGGAAAGTTTTGTTTAATGAACACAGGTTGAGTTTGAGATGATGAAAAAGTTCTAGAATTGAACAGATATTATGGTTGCACGATTTGAACATACTTAAATATACACATAAAAATGATTAAAATGGTAAATTTCATGTTTTGTATTTGATCACACTAAAAATTAAAATAAAATTATATTCTTTTTAATCTAGCTTTCCTTAACATGATTTTATTGGAGGTTGGTGTGGAATAACAAAAATAATTAACAGTAACATGACACCCAATGCTGCCACTGTAACCCCTGGATTGAGGAGACTAAGGCAGAACAACTCTTATTTTTATATGTTTGTACATTTGAAGCTATAGGGAGGCAGATTTTGACTCAATGGAATCATTAATATACCAAAACCAAAGTCAAAATCAACATACAAAGAGTAATGGAACAAAGGATAAGATATGTCAAAACAAAGCAAATAAAGTCAAGACACTTAAGAATCATACAATGAAAAAGGCTAAATGGCAGGTAGCGAGAAGAGGATAAAGCAGGCCTTCTCCTAGGTTTCTATAGCACTAGGCCTCAGTCTCCAGGGGTGATTGAGACCTCCCAGATGGATTCCTGCCTTGGGAGCAGGTTTGTTTGTGGCCCTTGAAATAAGGTCCACAGCTGCTTCCTCCCTCAGGCCAAGACACCATCTGCCTAATAATAAAGGCAATAGCATGGTCACCGTTTCTCAAACTTCACTGTGGTTAGGGGCAGCTGGATCCCCATGGGTACTGCTTAGTCCACCATACAGTTCAGCACCTCATAGAGTGTCTGGCCCAGAACAGATCCTCAAAAAGTAGTTACGTTATTCCACAATGTGATGAATTAGGTACATATGTATGTATTGTTGTCGCCAATTTGTGTACAAGAATACTGAGACTCAGAAAGGTTAAGATACAAGCCAAGGTCAGCCAGTGACAGAGCCACTGTTCAAGCATCTAGATCCAGCTGTCTTTTTAGGGCTCTCTCGAAGTCTTCTGTTCCTATGCAACAGGCAGAAGATCCCTTAAGGATGAAAATCAGAAGTTACTCCCTTGCCCTCCATCTTTAAAAGCTTCCCAGGCAACTTAACAGAACTCAAATGAAAGTTCTTTTGATAACCTACGAGGCTCAGCATATGATATGCAAGTTTCCAACCTCCTCCCCAGCTCCAGCCCTCAACTGACCTATCACATCCTGACTGCATCCTCCACCCAGCATTGTGACCTCAGGGCCTGTGTACTTCCTGTGCACTCTGCCTGGAGTGGTTTCCTCTAGAATTCACAGCCTCCTTCCTTCTCTAATTCACAATTCTGTTCAAACACCACCTCTTCAGCAAGGCCTTTGCTGACCACTTTATCTCAAGACATCACATTTCACCATCTTCATGCATCTGAATGTATGTTATATAACAAATTGTTCATTGGGTATTTCCTTTTTTGAAGAGCAGCTCAATGAATTCATATACTCTTCATATTTTAGTCACTGCATCCCAAGACTGATATTCAGAAAATATTTAATGAATGAATGAGTGATAAACCTCTTGATTTGATTTCAAGAACAGTAATTGAGTCCACCAGGGCAACCCTTTGTTACCATAAAACTTGTGCAAATTGTCCCTTGAGCATAGGAAAACCATGTCATAAGAGGTTCACTGAGAACGGCATCCCTCCTCTGCACACAACACTGTATACCACACTATCCCATATACCTACCACATACATCCCATCTGTACACACAGCACAATGCCTGTTCCCTTCCTTGTCCTGTGCCATGTCTTGGTCCTTTCTTCCTCAGCCCCCTGGACTCCCTAACAACCCAGATTCCCAGGCTTTACACCCTTGGAAAGGTGCTAAATGAATCACCCCAACCAGCTAACTGGGTCATCCCATAGGAAGAGGCTGTCCCATTTCAGAACCTAGGAGATGTCTTCAGGGAGAAGTACAGGGGAAGAAGAGAGAGGAGTGCAAAGGAGTATTCATCTCTCTCCTTCACCTCTCATCTCTCCTGGACCCAAGATTTCTCTAAAAATAAAATGCCACTCTCATTTGCAAAGCTGCTGCCTTTGGCCAAATATAAGGAAGAGCATATCCCTAATCCAAACTCTCTGAGTGAGATGGACTGCCAAGGAGAGCTGGGGGAGTCTCTGCCCCAGGAAGCCATGAGGCAGAGTGGTGTCAAGGGATTCCTGCATCAGGCAGGTTGCAAAGCGTGAGCTCCAGGGGCACTCATGTTGCTAACATGCATTAACAGCATTAGCTCTTTGGGGAACTGGCTGCAGCTGCTATTTTATAGGCTACTAATTGTTGAGCACTAACAAAGACCCATCACCATCACATAGTACGAAACTCCTTCCTGCCTGTATAGCTTAGCTTTTGCCACATAACTAGCCATCCCAAAATTTAGTAGCTTAAAAAGACAACCATGTCAGGCACCACCAGTGGCACATTCCTGTAATATCAGCAGTTTTGGAGACAGAGGCAGGTGGACACAAGTTCACAACCAGAATCAGCAACTAAGTGAGGCCCTAAGCAACTTAGTGAGACTGTCTCAAAATAAAATTTAAATGGGGCTAGGGATGGGCTCAGTGATTAAATACTTCTGGGTGTAATCCCCAGTACAAAAAAAAAAAAAAATTTACTAGTCTGTGGATTTCTGTTTTGAGCTAAGCTCACAGAGGCTGGTGGTCTCTATTCCATGTGATAGAAAGGGGACTTGCACATGAATTTGCAATCAGTAGTTTGTGGCCTCGTTCATGTCTGATAGGTGGCTGGGTACTGGTAGAGCCAGTTGGGAAAACCAGGTCATGTCACTCTCATCTAGCAGGGTAGGCGGGCTCCTTCACAGTAATGGTTCCAGAGATTTTATGAGCAACAAAAGGGCAAGTGCCAATGTCCACTTACCTCCCAAGCCTCTGCTTGCCTCACATTTACTATCACCACACTGGCCAAATCACATCACCGTGCCCAGATTCAAGAGGTAAAAAAGCATAGACTTCATTTCTTGAAGGGGAGTCGCAAAACTTATGTTGAGTGGAGGTTTCAACCTGAATGGGAAGAATCTGCTACAAAGTTTGCAATCTACCAAAGTGCCCATCTCAGCTCAATGCCATGTCCAAAAGAAACATAAGCCTAACCCCCAAAGAAAGACTTTAAACTACAAAACAGCAGGAACACTTCCTAGAAACCCTTTTACCCATCCATATCCCTGAGGTCCCAAACTTCAAGGCAACTGCCAGAGCTGTCTTTCTAACTTATTCCCCAATTCCCAGTCCCTACAGAACCCCATATTTCATGTCCCTTCTCACTTCCCACCAACCTCCTGCCTTTCACATCTTTTTCTGATTTTACTTTTCTTCCCATTGATAACTCTCTTCCATTCACGAACTTAATAACAATGACAAATAGCCAGCAGCAGAGAAATGCAAGACACAAGATCTTCAGAGGGCTCAGGATGCCCGCATGTCTGTCCATATTGATTTGTGTATAGTCAATGAATTCAGAAATTCTAAATGATAAATCAACCCCTCCCTTTTCCCTCTCTAGATTTTCCTGGTCCCTCTCTGTATTTTCCCCTCTGTCTCTCTCTCTCCCTCCTCACTATATGAATGTATATATATCTTTGTGTGTATATATATATATATATATATATCTATATATATATATCTATATATATCTATATCTATATCTATATATCTCCACATTCCTCCTTTCTTCTCATCCTGAGCATGGTCTCTTTAAGTATTTGTTACATTAATCAAAAACATAAAACTATATTTTGAGTATTTGTAACTTCAAGTGTATGTTACAAAATGATGTTTACACTGATTAACAAGAATAAAATACCTAAAGGAGAAAGGAAATGAGGCGGGGAGCAGAAACCATCCTCCTGCACAGCCCCACCTACAGATGAAGCAGCCTGAGGTCTTGGAGGTGATGGAGCCCTTGAGCCCATTGGAGCAGTAAATTTCCCTCCCCTTCCCAAGGGTTCTGCTGGCTCATTTTCCTACTTGTTTGCTAGTTGATGTAGCCTGAAATTGTGCTCTCTAGAGAAAATACGTCTCTGTCTCCTTTCATCTCCCTTTTTCTAATTTATTCAGCACCTGTTCACTGCAGTCCTGGGTATTCAGGCACAGTATAGGGTTTGTAGGGGTTTGTAGGGTCTCCATCTTCATTGACTTCCTTCTTCCTTAGACTGTCATGAGACAATACCTCTGCAAATTGCCTATGCATCCAAGTCTGTGTGTGTGTGTGTGTGTGTGTGTGTGTGTGTGTGTGTGTGAGAGAGAGAGAGAGAGAGAGAGAGAGAGAGATGGGAATTGAACCCAGGGCTTTGCACATGTGAGGTAGCTCTCTACCACTGAGTTATGATCCCAGCACTAACCCCACATCCCTATAATCTAGGAGGGCCTTGAGTTCCCTTTCAAAGTCTTAGTAAGCTTCTTTAGCCAAAGCATTAGGCTGCTTCAAAACTTCTGCAGAAACAGTAGGATAGGAATACCTCTAAATCAGCCAATATGAACCACCTTATTAGATAAATAATAAATGGGTAGATATATAGGTAGAGACAGAGATACCTAATTTTTGAAACAGAAACACCCTTTTAGTTCTGGAAATATGAGACCTCATTTCTTTATTCTGGCCTTTAAATAAGTGTTTAAAACAGGAAATTTTCAGGTCACACTGTAGCTTGTTGCAAAATTTCCCCTGCACTATGCAGATCTCTGCCAGGGTGATGGGGAAGCTTACTCCAAAGGGGGTTAGTTATAGCTTAATTATGGCTCAGGCAGGGGCTGTAATTAGTTTGTAGTCATTGTTTTTGCTTTCCCAGAGAGTGGCTTCTCCTGGCCTAATTTCTTCTGGGCCTCCAGCCCATTGCCCTCTGCTAATTAGTTTGGCCATGGAAAGGCCTTTTAATGTCAGTGTTTGAATGTGTATTGTAGTCTGCTGTTTCATGTTTTGGTCTTCAAACTAGTTAAAACAGTTAAATTCTATATTTCAGAATTAACAAGGATACTTCCACAAGTTCTCTTCATTATATTTTCAAAACCTGTTTTGGGATACAAAGAATACTTTCACCACAGAAATTGTTGGAAGCTAAAGGCTTTTGTTCACAAACTGTAAGATGATAAAACTGTAGTTGTCTGTCAGTACCCACAGGAATGCCAAGATACCAAATCCATGCATGTTCAGGTCTCATATAATATAAAATTGTGCAATATTTGCACAGAACACAGTGAACATCATTATGTATACTTTAATCCATCCTTAAATTAATTATTGTTATCAAACCAGGTCTGTTGTGCCCTCCACATGGCATGCCAATCACTGAGATGAATTTTGTAGAAGTTTATTTGAAAGGTGGCCAAGCATGGAGGAGAAGACCCAAGTCTGAAAATCACCTCATTGAGGAAAAGGTTTGGGTATATTTATGGTGTAATGAAACAGAGTAGTCTGAGGCATGGGGAAATATAATCGGAGGTGAAGAAATCAGCGGTCTATGCATGCACAATCAGTCTTCATAGTTCTTCATGGAACACCTGTTCAGATAATAGCAGTGGTGGCATGATCTGAGAGAGGAGATTTTGTACATCTGGCATCCAAAGGTTACCCACAGTAATACAGTTAGAGACCCCCATAAAAAACATACCTCATATAGAGCACCAGTCTTCGAGGCTCTGAACTAACAGTACATGCCAGGAGACTGGATGCTGGGTAGTCAGTGCATCCTTCAAAGACTGTAAGCAGAGATCCCAAAAGGCCAGAATCAAGAAAACCAAGATCATTAAGTCATACCTACTGAGGCAGGACAATGACCTGCTTTGCTCCAAAGCCCAATTAGGAACTTTCCCCAATGGTAAGAAGCAAATTTCAGGTGGTGAGGGGCAAAGGCACCGGTGGAACAGCCACTGAAGTAACCCACAGTTGCCTTTACCTTAGCAACATAGAGAAATGCAGAGTCCTAGGCGGGGACTTAAGATGGTAATGAACACAGGAAACAGCATGATGGAGAAGAGTTTAGGAACAACTAATACCTTCTCACCTCCACAAGTGATGACATCAAGAGACCATGTCCCTGCCTACCCCAAAGATGTCTTAAAAGCTGTACACCTTCCTCCTCCTCCTCCTCCTCTTCTTTTTCTTCTTCTTCTTTCTTCTGTTTTCTTCTTCTTCTTCTTCGCCAGCCTGACAAAGATGTCTTAAAAACTGTACACCTTCCTCCTCTTCTTCTTCTTTCTTCTTCTTCTTCTTCGCCAGCCTGACACTCTCCTGGTCAATGCTGTATCTTGCACAAGCAAGATATCCCAATAAAAATATTATTTCTCTCACAGTTGTGCCTTTATCTTACTCTTCTGATGGAGATTAGAACCTACCAAGATGATAAGAATAGAACACCTGGACAGGTCCAAGTGAAGAGAAAGTAGTGTCAACAAAGGTGACCTTCAAGTCCTTGAAAAATAACCTAGGCAACTGCTATAATCATAACCCACACATTACCTACAGCAAAGCTAGTGGGAGACCCATAGTGTACAGCTCAGCTGTGTGACCTCCAGAACTAGTGATGTTTCTAAAGTCAACTAAAAGAAAGTAACAAAGCAAGTGAAGCTTGAGGATGTATTTGTATTTTGCCTGGGTCTCATTATGATCTCTAGTACAACATAAATGCTGTGTAAAGTTGTTATACAGCATTGTTTAATGAATAAGGAGAAGGAAACAGTCCAGGTTCAGTATGGATGAGATATTTTTCTGGGTATTTAAGGTGGATCCACGGTTGGCTGAATCCATGGCTGAGAACCTGCTGATATGAAGAGCTGACTATACTTTTATTCTATTTATAAAAATGGGAAAAAACACCTAAGAATTTAGATAATTTTATGTCAATGCTTACAAAATAAAATGCTTGGATTCCTGGGGCAGGACAAAGGGAGAATATTTTTCTGGATGAAGGGATTAGCATGTGCAAAGGCTAGAAGTAAAAATGAGAGGAAGAAAGACAAGCCTGGAGAACCCAACAGGGACCAGGTCCTGAAGAGACAAGGACAGGCAGGACACTAGCCTGCAAAGCCACAGCAGAGGTTAGATAAGCCAATGTGCAAGCAGAGCAAGCCAGGATCCAAGTCTGGTTGAGCAGCCATGTTAGCACAGGGGCAAGTTCCACAGCCCTGCACAGACCTTCCCTTGTAGGAGAGGTGCTGGCTGCAGAGCCTACGGAAAGGAAGAGCTGACTGTGCTTTTGTTTTATTTCTATTATTGGAAAAAGACAATTATGAATTTAGATTAGCTTATCTCTGTGCTAATTCTGATTCCAAACAGCATCAGAAGCCTGACTTTGTCTGAACATGAAGCGTGGATACACTCTTAAGGGAAGGCTCAGATGAACCATGCATAAAACCAAATCCTTGGTGCTTACCAGAGGCTGTGTGAGAAGAGGGGAAGGGGAGACACTGATAAAAGGGGACAAAGTTTTAGTCCAGAGGAATAAGCTTAAGTGATCTCATGGCATGATGTCTATAATGAACAACAATGTAGTACATAAGTCAAAATTGCTAACAGTATATTTTAAATACTTTCACCACAAAAAAAGTATGAGAGGTGAAGTATTTGTTAGTCTCATTTAATCATTGCATATTGTAAACATTAATCAAGAAATTACATTACACCCCATAAATATATAATTAATCATCAATTTACTAACTTTTAAATTTAAAAAGTGAAGCTGATATATAAGACCAAAATGATGTTTATTCACTATCATGGAAATAGTGGCAGGGACCTATACCTGGATCTGTCATGAGTAGGCCAGCCTTTCAGCCTCTCCTGGGGCACATGGGAACAGGAAATCCATTGGGAATGGGAAGGTTGCTAGGAGCAGGGACCCTAGGAGCTGTACATCCCAGTGGGATGTGAAGAACCTGTGCCCGAGGCACACTCCCCTTCAAGGATCTTGAGACCGAGACTGTCCCTGAAAGATCTGAGTGGATGTCATTATCACAGATATATATATCTTATATAGACTCAAAAAGTCAATGTTAGAAGAGGTGTAATGACAGACAGAGGTTAAGGTGATGTGATGTAAAGGTGGAAGCAGGAGCCACAGGCCAAGGAAAGAGACCAAGGAAGGAGACAGCCTCTAGAAATTGGAAAATATCAAAATGGATTCCCCCCCACCCCCCACAGAGACTCCAGAGAGAACACAACTCTGCCAACACTTTTAGCCCCATAAGAACCATTTTGGACTCATCACTTTCATAACAGTGTGATAATAAATTTGTGTTGTCTTAAGTCACTAAGTTCATAGTAATTTTTTCATAGTCACAGTAGAAAACTAATACAATAGTCAAATGTATAAAATGGTTTATTATTATCCTATGCTACATAATAAAATAATGGCATCCATATTTCCAATTTGATGACCACCCTGTGGCTCAAAAGTTCCCATGGTTTTCTGGTGAACAAATTAGAGTGGCCCTTATGTTAAGCAGTTTCCCATTACTGTAACAAAATGGTTCTCCAGGCAGCAACCTGATCATTCCTTCTTCTTTTATTTTTTTTATGTTTTATTTCTGAGTTTTATTTTAGAGAAGCCCCAGATTGTCTTTAAAATCACTAAATCATTTTTTCAATTGTTCCAATTAGTTACACATGACAGTAGAATGCACTTTGATACATCACACATAGATGGAGTATAATTTCCCATTCTTCTGGTTGTAGGTGATGTAGAATCCCACGAGTCATACAGTTATATGTGTAGATAGTGTAATAATGTCTGATTTATTCTACCATCCTTCCTACCCCACATCCCCCCTTCACTCCCCTCTACCTAAAGTAGCTCTATTCTTCTCTAGCACCACCCCCATTCCTTCTACTGTTATTAGACAAAGGGATACTCAAGTTTCTTCCCAGAGTTTCCCAAAACAAAGAAAAAGTCCTCGAAAATCTCTATGACTGGAACCAAAAGGTAACTAAGAGCAGGATATATACACTTATTCAGGCTCTGCTCTGATCAAGATCATCACCTATAAGGGGAAATTGTTCACATGAGAGACACATTAATTATTGTGGATTTGAGGGTCTTTATTATATATTTGTCCACTTCAAAGATGGGCAATTGCATAATTATTATGACAATTTTCCAGGAGATGGCAGTAATATATCTTACTTTATCAGAGTCAGTATAAACTGACAATTTTCAACAGACAGAAAAATGGCTTATTCCAATAGTGCAGAATATGATTCTTCATTAATTTATGAAAAAGGAAAATAATCACAGATCCTTCATCCTACCCATCTAAATAAATCTGTGCTTTTAATAAAGGTTCAAGTTTTTATCTAATATACTAATCAGTAAGCATCTTAGAAAAAAATTTAAATCCACCATTGATTCTAGAGCACTGACAAAAGTTTATACTTTATATTGAAATTTCAGTCATCCAGATTGTTTACTACACCAGAACAGAGTAACTGAGCTTCCAATTAAAATCTATAGTACTTCTATTAAGATGAAAGTTATACATGACAGTAGAATACATTTATGCACTTTGATATATCATATATAACTAAGTGGTATAATTAAAACAAATAAAACAATTTTTAAAGATACAAATCAAATCTCTAAGAAAAAACTTTCATTTGCAGTTAATAATCCACAAGTAATCTGTCTTATAGTACTGCAATTGTTTAATTTGCTGCTATAAAAATTTTGTCAGTAAAAAGTAAGCAGTATTAAAATCAAGAAGTTTGTTAGATACATGTTATATTTGAATGTTAAAATTTCCAAGAAAAACACTAAACATGGCAGATACTCCATGATTTATCATCGGGTAATATCCCCATAAACCAGTCATAAATTGGAAATATCATAAACTGAAAATACATTTAAAATATTCCACTTAATATTCTAGCTTAGCAACACAGCACACTGTAGAATATTGGTGGTTTTCCCTGATGATCACAGGGCTGCCTGGGACCCTTGGGACTCATAGCCCCAAGGTAGATAGGGTAGTAATGCCTGGGTCATTCTACTATCCTTCCTACCCCACACCCCTCTCCTCCCTTCACTGCCCTCTACCTAATCTAAAGTAGCTCTATTCTTCCCTAGCCACCCCCTACAATTCCTTCTACTGCTATTAGACAAAAGAATCATGAGAGGATCAGACCACATATCACTAGTCCAGGAAGAGATCAAAACTGAAAATTTGAAGTATAGCTTCTGAATACATATCACTTTTGTACAATCAAAAATCCAATACTATTGTAAATCATACTATTTTAACTCAGGGACCATCTAGAGATGGTTTCTCCTCAGATGGTAGGGAAAAAAAAATTATTCATCAGTATCAGAAAACAAAATCATAGATGATTAAAATTATTTTGATCATTAAGTAAATCTTTGAAGAAAATAAGATATGAGAGTAAAATGAAGCCACAAAGAGAAGATGCAGCTGTCTCACTGAAAAGCAGCATGTGTTCAAATGCGTGGATTCTATGTCAACCATAACTGATGGATTTCTGGGAAAACTGAAAGAATTTTTTCAAGAATGCATTAAACCAAATACATTTTCTGTCCAGCCAATGACCTGGACATTAAAAGCCAGGCTCTTTCATTGAAAACTCTTGCTGGAATCATTCTAAAAGTACCTCAGCTGGAAAAGATTTAGAAACTTGCTACACACAATTTCTTTCCAAATAGAGAAAAAAAATCAATAGATGTTAATTAATTTATTTGACCTCAAAGACTTATCTGTCCACATTGTATGTTCTCTAGGGATAAATGTAAACCATTGAAAATGAAAGGGGGACACAAAGATTGTCAGCAATTGTCAACGTGCTTGGTAAGCTTGAAGTTAGTGAAATGTGTGTTTTCAACAATAGTAAATATGTAAAAGTAAAAATATGTAAAAGATGTGAGGGGCAAAAGGGCAGACACTGCATGAAAATGTCTTGGCACACTGGATTCATAATATGCATGGTACAGTTCTTTTCTATGGGCGATGTCTAGTGTACAGAGGGATAGCTAAAAAACTATGAAAATGGTAGGATTTTCTCCATTTGGCAGAAACAACAATAAAATGTAATAACATCATAATGGAATACTTTCACAGAAAACAAGTATCAATGTGAAATGTTAACATTATCTAAGGAATGAAATGCAAAACCACGTAAAGGTGTAATAAAAATGATGAATGAAATAACTTTGAATAAAGTAAGAAATGCAGAATACTATGTATCTGTTTTAGATAAAATCCCAAATGGAGCCACATGAAGCAGATAATTATTGTTGTATTTCTAGATTTTCAAGATTCAGATAATCTCTATATGAGTATTTCATAGGATTTGGCCCAGAAGGCAATGTGAATAAAGAGAATCTATGCCCATTTTTAACAGAATAACACCAAAAGAGATCTAACAAGCCATTAAATATGCCCAGAAAACAGAATAGGCTGCAAGAGCAGAGAGAGAAAAAAATGTCTAAGGCATCCTATCTTCCTTTTTTTTTGCATACTTTCAAGTATACTAAGTGAACACTGCAGAGAAAACACTCTTTTAAAAAATTATAACTTTATTTTATTTACTTATATGTGGTGCTGAGGATCAAACCCAGGGCCTTGCACATGTGAGGCGAGCGCTCTACCACCGAGCCATAACCCCAGCCCCCTCCCCCACCCAGAAAACACTTTTGATGACACTGAACTTTTTGTTCATATCCTAGAACGATACAGCTATTTTGTTGCTTCAGTAAATATTAAAGTGTATTAAGAACACATATTACCCAGCAATAAAAAATAATAAGATCATGGCATTTGCAGGGAAATGGATGGCAATAAAGCCGATTATGCTAAGTGAAGTTAGCCAATCCCAAAAGAACAAATGCCAAATGACTTCTCTGATATAAGGGGGGGTGACTCAAAATGGGGTTGGGAGGGAGAGCAAGGGAGAAAGATTACCTCTAGATAGGGAATAGGGATGGGAGGGAAAGGAAGGAGAAGGGGAATCGCATGGATGGTGAAAGGAGACTCTCATCATTATACAAAATATATGTATGAAGATGTGAATTTGGTGTCAACATACCTTATATATAATCAGAGATATGATAAATTATTGTATAATGGTGTATTAAGAATTGTAATGCAAAATAAATAAATAAATCATAAAAAAGAACATATATTCCAAGCATTTAATTGTAACTGTGGTTGAATCTCATTGGGAAGGTACAGTTAGTGCCATCAGACCTCAGATTAACCCATTTGGAAAAATATAAGTGAAGACACGTTCTGGAATGAAAGCCAAAGATATTGTTTTGAGATATCTACTTTCAACTGTATTTGCTCAGTAATAATTTGGAATCATGTTTCAAATAGAAAATGATGCATTAACAAATTTTTCTTTCCTTTTCTTTCTTTTTTCTTTCTTTCTTTTTTTTTTGGTACTGGGGATCAAACTCAAGGGTGCTCAAACACTGAGCCATCCCTAACCCTTTTATTTTTTATTTTTAGATAGGGTCTCGATAAGCTGCTGAGGACCTCACTAAGTTGCTGATGCTGGCTTTGAATTTGCAATCCTCCTGTCTCAGCTTCCTAAACTGCTGGGATTACAGGCTGTGATTATACATAATCAATAATGAATACTGAAATGTGCACATGAATGCACCAAAGGGATTAAGAAATTCTTTGAAGAAAAATGAAACAATGATATTATTAATACAGTATATAGGGCAAAACAAATTGCAGTTTACTGACACTGAAACCAACTTCTCAAATGTAGAAAATACTAGAAAAAGAAGGCAGAAGGCTCATTGAAAATACTAGAAAAAGAAGGCAGAAGGCTCATTTCGATTACACATCTCAGAATGTATGACCAAACACCAAATTTCAAAATTAATGTTTCTTTTACCCTTTTTAGATTATAATATCCTTTTTTAAAGTTTTTAATATTGAAAAATAATCATACCCTTTTATAATTTATAAAGCATCATAATTTAAAGATCATAATAAACACTTGTTCCTACAACTAAATTAAATTTAGAGTTGAAGTTGGTTGTTAAACATGGTGTGTTATGAGAAATTAATGGGATAGCAACATGAAAAAGTAATGAACTTGGGTGACTTTTAAACACTAATATAACCCCTATGGAAGAACTGTAATGTATTTGCAACAACAATTTACCAGGTGCATTTTTGAATATTTTTTGTAGTCCTCAAGCTATATTTAACTTTGCCATTTACAGCCATACTTCTTAAAATTAAATTTTTAAAAGATTTACTCAAGAGCTACAATGTCACTGGAAAGTCTAATGTCCATTTTTGTAGAAAATGGTGTTCTGGAATGATTATGCATTGGATCTGCTGCAGAAACTTTCAACCAACAATAACAACTAATTATTGATGCTGACAATTTAAATTGTATACTATTTTATGCCCATTTGTTTGATTTTTATAACTTTATTTTTTATATATTTATTAAAAATTGTATATATTTAAAGTGTGCAATGTGATGTTTTGGTATATATGACACATACTGGACTCATAACTCAGTCTATCTAACTGAAACATCAATCTCTTCACATAGCTACCTTTCCTGTGTATATGTGGTCACACATTAAGATCTATATTTAGGAGATTCAAGATGGTGGGTTAGAGGAACGGTGCATTTCTAGTTGCCCTGTGGCTCAGGATTCAGGCAGTAGTAGTACAGCTTCTCAGTGAGGTAGGTAAAAGAGGGTTTTAACTAAAATTCAATATTGGACAGTCAGAGTATCTGAGAGACTTGGAAATTTGGGTGCATTGAAAAAAAAAAAAAGAGTATAGTGGAGCCAAATTGGTTGTGACAGTGACAATGCTGACTCACCACAGAGGGAGGGAGAATACAGACAAACACAATGGGCAGATTTGCTACAGAAAAATTGAGATCAGAGAAGTAGTCCAAACAATTATCAAGAATACAAGTAACAATAAATCCTGATGAGGATGTGAGGAAAATGTTCACTCATACACTGCTGGTGGGATTGCAAATTGGTGGAACCACTATGAAAAGCAGGACAAAGATTTCTCAGAAAACTTGGAATGGAAACACCATTTGACCCAGTTATCCCACTCCTTGGTTTATAGCCAAAGGACTTAAAGTCAGCATAGTACATACTTTGATGTGGCCATGTCACTATAGTTGTTAATCTGTCAGGAGTCTGGATCTCAAAAGTCTTACCACTCTTAATTAATGTAGTGTTGGAAATTTTAGCCAGAGCAATTACACAAAGGAAAGGAGATAAAAGGGATAAAATAAGAAAGAACAAGTCAAATTATTACTGTTTGCAGATGATATCCTATACTTAGAAGAGCCAAAGAATTCCACCAAAAAACTGCTGAAGCTAATAAACAAATTTGATGAAGTGCTGGTCACAAAATCGACATTAAAAAATGAATAGCTTTCCTATGTAACAAAAATGAATCTTCTGAGAAAAAAAATCAGGAAAACAATTCCATTCATAATAGCCTAAAAAAATACTTAGGAAGAAATCTAAAAAGGAGGTAAAAGTCCTCTACGATGAAAAATATAGAACACTACATAAATAAATTGAAGAAAACCTCAAAAGATGGAAAAATCTCCCATGTTCATGGATAGGCAGAATTAATATTGTTAAAGTGATCATTTTACCAAAAGCAATATATAGATTAAGTATAATCCCATCAAAATACCAATGACATTCTTGACAAAACTAGAAAACATAGTCCTAAAATTCATTTGGAAGAATAAGAGACCTAGAATAACAAAACAATCCTAATCCAAAAACTTAATGCTGGCAGCCTCACAATACCTGACTTCAAGTTATACTACAGGGATATAGTAACACAACTGCATATACTGACATAAAAACAGATGCAAAGACCAATGGTACAGAATAAAAGACAAACCACATATCTACAATCATCTGATCCTTGACAAAAACATACACTGGAGAAAAGACAAATGATGCTGGGACAAATGGTTATACATATGTAGAAGAATGAAACTAGACCCTTATCTCTCACCTTGCACAAAACTCAACTCAAAATGGATCAAAGACCTAGCAATTATAAAAGAAATTGTGCAACTCCTAGAAGAAAATATAGGGTCAAGACTCATGTAGGCACAGGCAATGACTTTCTCAATAGGACTCCTAAAGCTCAGGTAATAAATAATTCCAAGAGTTAATAAATGGGATAGCATCAAATTAAAAAGCTTCTGCACAACAAAGAAAACAATTAGGAATGTGAAGAGAGAATCTACAGAATGGAAGGAAGTCTTTGCTAGCTTCTCCTCTCACAAAGTATGTAAATAATTGAAAGAATTTACACCAAAATACCAAATAACCCAATTAATAAATGAACAAATGAATTAAACAGAGACTTCTCAAAAGAAGAAATACAAATGACCAAGAAATTTTTTAAAAAGTCAATATCATTACCAATTATGGGCTGGTGCAAGGTTTGTTTCTGGAATAAGCCATTCTTTGGATTAGTTTCTAGACTCTCTCTTATGCTCAGGAGCTCTAGGTTTCTGTGCTATACAGGAGCTGAAAGAACCTTAGAGATAATTCTGGGCACCCTAAAAGCCAGGAAATGCTTCCTCAGAATGTGGGGTATGTGGTGTGATCTGAGGAATCATTTCATCTTTACTTTAAACTATTTCTCATAACTAATACAAAAAATATTTTGTTCTAAATATTGCCCACTATTTGCCCATTTGCCCGCCTTTTGCCTGCCCATGTCCCGCCATTTGTCCACAGACCATCTGCTGTTCTCCTTCATATGGCCTGTTGCCTATTGCTGCCTAGAAGTCCACTGTCGGGGTATCTTCAGGTTTCCTTACTTGCAGCCGCTGCCATCTTGGGATACCGACCAGGGCTTCACTATGGGAACATGGGCCAGGCCTGGAAATCTATTGTTGGGATACCTGCAGGTCTGGCTGTACCCGAATTCATCCTGCTGGGTGTGCTAGTGACTGCCATCAGACTGTCTCTTTGCATGGTTGTTCCTTTGTGTTAGGGCATCCCTGGTGGTCCTTCTGCAAGTTGGAAAGGCATTGAGATCTTGGGATTACAGCAAAACAGAGGCTGGAGAATCTGAAGCCCAGATCTGTCACATTGCAGCTGGGTCTTTGTAGGTCAGTCTGGGCCTGGCAACCCTATGGAAAGCCAGAGACTGGGGAAATTTCCAGGTGGGGAACACAGGTTGGAGAAACTGGAGAGAACCAGGCTCTCTCCAGCTCAGTGAGTCCTGAAATGCACGGGGACTGAAAGGGCCAGCTGCAATGGGTGGGAAGTGGTCTACCACCCACTGAACTGGAGCTACCAACAGATTTCATACAAGTGCACCTACTGGTGGAAGAGGGAAGCTAAGAAAAATTTTCAAAGCTAATAGAAACAATTTTTCAATTTTCCATTGAGACTTTCCTTTTTTTTTTTTTGCCCTCTCTCACATCTCTACCATCTTTGAAACCAAATATTTTAATTTATTAATGAATGGGATGTCTAAATAGTATTTTACATTTTTTGTTGTGTATTCTTACATTTTCACCTTAAAAAAATCTGTATATATCTTTTCTACTCTAAGAGGCTTACAGGACCCCAAATGTACAAAATTACAGCAGACCCACACCAAGGCACATTATGATAGAATGACTAACATACAGAATAAGAATAGAATTTTAAAGGCTGTGAGAGAAAAATATCAAATTACATATAGGAGGAAACCAATTTGGATCTCACCTGATTTCTCAACCTATACTCCTCAACACCAGGAGATCCTAAAATAATATATATCAAGCTCTGAAAAAAAATAGATGCCAACCAAGAATTTTATATCCAGCAAAACTAAGCTTCAGATGTGAAGATGAAATAAAAACCTCTTATGATAAACAAAAGTTCAAAGAATTTGAAACTATAAAGCCTGCATTACAGAGCAGTCTCAGCAAAGTATTCCATGAGGAGGAAATGAAAAAAAAAATAATGAAAACAGCAAAGGGAGGAACTAAACTAAAGGAAAAGTCAATCAAAGGAGAAACTAAGTCAACTTAACAACCAAAATTACCAGGAATACAAGTCATATCCCAATAATAACCCTGAATGTTAATGGCTTAAGCTCATCAATCAAAAGATATAGATTGGCAGACTGGATTGGATTAAAGCAAGAATCAGGTGACTTGATGAAAGTGTTCGATGTTACCACTCAAAGACCTCATGCTGCAAAGGCCTGATTTAAAACACAAGTTATTCTATTAGTCAATAGAAATAAATTAAAACTGAACATTTAATGCCCCTACTTCATTGTTCCAAGGCA
This sequence comes from Marmota flaviventris, assembly GCF_047511675.1. Lineage (NCBI taxonomy): Eukaryota > Metazoa > Chordata > Mammalia > Rodentia > Sciuridae > Marmota > Marmota flaviventris. The sequence goes on from NC_092513.1 coordinate 58,010,023, forward strand.
CAAAACCTATCTAACATCAAATATCTACAAAGTTGCTTGCCCATTGTTCTTCTACTCTCCCCTGATTATTGTAGGACACACCTGGTCTTTAGTCTGTTTTAGCATTTATTTTTTTATTGGTTGTTCAAAACATTACAAAGCTCTTCACATATCATATTTCATACATTAGATTCAAGTGGTTTATGAACTCCTATTTTTACCCCAAACACAGGTTGCAGAATCACATTGGTTACACATCCACATTTTTACATAATGCCATATTAGTAACTGTTGTATTCTGCTACCTCTCCTATCCTCTACTATCCCCCCTCCCCTCCCCTCCCATCTTCTCTCTCTACCCCATCTACTGTAATTCATTTCTCTCCTTGTTTTTTTTCCCTTTCCCCTCACAACCCCTTATATGTAATTTTGTATAACAATGAGGGTCTCCTTCCATTTCCATGCAATTTCCCTTTTCTCTCCCTTTCCCTCCCACCTTATGTCTCTGTTCAATGTTAATCTTTTCCTCCTGCTCTTCCTCCCTGCTCTGTTCTTAGTTGCTCTCATTATATCAAAGAAGACATTTGGCATTTGTTTTTTAGGGATTGGCTAGCTTCACTTAGCAAAATCTGCTCTAATGCCATCCATTTCCCTGCAAATTCCATGATTTTGTCATTTTTTAGTGCTGCGTAATACTCCATTGTGTATAAATGCCACATTTATTGTGGCCACTGCTGGGACTTTTTAAATCCTGTTTCAATGTAAGGAGTGCATGATTCGGTATGACAAAGCAGAAAAGACAAAATTAGGGGGCAAGAAAAGATTCTTCTTGGTGTTTTTATCAATGGAGGTCTGTTATCTTGTGACAAAAACAGAATCAGTAGCTGCTAAAGAAGACCCAAATGTTTGGGCTTCTTTTTAAAGTTATTTTTTCCAAATAAGATGTCAATCTAAAGGGGCAAAATAATAACATCAACTACCTAACATGAAAAATTACAAATCTGAGGGCTGGGAGGGTACCTCAATGGTAAGCCCTTCCCTAGCCCATGCAGGCTGTTGGGTTCTCCCAGAGAAAAATAATTACAAATTTTGATCTAGTGAGAAGACAATTGCCACAGTGCTAAAGAACTCAGTGCTCCTTTCTTTGAAATTATAAGAAGTTAAAGGAAAGGCAGGCAGGAATGTGGTGGATACCACAGAACAGCATTAGACTCTACCGCATTTTTCAACTGCCTTTATAAGATTAATTTACTAAATGTAATTTTTGCTGCATGTAGGTGCATTAATGAAAAAAATTAAATTCATTAAAAGGAATGAAAATTGTGTTGTATCAATACAAATCAGAATAACATGTTTTACTGTTTTGATTCCTGAAGGTGGTATGCCCATCATTCCACCTGAAGAATTAATCTGCAAATCTGAACTTTTAAAGGGACATTCAAGGTCATAGCCTGAAAAAGGGATCCAGTAAAATGGTTAGGCTGCAATAGGAATAGAGTTCATCAATCACCCTCTTCCTACTCTTTTTTTTCCAAAAAACAAGTCAAATTCTTGCTGGTATTCAGTGAAATAAATGTCTTTTATTTCAGCAGAAAATTCACTAAGTACTTCCACACTGGGAAAATTATGCACATATCTATGTATTGCCATATATTTTCTGAATGCTTTCAAGACCACTTGCCATCCTCTGAGATTTCCCAGGTATAAACTGAGCCCCTGAGGCTGAGAAATGTTTAGTCATTTCCAAGGTCTCCTATCTGTGACAGACAGAGACTTTGTTATTTGGATTCTCCAAGTAAAATTCCATCCATGAGTCACATTTTCCAGAAAAGACATCCATCTTCCATATCTGCTTCTTGGGAAATGATCAGTTGGGTGAGGTCAATTAATCTAGCTAAGGTGTACCCAAAGATAAGGGAAATAAACCGTAAGTAGACCATAAGGAGGGAGATATAAAGTCAAAACTCTTATAATCAGTCCTATTAATTATACCACCCTCGCTAGCTAATCAGCCATTGACTGCCACACTCAAAGAAAACACCCTCCATCATTCAACACTATCCAGTGAACACTGACGATGATGATGATTAAGACCCTTGGGCTCCCTTTACTTTAAAAAGGAAACTTCACACTAACAACTAACCTGATGGCTTTCATGGATCAGAAGTTGGTTTGGTCAAGGTGTTCACTTGCCACCAATGGAGTCATCATCTTCAGTTTGAATATATCCACATGTGCTGGATGGTTCATCAAAGAGGCAACCACCTAAGATGTGAAAGAATGAAAAGTAATGACTACCAGACCTCTTCAGTGAGCTGTGATAATTACACCTACTTGATGCCAAACTGGATCTGGTTTGACTTAGCCTTTATTACTCAGGACCTGTGTATTTCACCATTATCATACATTTGCTAATTATGGCTGAGTATTAACCATGCCTTGCCCATACCACTATATCATGTTGCTCTTCAGAAAGAATCTAATATCCATAGAAGACAACTGAAAGGAAGATCTAAGAAATTTTAAAATTCACATTTTTCAGATGCCTAGGAATTTTAAAAATTCACTGTGATTCATTTAATAGAAATTCCCTAAGCATTCAATATGTTTTCAATTTTTAAAAAATATATCACTTGTCCAAAAAACAGAGAAATGTTTTCACCACAACATTGGCACTATGGTAGAAGACAAGATGCAATACAAATTACGGACAAAATACAAAATATTTTTCAAAGGATCATTCTAAAATCTAACACAGGAACCTCTTTCATTTTAGTATTTCAGAGATTTGGAGGGTCTCAAAATTAAAAGAGATTATAAACTTACTTTATAGTCCATATAAGTTTTAAAGGCAAAAAGAATTTCAAGATTAAACATGTGTTAAACATTTGCTTAATTTTGCTACTAGGAATAAAGCTATTTAAATAAAGAAACAAACACAATAGAAAATGCAGTGCATGCAGAGCAGTTCATCTGTTTCAGCATCAAAAGCATTCAGCCCATTGATGATTGTAGATTTCACCCCTCATCCTCTTAAATGTCTGTTATTTTGAATTATTATACCATCAGATCTTTATCCACGTTTCACCTGGGTAACACGAGTAATTATATCAACCATATTAATGACTATAAAAATTCTATACATTATATAATGGATAATTGATATTATTATGTAACCCATTACTTAACAATAATTAATATACTAATTACATTAATTCAAAAATATTAATTATAAGTGCTTGCCAATGAGAATTAAGATCTGGGTCAAGAAAACACAAATTTAAGAATATTATTACATTATATATGTAATGTATCCCTGGTCTCAAGAAGATAAATTAAAAAGAAAACAGGTGTTGGGATCACCTGATATAACTTCCATGCAAATGCTCAAGTCAATTCCATACTCTCCTGAACATGCAGACAGTCGTTGAAGAGGTGAGACACTCAGAATTTTGTAACATATACTTATCACACAGAAAATTCCTCTCAAGGGCTGGGGACATAGCTCAGTTGGTAGAGTGCTTGCCTCTCATGCACAAGGCCCTGGGTTCTGCCCCAGAAAAACAATAACAACAACAACAATCCCCTTAAAAAGACACAAATATGCTTCTTGAGATGGAAACCCATTTATCTTAGCTCCACCCATGAAGAAATGGTAAAAATCTCAGCTCTTGCATGGGAAATACGATCATCTGAAAAGAGTTGTCATGTTCTAAGTCTTTATGTCTCCAAGCAAAACATGTTTTGCTCCCCTAAAATTCCTCCTACTAGATGGGTTTCAGACTCGTCAGTAGCATGACAGTTGTTCTTTGAACACTGGTCTAAAAGACCAGAATTCAACCAGCTCATTCCCTTGACCTCTGCTCTTTCAACAGCCTGTACAAGGTGCTGGTCCTTTCTGAACTGCTGGGAGCCTGCATAACCATCCATCCTTTCCATACCTCTGCCACTGAATTGTTTTTCCTTTTCTGTAATGAGGTGATTTTTCTGAATTCAAACACAGGACTGTCATTGCATCACTGTCACCTATGGAGAACTTTCAACATACTGACCCTGTTGCTCAGGTACTAGTCGTCCTACCTAAATTTACATTACAGTTTGAGCATGCCTCACCAGAAAATCCAAAGTCTACCAAAATCTGAAAATTTTTGAGTATCAGTATGATACCACAAGTGAAAAATTTCACACTTAAATTCATGTGATGATGGGTCACATTCAAAAGGTAGGTGCACTAAAAATATTGCATAAAATTACCCTCAGACTATGTATATAAGGTGTATGTAAAACATAAATGAACTCGGTGTTCAGACTTGGGTCCCATTCCCATAGCATCTCACTATATATATGTGTATACTTCAAATTTTAAAAAATCCAAAATCTAAAGCATTTTTTTTGTCCCAAGCACTTCTGAAAAGGATACTCAGTCTGTATCTGAAAGTAAAGTAAAGTAAGCATGCTCTCAGATTTGCTTCTGATATGCTATTAAATGGTACATAGGGTAGAGTCCAGGAACTTTGAACTGTTTTAAATGGTCTCTACCAGCTTTCTAGACTTTTCTTAGTCCATTCACTGACTTCAGTAACAACTCTAACACTTCTAGTTTCAACTAAACTTTCTTGTGGAAACAGAAAATTCATTATAAAAGATAGAGCATTAAACTCAAAGTTTTACCTTGACAACCATCAATCATTTGTATTTCCCTCTTACCAGGTTTTAATAAGTTCAAGTGCAAAATGGATTCATTGAATGCCTAAGGCTAATAATTTTCCAATTTGGGTTAAGAAATGTTAGAAGATTACACAAATCCTTGTGGTATTTCCCCCTACCTTAGTTGCAATCCCTAATTTTGATATAGAGAATAGCTTCAGTACTGAAGGGATAACCCCAACTGGAGTGGCATGAATAATAATAGTCCACAAGAATGAAATAATCATAAATTTTTATATAAAAGAGACCTCAGTGGAAACAGCACAATTGTGAAAGTCCTATTGTGCAATCTTAAACAGAAATAATGATATGCATCCACTGAACAGCAAAGGCTGGTTAAAGATCTGCTTTACAAGTCAGTTGTTGGCACTGAAGATGGACCCAGACACCAAGGCAATAGCACATGTGGCTGACAGCAAACCCAGAAGACCAATACAAAGCCTGTGAGGGGATACAAAGCTGTTTTATCACTTGAAAGGAAATATAAAAGTATATTATGGTTCTTTCTGGGCCCATGTCTGATTACTGAGCCCCTTGAAAATACAATCAACCATAGAATTTCTAATAGCCCTAGAATATATATACCCCCATGCACAACAACCTTTATTGGCGGGACCATGAATGTTGAGGGCCACAGCCGCGTGTTGGGATGACGCATGGCATTTTTGCCAGAAGTAGTGGTTGAGAGGTGACTAGCGAGCCATTAAGATGATGACTTTTGAGTTCTGCTTGAGCTCTCGCGGGGATTCCCGGAGAGTTCCCATTGGTTGGGGAAGTGCCGGAGGAGGGATATTTCCAGTTGCTGGTTGCTGGAGGAGCCGCGTGGCATTCCGGAGAATTCCCGGGGAGCGTGTGTGGAGTGTGCTGGTGGAGTTCAGAAATAAAGTTTGTTCCTGCTTCAGTGGCTCATGATTTGTGCCCAGCCAGACTGCGGCACATGAAGATAGCAAAGGTGATTTTTTGAGCTAAAATAATGTTAAAGGAAGTGACAAAAGAGTTGAAACAACCAATTAAAGAAAGAACAATTAATGTTTTGGTTTTGATTTTCATAGAAATTGGTGTAATAGCATAGTATACACTTTCTGGAGTCAAACCCCCAGATATCTTTTCATGAAAACTGCAGGCTGTAAGAACAGGTATCTGAAAGGCCATGAACAGGGTAGGAATTCTGCTCAAAGGTAATACTGATTTGAACTGTATCTTTCTTGCCTTGGTATTCCCTAGAACAGCTCCCTGCTAAGCACAGAGTGAACACCTCTTAAAAGAAGAGGCAATGAATTCCCCCAAATTCTATGTAGGATCTGGCTGCATTAATTTTTGCCTGGAAATTTTGAAAGGAAGTGTAATGTAACATCCACCTAAATAATAAAAACAATCTTTATATAGCCCCCCAAAATACCTCACCTGATTCTTCTGGGGTATCCCAAGATAAAACAGCTGCAAAAGGTGACTAATCATTGAATATATTCACTTTTTATTATGGTTGAAACTATAAGCCAGTTAAGTGTTAATGAAGTTTCCACAAATTATGGCTTTCAAACTTTTTTTTTTATCCTGGCAATAATTAGATGGCAAGTCTAGTTGCCTATAAGAGTCACTCTCAATTTATTAAAATAAAATGACAATATTTTATTATCATTTGCATCCTGGAGGGAATTTGCCTTTCTTCTTTCTTTGGAGGAGCATAAATGACTGCAACAATAGTATGAAATCTTTAAGATATAAGATGTGAAGAACTGGCCTACTTTTACCCAAAATGGAACCCTCTGAGATCTTTCACATCATCATTCTATGTCCTACTGAAACTCCAGGCCTGGAGAAAAGACAAAGGTAGACAAATTGACAAAGATTAGGGCCAACCATTGAAAAATGTTTTAAAACGTGTTTTTGATTGTGAGCCAGTCACGCCACCCTGACCCAGCCCTCCTACGTGCATTCTTCACTAACCAAATGTATCTCTACTGAGAGTGTGAATATTTTGTACTGTGTTCCATCTGGTTTTGCAAACGGGAGCTCTAGATTCACTAAACTGACTTCAGGGTTTCTTCAAAAGTTGCTTCTTGCATTCTCTAAGATTTGGGAGTGAGAGACACTACTTAAGAATGTTTATTTAGCTCAAAGTTATTAATCAACCCTCAATATGTGAGTACACAACTAAGATGCTCAGAAAAACTCCTGATCCACAAAGATCTCTGGTACTGTCAGCTATTATTGCTTCAATATGGACCTAGTGTCATCTACAGGATGTATCCAGGCCCTTTATCTAAATGCTATCTATGGGACAATATGATTATTATTTTTTCTTCACAACCAGTAGAAGACTCTGGTATCAAGATATCTGATTCAAAGAACTCACTGCATAACAAAACCATGCAAAAATTTATATGTATCATCTCATTGAATTTTCTTAAAGACCTATCTGTGTACCAGTTATCAGCATATATTATACCTCTCAGGTCTATAAACACTTTTCATCACTTGCTATGCAAAAATGTGTCCAGGCCCTTTATCTAAATCACCTGTCCTAATGGGCAAGAAGCTAAGATTCTCAGTAGAGGGTGTGGGAGAGACTCTGCAGGAAGGAGGGATGGCCTCACTCAACTCCCTGGCAGGATCCTCAGCACACCATGCAGGAACCTTCTCAGAGACTGACTCTTCCAGCAAAAGCAACCTGCCCTGGACCTCTCCTGAGGTTTGCAGCAGCAGGATCCCATGGAATGCATCCCATTCACAGTTTTCTCTGCCCCCTGCTTTCTCTCCAGAAGGCACATTCCTTCCAAGCTTTGTAGGTATAGCCTTCTAGTGACTACTCTGCCATCCAGTAGGTCACATCCTGTCCTGGGTCTCCTGCTTGGCTCTATGTTTGCCAAGATGTCCAGACAGAGGCTGTCCCATATATCTACTATTCTTTTACTCTTCAGAGCACTCATTTGTCTGTACTACCCAATCTCTCCTATTCCAGCCCCCGTTTATAGTTCACTGTTTATCTATTTATTTATTTCTCTATCTATTTATATATTTATTTATTTTTATGGTGATGGTGGTACTTGGGATTGAAATCAGGGGCACCTTACCACTGAGCTACATTCGAGCCCTTTTTATTTAGTGAGACAGGGTTTTACTAAGTTGATTAGGCTGGTCGCAAATTTGTGATCCTTCTGCTTCAGCCTCTCAAGTCACTGGGATTACAGGTATACACCACCAGTTCTGGCAAGTTCATTATTCTGTATATTATTTTTTCCCTATTCAACTCACTGTACTGTTTTTGTCTCTTGACTGGATCCTGACCACTATGCTCCTATTTTTACAAATGGCAGTTTTGGATGCTTAGATATCTCCCCAAAAATATCCCGCAAATTTCAGTTCAGGGCTAGTAATTCAGCCGAGGTCTGCATGTAAAGTCCATACTCTTTCCAGTCTATTATTCACCTACCTACATGCATGAAATAAGTAAACAACACACTGACTGTTAAATGAAATGCATTGTAAATAAGCTCCTGAAAGTACTGCTTCTAAGAAGCGGTGGAGGACAATCAAATGTAAATTTCAAAAACTTGTAAAATAAACACACATTTTGAATTGTTCTTTTATAGGTTAAAATTACTTATATACCCTAGGCAATCATTCCTATTGTTGTAATTATAGTCCATTTAAAGTTATTTTGTAAAAAGACTATAAGAGCCCTTAAGAAGGTTTCTGGAACATTTTCTCATTTGTTCTAAATAAAGAATGACCCCACTTAAGGCAGCTTTTATCAAATGCACAAAGTATTAAATGTCTCTCTTCATAGAGAACACAGATCAAAAAATAGTGCTAAAGTACCCTCCCAAAAGAATGACTATTCTATATTTATTTATAAATTGTATACATGTAGTTCTCTGCATATGCTGATTATGACAAGTATGCTTGTAATTGAGTTTTTAAAGAATTACTAGAAAATATACATATAAGATGAGATTCAGATATTTTCTTTCATTCATCAATGGATTTTACTATATTCCTCAAAAGTGGCAAGAAGTAGAAAGTCTTTTAGAGGTTGGTGCTTGAACTAACTTAATAATTTAGTCATAAATATCTCTCAGGTAAATAAGGAAAACAAAAATAGCAGAGCTGGATCAAAGTGTTGCTCTAATTTTCTGCTAAGAAAGCCCTAATCTGTCATTTTTCTAAGTGGACTATTCAATATCCTACATGGAAAATGATCCCAGGTACTGGTCAGAAGTACCCAGGAAATTAATGAAAAACAGAATTTCACTTAATACACTCCTGACAGTTTAATATGATTTACAAATCCATCTCTTGATGATTTATTAGTATAAATCATTATTTGGAAAAGCTGATAAAGTCCTGAATTCACCATTGGGCAGTGCATATCAAGTCAATTATTTATGTTCAAAATTTAAAACAGCCAGCCAATTGTTTGTGTTTCTTAGGTTCTGATTAATCTAAGCTCACCTAAATGAAAAGCTTCAATGATTCAATGAACTTTTTTTTACTCATTTACAATCACTGAGTAGAATCGACATATAAGGAAAAATGAATATAATTTCATATATTTTCTTGGCAAACCATTCATTCCAATTTGCTATCATTAGGGGAATTACTAATCTAACATCAGGTAATTGTACAGCTGACCTGTACTGAAGGGGATCAGGGACCTGGGGTATATTAAGTCCTGGATCTGATAGTTATATGTGTCTTGCTCCCTGAACAAGAAGGAGATGAGCAGTCCTCAGAGTGGGGGTGCACTTTACCTAGATGATCTCAGTGAAGAAAAGGGAGGAGTGTGATATAGAGAAAAGTCAATGCACTTAGTCCAAGAGCCTAATAGTCATATGTCCCAGAAAAGCTGGAACTGAACCGGTGCTCCCTCCACCTCACCCAGTTGGTCTCCATTCCTTCATGCCTTTCTTAGCATGGCATCCTGTTGGGGTCAGTGTAATTCTCAGTGTTAAGTTCTGAATGTTTCACTAAAACATGGGTCCAAACTCTAAATCACCTAATTCTGTGCTCAAACAGGAAATTATATTCCAATGCCAAGGGGACCCAAGAGTGGCCCTGTTGAAATTACTGAGGAAAAATATATTAATCTTCAATGAAGAAATTCCCTAGTGGGTTTTCAGGGATAATTTTGAAGAAGGGAAAATCTCTGAGGATTTATGCTCTACAGAATATATGGTTCCTTCATAACATCTATCACCTATTGCCTGGGAAACTGGGAAGGTTGAACTTGGCGATTTCTATGAAAGTGTGGTCATTGATTGAAGATGATAAGCATCAAAGAAAGTCACAGCTAAGTTCCTGTTTCATATGATATGATTCAGGAAGAAAGAGTAATAGACGTGTCTTTACCCTCACTGCATTGGTTGGCTCACCTAACTCTCTGCCCAACATCTTATGCCCTTCATTGTGTCTCCTATCAGTTTCCCATCCTCCCCCACAATTTGAGTTTCAGCTCAGCTATCCACTTGATTTGAACCATTCCCTCATGTCTGGCCCCTCTAGTAATCCCACACATTCCCTGAAAGCTGAATTTTATAAATACATAGCTTTAAGTACTCTCCCCCTACTTAAATCTATTCATCAGCTCCTTACTGCCCATGGGATAACACTCAAGTTTTATCATGTGACATATGTTGCTTTTCTTATTTGACCCTTCTACCTTTTCATCTTCTTTTCTTACTACTGTTTCCACTTAATTTCACACTCTTGTAATTCCCAGCTATCTCTTCACCTCCAATGACCGTGCTGCCATATGCTCATGCAGTTCCTGCACCTACTCAGGGTTTTCCCCACCCTGAGCCCAGAGTCTACCTTGAAAACTCTCAAGCACTAATCAAATCCCAGCTCAGAGGCCACCTCACATAGGAACCTGATATCTTTAACAGATAAAATCAATCCTCCTTCCTGTGGACCACCACTGCAAAATATATCAGTCTTCTTGATGTTCTTAGAGTACTACTGTGTGGCCACTTAACTGGACATGTTTGTCTTCTCTACTGCACTGTGAGCTCAATAGACCAGCACAAGGTTTTTTGTTTATCTCCATATCCCTATCCCCAATCCTAGAAAAATACTTGCAAATCATTAAATACCTGCTGGACTTAACAGAATTGTGTGAAGTTTTTTTTTTGTTGTTGTTGTTGTTGTTTTTTTTTTGTAATACAGGTAAGAACAAACACTGCTTACTGGTCTCTTTGTTAGGAAGAAACACTGAAGAAGAAGCATCTAATTTGACAAATTATTCTATTTAACAAATACTCAGGTTGCACCAATGGAAGAAGAAATCTTGATTCTAGAGTTCAGTCTCTTCTTTGATTTGACTATAGCATCCCCCTCCCTCTCTCAGCCCTAAGGTTCCTAAGGACTTGATGCCAGGTATTAGGTCAGGCACTGGGGATGAAAGGGGAGAGACAGAGGATGAAAAAGAAGTCCTTGTCCTCAAGGAAGTTAACTCTGGGAACACATGGATTTAAAAAGGGAGGGAATTCAAACTAGTACAGGAGCCAAGGGAAAGAACAAAAACTCATTCTGAAGGTCTCCTTTTCCTAAATGATCCAGATAAAAAGAAAACCAGAGAGTTGGCCTCTAAATATAAGAATTTACTAGATACCCATGGCCTGCTGTTCTAAGAATGAGGCTGCCATTTGACAGACCTCAGCATAAGTCAACGAAAAGCACAGAGATTTTGTGTGTATCCTACTGGAGCCCTGGTTTAATGCCTCAGTCAGTTGTGTTTGGTTTTAGGTTTTAAACATAAAAAGAATGTCAATGATTACATACTATGCATCTTTCAAGTTTATGAAACATAAAAGTATTTAATGCTTACCCAATATCAAATGTCTCCACTCACCATAAAGAAAGAACAGTTTAAAGAAAAATAATTCGTTATATAATTTTTAAAATTAGGAAGCTGGATTCCATGCAAAATTCTCCAAGCTTAGAGCAATACTCACAAGACATAAAAACTGTCATGAATCAGCTTTCCTAGCAGTTATTTCGCTAGTTGACCAAACAGTTGCTAAAATATAGGAAACTAAGGACATTAACCCTTCTCAAGATCAATATGGCTGGAGTGAATTTCTTGTTCTAATTGAGTGGTTATTTGATATTCTGTTTACCTTTTAGCGGGCATTTTACCACTGACTAAAGACAGCAAGCCATCTGAGAAAATGGCCCTGGACCAGGAAGGAGGAGTCTGGGTCCCAGACCTGCCCATGGCTGCATGTGGCTTCAAGTAGGCAACCAGGCACCAGAGAGGAAATGTGATGGAAAGAATGCTTCTTTGTCACCAGAAAGGATCAAAGTAAGTCCCAACCCTGTTTACTTAAAAGCTTTCCTCATCTTTTCATCTATAGAATGAACTACCTTCAAGAATAAGGATTAAGGCTGGGGTTGTAGCTCAGTGGTAGAGTGCTTGCCTAGCACATGTGAGGCCCTAGGTTCAATCCTCCAGCACCACATAAAAGAAATAAATGAAGAAAAGTTATTGTGTCTATCTACAACTAAAAATATTTAGAAACAAACAATAAGGATTGAATGATTTTACATATATGCAAGTGTTTATGTATACATAGATCTTATGCTGTACCTATCTACCTACCTACCTACCAATCCGCTTACCTACCTAGCTAGTAAAGGTTTTCTTTTCTTTACAGTCCAGTGTCCTGTCTATGAAATAGCATGGATGTATCATATCATTGTTTTTCCAAAATGTGATTGTCAGAACCCTCTGACCACTTTTGGAATATCTGTCCACTGCAAGCCCTTCAAAAACCCTACTTCTATAGATATATTCAACTTTCATTTACCTTTCCTTTCTTTGAGTCAGAGTGTTGCTATGTTGCCCAGGTTGGCCTCAAACTCCTGGGCTTAAGTGATTCTTTTGTCTCAGATTCCTGAGTAGCTGGGACTGCAACATCCACCACTGAGCCTGGCAGAAGATTCCATTGGCTACAAAACAACTGGGCTACAAAAAAGTTAGTATTTGTCAATATCTGACAACTTCATGTCTAGATTATCTCAAAATTCTATCCTAAGACCTCACAGTCATTTCTTTCTCTCTTCTCTTAATGATTCTTTCTTAACAATACAATGGAGGTTAAAATGTTTTGTTGTGTATTAAGTATGATATAAAAACAAAATGAATAAAGTTAATAAATAATATAAGCAAAAAAGATGGCTGAGCTCAATGTTCAACCAAGAAGACCATGATTAGGAGGAGACAGAAGGCATTCCACTGACAGAAACATTAGCCACCGCCCGGCCAGGCTCCTGATTTATAAAAAGCAAAGATTACAAGGTCACAGGACAAAATATCCAGTACTTTCAATCCTATGTGGTCTGGGACCTAGTTGGGGTGACTGTTCCAATCTGAAGTGATGAAATTACATATGCTGAAAGGATCACCTAACACAGGAGGGTGTGGTGGCACACATGTGTAATACCTCAGGAGGCTGAGGTTGGAGGATCACAAGTTCAAGGCCAGCCTCAGCAACTTTGTAAGGCCCTATGCAACCTAATGAGGCTCTTTTCTTAAAATAAAAAAAGGCTGGAGATACAGCTCAGTGGTAAAGCGCCTCTTCGTTCAATCCCCATTACAAAGATAGATAGATAGAGAGAGAGAGAAACACACCCCACCAAATATGACTTTAACAGTATTCTTCTTAGCCCACTACTAACATCTAAAGTTATTTGAGGGGGCTGGGGTATGACTCAGCTGTAGACCACTTGGTTAGCAAAAACAACAACAAATACAATTCAGTCTACAGCATACAGTCTAGATATCTAAAACTCAAACACTGCATATAAATGGATTCATATTGTCAGTCCTCTAACCATATCCACTCCAGAAAGCATTTATTTAGAGCTATAGTGAACAGGTCCACACAAACAACCCACAAGTATAAATAACTAGATGTTAGGTATTTTGTACTTTTGACAAAAGCTACTTAAGGACATTTGACATATAAAAGATGGGTGGGGAATAGGTTCCCCGCCCCCCCCCCCAAAAAAAAAGAGAGGCAGGGGAAGAGAGAAGTAGAGGAGGAGGAAGAAAAAAATTATTCAATGTCTTCATAATAAGCTTGTTGGAATGAGACCCACTTGGGATGAGTCCTATATGCTTCCAGAAATGATTCACTGCAATATAATTAACATATAGCCTGGTGTGTGGTGAGTTCCATTTATCATGAAACTTCATTCATTTTCATATGGCTGACCTATGAGAAGCTGTAGTCCCTGGGATAAGTGACTCACAGGGTCACTACACCATTAGTTTTAACAGTCTGAATTTAGTTTTTGTTGCTGTTGCTGCACTGCTAGGGATGGAACCCAGGGCCTCGTGCATGGTAGGTAAGCACGTACCCTGAGCTACTTCTCAGCCAGTCGCAGAGTAATTTTATAGTTGATTATACATGGCCTGGATCATTCTTTCTTATGGAATGCTCCTTAAGCTTGTGTTTGGCCTTGGCCACATTGAATTTTCATCTTTAACAGTATCTAACCTAGTGCAGGCACATTGTGTATAGAGACCTCTGTAGATCAATATAATATTGATCAGTCTTATAGAACAGTAACCTTTCATGGGGCCATAAATTTGTCTAGAGGAAGCTTCATAGACCAGCTCAAGTTCTGAAATGTTCAAACCAATAATGAAATGTAGTACTTTGGAAGCCACAATTCCCAGCTGGTATAACCAGCAGAGAGCTCCAACACAGCTACTGCTGGGAGACACATGTCCCACCACAGAGTCCCTCTGCTAGAGGCGCTGCATCCCATTTATAGAAGTGAATCTTCCACTATCAACAGCACACTCATTTTACCCTGGGTTTAGGAGAAATGAGGGAACATGTACCACTTTTCAGTGGTACCCTTAACTGATATAAAAATTCATGGATTAGGAGTAAAAACTAAGTTGCATCCATCACAGCTTCTTCCCGCATGCTCTATAGATTTCACAGAGATGTTTATCACAGAATTGCAGAGATGATCTTAACCACAGGAGAGCACAATGTGACTCCATTACTCCATAATTCTCAATAAACACCTTCATTCTATTTTGCTTCTAGATATTGCTAACTTCAGAATTAAAAAAAATAAAACCCAGAGGGAAATCAGAAAATTTAACTAGGTCAGAAAAAAAAATGTGGACTTGAGTTGTTTCTTGAGGAGGAAATAAATCTATTATAAATAAACTGTTAAATCAGTAAATCCACTAAACAGTATAAACTCTAAACACTGAAATATTAACCCAAACATAATCCTGACTTACAAATTGAGTGGTAAGCCCTTGCCTCCCTCATGTGTTTACAGGAGAGTCCCTGAAAATGCCTTTCCTATTCTCACCACATGTTTCCTTAAAGATTAGTGACCTACAATAGTCCTGCCATGGCCTTGCTCTCATTCTGTGTTGCATGCTTTTCTCTGAGCTCAGTGATTCTGAAACTTTGGGGAGCTGATGGACCTCCTTGAGAAACTGAAAAGAGCTGGCCACGATCTGTCTCCCCAGCACAGATGTGTATTTGTGCAAACCTTACAATTCCTTGGTTTACAACATTCTCATGGACAATGTGGCATTTACTCAAAGGGAAGTTCACTGGCCACCTGCATCAGAATTGCTGGGACCATTTATTACTATACAGATATTGAGCCCCAGTATAGATTTAGAGAACCAAAATTACTGGGAGTGGGGCTGAGGTTCTGAATTTAGGATACTTCCCCAGTGATGCTGCAGCTGGCTGAAGGGAGGATGATCCTCTACTATGGCTGTTTTCCTATCCTCTCCAGCCATCATCTGGTCCCCAGATTAGTGCCAAGTACTCTCTCCACTCTCTGAGGAGCCCGAACTCTGCCATCTCCACATGACTGGTGGGCATCTCCACTGGTATACTGTACAGCCCACCAACTCTCCACACACCCACACCCTGCACATGCAACCCCACTCCATGCACATCAGGATCTTGGACTCTCCTGTTCATTTACACTTCCCAGAAAACCGAGACCACTGCCATAGAAGGTACTAGCTCTCTCTCTCTTCCCAGGTCATTAGCTCTTCACTGAATTCCCACAATTCTCATATAGAAGAGACTGTCCTTCTCAGCATTCTGTACAGCATTTGGCTTCCCAACAAATCTCACAACAGAAGCAGCACCTGCTACTGGGTGCATAGGTGTCAAACCTTACCTGTCTCTACTGAGATGAAGGCTATCTACACGGGAACATCCCAAATGCCAAAGCTCAAAGGGACCTTAGGTACTGCCCAAAGTGTTATACAAATATGGAAAATAAGGCCTGGGGATTTACCTGACTTATCAAAGCAAGAGATTCAATATCCAGTCTCTCCTGATGCATACCAGGGCATTGTTAGTACGGGAAGAGATACCGAAGCCCAGGATCCTGACCCTCAACTTTAATTAGGAATACAGGACAGATACATGACCAAATAGAATTAAACACTGACAAGAACATGCTGAGGCTATTTCAAATGAGGAGAGAGTAGGGAGAATGCACAGGCGAGAAGGTATTTAAGGTGTGTCTGGCAAGATAGGTCGACTTTTGAGGCACAGATACAACATTCTAGAAAGCACAGAGTGTTGTGAGAAGCCACTATGCTGGCATGAAATAAATGTTTATCTCAGCACAAATAATGTAAAAGAGTGGCTCTAGATGAGACTACAGGTAGCTGGGAGTGTGCTGTACTAGGCTGGGGTCCACCCTGGCAGAAATGGAATTTTCACAAGGCTACGTACATAATTCAACATGGCCATCATAACAGCCTGGTATCAAAGGAGGGCAGAATCGTTATTTTCTCTTACAGACAAGAACAGGAGTTGGAATGAAGTATCTGGCCTGGAGTCCCAGAGGTAGACAAGGCAGAAGTGGAACATGACTCTTGGCTTATTAACCACAAAGAAGCATGTTTTCCTCTTGGTATAATTTGTATAAAACCTCACTAGGATGACTATTTCACAAATGCTCTTTATGTATCTACTACATAAAGCAATTTCATTTTTATTAAAATAGGCATATTAGATGTCGTCTTTGAATTTTTAATTTTTTTTAGTTGTAGATGGACACAGTATCTTTATTTATTTATTTTTATGTGGTGCTGAGGATCAAACCCAGTGCTTCATGCATGCAAGGAAAGCGCTCTACCACTGAGCTACAACCCCAGCCTGTCATCTTTGAATTTTATAGCCAAAGAGCACTGACATCTCATCACCATTAAAGAGCCTTTATAAACTTATTTAAGTGAATATTTATAATAACGGAAAGGAGATAAAGAAAGAGAGGCATGGAAAAGTGAGATTAATTTACTCAAATAGATACCGCAGAAAACTCAACCCTAGGATCAACTATCAATAATGCTGCTGAATGAATCAATCCTGGACAAACTGAGCATGCTAAGCAAGAGCACGTGGCGAGGCAATGGATTACACCAGACACACCTTAAATACCTTCTCGCCTGTGCATACCTCTGATGGTTCTCCCAGCATCTACTTACATCCTGTCAATGACAGGGAAGTCACTACTATTCAAATCACCCATTCCATTGTTTCATAGCTCTGCAAGTGTTACCAGCATCCTAGGTCAGAGGCCTGACTGCAGGGTGAGGAAAGAGTCCCAGCTAACCAGCAGGTCCCAGTCATTCACCCCAAACACCAACAGAAAAGGTAATACTAAAAGCAGGAAAATAATAAATACGGTCATATTAGGAAGGCAAAGTGAGATTCAGCACCTCAGCCTTGTTATCTGGGTACTGAAAGGAGTCGTAGGTATAAATAGAGGAAGAAGGTTTTTAGTTTGAATCCATCCCATTTACTGATTCTTGATTTTTTCTTCTTGCTCATTAGGAGTCTTGTTCAGGAAGTTAGTTCCTAAGCTGATATGGTGAAGATTTGGGCCTACTTTTTCTTCTGTTAGGTACAGGGTTTCTGTTCTAGTGCCTAAGTCTTTGATCCACTTTGAGTTTTGTGCAGGGTGAGAGATGGGGGTTTAATTTCATTTTGCTACATAGGGATTTCCAGTTTTCCCAGCACCACTTGTTGAAGAGGTTATCTTTTCTCCAATGTAGGTTTTTGGCATCTTTGTCTAGTATGAGATAACTGTAATTATGTGGGTTTATCTCTGTGTCTTCAATTCTGTACCACTGGTCTACATGTCTGTTTTGGTGCCAATACCATGCTGTTTTTGTTACTATGTCTCTTTAGTATAAGCTTCTTCTCAGCAAAGGAAACAATAATGTGAAGAGAGATCCTACAAAATGGGAGAAAATCTTCACTGCATGAACATCTCAAAGGATTAATCTCCAGAATATATAAAGAACTCAAAAACTCAACACCAAAAATCCAAATAACCCAATCAATAAATGAGCAAAGGAACTGAACAGACATTTCACAGAAGAAGAAATACAACTGATTAACAAATATATGAAAAAATGTTCAACATCTCTCGCAACTAGAGAAATGCAAATCAAAACTATGCTAAGATTTCATCTCACTCCCGTCAGTTATCAATGGCAATTATCAAGAATACAAGCAACAATAAATGTTGGTGAGGACTGGGGGGAAAGGTACACTCATACAATGCTGATAAGACTATAAATTGGTGCAACTACTCTGGAAGGCAGCATGGAGATTCCTTAGAAAACTTGGAATGGAACCACCATTTGACTCCACTCCTCAGTCTATACCCAAAGGATTCAAAATCAGCATACTACAGTGAGGCAGCCACATCAATGTTCATAGCAGCTCAATTCACAATTGCTAAACTGTGGAGCCAACCTGGGTGCCCTTCAATAGATGAATTGATAAAGAAAATGTGGTATAAAATGGTGCGAATATACTTTGTATACAATTAGAGATATGAAAAATTGTGCTCTATATGTGTAATATGGATTATAATGCATTCTGCTGTCATATGTAATAAATTAGAATTAAAAATAAATTAAGAAAAACACAAAAAAATTTAAAAAGAAAATGTGGTATATATACACAATGGAATATTACTCAGCCTTAAAGAAGAATGAAATTATAGCATTTGCTGGTAAATGGATGGAGCTGGAGAATATCATGTTAAGCGAAATAAGCCAATCCCAAAGAACCAAAGGCCAAATGTTTTCTCTGATATGCAGATGCTAATTCACAATAAGGGTGGAGGGGGTGCTAGGGAAGAATAGAGATACTCTGAATTAGACAGAGGGGAGTGAAGGGAGGAGAGAATAATAGAATGAATTCGGTGTTATGACCCTATGTGTATATATGATTATATAACTAGGGTAAACCTACATCATATACAACCAGAAGAATGAGAATTTATACTCCATTTATGTATCATATGTCAAAATGTGTTCTATTGTCATGTATAACTAATTAGAAGAATTTTTTTTTAAAAAAAGGAAGAATTGGGGCAGGGGTAAGAGGCCTGCATAATTAAGCAGTCTTTTCTGTGTTGTCTGATTGACCATGATTTCAGTTCTGATTCTATAAGGAGTTCCTTCTAAAGTATTCCTATCACTTGAGGCGGCAATTTTCACTTGCGGCTCAGGATGTCTGTCTACCAGACCTGTGATCCTGGATGAGGGACTGGAGACTTATAGGCACCTCTCAAGGGATCTGGAACAGGATGCTGCAAAACTTGCCTCAGTCTTGAAGAGAGAAGAGATAGGGTAGCTAACTTTAGGGCTAATAAACTTTGCATTACTAGTTTTTAGATGAACATTCCTAAATGATTAGCATGCCTATGTGCAGAGCTGAGCGGGACCTGACCCCAAATTTAAGTTAATACATGAGAAAAATAAAAAACGAAGGCAGAGATGCCAAGTTTTATTCAGCATGTACATGTCTACAGGCCTAAGAGTCACTGCTTTTAGCAAAGGCAACCTACGACCCTGTTTTAATAGGAAGCTCTTCCCTAACAAATGAAACCACCAAGAAACTCCAATCATCAATTTAAAAAAGGTTGTCCTACCATTGAATTATAAATGAGCAATTGACTAAAAAAAATGCAGGTCTTTTTATACAAAGCACGGTCAAAGCCAATATCCTCTATTCTTCACTAACATACTTACTCTTCTAAAACTAAATGTAAAGCTTTGTATGACTTTGACCTATTATTCAACATAACATAATAACTCTTTTACTTGCAATAAACAAATAAATATAAATTGCTTCAAAAGTCATGAAACCTTAAGCTGAATGAATAAAAAATAGTGCTGCATTCAAAGGAGATCCTAGCGCCAGTGTACCCAAAATAGAATACCATATAAGAATTCAATTTGGAGCACTACTCTTCAAGAAAACACAATAGAAAAATCAGCTGACTTCCAAAAAATATTCATTCCTACTCTTAAGAGATGGCAGCTGGGTTTGGTGGCACACATCTATAATCCCAGTGACTCAGGAGGCTGAGGCAGAAGGATCAGGAGTTCAAAAGCAGCCTCAGCAACTTAGCAAAACCTTGTCTCCAGAATAAAAAATAAAAGGAGCTGGAGATATGGCTCAATAGTAGAGCACCCCTGCAGTCAATCTCTGGTACCCCCCCCCAAAAAAATGATGACAAAACGTAAGATTCAATGAGGGCCTAAATATATTTAGGTTGTTTAGTACATTGATAAGCAAAATAAAGATACACAATCCTTTCACTCCTAAATTTCTACTAAAGACCTAGGTTCCAGCACTATGCATGTCACAGATTAATAATCTTTATATTTAACGTGTGGTAAGAGCTAAAAAATTAAAAATTAAATGATACAATCAAAAATCTGTAGAATAAGGGTAAATATTTGTAAATCACGTCCGATAACTCCTAAACTTGATATGAATGAAACAAAGGATTTGAAAATGCATTTCCCAAAGGAAGACATACAAAACACAAATGAGCACATGAAAAGATGCTCATGCTCGGCAGCATCAATGGGAGAGGGGGGTGTAACTCAAATCTGAAAGTACCACTTCATACCTAAGAGGATGGCTAGAATCAAAATGATGGATGATAACAAACATTGGCAGGCATGTAGAAACACTGGAACCCTTATACACTGTTGGCTTCTTTGGAAAATTCTGGCATTTCTTCAGAAAAAATAAACAAGAGCTACCATATAGCTCGGGAATTCTGCTCCTATTCACATGATCAAAAGAAATTAAACCATTTATCCAAAATCTTCCATGCAAATGTTTATAGTAGCACTATTCAAAAACAACACAATATAGATGTCAATCAACTGATAAATGAATAAATAAAATGTATAATCACTTAATGGAATTTTATGTCATAATAAGGAATGCAGTATAGACTGATACATGCTAAGACATGGACAAACCTTAAAAAAAATGATGGTAACTGAAAGAAGTCAATCAGAAAAGACCATATGTTATATGATTCCATCTATAGGGAAGGTTTATTTGCAGAATAAGCAAATCTACAGAGATGGGGTCAATTAGTCCTTACCAAGGACTTAGGTTAGGTAGTAGAAATGGGCAGCATGACAGCCCGTCATTTTGATGTATTCAATAATGAGAACGAGCTGCCTTACTACTGAAGACCTGGATCATTACAAGTTCAGGCAAAAGCTAAATAAACTTAATGGAATAATCCTCCTGCCTCAGCCACCCCAGCCACTAGAATTACAGGTGTGTGCCACCGTGCCTGGCTCACAGAAGCACTTTTAAAGACGAATGTAAGTTCCCTGAAGACAGGGCTTCTTGTCTCTTTTGTTTCATGTGAGAACATCATCTGACATAGTGGGCACTCAACATCTGTTGAATGATTGAATAATTAAGTGACACAGGCAAAAACTGCATTTAACAAATTTTAAAATTTTGAATTCAGTTTTTTAAAAAAGACAGATGGGAAGGAACTTGAGTTTGGCTTTCCTTTTATTTCAAATTAATATTCCCTAAGTGACTCTTAAAATGTCAACTAATGCTTTTGACAGATAACACAGTGATTTAAATATCCTATTCTTTTAAATAAAATAGCATGAGACATGTATAATTTAGAATCAAATTTTTGTACCATAACTGCAATTTTCAGACAGTTATATTATCTTTCTAAGCTCTCATTTCAAAGACAATAACTGCTGTGCAATAATAGTACACTGGGGAATAATAGAAATACATTAAATTAGTTGCATTAATTTGAAGTAGAATCATTAAACTACTTATCATTTTTTGTTTCTGAATTATGTTAGTGCTTAGATATTAAAGTGAAAAAAAATAGCAAATCCTTCAGACACCTCTAAAAATCCAGTCTGGTACACAGAAATTAGTGGCCCATATAAAATGAATCCTGACATATATATTTTATATTCCTAATTGAACTAGTATATTTGTTACGTGGCCATCTGAAAATCCTTCATGTTTCTAAATCCTTTAGAAAAAGCATAATGGCTCTTGTATGACATCCTGGACTGTAAAAATAAGCCCCAGCTGAAAGCTGAAGGCTTATAGGTCTCTCACTGAGAGAGCAGGCACAGTCCCACTGTAAAAAGAGAGTCAGCAGGATGTTCAATGGGATGAAGAAAGGCCATCCTTAGCAGAGCACAGGGGCCCAGCAGCTCAGGAGCTCAAAGCCAGCCTCAGCAATTTAGCAAGGCCCTAAGCAACTTAGATCCTGCCTCAAAATAAAATATAAAGAGGGCTTATGACTGTGGCTCAGTGATTAATTGGCTATGGGTTCAATCCTTATTACCAAAAAAAAGATGCCATCCTGGAGGTGGCAACCGAATTCTAATGTCCTTATACAGCTAATAATTTAAAAATATAACCTCGTCTCAGTCCAAATTTTAGAGACTGCAACTTCAATCTACCTAGATGGTAAACCTGCTCCTCTTAGTTGCAAAAGCAATTGTGCAAGCATAAGACAGTA
The DNA here is from genome assembly GCF_047511675.1 of Marmota flaviventris. NCBI lineage: Eukaryota > Metazoa > Chordata > Mammalia > Rodentia > Sciuridae > Marmota > Marmota flaviventris. The sequence goes on from NC_092513.1 coordinate 58,032,577, forward strand.
TAAAAGCAGGACTTACTGGAGGACAGGGCTGGGATGGAGCTCAGTGGTAAAGTGCTTGCCTAGCATGCACAAGGCCCCGGGTTTGATCCATAGCCCTGCAAAGAAAAGAAACTAGAAAATAAACAGAACTAGAGGACAAAGTAAATCAACTTATGGTATAGTAACACAAATTGATTTAGGATTGTTTTATAATCATCACAACATGCTATCTTTTATTCTAAGCCATTTGAAACATTTAATAGAAACAGATATATCTATATATATAGATCCATATATATATATATTCTACATATCTATATCTATATATATAGATCTATACAGATATATATGTATACATATATCTGACTCATATATAATCATTTTTGAATATATATATGTGTGTATATATATATATACACACACATATATATATATGTGTGTGTGTGTATTCCCCACTCCCCCAGTACTGGGAATCCAACCCCTAACCCCTAGGGGTGCTTTACTACTGAGTACATCCCCAACTCTTTTATTTTGAGACAGAGTCTCTCTAAGGTTCCAAACTTGCAACTCTCCTGTCTTGGCCTCCTAAATCACTGGGATTACAGTCATGCACTACTGCACCAGGCAAGTGTCAGACATATTAAAGAACGACATGTTAGACTTACAATCTTAATTTGAACTGTTTAAGTATTTACATGTTTTAAAGAACCTGACTTACATTGACATGTCTATTACACTTAACAAATGTTAAGTTCTTAGAAAGACTGTACTATTAGATTTACAAGTTCACCTCCTTAGAAATTTAAAAGAATAAAAATATTAAATGCTGTTTATAACACTTAAGGGAATCTGGGAACAGTGGCTCCTGACTGTAATTCCAGCAACTCAGGAGGCTAAGGCAGGAGGATGATAAATTTAAGGCCAGTGGAGGCAAGTTAGCAAGACTCTGTCTCAAAATAAAAAATAAAAAGGACTGGGGATGTACATTACCAGTATAGTGCCCCTAGATTCAATCCTCAGTACCACCAAAAGAATAAAAAATAAATAAAATAAAAAAATAAGCGATTTTATAACCTGGTAAAAACATTTAATTGCTTCAAGGAATTTAATGTTAAACTGATGCCAATTAAGAACTTTACTAAAAAAATCAAGTATTTTTGTTTTTACATATACATTCCTCAGATTTATAAATAAAACAAACCAACATTTGTAAGTAAAATAGTCTTAAAAATAGCTCTTTTAAAATATTCAACTTTAATGAATTGAAAATTATTCTTTGAATTCTATACACAAAATCTCCTCTTAAAAGACTTCAACTGATTATGAAAAAAAAAAATGCCAGTCTCTTTTGTATCTTAGGCTATTCCTAGGAAAGAGATATATATATATATATTTTTTTTTTTTTTTTTTTGCTATTTCACAATACATCCTTTTTAACCATTTTTTTTAGTCAGCTTTTTTGCTGCTGCGACTTAACTAGCACAATTGTAGAGAAGGAAGAGTTTATTTGAAGGTTCATGGTTTCAGAGGTCTTAGTCCATAGAAGGCCAGCTCCATTACTCAGGGCTGGAGGTGAGGCTGAACATCAAGGTGGGGAGAGGGTGGCAGAGAGAAGCAAACAGCTCACATCAAGGTGATCAGGAAACAGACTCCACTTTCCAGATACAAATATATATACCAAAGCCACACCCTAATCCCCACCTCCTCCAGCCACACCCTACCACTTCAATGACCACTCAATTAATCCCTGTCAGGGGATTAAATCCCTGATTGGGTTAAGATTCTCACAATCTAAACATTTCTCTTCTGAACCTTTTTATTTGTCTCACATGTGAGTTTTCTGGGGATACCATACATCCAAACCATAATACCATGATAGTTTTAAACTGGTTATTGATAAAACAGAAAGATTAACTTGTGTGTGCTAATTTTGTAATTAGCTCCTTTACTGAATTTAGTGTTTTTTTTTCCAAAATAGTAGTCCTGTCATGTCATCCACAAAAATGAGAATTATCTTTCCTTTTCTGAAAAACTTCATTGATCTTTGTTTCATCTCTTATTGCATTGGCTAGAATTTCCAGGGTATCAGACAACATATCCTTTGCAATGTTCCTGCAAAGGAATGGGAATGCATGTTGCCCAATTGTAATATTGATTCATTTATTAAGTCATTATTATATTCTTCAATTCCTCAAAAGTTCAAATTTCTAAAGTAGGAACATGTGCTGGATTTTATTAAATTATTTACTGCAATCTTAAAAACACTTTAAACAATCAGTTTGTCTTTTTTGTGTGTGTGTGTGGTACTGGGGATTGATCCCAATTGATCCCATGTCCTTGTGCATGCAAGGCAAGCACTCTACCAACTGAGCTACATCCCCAGCCTCAATCAGTTTGTCTTTAAAAGAATATACACACTGTGAATGACAGTCCCTGCCATTAATTCACGGTACTTCTGAGAAACTGATCTCCAGGAAAGAAAAATCAGGTTCCAGGACAACCTAGCAAGCCCAAACACCCTCAACTATCAAAGCCTCTGCACAGCACAGTGCGGACAGGAAATGCGGGTGGATCTGCTGCCTTTAGGAGCAGGCGTGTGACTCAAGAAAAGTGCGGCTCTGCAGCTCCAAGTCAACCTGGCTCCAGGGAGTCTGAGCCCTGAAGTGGGACCTGTTGTAAAAAGCCATGCTACTGTCTATGAAAGTCTGGGCAGGAACCCTGCTGGACTGCGACTGTCCCCCTAAGCTGGCATCCATCTTCCTGCTGTCACAACTTCTTACAAAGTGTCCAACTACACCAAGGCTAACCCGGGAGCCCGGGCCGACAACCACACGCACCTCTGTCTCGAGGGCCCACGCGGGCCGCGGACGTCCCCACGCGGCGGTCCTCATGTGGGCCGGGACTCCAGACTGCCCCGCGGCTAGTGGCCGGCTCGGGAACCCTGCCCGCAGGCGGCTGGCGAGCTGGTGCCACGGCCCGCCCATGGCCGGCTCCCGCATGGGTGCCTCCTCAGTCGCGCCGCATGCCGTCCAGGAGGACGCCAACTCCACGTCCCAGAAGCAACTCGCAGGAAAACGCGAGGGGGCGGCCAAGGGCGCCCCGGCAGGAGTGGGGCGCTGACCCGCCGCCCCGACGCTGCTCCTGAGGACCCAGCCATCCGCGGGAGCGCTCCGCAGAAAGCAGCAGCGGGGGCAGCAGGCGCTGGAGGTCGGAGCCTCCAGGCAGAGATCAGCGGAGTCTGAGAGGCGCGGGGGCCCCAGGCTCCGCGAAGGCCTGGTTCCAGGCGGCCCCGAGGTCAGTCAGAGTAGCTCCCGGGCAAGGCGACAGGGTCGGAAGGCGCCTGGGGCTGGGGGATGCTCCCGTCCCCAACAGACTAAGGGCCTAACTGACTGGAGCACCAAGGAGGAGGGGAACCGAGTCTGGCGCAGTGGGCAGGGCAGGCCACTAGGCCAGCTCCCTCCCAGACTTGGCCTCCAGCACCCTGGTGGCCACCTCAAACCACAGAAGCTTCCTTGTCAGGAGCCTGAAGGAGGAGGAAGGAGCAGGGAGTCCCAGTCTCTGATGCTGGGAGACCGCATCACCCCTGATGAGTTCTTTTAAATCAAAGTGGGAACAACCAAATATATGTCTCACAAAGGACACGGCATTTCCTGAATCATATTACTGACTAGACAGTATGATGAAGTAAAAACAACCCCAGAATAAAATGCATTGGTGAATGCAGCCTTTTCCCTGTAAACATCAGAAGAAAAGACGCCAAAATTATAAAAGCCCTGATTTGGAGACTTTCACAAATGTTAACTCATTCAATCCTCACAGTAAGAAGTGTTGTCTCTATTTTAGGGGAAAAAACAAGCTGGAAGGTGTGAGTGACCTGTTTCAGCTGCATGCTGGGTACCAGAGTTTCAAACCCAGGCTTCTGGCTTTAACTGTCAAGCACTGACTACAATCAGTGGTTTAGGTGTAACCTTTCTGGTGCCTGATAAACATGGAGTAAATGCATCTTGATTCCCAAACCCATGCTATTTCCCAGTCTCTTCCTTCAAGAAGCCCTAGAGGGATTACAATGAAAGGCTTTATTTTCTATTGTTTTACCTTGCAATATAATTTCACCATAGGGCAAGGATTAGGCCATATTCCTTCTTCATTCTTAGGCCAATAATAACAAATTGAATCAAATAGTGAGGGAAATTCCTTTTATAAATATCTATTTGTATTTAATATGATAATAATAGAGATTACAAATAAGTGAAACCAAATCAGGAAATCTAGAAACCTCTAGCTTGCCGATAAGCTAGTAGGCCATTTTGTTTTAATCACTTCTTATCAGGAAACAAAGGAAACATTCAAGACAATATTTTAGTGCCTACTTTGAACTTGGAATTTTCTTAGACTTCTAAAAGCTTTTCTTTTCTTTTTTTTTCCACAAAAGCTTTTATCTTATTACTCTCCCTCAATATATACTCTCAAATGACAGCTATAGGTGCATTTCAAGCTCTTGTAGAGTTCTGGTATATTCTGGTAAAAATGATTTCTTCAAGGTCTTTGAAAATGGTTCCTAATGGAGGGAGCTGGAGAAGGAATCATACCTGGTTCTTCAAACAGCAGCAGCTCAGGGTACACAGTGCTGGGGACAGGCCCTGCACTGTTGCAGGGCTCTGCAGGAGCTTGCTCCTGGGGTTCTCACAACAACCCCATGTGGTAGGTACTACTGTTGTCTCCTTACAGAAGAGGAAACTGAGGCACAGAGCAACTTGCCCAGGCTACACACACAGGAAAGGGAGCTCTAAGAGTCAAATCCAGCCAGTCCATAGTTCAGTGGATATCCAGTGATTTCAAAATAGATCACTGGGGAGAAGTCCTTTCAAAGATGTAATCAGGGGCTGGGGTTTCAGCTCAGTGGCAGAGCATTTGCCGAGCATGTGTGAGGCACTGGGTTTGATCCTTAGCATCACATAAAAGAAACAAATAAAATAAAGGCACTCTGACCATCTACAACTACAAAAAAAAATTTTTAAAGATGAAATCAGAAAGTAAGGAGTCTTCATCCTTCAGGAAGCTGGAAGTATAGTGGAAAGAACATGGAAGACCAATTGCTAGGGTTAGGGCTCCACTCTCAGGTATAAACAGTCATGTAGTCTTGGGCAAATCAATTTACTGCTGGAGACTGAATTTTTAAAAATCTAAAATACCAGAAGCTGGGTATAAAGAATCTGTAGGATCCTTTGCCAGTCCATGCCTGCCTTACCTGGTTTCAGATCTACCAGAATTGGCAGGATCTCATGCTTTTCCCACAAGATTTGCAACAGCACTTCTCTCATCATGTGGTTTCCACATGTGCTGGAGCCAGGGAGAGGGGGTGAAGAGCTGGGGTGCAGTCTACAGATCCTATGGCCACCTCCATGGCCCCCCAGAGACAGGCACCTCTTTGGTTTGTTGGACTTGCTGTAGAGGATCATTGCTACCTCACATGGCTATTTGGGGTCCAAGTGAAGTTTCTCCTAAATGTCACATGGGTAAGGGAAGCTTATAAATAGAAATTATTTTTACTACTCTAAATACTATGGTTTGAATGTGTCCCCCAAAGTTCATGTATTGGAAATTTTATCTCAAATGTAATAGTGTCGACAAATGTTAGGTCATGAGGGTTCTGCCCTCATGAATGGATTAATGTCATTATTGCTAGGGTAGAATCATTATCAAGAGAAAATTAGTAATGAAAGTAAGTTTGGCCCACCCTTGCTCTCTCAATATTTGATGCCTTCTGCTATGTTATAATACAGCAAGATGGGTCTTACTAAATGTAGCCACCTGATCTCGGCCTTAAGAGGCTCCAAAACCATGAGCTAAATAAACGTCTACAGTTTATAAATCAGCCAGTATATGGTATTCTCTTACAGCAGCACAAAACAAAGACACTAAATCTAATCATCTGTCACCTAAACTCTTAAACCTTATGAAGACTTGGCAGTAGAGATGCTCAATACAATGTTTATTAATCTTGTAAGATCTTTACCACGCACATACATCAGAGAGAGCACTAATCTCCAGGATATATAAAGAACTCAAAAACTCAACACCAAACAAACAAATAACCCAGTCAATAAATGGGCCAAGGAACTGAACAGACACTTCTCAGAAGAAGATATACAATCAATCAACAAATATATGAAAAAAAAAATGTTCAACTTCTGTAGTAATTAGAGAAATGAAAATCAAAACTAAGATTTCATCGCACTCCAGTCAGAATGGCAGTTGTCAAGAATACAAACAACAATAAGAATTGGCAAGGATGGTGTGTGTGTGGAGAGGGGTTTTCAAATTGGGACTGCAAATTGGTGTAACTACTCTGGAAAGCAGTATGGAGATTCCTTAGAAAACTTGAAATGGAACCACCATTTGACCCAGCTATCCCACTCCTTGGTTTTTACCCAAAGGACTTAAAATCAGCATACTACAGTGATGCAGCCACATCAATGTTTATAGCAGCTCAATTCATAATAGCTCAACTGTGGAACCAACCTAGATGTCCTTCAATAGACGAATGGATAAAGAAACTGAGGTATGTATACACAATGGAATATTACTCAACATTAAAAGTTAATAAATGTATAGCATTTGCCAGTAAATGGATGGAGCTAGAGAATATCATGTTAAACAAAATAAGCCAGTATCAAAAAAACAAAGGCCATATGTTTTCTCTGATATGTGGATGCTGAATCAAAATGGGGAAGGGGGATGGAGGCATGGGAAGGAACTTTGGATTGGGCATGGGGGGAGGAAAGATGTGGAATGAGACAGACATCACTACCCTAGGTACACATATGAGTACATGAATGGTGTGACTCTACATCATATACAACCAGAGAAATTAAAAGTGGTACTCCATTTCTGTACAATGAATCAAAATGCCTTCTGCTGCCATGTATAAGTAATTAGAACAAATAAAAAATTAAAAAAAATAGTGAAAGATGGCTAGCAACCTAAATGCCACAAATGTAAAAAGTCAGAATGTATAAATTATGGAATAGAATGAAAGTCATATGAAGTTTTTTAAAAAATCACATTTTCCAAGATTACTTTCCAGCCTGGAAAAATAAGGATGATCTTGAACAGTGAAAAAAATTAGGCTATAAAAAGTACATACACACCATATTTAAGTATTATACACCAATGTAAGACTCATGTGTAACACATATAAACATGCATGGAAATCTGGAAAAACAAAACAAATTGTTAATAATCTTTGAGCAATTGGATTATGTTCTATTTTCCTTTTGATACTATTTTGTATTTTAAACTTTTTCCTTCAACAACAACATAGGAGTCTAAGGGTCGAAAACAAAGTGGTTCAACAAAGGACAAATACACATTTTTTTCAAATAAAAGTAAGATTTACACTAAGAGAAAAATCATTTTTAGTAATTAAATTTAAAATATCACCCAACAGTAGTTACCTTACACCAAGAAAAAAATAGAAATATGAGAATTTCTAAAAATTCAAATGGCATTAAAATATGTGAGTTTAACAGACGGAGGATTTATAAATTTTTTAAAAAAGTATCATAAAAATTACACAAGTTTGACTGCCCAGAATCACCTGGGGGAAAAAAAAAGTCCTGGAGGGATCATGGGTTTAGATGAGAACTTGGCTGGACCTCGCTTGCTCAACAGCACTGTATTTTTGTTCTCTCTGTCTCCTCAACACAAACACACAGGCACACAGTGCCAGGCCTAAGAACAACTTCACTCTTGACCTCAGATTTAAAAAGTAAAGAAAAAACAGTCTAGCTTCCCCAAGGCCTCATGTTCCTGCCTCCTAATGCTGATAAGGACCTGGAAGTGAGGCCACTTCTCTTGTGTGCCCTTCACTCACTGCCCCTGCTACCATTCTAATAGAGACTGACCAGTCTGTCTTGGGGCTTGCCTCTTCCTAACCACCCTATGCCCTTGGGGCCAAGCCACTCCACCACCCACAGCCAAAGTGGCATTCAAGCCTGAGGCAACTGCATGTATGCCCATTAGGTTCCAGGTGACAGCACCCCTCGGTGACTGGCAAGTCTCAGGTAGTTTATCAGTGTATCTTCCCTCTGTTCTCTTCCTATAGAAAATAGCCTCAGCTAACAGTCATTTTGAAAGAACAAAAGAGATCAACTAGGGAGCCTGGCACAAACCATAGGGAACTCAGTACTGATCACTGGCAGCCCAAGACAGACCCATAGGAGCCCAGTGTCAGTTCCTCCCATAACAGATAAGAAGCCCGACACCTATCATGATCTCTCCAAGGACCCACGCAGACAAGATGAGCTGGGTGCAAAAGAGCTGGCTGCAACATTAAACTAAGAAAATGGTGAAACAGCACAGGACACAAAAGTAATTTTCATATCCAGGGTAGAATGGCTCTGCGACCTTAAGGGTCAGCTTCCACGCTGGAAAGAGCACTGGAAAAGACAGCATGCACCGGAATCTCTTTATTTTTATAAGGGGACACACAAAAGAGTTTCCTTGAGACAAAGGATAAGGTTTCAACGGTGGAATCTTGCTTTCTGATGTCTTGTGGTCAGCAGACTGATTGAAATCTTGGTAAATCACACCCATCTCAGGTGCTGTGTGGGATCACAGGCAGAGCAAATGAAAAGTGCACTTGCATCACACAGCCCAATCAGCATGCAATGCCAGACTTATCTCCTCACATGGCTAATATGCATATAGTTGACACACATAGCCCAGGGACAGCTCATGATACCATGAGCCCCAGGCCACAATGATTAGGAAAGCGAGGGAGGAGGGAGGTAGGGCCAGAAGCTTGAAACATAAAGCCAGCAAAACACAAATCCAAAAAAGACCATTTATAGAAAATGCAGGCTACATACTATTTATAAAAATTTAACTCAGAATACTCTTCTCACACACCTATTAGAAAAACCAAAATCCATGAATGAACAACAGCAAATGCTGGTGAGGATGGAGAACATCAGAACTCTCCCTCACAGCTGGTGGGAATGCAAAAATTGCACAGCCACTTCAGAAGTTCTTGCAAACCTAGATATCCTTGTTATCAAGTGATCCAGCAATCACAGTCCTTGGTATTTATCTAAAGTAGCTGAAAACTTTTGTGTGCACAAAAACCTGCACACAGAAACTTATAGCAACTTTATTCAAAATTTCTGGAACTTGAAAGCAGGCAAGGTGTCCTTCAGCAAGTGACCAGATCCACAAACCGTGGCACACCCAGGCAATGGAATATCAGTCAAGGCTAAAAAGAAAGGAGCTGTCAGTCAAGAGAAGACATGGAGGAAATTTAAATGTATATTACTAAGTCAGAGAAGCCCATCTGAAACAGATTACAACTATCCAACATTCTGGAAAAGGCACACTTGTGGAGACAGTAAAATGACAAGCAGTTGTCAAAGGGCTGGGGGGAAGGAATGTTGGATGCGGGAGGTCCGAGGATTTTTAGGTCTGTGAAACTATCCTGCATGACACTGTAATGGTGGAGCCATGTCACTGGACATTTATCCAAACCCACAGAAAGCAGACACCACTGAGCAGGAACCCTAACATGAGCTGAGGACTCTGGGAGATGATAATGCAACAATGTAGGGTCATTTCTTTTACACTGTGGGGGATGCTAATGAGGAAGGCTGAGATTGTGTGGGAGCAGGGGACATGTGGGAAATCTCTGTGCCTTCTTCTCACTTCTGCTGTGAACCTGAAATTGCTTTTAAAAAATAATTGTTACAGCACCGTGTACATTCAGAGGAATGAGAAGTTATGTGTACAATGTGTCCAAATGCATTCTACCATCCTGTACAATTAATTAGAACAAATTTTTAATATAAAAAATAATAATTGTTACAAAACAAAACACAAAGCAATAATCACATTGCCTTCATGTAAGAGTTTCAAACAATGTTTTTTAAAACATTGATTCTTTAGGACCTTGGTTCAAATCCCAGTTCACCGATTATCTGTGCCTCTTTGAGAAAATTAAGTCATCTGTGTCTCTACTACCTCATCCTATGAGATACCTACTTGCAGTGTTATGAAGATAAATTGCATTAATAAACTCAAAAGCTCTTAGAACAGTACAACCAACATACAGTAATACTATATATCTTGTTTTAACTGCTAGTATGGTTTATTATTATTGTATTGTCATTATCCATTTGAACCTGCCTTTTATAGTTTGAAGGATTTCTGCCTTTTTCAACAAAGTCTATTTAATTGTACTCAAAAACCACATGATACTTCAGTACAAATATGTCCTTTGTGAAAGAAGAGGAACTCTGGGGCTGGGCAAACCATGTGATGGCCACAAGGATAATCTGACACATTACCTAACCTCTCTGAGCTTCAAGTTCCCATGGACAAGACACTTGTTTGACTACCAACCTCCTAGAGTCCTGCAGGGAGTGAAGAACATGTGAGGAGCAGACTTACAAAACTCTGAGATGTAGCAAATGGAAACAAGCCTGGCAGTGATCTACTCTGCGCTCTGGCTCTGGGAATGTCAATGACTCTCCCTTGCTTGGCAGACAGGGACCAGGCAGGCTCTGGAACACAGGGAAGAGGGAGGGTGCCAGGGGCCAGGTCACTCAGGGACATGTATGTGAGGGAGATAAGTTGCTTTCCACTTTGGGTTATGTGAACTTGAGATTCGTACCAAGAAATCATCCAAAGGATCAAAACAGACTTCATTGGTAGAAGGAAGAAAATAAAAAATGTTGAAGTTACCTAAGAGAGAGAAAAGAAGAAATTAAGACAAAGGCCAATCCCCCAGTCCACTGTTCTTATTCAGCAGCCTACAGAGTGTGTTTCTCACTTACCACTCCTTACATTGCCACAGAATTCCTCCACTCAGCCCAAGGAGAAGAGATGTCAATGGGACAACTGAACACATTTCTGCTCCCCAAAAGGAATCTAGCTCCTTGTGAGTTACATCAGTCAGGGTAGGCTGAGATGTGCTGCAGTAACAGGCACTAAATATCAAAAAACAAACCACTTCTTACTCATGCCTCATGCCCACTGCCTCTGTCAGCTGGGGCTCTTTTCCAAATGATCCCAAGATATATTAAAGCAAACACTGGCTCCAAGTGGGACATTTAATTGACCAAAGCAAGTCATACAGCCTATATCCAAATGAACAGGGAAGTACAATAGTCCTCCTTGCCCAGAAGGATAGTCAGCATATTTGTGAATATCCATGCACCCAACAAGAAGGTCTCCAAGACCTGATTACCTACCTGTTTCTTAGAGAAAACTTTCAAGAAACATATTTACCAAATAAAGTCAGAAACAGATGACAAAAGAAGGTAACAGAAGTTTCAGCTGGTTACTGTTAGAAAACTGTGACTTCATCCCTTCGAAGTTTTCAAGTATTTTCTTAAAGCTTAATCATTAAATATAGTACAAGCTTAAATGGTTACCTAAGACTCTAAGTAGTCATCACCATCCTGTACTATAAACACACACACACACACACACACACACACACACACACTCCTCACATTGCCACAGGAATTCCTCCACTCAGCCCAAGGAGAATATACAGGTATACCTATACAAGTGGCAACTGCCAACTGTCCGTATTGAGAGTAAAATACTCTTTGTTTTATGAATCACCCTTTTGTAGGACTGGACTCCTGAGAGGATCATGTCGTTAAAGCCAGTCCCAAGTGTGGGTTGTTTCTGTCTTGGAAAATGTCATCCTCTGTAAATGTTCCCTGGGGCCAATCTCACGGAGGCTTCCAGAGCTCCTCCCAGAATGAAGCCCTCTGTGAAGCAAGCTTTCAGATACTCTCAACACTCCTGGCATCCAGACATTCGTACAACCCTGAATTATTTATTCACCAATCCTTTCACGATTTCCCCAACTCCGATGGAGGCCGGGATGGTTGCAGCAAATTGATGTTACATCTTCTCAATTGGCTAAAGAGGCTATAAAGCACCCCATTGCTTAAGCCTGCCATCTTGGTTCCATTAGCAGTAAAGACCTCTCTATTCAAACTACTAAGTAAATCCTCCAAGAGCCTGGGGACGTTTCATGCTTGAAAGCAACCATTAAGAATTTGACAACAACCAACTGTTCCTATTTAATCCTTCTCCCAAGGTAAAAAGAATTGTAGGTAAAGTATGCCTTCATTATTTGCTTTGCTGCATTTCAGTGACCAATCCCACACAAAATTGCCAGCCGAGAATTTATGCAATCATTTCTGTATTTCAGAGCTACTGCCTCTACAGAATGGAAAAAGCTTAACTAGGGTGATGGAGCTGGTTAGCCAAGGACCATGTCTTATGTGGTGTACACCTTAAATGTCACCGGGGTAAGAGGTAAAGGAAAAACCATCCCAAACCAAAGGTTGCAGCAAACAATAAAAAGAATGAGAGAAGATATTACAGAATGGAAATTCTTCTTATTTGGTATTGAAAGATAGGAGCTATGAGGCACAGGGCTTGGGTTCTTATTTAGTTTTTTTTATCTTTCAAGTTTTCTGTTTTGTTTTGACTTATATACTTGTCACATCCTCAATTTACTACTCCTGCTGAAGGTAATTTTATTGATACATTAAACACACATTCTAAAATTGATAAATGCAAGTTAAGGTGAGGAAAATACTCTTTAAAGATGCATTATTTAAGAATAATAAATAATCAGTACAGAATAAGGGAAGGTGAAGTAATGAGAAGAGGGAAGGGGAAGACAGAGACCTGATTACCTACATAACTACATGTGACATCTTTTTATGTGTAAATGGGTTAATCTGTATCATTTCCTTTGAGGAAGGAAAGATGACATTTTCTTTATTGTAGTTTTATTCAATTGTCTATGAAATGATGAAACGTGCATCATTAAGGGATCACTCAGAGGAGGGTTTTGTTATTGTTGTTGTTGGTGGTGGTTTTTGTTTTCTTCTTTTCTGGGAAGGGAGGGTTTGGTTTTGGTTCAGGGTTTTGGGCTACATATTTAAGAGGCTGCATGTAAGAGCAGAACATCTTTCCCAACAGTGGAAGACTATTTCCAACGTGCGCTGTTATCACCGGCTCAGACTCAAGGCAACATCTTAGAGAAGGGATTCCAGAGCACTTAGTTCTCATGAGCCCCTAATCTGAAGCTCCTAACTCCCAGAGGCATTTGGAGCATTCTTCCTCTTCCTCCTCAGAGCCAATTCACACAGAACTGAGAGTCCAGGGCAGTCTTTCAGATCTCCCAGACCAAGGGAAGGTAAACCAATTGGAAACCAGAAACGCTCACAGGTAACTCAAGGATGAGGCATTCCGCTACTCCCCGCTTCCCAGATGCTCTGGCACACTCCACTGGCTAACCATGACTCCATTCTCAGGAAAGGCTGACACTGGGTGTGGAGAAACAGATACAGACATACAGATGTACCTCACAGCCTTGGTGTCCAGGATGGATGAAGACCCTCTGGAAAATTAAGCTTTGAGCCAGGCACAGTGGCACACACCTGTAATCCCAGTGGCTAGGGAGGCTGAGGCAGGAGGATCATGAGTTCAAAGCCAGCCTCAGCAACAGCAAGACACTCAGCAGCTCCCTGAGACCCTGTCTCTAAATAAAATATAAAATAGGGCTGTGGATGTGGCTCAGTGGTCAAGGGCCCCCGAGTTCAGTCCCTAGCACCACCCGCCCCCCAAAAAATTAAGCTTTAGGGGCTGGAGGTGTGGCTCAGTGGTGCAAAGCCCTGGGTTCAATTCCCAGCACTGCCAAATTAATTGATTAATTTAAAAATCTATGATAAAAATTAAGCTTTTTGATTACTTTTTTTTTTCCAGTTAGGCAAAGAACTTGTAATTTTACTTAGGAAAACAGCACTTTTCTCAAAAACAGAGAGAGGAAAAAAAGGCCTTGTCTGATATATACTGATTCAATTCAATTAATCTTTATTGAATATTCAATATTTGCTCCAGGGAAATAAAATGGAAAAGGGGAGGTTATGCCTTCAAACAGCTTATAGACTAATAGAGGAGAAATTCATTTAAACAAATATGTTTGCAACATATACTGGTCATATATTCTGGACACCACAAAATTTTCAAGAAGAGCAATACTAGCTGCCGTTGGAATGAAGCAGAGATGCTTAGAGAAGAGAGGACACTTAAGTCTCTGGGACTTCCAGGTCAAGGAGGACTTTGATTACTGAAATAGAAATATCTGTCCCATCACTTCGACTTCCCAAGTCTCTTTTTCCAAACCCAATCCCCTGAGAAAAAGATGTTGTGCTCTGAATAGTGAAGTTGGCACTTCCATGGACACTGAGGTTGGGTACCTTCCAACATGCAAGCCCACAATGCAAGACAACCCTAAATGTTTTGTACTGAAAGGGTCATTAAGCTGTGAATTCTATTTCTAAGGTATTTACTCAACTATATTATTTTTAATACCCTCCTGTTTTTTGTGAATACGAACCTCCCTCTCTGACCTTGTTTTGATCAAAGAGGCGCTGACGGTGAGAACAGTGTCAAATAGCCCAGCCACATGTGGAAACACTAAGAAATTCTGTCTTGGGCATGGGCCAGGAAAGCAGACCGGACAAATGAAAGACACGAGGATCAACTTGGCCTTGTGAGTGAGAACAGGCGGATCTCTCCAGGCCTCCCACCAGTAAAGTCTCCCCAAGAAGCCAGTACCAGCTCTGCTCTTATGGGAGGGCAGGCAGGAGTTCCAGGCACAAAGGAAACACTCTGAGGGCCATGCTTCCCTCAGAAGCGCAAATCAGCTGTTGTCTCTCTTGTGGCATTTCTCCAGAAATCCAGCCTTGGAGAGAACACAAAGAGGAACAGGGCCCATGGAATAAGTGATACCCAGGCTGATACCCAGTGGATGGACCCAGCCTCTGCAGAATCATGAAAAGGTTTCTTGAGAACTAGAACCAAAGGCAGCTGTATTGGTCTATTTTCTGCTTCTCTAACAAAGTACCTAGACTGGGTATTTTATAAAGTAAAGAGGTTTGTTTGGTATACAATTTTGATGCTTGAGACTACAAAGAGCATTTTGCTAGCATTCTGGCCCTCAGGCTGTATCACAACACGGCAGAGAAACAGAAAGGGAAGCAGAAAGGCCCCAGTGCAGGGGGTGGCCTCACTTATGACAATCTATTCCATGAGGCCAGCATTAATCTGTTCCAAGAATGGCAGCCCTATGACCTACTCACCTTGCAGTGGGCCCCATCACTTAAAAGTTCTATCACCCCACCACAGCATACTGGGTATCACACCTTCAGCATGTACACCCCTGGGGAACCCCATCAAATCACGTCCGAACCATAGCAGCAGCTAAACTCAGCTAGAGAGTGAGAGCCAAAAAAGAAATGAGTAAGTCACCTCAAGGCCTTTGGCTATAACTCTGGATCGGCTCTGTCTGGGGAGATCTGTGGTAGAGCATTATTGCACATGTGTAGACACAGGGTGTTTCCTGGCATCCCTTACATGAATGGAGGGTAGCATTCTTCAAGAGCAACCCCAAAAGATAGGCATGGCCCCATTCCCTCCTGCCACTGTCTGGCTGGGCACAAGTCATGAGCCACTCAAGCAGGAACAAACTTTATTCCTGAACTCACGTGAATGCCACCCACGCGCCCTTCCAGGCACACCACACACCAACCGGAACTCCCCCCTGGAACTCTCCCGGAACACCACTGGGCTGCGTGCGCACTACTCTTGGAACCCCACAAGAATTCAACGGGAACTCCAAAGTAGCGGGCGCCTGAGGTGGACAGTAAAGGTCTAATATACAATTGAATACACAGCCTGTTTCAATCCAGCATCATCCAGTCACAGCAATTATAGACAGCTTAACTTAATATCATCATCTTAATGGCTCACCTCTCAACCATTACTTCTGGCAAAATGCCAGGGGTCATTCCGACTCAGCTGTGGCTCTCAGCATCTTCCCCCTTCTGTTTAATTAAACAACAAGCAATGTGGCTTAGGGACGGTGCCTGTCTCAGGTTGTCCAATACTACATATGGTCCTTATCTGTCATCGGATGATCTAACCTCAAGACATCAGCCTCCTGTCTTAGGTTGGTACCATTGCAATTGGATCTTACCCATCATTGACTACCGGTCCAGCATATAGCCATACTAGTGGATAGGCCTTTACACCAGTAGGGGGGGTGAGGTTCTTTGCCTCACCTCTGTTGGCCCCCAAATTTGGCCTTGGTGCCGGTGGGGGGGTGAGGTTCTTTGCCTCACCTCTGTTGGCTCCCAAATTTGGCCTTGGTGCCAGTGGGAGGTGAGGTTCTTTGCCTCACCTCTGTTGGCCCCAAAATTTTAGACCATCACAAACAGAAGGGAGGAGGATGCAAAATGCCACGACACCAAGCCAAATGATGGTTCCTTTTGGAAAAATTGTACCACCAATGACACTATCAGCAAAGATAACCCAGCACTACCACAATTCACTGCACCAACAGATAGTTCACAATGCATACAAGTGATACATAGTCCAGGCAAGTTCTGCAAGCAGTTCAAAGCAGAGGAATCCATTAATATGTCCATTTCCTCCCAAAGTAAATCGACTCCTTGATTGAGCATCACTTGTTGAGTTACATTATTCATTGATGCATCAGTTTATACATTTTACTGTGATAGCTATCGAAGAAGCTGTAGTTTGGTTTTATCTTTGTCTTCACCGGCACTGGGATAAAGATAGGAATTCTGGCAATGATGGCTAAAAAAAAAATATGTAACATTCCAGCAGGCACTAAGAAAACAATTTTATGAACAATTTACATTATCCTGAACAGAATTATTAAATATAATGAAAAGGAAAGGTGAAAGTAAACAAACAGATCTGTTAACCTCCTTTTTTGTTCACATATTAAAATAATCCTCAACAGCTGTTTACCCAATTTAAATTAAACCATTTAAATCACGTGAATAAAAAAAAATATTTGGATCCATTTTTTCATGAGCGCTCCTCATATATGATATATGGACATACGCACATACAGACATACAACACAAAACACAAGAGTGCACACATAACACAATACATACAACACATAACATAATAGTAATGGCCTTGTAGCTTTTCACAGGTGAAATCTCCATTGCAGTATTTAAAAACTCCACAGTCAAAAAATAGGACTAATCAGAAAAACATTAACCTAGGTCTGTATGAACTCAAAAAATAAAATAGAACTTCATGATGTGGGAAAAGGCAATAATAAAATAGATATTGAAAAAAGACATCCTGGTTACCACCTGGGTTTGACTCTTCTTTGGATATCCCATCCTTTTTCCTGTAATTTGCATATGGGTCTGAAGGTATTCCCACAAGCAAGCCCCAAGGTTTTTTACATTTGAAATAGGCTCTAATGGTGTTCATTATTCATTAGCCTCCAGGTGTGGGAGAACCACTGTTGCAGACATAAGGATATCAGCTGTTATGGATTTGAGCCAAGTCATCTTCTTTTTGTTCTGTAGAAATCGCTTTAGTTAGTCTCTCTGGAATCCAAATCGGCTGCTGTTCTCCCTGTGGAAACACAAACAGACCACGGACTCCAGAAAATCATTGGGTCAGGACCTTTCCATTGTCCTGTTAGAATATCGTTCCAAAGTACCTTAGGCTTATGTACATTTTTTGGACACATATGTCTTTCCGCAGCACTAAGTCCTGATGAATCCAAATTTAAAAAGTTTAGAGTAAAAAGGGTTATTTTAAGTTTATCTTTAGGGAATATATACCCCTTCCCAATTACCTCTTTTTGCTTTAATAAGTACATTTTAATAGTTTGATGAGCTCTTTCAACTATGCCTTGTCCCTGTGGATTGTATGGGATTCCTGTTATATGAGTAATGCCAAATGATGAGCAAAATTATTTAAAAGAGGTAGAAATATAGCCAGGACCATTATCTGTTTTTAATTGTTTTGGAACGCCCACAGTGGCAAAATTTTGTAAGCAATGAGCTATAATATCTTTAGTTCTTTCTCCAGCATGAAGGGAGCCCATCAAAAATCCGGAAGAAGTATCAACTGTAACATGCAAATATTTTAATTTCCCAAATTCTGGCAAGTGTGTGAAGTCCATCGGCTGTGGCTCTCAGCACCCTCCCTGCTGTTTCCATGCCACAGGTGACAGGTGAAGGCCTCTTGTATGACACAGGTGGCTCCTAGGGCCAAAAGAAGAGGCTCCACTTCTCCCAAGATCAAGGTCACTGAGGAGGTAAGATTCAACTACTGACATGACTTTAGGCCTTGGTCCAAAAGTTTGCCACTTTTGATTACACACAATGTTTCTTCATTAGTTTCCAGGTTCTATTCAAACACAACCCAGATTTTGGAAAGTACTCTAGGGCCACCCCCTCCTCACATCCCAAACCACCACACCCACCAGCCTTCCCAGCAGCCTCCACCAAGTCACAGGCAGGCCCTGCTACTCTTGTCATTGCAAGGACACCAGCCGCTGAGGGCCACATTGGAAACTGGGTGCCATCATTGAAGATGTTCTGCAACTACAGATATTCTCGAGGCTTGGATGCATACTCAGCACCCAGAAGGCCTCCAATAAAGAAGTCTACTTATGGCCTCCATCTAAACTTACATTAAAAAAACATCTTCAACAACAACAACAACTAACATTTTCCTCATGCAAAACCTACCTCTATAAGCCCCAGAGTGAACCAGAAAAAACAAGTCCATCCCACCAGAAGGCTATGCTACAACAAATTGTCTTGATATACAAGGCACAAACCGACCCTTCCTTACTTCCCATCAGAAGCCAACTGTTCCTATAAAAGATACATCAAACATGAAGATGTCCCCTCTAGAATGGCTATCTTTAAAACTCTGGGAGACCATCATGTCCCTCTTCATTTTGATGGAGGTGGTGGTGGCTTTTAATTTGTGCTATGCTATCTGTAACTGAACTTTGTCATGTGCCTCCATGACAGTGATTTTGCTGGTCTATGTCTTTCTTTAATAAACAGAGTTTTTATTATGCTAGTGAAATAAAGGATGAGGCTTCATGAATAAAGATCAACTCTAGGAAGATCAAGTCATCTCGAAGTGCAGGCACCCCCCCCCCATCCACAGGGGAGAGATTCCAAGACCCCTGTGGATGTCAGATAGTACAGAATCCTGTACATACTAAGTTCTTCCGAACCATTACATATAATAGAGTTTACATTATAAATTAGGCAGAGTACGAAAATTAGCAATAATAATGATAATGATGATGAAAATTATTATAATATGTATAATAAGACTTACATGAATATAGCCACCTGTAGCTTGCATTCAGCCCTCCCTGCCACCTGGTCACACCTTCTCTCACCATCTCCCCAACCCCTACTCCACATAGCCTCCCTTCTATCCCTAGTATCACAATCCTGTCAGTCACCATCAACTTCCATCCCATGTGAAAATCCAGAAGGGCATCCCTTCCTTCTGTAGGACCCTTAGTAGAGTGCAAAGGGAAGAGAGCTTGAGAGAGACACCAGGAAAGGGGCAGAAAACTCCTAGCCAGTCCCACACCTCATTTTCTTCTTCAGAAGTAAAATACAGAGAGCTGGAGTTGTGGTTCAGTTATAGAGCACTGGCCTAGTACTTGTGAGGCAATGGGGTTCATTCCCCAGCATCACATTAAAAAAAAAAAAACAACTAAAAAAAAGAGAGGAAAAAAAAAAGAATTAAAATTCAGACATGAGGGTGCTGCCAAAGAGACACCTATTAACATGTATCTTAGGTTTGCAACATGGCAGCAGATCTCTGCTGAAAGAAACTAAGTTTGATTTGGCTGCTTGGTTGAACCATGAGAACTAGTTTTGCCAATTAGGTCCTTCAGCTACAAGGTGATGAAAGAAAATAAATTTAAAACAATTATCAATGGGCAGGTAATATTTTAGACACACAGTGAGAATTTTTATATCGATTGTTTTATGAGAGTAGAAATTTCTGAAAATCATTGCTCTGGGATATATAATCTTCCAGGGTATCCACCATGCAGAATGATGATCTCCACCTGGGCCAGCCCCTGATCCTGACCACCAAGCCATCACCCCCGCACCACCAGATAATCCACAGGAGCAGGGATCCACCTCTCCTCACTCCACATCCTGCTGCTGAACGTCTGATCACTTAGAACAAACCTGAGGGGCAGAGGGAAGGCAAAGACATGCTGCTTAAAAATTTTTAAAAAATCACAATAGATATACAATAATGATGACAATGCTCTCATTAGTAATAAGACCATGGGTGACTGTGTTCACTCCCAGATTCTGCCCTGTGTTACTTTAAAAGCACAATTTAAAACAATTATATTTAAATGATTATGTTTTTATTATTTTAATAAGATCAAGCCAGTTCCCCACATTGAAAATTTACTAGGGTTAAATAACAAAGGATTTTGAAGATAAGTTTCCTGAAAATTCCCAATTTTAGCTTCTTGAAACATAGACTTAAAATTTTAAACCAGAGAAGGAAGAACCCTGTTCAGTCTTATGATAATATTGTAGGTGTAAAAGAAGATGGACAGTAGGTGGGGGGTAGTAAATTCTCAACTCCAGTCTCACCCAGAAGATGAAACAGTTACACACTGATCACCCTTCTTTAAAATGGGATGAAAACTATAAAAAATAGTTCTTTGAATGAAGTGTGTTTATAAATTGGGGAAGGCAGTTTTTACACCAGACTCCTGCCTTAAGAAAATACATTACATGTAAATGTAACAGCCATGCAAATACTGATGGCATATTGGTCCCACATCAAACTCATTACCTGTCTGTCAACAGTAGCTGACAATGTCCTAATGAAAAATGAGAGGCACAGTGAACTAGTATTTCACATTAGGCAGGAGAAGTCAAGAAAATTCATCCAGATGATTTGGCTGGGCCCGATAACACTCAAATTATTAACTAGATCAGTCGCCTAAAAGTATCCAATTTTCTCTAAAGAAAAAGATATCCCCTCAGTAACAAAAAGCCATTTTGTTCTTTTTATGATCATTTATCATTCACTCCCTACTTCTAAATTTACAGGAAACTCTAATCTCCTCAAACACAAATATTCCTGGGTTTGTTAATATTCCTCCAGTTCCTGAGCTTTTAAATGACTTTTGATCAGATAGAATCAAATTCCCAGCATCTTCTGCCTCTGATCTGGTATTCTAGAAGTCCCCTAACTACTGCCTCCCATTGATCACAGGTACATCACCCTGTGTGCACTTTACTCCTGTGGCAACACCAGTTTGGCCTGTGGTTGTGCTGTTTCATGCTGAGCTGGTGGTTTACATAAGTTTCCCAATATTCCTTAAATCATTTGCACAAATAGTAGGATTGATTTGGATTCTATTTAACACATGTTTTCTGGTTCTGCTTCCTACCCTCAAGTATTCAAGAGAGGGTAGGGGAAATAGTATTTTCCTGTCTATGAGGTATTCACCATCTGTAGACCCCACTGCCTAAATGAGCCAAATCAGCAATCACCCACTGAATCATGAACGTCTTCTCCAATAAGCGTCTTGCAGGCCAAATAAAAGCAATAAATGTTACCATGGGAAATACAAATTTCCACTCAACCAGGACTTTCCATCTACGCAACATTACAATTTATCTACCTGTTCAAATTTTTAAAATTATGAGTTAGACCTATTGGAGCTGACAATAGTAATCTGCTAATCCCAAGAGATTAATCCAATAGGGTCACTTCTTCACAGCATTGGAATCAACCAAACATTGATCTACTGATCATTAGCTGGGACCATGGGACAACATGGTCCCAGCTCTAAAGGCGTTTTCAATTTCTTTAAAGAAACAAGGGAAATAGGTCTACAGCGATGTAAGCATTATTCATCAGGTGTCTACTGTAGGAAAAATGACTAAGACAAAATAGAATCAGGTGTAAAATTGTGTGCAGTAGTTCACACCTTGCTAGAATTCAAGATTTCATTCTAGTTTCTCCCATATTCACCTGGTACAAACAGTAAGTTGGAATTCAGATAAATGGAGAAAAAGACATTTGAAATATGGGGTTTAACATGAACCAAGTTCCCAGGTAGTTAGACTCAACAGTGAATCTGAGGAGCAGTTGAGACACAGGTCTGACCAAGGTAGTTAAAAAAGACAGAGAGAACAGTGGAAGGAATGCCTAAGAAGAAATCAGCCTAAGGAAATCCCAGGACCGAGACACAAATTATCTTGATGCAGCTCAAAGGGAGTCAGTGAAGAGTTTCCAAGAACAGCAAGGATCATCATTAAAAGTACTCCTGAAGATCCAACCAGCCTTTAGCAACAGGTTTTTATACAGAACAGAGAGCAAAATTCAACTGAAGCATGATAACATGTCGCCCAGGCACATGCACGTGCACCCACATAGTCACATTAGTTCACTTGACTTTCTTCTCTTCTTGAAAAATGAGATCAAAGTATAGAAACAAGTTACTCCAAACACATGAGAGAAATTCCTACAACATATGATCTTATTTAACTCTACCTCTAATGCTATATTTCTCAAAATTGAATGAAATTCAGGAATCTTGTGAAGAAAAATAATTATCAAAGATCCAAAGAGGCCAGGTGTGGTGGCACATGTCTATAATCCCAGCAGCTCAGGAAACTGAGGCAGGCAGATCATGAGTTCAAGGCCAGCCTCTGCAATTTAGCAAGGCCTGGGCTATTTAGTGAGACACTTTCTCAAAATAAAAAATAAAAAATGGCTGGGGATGTGACTGGGATCTGGCACCCCTGGATTCGATCCCTGGTACCAAAACAAACAAACAAACAAATCCAAAGGAAGTTTCACTAAAGGATTCTTGGGGGTTTGAGAAACACTGACTAAAAGAAAACTGTAAAGAAAAAAAAATAAAAAGACTTTATAAATAATTTATACACACACACATATTTAAGAATCCAGATGGAAAACATTTTAAAATTACAGAAAACTGGTGTTAACTGAAAATAATCATAGGAACCCACATTTGAGAACCTCATCTAGATCTACTGTGCAAAACCCAGCACTTTCTATCAAACAAGATGCTGCTATCAGTTTGCCCTAATTCCAAGGTTAGTGTAAGAAAACTTTTAGTACAAGAAGAGATCTTTTCTAAAAGAATCATTCATCTTATGGGGCTTTCAAACTGCCCAATAGAATCTGTCTTCTATTTTTCCTATCCCACATCTAGTGAGATTCCCTGTTGATATTTGTTGTTGTTTTGGTGCTTTTCCATTTTTAAAAAATGTTTTAAATTATTAACTGATACATAAAAATTATAAATGATAATGGAGTATAATGTTATGTTTTGATACATGTATACACACTGCATAATATTTAAATCAGGTTAAGCCCTGTTAATGGTTTTAATATAATTATTAGTTTCATAAAAATGCCTCTCAATCCTCAGTACTAACAAGTGTAAGTCATTTGCTTACAACTTTCCCAAAACAAAATTGCCCTGACTCTCACCACTGTCAATGTGGGAAGTCAGGCATCCTTAGCAATAGGCACTAATAAAATTCTCACCACTTGGTGAGAATTCTCACTAAAATATCCAAAATCCCCTGCAACTACTGTTTCACCTGTGTGGAAATGTTCTCCCTAACTTAAGCCTAATGCGTAATCACAAGTAATCAGAAATCCAAGAGCTGCCAGGGTGCAGGGGATCCACTGACTCAAGTTGATCACAAATGATGTTTTTCCCTCAACTGAAGATGATTCCTGAGTTGTGGGGCACAACAGGAGGGCACGACAGGGACATTATGTGGAATGAGTGGCAGTGGCATGTGTGCACATTTTTTAAACTGAGGCTCCATATAAAATTGGCTGAAGATAGGGTTTACTTTTAAAAAAATGAGAAGGGACAGTTTTTGGATGTACTGCTATTCTATCATTCAATTCCATCTAAGAGAATTCTGATAATCTGAAAGGGGAAGTAACAATCCAAGGCACCAGGCAGCCAGTGGCAGCAGCTGGAGCAGAATACCTAGGGCTGATCCCCAGGCCAGCACATCCAAGGAGTTACCAATGTGACCATCACCACTGATGGCAGGTGTTTGGTGCACTGAGAACTCCGTGACAGCACCAAGAACCTCCCATCAAGTACAGCAACACAAAGAAAGAACTTGAGGGCAAAATTCGCTATGATGCCAGGACACCAAGATCTCAGAAGAGGGCTGGGCAGAAAAATCTCAGAAACGTTAATTAAGAACAAGAGAATTATTTTTAGCTTTAAATGACATTAACTGGAAAGTGTACACTAGGAAGGAATGAACAAGTGTGTGTAATAATTTAATAATAGCATGAGCGTGCCCTGGGGAAGTCAACAGGAGTCATGAGGATATCCCAGATTCTAGCCATGACATCTGCTCCATCACCTCTGATCAGCTGACCTCGGGGCACACAGGGACTAGTCTGCACTTGAAGAATTTTCCAGATGTTTTTGAGGTTACTCTCCATCTTACATCTGTTCCAACTGGGAGAAACTGCCCTTTCATCAGATCTTCTCCCACTGCATGTCCACCTCTGCTCCCCAGAGCTCTTTTAAAGTTCTTCAAGCTTTTTCAGAACAGTAGTACTCCTGTTCTTCACCTCTCTCAGGGCACCTGCAGGCAGGTGCAGGTGAGTGGGCCAGTCCATCCTCAATGAGCATGTACCCACATGGGACCCAAAAACATCTTTTTCACATGCAATGAGGATAATAACAGTCTGCAGTGAGAATTTCGGTAGTAAAGATGCTAACAATATTTACATTCCTTAGAGCTCCACATCTCTTCCAAGAACAGGAAGAGCCACTACCTGGAAAAAAAAAAAAAATGAGCTCTTTATCCCAAGGCTCAAGGGCTAAATGATACACATGCACCAACGTAACTCAACTTCTCAGGGTTCAAAGAGAACCAGGCCCTTCCCAGTCTCATTTCAGAGACCTCAGAAGCTCACTAACACTAATTCCAGAGATCAGTGGAAAGCTCCAAGACAGTTAAAATCAGGTAACCTACAGAGGAGTTTCTTACTGTAATCTCACAGAGAAACAAGACTGTCCTTTTCATGGAACTCTGCTCAATGTTTCATAAAGATGTAATGTTAAAAAAATAATAGGGACCTTCTAGTCCTGGACAAGCTAGGTTTCGATCCGTATGAAGTCAGGAGTGTGCAGAAACATGTCTGCCTGACATGAAACTTGAACCTGGAAAAACTGTTCTTTGTGTCTTCAGATTATCCGTGCCTCCCCTTGCCAAGCAGCCTCCATCTTCTCATGGTACTTCAGCCTGCAGTTTCGAAAAAAAACATGCTATCAGTCAAGGGATGCCTCTCCCTGCAGCTCTTGCCTGTCCAGTGACTTCTATAACTAGGGAGTGGAAGCTGTCAAGGTCTCACTCATTACTGCAGCAGGTGAGAGAAAGACCCTGTCCAGCAGAAGGGCTCCATGTCCCTAAATGGCCATCCCCTGGGCAGCTGTGAGGCGAGAACTGTAATAAGTAGCTACTGAGCGGCCTCAACCTCCACCCCTCACCACTGAGTTTTAAATAGCAGGTGCATGGCAGAAACAAAATCAAGTCCAGTGCCAGGGGCTGTGGTAGATGTTGAGGATGATCAGAGCTCTGAGGAAGGCAGAGCAAGGCATGAGCAGCTTACCTAAGGCATTCTTATTTTAGGAAACTGACATCTTAGCACTCAGCAGGCAACTGTAACTTGAAACTAAATAGCCTAGAGCTATCATAGAGAGGGTTGGGACAACCCACCCTGGCCTCTACCAGATCAGGCTGGCACTAAAAGGCCTTATTCCTTTGGGGGTAAGTGATGATTAGAATTGTACTCAATGCTTAATTTATTTAATAAATATCATAAACAGTGAGGCACAGAGAAGTAATTTCACTGGGGTGACACAGAAGAGGAATAGTCAAAGATCCAGGTGCAGTGGGACCTGGCTACAATCCCAAGTACTACTTGGGAGGCTGGGGCAGGAGGATTGCCTGAAGCCAGGACTTGAGAATTGTCTGGGAAAGAAGGAAAGAAAGAAAGAAAAGATTGGAACCCAGAAAGCTGGCTCTTAGGTGTAAGCTCTGGTCTGAACCGAAGCAAGGCTCCCTCCTCAAGATGTGTGCAGAAGACAGTTCAGCACACAGAGCAGCCAATTGCTCTTTACATCACTTATGAACAGTCTTTTTCACATGCAATGAGGATAATAACAGTCTGCAGTGAGAATTTCTGTCGTAAAGATGCTTACAATCTTTCCATTCCTTAGAGCTCCACATCTCAGTTTCTGCACCATCAAAACAGCATCTCCCTTTAAGAGCTGGTGTGAATGCTTAATGAAGTAACACTGGCAGCAATGTGCCCACAGCCTGGCACACACAGAGTACTGAGTAAGCATCAGTTCCTCCTCCCAGGGCAACAGCCCCCAGAAGCAACCATAGCCTCTTCCTTCCAGACCCCTAAATGTCCCCTAAATCACCAGTGTCCAGGAAATGAGTGGTAGTGACCGCCTGAATCACCAGCTTGAAACCATCATCCAGAGTCACCTTCCCCACAAACTTCAAACATAGGCCACTGGATCCCCAGGACTTTTTGTTTATTGTTTTTTGTTTTGGTTTGATTTGGTTATTTAGGCACTGAAAATGAACCCAGGGATTCAAGAATGCTAAGCATGCTGCACACTCAGCCCTGATCTGCCGGAGTTTTAGAGATGGTCTCAGTCATCAATGCATAAAGACGGGGGCAAAGAGCAGAGAAGCCAACCCTCACTTCAGTTGTGGGAAGGGGCTCAGGACCACTCCCCCTCCCCACCCTGTGGGTCAGGAGAACAGGTAAAGGGAATGGCTTCTTGAGGGGTCTCCAGAACCTCCTGCCTCTCCTTTCCCAGGCCTAGCTCATATCCAGAAATGCTTCCCTGGTTCCAAACCACAGCCTCTTCCTGTCTGGTCTGCTCCACAAAGACTTGTCCCAGCATGAGAACCAGACCCACATACACACCACCTACCCCCAAGTCATCTCACAGTCTATGTCCAAGTAGGGGAGGATGATCTGCCTTGGAGAGCCAGACAGCAACACAGGAGACCCTTCCCCAAATCAGCACCACGGCCTCAGCTCTGCAGTCAGAGGGCCCATGACTCGCACCCTGGACAGAACTGAAGCTATCTTGAATGGGTAACATCACACATGAACTGTGTATGGTTCACGTCAACTCACTCATTCAACTGAAATTGCAGAATAACTAAGGAACTAATCCTTAAAATTAGGAGATTCAGCTTGATCCATTAAGGGTGGGAAAAGACCCACTGATTTTCACCTGGCGTTCCCTCATGTATCTACTTAAAAAAAAAAAAGTCAGTTCATTATGTATATCTTTTCAGTTCTGAAAACTTTTTGCTAGGAAGCATGCTATAGAAAAGAAGGGAAGGGGTGTGACATTCTTGCTGATGTCTAAAACAAAAAATAACAGGGTTATAATATATTTAACTTCCAAGACTTTATCATCAAAATTTCACATAAGTATAGCTTTCTACTATACAATATGTATTAAGATTCTAGTGAGTAAAACTGACTTACTTAGTAGATCACATTAAAAATTTATCTGGGGCTGGGGTTGTGGCTCAGCGGTAGAGCGCTCGCCTCACACATGTGAGACCCTGGGTTTGATCCTCAGCACCACATACAAAAATAAAGAAGTGAAATAAAAGTGTTGTCTCCAACTACAACTAAAAAATAAATATTTAAAAAGAAATGTATCTGGCTGGGAGCAGTGGTGCACACCTGTAATCCCAGCAGCTCAGGAGGTTGAGACAGGAGGATCACAGGTTCAAAGGCAGCCTCAGCAACATCAAAGCACTAAGTAACTCAGTGAGACCCTGTTTCTAAATAAAAATACAAAATAGGGCTGGGGATGTGGCTCAGTGGTTGGGTGTCCCTAAGTTCAATCTCCAGTAACCCCCACTCCCCAAATTATCTGTTCCACTGGAAATTTTCCTCAGCATTCCAAATGGTGCCAAAGATAAAAGCCCAAATTCTATTTTGGAAGATTATGACACTTTAATGTAAATTGAAAATCACTGTGTCCTACAAGTAAAAAAAATGTGAGCATCAGAATTATTGTCCCATGCCATCCAAATAGATTAGAAGAAATGGTCTGGTCCCACCAGCTGAAGTCCCTGTTGGCTTCCTGCCACACCCTCTCTGAATTTCCACAGAAGTGAGGGTGGCACCAGGTGAACAGGGCACTTCTGTATGTCCTTCAGGAACCAAATCCTCTATGGCCTCTGTGTACAGTTTCTGCCAATTGTGCATCTCACAGGATGGTAATGTCGAAATAAAAGGTAAAGTCCGTCTGCTTCCTCCTCCTGAGTGCACACATTCCTTCTGTGCTCATAACATTGACATCACCACTGGCACTTCACATTCCCCAAAGCAAGTACCACTTGCAAATTCCTCCATGCAGCCCCTACTAGGCCCCCTTCAGATTCACTGGAATCGAAATAAGTATTTCAAGGAGCTGAGACTCCCGGATTTTTCACACCAGAGAACCTTTTTCCCCCCCCTACATTTCAGCACCACATATTCCACACAAATCAAGTTTTTGATGCTTTTTTTTTTTTTTTTTTTTTAACAGAGCAGCAGCCATGTCCAAACCTCATCAGAAAACTTCAGGTCTTACCTTCTGTATCTGGCATGTGGCCAAGCAGCCTTGTGTCTCACTCCTAACCCTCCAGATCCTAAATCTGTCTCCTGAGGTCCCAAATTTAGCCTGATGCCTTGCTTTGGCAAGAAAAGAATTAGAACTACTCACTCACAAATTGGAGCATTTCTCCATCAACAAAAAGAGAGGTGATTCTAGTAAATCTCAAATAAAAGAATAAATGGATCAGGCACAATTCCTGGCAATTAGACTGATCAAGACATCAGCTGCAAATCATTCCTGGTAGGAGGGATGATGATTATGTTGGCATCATAAGTCTATAAGGTGGCTGAACACACCTTTATGAAGAATGAGGTTAGGAGGATGAAATCCCCCCGAACTACAAACTAAAGGCAGTGAGTCAGATCTAAAAGCGCACTGAAATACAGGCTGGCCAGAGCACATTTTGCTGCAGAAGCTGGGGTGCCACATGGCAGCAGGGATCAATGCTCCATTGTGAGTCCTGCGCTAAGCAGACTCCACAGGACACTGTGTATGCCACACCATGAGCCCTGAAAAGATTAAAAACCACTAATTCTAAGGCAGAAAACAGGTTTGCCCATTTGAAATCCAGAGCTAGCCAACAGTTATAGAAATAAAGTTGGAGGAACAGAAAGTATCAGTGGGCCTCAGGGGAAAAAAAAAAAAGAAAAAGATACTCCTAACAGCAAAGCAAAAAGGGAAGAAAAAAAATGTGGGAGGCCCTCCTGTGGAGAGCAACTGGTCTCACCCAGATTCTGCAGGTGATATCCCAGGTCAGGAGAAGAGCTGAAGCAAGATGGCAAAGACCTGGTGATGGGCTGAAGCCCTAAGCAAACATGCACTTAACATCCAAATCAAACACACTTCAGAAAGACTTAAGTAAAATGAATCTCCTAAGATGCAGTTGCAAGTAGGCATTCTTGGGGCAGATTATAAAAATGATTCCAAAGAAATATTTCTTAGATATTTCACAATACCTTCTCTTTTTCTCACAATACTTTCAATGCTAAGTATTAAAATATAAACTCAATGAAACACTAGCAAGTTTTTTTTTAATTTTAACAAGTTTATTTTTAAAGTTCCATGGTCACAGGGCTAGGGGAAATGGAACTAGGGGAATAATGGTATAATTGACACTTTATACTGTAATATGTATTGGCATTTGTAAAAGCATTGCCACAATCGAATTTCCCAGATAACTCAAACATTAGTGTTAAATCCAATCAAAGCCAATAGAATCTTTGTTCAAACCTTCTCACTGGCCTTTTGATTTTTCCCTATTAATTCCCTCTCCATAGTCCTTTCACTGTGCTAGACGGGATCAAATTCATAGAATTAGACTAATGCTGCAAAGTCCCCTGCCCAGCCCTGACCCAAGGTCACCACTCTGCCTTCTTATCATCTTAAAGAGTACAAAGCTGTTTCCAACTACCTAAGCAGACCTTCACAGGTGACTAAATAGCTCCAAACCTCAGTCACCTCATCAGTAAAAATGGGACAATGGTGACACCTTTCTCCTGAGCCAAGCTGCTGGATGTCAACAATATTTAGCATAATAAAGGCTCAAAAATTGTTTCTTTAGTTGTTATTCTGTCTATATTCTGGCAGCAGTCAGATTACCAAAGTTGACCCACATGAGTTTAGCTATGAAATTTGTTACTTTAAGCCAGCAAGTTTATGATCATTTGTAACAGCAACACTAGGAAACCAACACACCAGGCAAGAGTAGTGGTGACTCATAGAGCAAAAAATAAAAGGGGGATGACATATTTCCACAGTTAGCACTTGTAGTTCTTACAGGAACTCCTACAGGGGAGAAAACCTAACTTGAGCTTGGACTTAATGTCCATGAAATTGTTTATAAACTGTGCGGTTTAGGAAAATGGTCATTTGGACATTACAACCGGTTTTCTATTTTTAAGGACTAGGAGGTGTACTAGGGATTGAACCCAGGGCACTTAACCTCTGGGCCATATCCCCAACATATTGATTGATAGATTCATTCATTGATTGAGGGTCTCACTAAGTTTAGGGCCTCACTATGTTGCTGAGGCTGGCTTTAAACTTTCGATCCTCTGCCTCAGCCTCTGGGATTATAGGGATTATAGGGGTGCACCACCATGCCCAGCCCGTTGTCTTTTAAATAGTGTGGCTTCTCAAATCCTTATAGAAAGTTTAATGCTTATAAACATCTAAACCAGCACTTTACATAAAAACTGGAATACAGATGTTATAGTTTGGATGTGAGGTATCCCCCAAAAGCTCAAAAGTGAGACAATGCAAGAAAATACATGTTAGAAATGATTAGGTTGTTAGAGTATTAACCCAAACAGTGAATTAATCTCCTGAGAGGGATTAACTGAGTGGTAACTGAAATGATATGGTGTGGCTGGAAGAGGAGGGCATTAAGGCGTGGCTTTGGGGTATATAGTTGTATTTGGCAAGTGGAGATCTCTATCTGTTTTCTGATAACCACATGAGCTGCTTCCCTCTGCCATACTCTTCTGCCCTAAAGTTAGGCCTCACCTGGAGCCCAGAGGAATGGAGCCAGCCTTCTATGGACTGAGACCTCTGAAACCCTAAGCCTCCAAATAAACTTTTCCTCCTCTACAATTGTTTTGGTCAGGTCTTTTAGTCATGGCAGCAACAAAGCTGCCTAAAACAACAGGCTATCAGTGGGTGCTTGAAGTCAATGCTCGTCTACTGGAGGTGCCATACCCAACCCTGTGGTTCTCCTCCCTTCCTGTCTAACCAGCTCAATGCAACTGAGGGGACAGATTTGGGAAGGGGGACAGACTTTAGTACAAAAAAATGACTTAGTAAAAAAAAAGAATTGCTGGCTCAGGTTGCCACAGTAGCTAAGTTACCTGTATTTAATTCCACCCCACCTACATTTTCCCTTTAAAATACAGAAATGTCCATGCAAATGAGAGCAGGAAAGAATTTCTTCTACTTATGTAACATTAATAGGATGGATAAAGAAATGATGAGCACCCAAGTCTGAGACAGGGAAAATGAGCAGGGAGAGAGCTGCAGGCACCTTCCAGCCCACACTAGACCTCTCCCTCAGCAGCTCTCAAGGCCTCTGCTGCTGATCACAGAAGCAGTTCCTCATCCCCTTTCATCCCCTCCCCAATCCCCCCACTAGACAAAGTTAAGCTTCTCTCTGTCATGAAAATGCTATGAGTTAAAAAATGTTTCCAACAAAGTATGGTAAAATACTTTAAAAACAAGGAAAGGAGTTAGTAACATTAACTAACTCCAGTAGGAAAAAAAATGTGAATGAGAGGTCAATAAACAAACACAAATGATCAAAAACCTCACCAAGATTTTTTCACTGTGATTCTAAAGAAAAACTTTTTTATGGACAAACTGGGCACAAATTGAAATGTTTCTGATCCATCTAGAGATCTGAATATAAATGAATACAACTTTTCTAGAGGGCAGTTTGTGAAAAAATACACCACAGGTTGAATATTTCTTATCCAAAATGCTTAGGACCAAAAGTATTTCATATATTTGAATTTTTGAATTCTGGAATATTTGTATAGACTTTAGAAGTTGAACATCCCTAATCTGAACATCTAAAACTTTCTGAGCACCAACATAATACTCAGAGTTTCCAGTTTTGGAGCATTTTGGATTTGAGATTTTCAATTAGAGATGTTGAACTGTTCAGACATTTATGGTGACTTCTCCTATGTAAATAATCAGAAATGTGCAGGAAGGTAATGTATAGGTAAAGTCATTAGTCACATCACAATGTAGCATTTACCATAATAGCCATAGCTTGGAAACAATATCCAGCCTTAGAGAAAGAAGCATGAAAGAAACATGCACTTCCATGCAAAAAGTATTTCTGCAGCCACAGAAAACATGTTCTCAAATGGCTTTCTATATATTAAGGACATGCAAAAGTATAATTTAGGATTATCTATGGTTAAGATCACAATTTAAGGTTAAGAGAAGAAAAATTGATAACTGTATGATTCTTGTGTTTGTGCACGCCAGAGATCAAACTCAGGGTCCTGCGCATCATAGGCAAGAGCTCTGTCACCAGCTATATCCCCAGTCCTCTCATTTTTTTAAAATACACAAATTAAAAACAAACTGGAAGGAAATATATTAAACTACTAGTAATAGCAATAGATGGCAAGATCTTCTTTCTTCTTTATATTTTTACCTTTTCCCAATTTACTCTACCAAAAACATAAACATTATTTTTATCCAAAGAGAGCCAAAGGGAAATTGTATAATCTAAAAAAGGAACTATAAAGCAATGTTTCTACTAAAACATTTCCAAAAGATGTAAATTAAAAATATATGTTCAAAATCCTTTTAAAATAGTTATGCACATAATGAAATTTTTGCTACTGATTTTTAGGGGTAAGGGCAAGCTACTTCAATGCTCTAATTTGTGAATTTCAATCTCTTATTGAAGAAACTAGTATCTGATATGTATACCCTCCATTCTCAAAAAGCTAGGCACAAAATGATCAGATTTAGTTTTTAAAAAATTAATCATAATCTAGATATCTGTATGGTGTGAAATCTCCACATGGTTGGTCAATGAGCGCCTATTTGCAGAGGAGATGAAACACTGTAGAATAAGTCTATGGATGGAAAAAGAAAACACAGCAGTGTTTACCCCCAAATAAGAGAGAAGTTAGGTTGCCTTCTAAAAATGGCAAATATGACAAATGAGTTTTACTGAGCAAACTTTATCACTCATTTCTTCTTTTTTTTACAAACATGCTGACCTCATTTATAGAGTTTATATTTATTAATTACTGCCAATTCAGCTACATATTTTGTGGAAAAGTTCTCAACACAGAAAATGTAAAAAGGAAATATAATTAGGTAAAAAAGTGACTCAAAAAATAATTTATTACATTTTAATATGCTTGATTCATTTTTTGAATCTTCATTCCAATATCTAATTCTTTTTTTAAAACAATAAAAAGTTGGGCTGGGGTTGTGGCTCAGAGGTTGAGCACTCATTTAGCATGTGTGAGGCACTGGGTTCGATCCTCAGCACCACATAAAAATAAAAAATAAAGATATTGTGTTCACCTATAACTAGAAAATAATTATTTGAAATAAATAAATAAGAGGCAGACCTGCGACCGACCGGAAGAACAGGCCCAGCGGCCCGCCGGCGTGGTAGACAGATCACCCCAATTGGAGGAAGGGCCCAGCCACCGCCAGCAAGGTAGGCAGACCCTGCGTCCCAGAGAAGGAGCCCAGCGGCCCGCCGGCCTAGTTGAAAGATCACCCCCATCGGAGGAGGGGCACAGCCGCCGCCTGCGCCTGCAAGGTAGGCAGACCTGCAACCTGGAGAACAGGCCCAGTGGCCCGCCAGCGTAGTAGACAGATCACCCCTATTGGAGGAGGGGCCCAGCAGCCGCCTGCAAGGTAGGCAGACGGCGCTTCCCGGAGAAGGGGCCCAGCGCCCGCCTGCGTGGTAGACACATCACCCCTATTGGAGGAAGGGCCCAGCCGCCGCCCGCGCCTGCACGAAAGGCAGACCTGTGACCTGGAGAACAGGCCCAGCGGCCGCTGGCGTGGTAGACACATCACCCCTATTGGAGGGGGATCCCAGTGGTCGCCTGCAAGGTAGGCAGGCTGTGTGTCCTGGAGAAGGGGCCCAGCGGCCCGCTGGCGTGGTAGACAGAGCAACCCAATTGGAGGAGGGGCCCAGCCGCCGCCTGCGCCTGCACAGTAGGCAGACCTGTGACCTGGAGAACAGGCCCAGAGACTCGCCTAAGTGGTAGACAGACCTCCCCAGTTGGAGGAGCCCAGCCTCCCACTGGTGAGGTAGACAGACAACTCCAATTGGAGGAGGGGCCCTGCCGCCCGCCCCTGCGGTCACCTGACCGAGCTCTTCACAAACATAAGGTTTCCCCAACACCCCCACCTCATCAAACATCTTATGAGAAAAACTGATGGAACTCATCTTGGAAAATCCCACCAACCCTTAAAACCCACCAACCGATTGACTGGCATGGCTACCAGTGCGGTTCTGCAGCGGATCAGGCACCTGGTTCACATCTCAGAGAATAAGAGTTAGAGAGGCCACAGGTGGAAGCTCAAGTCCTCTCACACTGACTACCACCACCGTCCTGAACCCAGAGACTCAAGCTAGGAATAGACAACGCCACCAACTGGAAGAAATGAAAACAGAGTTCTGAGAGACATTTTTTTTTCTTTTTTTTCTTTCTTTTTCTCTCTTCTCTCTCTCTTTTCAGCCATTCACCCAGTCTCCTCTACCCTTCCCCCCTCAGGTCTTTGAAACCTCAACATATGAGAAACCAAAAATTGTACACGAAAAAGGTCTTTAACAACTGAAAAACCAGAATAATAAATATACTATAGAGGAATTGCATATGCCCCACCTCCCTTCCCCCTTTTTATTCCTTTTCTTTTTTCTCATATTTTCTTTTTCCCACTCTCTTTTTTCTCTCCCTTTCCTTGTTATCTGTTTTCCTCCCTCCTACTCCCTCTATCCCACTTGCAACCCCCTAAATTTTACTATTCATAAGTAGGGTAATCTTATAAATACATATAGGAATTTGAATCTAAACATTCTTCCATAAATTACCCATCTATTGGTTAGAGCTCTCCAAAGTTACTAAGTTAGATTAACCCCATACCCTCATTCCTTTCCCCATAAACATAACATCCTATACCTGAAACCCAGTTTTCTTCAAGCTACCAGAAATGGTATGCCTTTCATGAAACTAATGACTATATTTGTAAATGATAATCGTAACCAACATTTGTAGACATAGAGTCTAGCTATAAATGTAGTAATAAGGAAAACGTGTGCTTTGATGATGTACTACTGATATTGAGAACTGTTAACATTGTCTTTCTCCACAAAAGGGAGACTTTGCAACTATACAAGAGCAATATAAATATATAGGCAGAAAATTCAATAACACAACAGTTTCACCAAGCAGAAAGAAATGCGAGCTGTATGAAAAGACAAGGAAAGAAAGGACCACAAGCAATGCAGGTCAACTCAACTTTAGAAGAGGTAATATCTGCAGCAGATGGAATGTCAGATAAAGAATTCAGGATATACATGCTTCAGATGATCTGGAGTCTCAAGGAAGACATTAGACAGCAAAATCAGACAATGAAAGATCACTTCGACAATGAATTACAAAAACAAATCCAAGAAGTAAAACATCAACTATACAGGGAGATAGAGGTTATAAAAAACAAACAGAAATCCTAGAAATGCAGGAAGCAATAAACCAAATTAAAAACTCAAATGAGAATACTACCAGCAGAGTAGAACACTTAGAAGATAGAACATCAGACAATGAAGACAAAGTATTTCAACTTGAAAAGAACATACACAGCTCAGCGAGACTGTTAAGAAACCATGAGTAGAACATCCAAGAAATATGGGATAACATAAAGGGACCAAACTTAAGAGTCATTGGGATACAGGAAGGTATAGAGGTCCAAACCAAAGGAATGAGCAATCTGTTCAACGAAATAATACAAGAAAACTTCCCAGACTTGAAGAATGAGACAGAATCCCAAATCCTAGAAGCCTACAGGACGCCGAATGTGCAAAATCATAAGAGATCCACACCTAGATACATTATAATGAAGATGCCCAACATACAGAATAAGGAGAGAATTTTAAAAACTACAAGAGAAAGGAAGCAGATTACATTTAGGGGTAAACCAATCAGGATAACAGCTGATCTTTCAACACAGACTCTGAAAGATAGAAGATCCTGGAACAACATATTTCAAACACTGAAAGAAAATGGGTTCCAACCAAGAATTGTGTATCCAGCGAAATTAAGCTTCAGGATAGAAGATGAAATTAAAACCTTCCACGATAAACAAAAGTTAAAAGAATTTGCAGCTAGAAAACCATCTCTTCAAAACATCCTCGGCAAAACATTACAGGAAGAGGAAATGGAATATAACAATGAAAACCAACAGCGGGAGGTAGTACAGTAAAGGGAAAAAATAATCAAAGAGGAAAAACAAACTATGTTAAGTAACATAAACAAATATGGCTGGAAGAACAATCCATATCTCAATAATAACCCTGAATGTTAATGGCTTAAACTCACCAATTAAGAGACACAGGCTAGTAGAATGGATCAAAAAAAAAAAAAAGATCCAACAATATGCTGCCTACAGGAGATGCATTTGATACGAAAAGACATACATAGACAGAAGGTGAAAGGTTTGGAAAAATCATATGACTCATATGGACTTCGGAAACAAGCAGGAGTGTCCATACTCATATCAAATAAAATAGATTTCAAGCCAAAGTTAATCAAAAGGGATAAAGAGGGACACTACATACTGCTCAAGGGAACCATAAACCAACAAGACATAACAATCATAAATATATATGCCCCAAACAATGGTGCAGCTATGTTCATCAAACAAACTCTTCTCAAGTTCAAGAGTCTAATAGACCACCATACAATAATTATGGGAGTCTTCAACACACCTCTCTCACCACTGGACAGATCTTTCAAACAAAAGTTGAATAAAGAAACTATAGAACTCAATAATACAATTAATAACCTAGACTTAATTGACATATATAGAATATACCACCCAACATCAAACAGTTACACTTTTTTCTCAGCAGCACATGGATCCTTCTCAAAAATAGATCATATATTATGTCACAGGGCAACTCTTAGACAATATAAAGGAGTAGAGATAATACCATGCATCTTATCTGATCATAATGGAATGAAACTGGAAATCAATGATAAAAGAAGGAAGGAAAAATCATGCATCACTTGGAGAATGAACAATAGGTTACTGAATGATCAATGGGTTATAGAAGACATTAAGGAGGAAATTAAAAAATTCTTCGAGGTAAATGAAAACACAGACACAACATATCGGAATCTATGGGACACAATGAAAGCAGTTCTAAGAGGAAAATTCATTGCTTGGAGTTCATTCCTTAAAAAAAGAAAAAACCAACAAATAAATGATCTCACACTTCATCTCAAAATCCTAAAAAAGAAGAGCAAAACAACAGCAAAAGAAGTAGAAGGCAAGAAATAATTAAAATCAGAGCTGAAATTAATGAAATCGAAACAAAAGAAAAAATTGAAAAAACTAAAAGTTGGTTCTTTGAAAAAATAAATAAGATCGACAGACCCTTAGCCATGCTAACGAAGAGAAGAAGAGAGAGAACTCAAATTACTAGCATACGGGATGAAAAAGGCAATATCACAACAGACACTTCAGAAATACAGAAGATAATTAGAAATTATTTTGAATCCTTATACTCCAATAAAATAGAAGATAGTGAAGGCATCGATAAATTTCTTAAGTCATATGATCTGCCCAGATTGAGTCAGGAGGATATAGACAACCTAAACAGACCAATATCAATTGAGGAAATAGAAGAAGCCATCAAAAGACTACCAACTAAGAAAAGCCCAGGACCCGATGGGTATACAGCAGAGTTTTACAAAACCTTTAAAGAAGAACTAATACCAATATTTTTCAAGCTATTTCAGGAAATAGAAAAAGAGGGAGAACTTCCAAATTCATACTACGAGGCCAACATCACCCTGATTCCTAAACCAGACAAAGACACTTCAAAGAAAGAAAACTACAGACCAATATCTCTAATGAACCTAGATGCAAAAAACCTCAATAAAATTCTGGCTAATCGGATACAAAAACATATCAAAAAAATTGTGCACCATGATCAAGTAGGATTCATCCCTGGGATGCAAGGCTGGTTCAATATACAGAAATCAATAAATGTTATTCACCACATCAATAGACTTAAAGATAAGAAACATGAATATCTCGATAGATGCAGAAAAAGCATTCGACAAAGTACAGCATCCCTTTATGTTCAAAACTCTAGAAAAACTAGGGATAACAGGAACATACCTCAATATTGTAAAAGCTATCTATGCTAAGCCTCAGGCTAGCATCATTCTGAACGGAGAAAAATTGAAGGCATTCCCTCTGAAATCTGGAACAAGACAGGGATACCCTCTCTCACCACTTCTGTTCAACATAGTTCTTGAAACACTGGCCAGAGCAATTAGACAGATGAAAGAAATTAAAGGCATAAAAATAGGAAAAGAAGAACTTAAACTATCACTATTTTCAGATGACATGATTCTATACCTAGCAGACCCAAAAGGGTCTGCAAAGAAACTATTAGAGCTAATAAATGGATTCAGCAAAGTGGCAGGATATAAAATCAACACGCATAAATCAAAGGCATCCCTGTATATCAGCGACAAATCTTCTGAAATGGAAATGAGGACAACCACTCCATTCACAATATCCTCAAAAAAAAAAATACTTGGGAATCAACCTAACAAAAGAGGTGAAAGACTTATATAATGAAAACTACAGAACCCTAAAGAGAGAAATAGAAGAAGATCTTAGAAGATGGAAAAATATACCCTGTTCATGGATAGGCTGAACTAACACCATCTAAATGGCAATATTACCAAAAATTCTCTATAGGTTTAATGCAATGCCAATCAAAATCCCAACCGCATTTCTTGTAGAAATAGAGAAAGCAATCATGAAATTCATATGGAAATATAAAAGACCCAGAATAGCAAAAACAACTCGAAGCAGGAAGTGTGAATCAGGTGGTATAGTGATACCAGACTTCAAACTATACTACAGAGCAATACTAATAAAAACAGCATGGTACTGGTACCAAAACTGGTAGGTGGACCAATGGTACAGAATAGAGGACACAGAGACCTATCCACAAAATTACAACTATTTTATATTTGATAAAGGGGCTAAAAGCCTGCAATGGAGGAAGGATAGCATCTTCAACAAATGGTGCTGGGAAAACTGGAAATCCATATGCAACAAAATGAAACTGAATCCCTTTCTCTCTCCATGCACAAAAGTTAACTCAAAATGGATCAAGGAGCTTGATATCAAATCAGAGACACGGCGTCTGATAGAAGAAAAAGTTGGCTACGATCTACATCATGTGGGGTCGGGCTCCAAATTCCTCAATAGGACACCCATAGCATAAGAGTTAATAACTAGAATCAACAAATGGGACTTACTCAAACTAAAAAGTTTTTTCTCAGCAAGAGAAACAATAAGAGAGGTAAATAGGGAGCCTACATCCTGGGAACAAATTTTTACTCCTCACACTTCAGACAGAGCCCTAATATCCAGAGTATACAAAGAACTCAAGAAATTAAATAATAATAAAACAAATAACCCAATCAATAAATGGGCCAAGGACCTGAACAGACACTTCTCAGAGGAGGACATACAAACAATCAACAAGTACATGAAAAAATGCTCACCATCTCTAGCAGTCAGAGAAATGCAAATCAAAACCACCCTAAGATTCCATCTCACTCCAGTAAGATTGGCAGCTATTATGAAGTCAAACAACAAGTGCTGGCGAGGATGTGGGGAAAAGGGTACACTTGTACATTGCTGGTGGGACTGCAAATTGGGGCGGCCAATTTGGAAAGCAGTATGGAGATTCCTTGGAAAGCTGGGA
The DNA here is from genome assembly GCF_047511675.1 of Marmota flaviventris. NCBI lineage: Eukaryota > Metazoa > Chordata > Mammalia > Rodentia > Sciuridae > Marmota > Marmota flaviventris. The sequence goes on from NC_092513.1 coordinate 58,072,692, forward strand.
AGGGAGCCACTATTTGACCCAGCTATTCCCCTTCTTTGACTATTCCCTACAGACCTTAAAAGAGCATACTATAGGGATACTGCTACATGGATGTTCATAGCAGCACAATTCACAATAGCTAGACTGAGGAACCAACCTAGATGCCCTTCAATAGATGAATGGATAAAAAAAAATGTGGCATTTATACACAATGGAGTATTACTCAGCACTAAAAAATGACAAAATCATGGCATTTGCAGTGAAATGGATGGCACTAGAGCAGATTATACTAAGTGAAGCTAGCCAATCCCTAAAAATATGTCAAATTTCTTCTTTGATATAAGGAGAGCAACCAAGAACAGAGCAGGGAGGAAGAGCATAAGAAGAAGATTAACATTAAACAGGGACGAGAGGTGGGAGGGAAAGGGAGAGAGAAGGGAAATTGCATGGAAATGGAAGGAGACCCCCATCGTTATACAAAATTACATATAAGGGGAAGTAAGGGGAAAGGGGAAAAAAAACAAGGGAGAGAAATGAACTACAGTAGATGGGGTAGAGAGAGAAGATGGGAGGGGAGGGGAGGGGAGGGGGGATATTAGAGGATAGGAAAGGCAGCAGAATACAACAGACACTAGTATGGCAGTATGTAAAAATGTGGATGTATAAACCGATGTGATTCTGCAATCTGTATACGGGGTAAAAATGGGAGTTCATAACCCACTTGAATCAAATGTATGAAATATGATATGTCAAGAGCTATGTAATGGTTTGAACAACTAATAATAATAATAATAATAATAATAATAAAATAAAGTTAGCATAATTAAATAAGCATAAGAGAAATTTCAGTTCTATGCTGAATTGAACAAGGCAAGAACATATTGTATGGAAGAGTTGAAATTTCAAAAAGAAGAGATCCTGAAAATAAAGAAGAGATCCGGAGAAATAAAATTTCATAGCTAATAAGAATTTTCAAACAGTATGAAATTGATGGAGCTCAGAACCCTACAAGGAAGGAGGGGATGTCTATGTTCCAGGAGAAAAGAGTATTGAATTGACTGAGATCTTTTCTGACAGGGTGAGCAAGTGGAGTTGGAAGTAAGCATCTAGAAGGCCAGGAGAGTAGAGGACATGCTGGCTGGAGGGTGGAGCAGAGGTGTGGTGCTCACTTTTCTTCTTGTCCTTCCCCAAATGACAGGATCCCTTTGTGATGAGAGGGCACAGCTCTGTGACATAGGCCTGGGCCCTACTTTACATTGCTGAAGATGTGTTTCAGGACTCATTTGTCCAAGTGACACAGTGCAATTGAGATGATGGAGAATCCTCTCTTTCCTCTAAATAGCATTAACACCACATGGGTGTTAACCTGGGCAATGGATATGATCCTTGCCTTTGTGGGTGGACTAGGGATCTGTCTCCTTTTATTTCCCCACCTCCAGGGTAATCCATCCTTCCCACCACCAAGGAAAAAAGAAAAATTCTGGAAGGTAAGAAATCCTCAGGTCACACCCAACAACAACAAAAAAAATGTTCTCTTTTGTCTACTTTTCTTTTCACATTTCCAAAATAGGTAGACACACTTCAGAAAAGAGAAATTTCAGGACAGAATAGAGAATGATTCTGGGGTAAGCAGGGCAGAGCAGGAGATAGTGTGCACTAGGATTTCTCCTATCTGGAAGTCTTAGACCACATAGAGAGGTCTGAACTCCTGAGAGTGCTTGGTACCTCTGGAAAGGACAGGTCCCGAGAATTGCTCCATCACCTTCTGCTGGTAAGTATCTCTGGAAAATGCCTTTCCTCTGTTTTGAGATGAAGTGGGTCTGAGGGCCTCCATCCCAGGCTCTCAGGTCACCTCTGGTCTTAGGAAGCAGAACTTTGCCTGGCAGCTGAGAAGAGCCTGAGGAAATGAGTCCATTCTTAAGCAGAAGATAAGTGAATGACAACATTCATAGTGTAATTTATTCAGAAAATCCCCTTTTGTGCTTTCAAAGGAAAAAAAAATGAAGTATTTTGCCACTTTTTTTCTCTGAAAAAAAGGGTTCCCACTAGCTAACTGTAGAAGTCCTGCTGTTCAGAAACATGAAATGTCTACAGCTGGTCTATGAGAGCACAGGGAGAACTGGGCTTCAGCCTCTTTTTCTATATTGTCTGTCAGCATGTGAAGGTGAAGAAGGTGCTGTACAAGTGCAGGAAGAAGAGTGGAACTCTGAAAGGTAACACCCTGCCCTTTTACCCCAGAGATGGCATGTTGTCCCCTTTCTCCAAGAGTTCAGAGCCATGCCCCAGAGGAAGTTGGTTGCAGAGACCCGAGAGGGAAGATGTTGGTAAGGAACTCATCATACCAAAGACACTTCTCAGGTTCTGTGCTTAGAAGGTGTGGTGGATGAAGGGTGGGTGATGTCCAGTAGGGTGGTGTGGACAGCACTTGAGCAGTAGTGCCTAGATATGGAGGTGGGACATTCAGGTCCACCTGTGGTCAAGCTGTTTCATTCTGTTAAGGCCAATTTTTCTTTGAGGTAACCAATCCATTCTCCCCATAAGGTGGTTGTGAGGATCATGCAGGTTAGTGGAGGTAAAAACAACATGCAAATGATAAAAATGTGGCTTCTCCCAGAGTCTTTATATGACTCTCATGCTGTACAAGTACATTCCTGATCACCGCCATGTCAGGCCTAGACTGCATAAGCTATTCAAATTTGTTCCTCTCCTGGTGGACTTGGACACTGAGGCTTAGCCTCCAGTCTCATCTCCCATGATCTACCCCAAGGGGGCATTGCACTTAACATCCTGTGAAATCTGGGATCCTCCTTTCTCTACCACAATTCATTTGCCATTTCCAGGTTTAGGCAATCGCCTGAAGAATCTGATGGAGATTCAGAATCTGATTTTACTTCTGCAAAGGTGAGGAGCTTTCCAGTTCTCTAGTGTTTTCCCCTCAGCATCTGTAATGTGATCCTGAGGCTCAAGACTGACTTAGTATGTGTACTCCAGGTTGTAGTGCAATGTGATTGAAGCCCTGGTGGTAGGAATAGGAAGAGGGCAGTGGAGGGGCAGTGGAGGGTCCATAGGCCAAAAGTTTTCACCCCTGCCCAGCCTCTTGGTCCTTCTTGCTCCTGGCTCTAGCTTGTGCCTCTTGTCTCCTGTAGTCTCCTAGGGAAGCTCTGGGACAAGGACAGTTCTCCTCTACTGGTAAATGAAGATGTTGCAGGTGAGGTGTTCATGCAAGTGCCTGCTGGAGTTCAAGAGCTACCACATCAACATTTAGAAGATCCTTCTACCATCATACCCCCATTAGGTCCTCTAGCTCCTCTGACCAAACACACTCTGCCTTGGGCCTCATCCTTATCAGAAGAACATGAAGACAAGTCTGACTTGAATAGAAACACACTGGACATTGTTCCACAGAGCTCTCTTGTAGGTCACTCATACTGGGCATCCCCGATCACCGCCATCTCAGGCCTAGACTGCATAAGCTATTCAATTTTGTTCTGCTCCTGGTGGTGGGCAACTGCCAAGCTCTTATTTTTCTCTACCTGGGCACATGGCAAATCCAAGCAAGAACAACTTTTTCACCATCCATCAGACCCCACAATCTCAGTAGACCCCACACGATGGCACATAGAGTCTGGAGGCCTCTCTTTCATCAACTCTGATGTACAGACACTTCTAGAAATGCTGATCACCAAAAGACCAGAACTAAAAGTGTGGAAGGAAAATATTAAAAATGGGTCCTCTTTCAAACAAATGAGTCCAGATTACACCATGTATTCTCTGGGAAACATGTTGGAGTTAATGGGTAGCAAGAGAGACACCACTCCACAAACCTTCGGGAACACAAAAGAAAAACCAGAGCAGCTTCATGATACTCAGGATTTCTCTTACCACAAGGACTTGCGGAGTCCTTTAGAGAAAAAATACAGCCAGCTGTTCTGGGGCCTGCCCTCTCTGCACAGAGAGTCCCTGGTGGCTACTGCCTGGGTCTCTAAGAGGTCCTCTGCTGCACAATGCAAACATGTAGCATTCAACATAGTCTCAGAATCTCTCTCAGTTCAACATCAGGATGAAGAAACTGCACAGATTTCTCAGGAGGAGCTCTTTTCCCAGGAGGAAGCCCAATCCCAACTTTTGGCACAAAACTTGTTCCCATCTGTGGCTCAGGGTCAGACCCTGTCCAGCACTTCATACACTTTTCCAAACCTACCAACTTCTTCATCCCAGATTAAGCCTGGCACAACAACTTGTTCTAAATCTGAAAAGGAGGAACAGACTTTCTTCCAAACTGAAGAACAACATTCAGAATGTCCCTTGCAGAACCAAAGGAAGGTCTTATTCTCTGAGATCCAAAAGACTCTGAAAGACCTTTACCAGCCAGCTCTCAACCTTCCACAGGGAAGCTGGGCTTCCCAAATTTCCAACTCTGTCTCCATAGTTGCTGGGGATTCTGCCAGCCAGGAGCTAGAGAACAGACTCGAGCAACATATTCAAGGAAAGTTAATCAGTGATCAACCACAGCTAGGCCCTCACTGTAGATTTCTCGCATCTCAGGAACAGATGCAGCCTCAGGATCAATATCCAAGGAAGAGTCAATGCCACAAAAATGATGAATCTGGCCCCTCACAGTCCAGCCAGTCAGCACTTACTGATAATGATCTGCAGAAGATGGAGCAGCCCAGCCAGTCAACACTTGCTGGTCATGATCTGAAGAAGATGGAGACTAAGCACACTGAAAGACTGTCTACAATGGGCTCTGTAACATTCAAACTAGATTTCCCAAACAAGGGTCTAGAACCAGAACTACAGAAGCAGCCAGTAGATATATCCTGGAGCTCAGGAAGCACCTCGGGGACGATTCAGAATGACAATAAGGAGGTTTCAGAAAGTTACTTGAGGAGGAACAGGAAGGGTATTCCAGAAAGTGAATTATCTACAGGCCTAGACAAGAAAATTGTGGAAAAAATCCTGCAAGACCATCTGAGCAGAAAGTCAGTGCAGATCAAGGAGGGCATGATCCGTGTGTGTACGTGGATCCTGGCTTGCTGCCAACTATGCTTTTCCAAAGTCCTACATGCACACAAAACCCATCTATCAAGCCTCCTCCGAGTACCAGCAATCCTATGTAAACACTGTTCAGCAGCTTTCCTTCCTTGACCCTGGAAGCCACCTGAAGCTAGAAACAGATATTATGAGGTCTCGGGTGAGGCGTAGGTGGAGTCCATCCCTCCAGGCTTTTGATCCCATTAATTACACCTTAGGTGAGGCTCAAACCTCACCCCTTCCACAGCCTGCCTTTTCCTCCTCAGCCTCCAGTGACTACAGGGCCATTTCAATTGCAAAAATTGGCAGTCTCCTGGAAGAACTTCCTCAGAAAGGTCAGGGAAAAAGGGTAATAATAAAAATTTCATTTCCCACTTTACATAACCCCCTTCCTGCACTCTCACCTTCAGAAGTTCAGAAGACCATGCGAGGCACCCCACTGGGTGGCAGGCATATGACTTCAGATGCCTCCATGCCTTCTGATACCTATAGCCATCTGGACATGAACCAACAGAGTACAGTTTTTAGAGGTATTGGAAAACCTAGCCTGGAGCCCAGTCTAAGCCTGGATATGGCCAGTTATGAGACACCGAAACAGAGTAAAGATGTGGCCTCAGGATACCCATGTCCTGGTGCGACAATGCTGGAAATTAAAGTAGGGACCCAATCATCAACAGCTAAAAAGACAAAGGAGACAGAGTTGGAGAAGAAGAAATCATCTGAATGGGAAGTGACAGTGGAAGCCTCTGTGATGGCAAACTCCCAAACCATCAATGTGAATCTGAAGAATGTAGGGTCTCTGGGAAACATGAAAAGCCCCTCCCCATCTAGAATATCTATTTCACAAGATCCAGGAGACCAAAACCTGAAAACAAAGATATGTAGTGGTTTTCAGGTCAAAGTGGAGGTTGAGACAGAGGAGCAACACCAAGACCAGTTCACTGGAGTCCAGCAAGATTGCCTCACTAATGAGCTCTCCACCACAGATATTTCACATTCTGGAGTGTCCCTGTCCAACTCAAAGAGCTTTTGCAGGATTCACAAGTCAATATCCCAAGCTCTATGTGATGATGTAATGAAGGCAGGGAGCAGCCAGGAGCAGGAGGAATCCAAAGTCACAAATGTTGAGGTTCCTGGAAAGAATGACACTGAAATGATTTGTCTAAATAAAAGCCAAGAGAGCTTTCGGAGGTCCAGACCAAGAGAGGAGGAAGGAAGTTCCCTAGAGTGTGGGTTGAGCCCTTCTGACAAAGTCAAGGATATAGACACTACTTCAACCAAGTCCTTCCCTTGCTTTCCAGAGAAGGAACAGAATCCTCAAATAAGCTATTGTAATATCAAAATGAAGGACTTTGTGCAGTCTTTTAACAATCATCAAAAAGGAAAAGGGAAGGAAAATTCCCTGAATAAAGTCAACCTCCTGTCAGCTACCACCCATACCCAGAAATCAGCCACAAGCCAAATATCCAAGGACATTAGGGTGCTTGAACCCCAGGCCCTCATGAGAGTTGTTGGACAGACCCTGATGGACAAGCTGATACTTCAACGTAGAAGTTTTCCAACAGAGTTATATGGGCATAAAGAAGAACCCCAGATGCTATTGGGTAGGCAATCTTGTCAACCCAGGGGTTCTTCCTACCCAGAGAGAAGACAAATGTTTATAGACATTGCCTCTGGTCCCCAAGCAAAACCCAAGGACCACAGCCCCAAGAACAAGTGGGCAGAAGACAATAATTGGACCTGCAAGCCTAGGAATGTTGAGCCTCCAGCCACCCCCTTCCAACTCAGGCCAATTGGGGTGAGCACTTTGAGCCACCTTCATCGTTACCCAACTTGTTTTTTTCAAAATGGTGATGTGCATGGTCAACAAGGTCTTGTTTACCATGAGTTTCCTGGTGAAAAAACTTTCAGAAAAAAAAATGAATTCAAGGGGAGAAAAACTGTCATCATGTGAACCCCTTCTCTAAAGACTAATGTCTTCTTCCCTTCTGGGATTTCAATTGCTTCCTAATAAATTGTTTTTTTTCCCTTTTCTCATCAGATATATTGATATTTTTTGTGTGTACTCCTGTGGGGTATGAAGGGGGTTGGTGTTTACTCTTTCTCAGAGTGGCTTCTGGAAGGAACAGGACATTCAGAGGACCCACCCTCATCTCAAATTCTCTCATTGTGCCTGAAGGATTCCTCATTCAGTCATCACAGAAACAAACATTAGAATGCCTTGAGCCCTCTCAGGATGAGGCAATTTTGTGAAGACCCCACTCCACAGTCTGACTCTATCAAACTTTCCCTTGCTTTCCCTATCTCTGTAACTGTATACAACTTTGGGAATGGGTGTATAAAAGTGACAGAATCCAGTAGCTTCACACATGACAAAGTAGGCATGGGAATGTTGGGGGGGAAATTAGTGTGTTGGTCTTAAATTTAGGAAAACCTTGTTCCTTAGATTTTCTAGTGCGGAAAGAAGTGTGTTTGATGTGGGAGCCCCTTCTCTCCCTGATATTGTTTGGAATATAGATGGGACTGTCAACCCCTCTTAGCTCAGCCTTAATGACATGGCAGTGTCACTCAACTCCACATCTGATTCCAACATTTTCAAGAGCAGCAGCCAAGATAGAACTTGTAACTCTGCATCTAAGTGGGGGCCACAAAGTTCTGTTGAGTGCTGCATGGCCCCTGCGCATGGTCACCTCTCTTCTCCTCTAGAAGGGACTGTGCATACACTATCTGACTGATAGTAGTGCATGGTAGATATAAAGTGGAATGTGTAGAATAATTGACTTTTAGAGCCAAGACAGAAGGAAGAGCATAATTGGATGCCATGGAGTGCCATGAACAGGAAGCCACTGCCTTCCCATGCTAGCTACCAGGCTAGCATAAGGAGACCAGATTGTCTGAGGTGTTCACTGGTTCAGCCTAGACCAATTCCAGGGCCCGTCTACTGTGGTTTCCAGACTACAGGCCTGGAGAAAGCCCTTTAGCTCTAATACACAATAGAAATAATGCAAAGCCTTCAAGCAAGGAAGGTTAAATTCCTAAGAGTAAATTTACTAAGTCTGCTTCTGCCCATCTTTGCCTCTTAAATTCCAGAAGAGATGACCTGATATTTGGTGGAGTACCCAGGACTAGGGAACTCTGGCTGTGACTCAGCCTAGGGACCTTGACACATGTACCTGGCCTTAGCACTGCTTCCATGGACAAAGTGGGGTATCTAAAAAGATCAAGGTCATGGCATAGGGTTTCAAAGCAGTTCCATCCAGGCTTCTAGAATTTCCTTGTCCAGAGACAAATGGGTGAAGAAATGATTTGACAGAATTTGTATATACAAAGGAAAGTAACCTATCCAAAATGTGTGAGCTTACTAGACTGGAAGGAGATAAATATTCATTTCTGCTGAGCCTCACTCTTCTTCTAGTAGAGGTTTCCTCTTTCAGGGGTCATCCACACAGAAAACCAGGATGGCTGTAAAACAGTGAGAGGAGTGATCATTTCCCTGGGCCATTCCATACTATTCCACAAGCCTATGTGTGGTGGGCAATGGACTCCACCATCGTGGCCATATTTATTCCATGGTGGAGAGTCCTGTGCCAGGAAGTGCCACCAGGAACAGAATACACTTATAGGTTCTGTATCCATACCTGTCAGGACCCTGAATGTGGGACTAGGAGGCCAGTTTGGATGGGTTCCAAAGACCTCTTTTTACCCACATCCTAGGTCTCCTAAAAGGATGAGTGTTACAGATGGCCACATCGATAAACCAGCCTGAAACAGCAAAGAGAAAATCCCATGACTACTGGTCCTGCTGTTTTATGAAAGGTCAGTGAGAGGGAGATCCCACAAAGACCCCCTGGAGACCTCCACACAGAGACCTCCAGAGACTCCACAAGATCTTCAGAGTTTCCCACAGAGACCTCCATAGATACTCTCACTGAAACCACCACAGAGGCTCAAAAAGAAGCCCCCCAAATCCCTCTGACTAAGAGATATTCATAGACACCAAATGAGATCCTCCCAGATATTTCCAACACAGAACCACATCAAGAACAATTTCTCAAAGACACTTGGAGAAAAACCTCAGACAGAGACAACACACTGAGAAGACAGACTTCCCCCAGAGAGCTCATATCCATTCTTAGGAGCCTGTGCAGCCACACAAGAATAGGTGTTTTGCACTCCTAGGGCCTGGAGAACACAAGTGAACAGTACTCAGCCACAGAAGAAGGATGGTGCTGCCCATCACATATATATTCTGCCTCCCCTACAGACACAGGTAAGCTGGGGAAGCAAAGAAGATTGAAGAGTTCCTTGGTCAAGGCTTGAGGACACTGCTGGACGAGTGTCCTGCAAAGGTGCCCTGTAGCTGCCCACTTGTGCTGGGCCACAAGCCAGATTGAACCTGGCATAGCAGCAGTGAATCTTCCAATGTCCCTAGCAAATTGTTGACCTATTTTCACAGCTGAGAAAGTGTCTGGAATGGAGTCTGTTCCTCAGGAATAAGAAGGAAAGGGTGGTGACTAGGACTAGGAGAAACTCCACACCTACACAACACCAACACCTAACTGGTGTCTTTATCTGTTGCACTGAGAAAAATGTTTGAGGAAGAAACACAAACTAGAGAGGAGCTATGGAATGACAGCACCTCTGCCTCCTGACATTACCCTCTCTTATATTGCCCAGTGCCTCATGATGGACAACTCAGGAATCCATTCACTTCACAGCCTCCAGCCTTGAGGGAAAGAGAGGAAGAGTACCTGAGCTTCCCCAGGGCATGCTTTTTGCATGGCTGCCCAATGCCCCTTCTTACCCTAATCTCAAATGACTTGTATGTAACGAGTTCCTTGCTTAGTGTTTCCTTTACTTCTCACCTTCCTCTGCAAACTCTCCACAGGGAAGCCAAGAGGTCCTTCTTCCATCTAGTCAAGAGCATCCTCAGCACTAGGAAATCCCCTAGGCCTCACCAGCACTCCTACATTCCCACTGACCTGATTGTTACTATTATTGTTACATGAAGTCACTCACTCAGAGAAAACACTGCAGAAATGAGAAAGGATGGGGTGGGGGAAGTGAGGGGAAAGCAACAGATGACAATGACACAGACAGCCCATGGTTCTGAAGACTCAGATTTCACATCCAAGGATGGAACTGGGGAGAGCCAGGGCTAAGCCAAGTGCTTTCCCAGAACAGGAGCCCTTGCAGGAAGTGTCTTCCCCACAGTTACTCTCAGAAAGAAAGCAAAGCCAGTGGTTGCAGCTACATTTCAGGAGGGAAGAATGTGGAGAACTCAGCTACTGCTTCAAGTCTATGCCCTTGTATCCTGAGCACTCAATGAATTCTCTCTGTTCCAAGTCGACTGGGAAGGAGGGCTAAGCCTGGACATGGAAAGATATGTACAACAGCACTGAAGCCCAGCCTTCCCATCCCTTCTCAATAGCACATCAGTCCTGTCCAGTGTCCAGATAGATACTGGGTGCAGGGCTACATCCTAGGTGTCCTGGCCACATGGCTGCTCCAAGAGCAGCACAGAGACACCTTTCTGCCATGTATGCCTGTTCTTTCCTCAGTATGACTCTGTGGGTTCCCATATCATCAGAAACCCAAATATCGGATAAGCCATCAGTCTGACTCAAGAACTCCACTGACTCAGAAGGGTCCTGGGATCAGGTGTTTTAGGACAATATTACAAACTCCCAGGTCTGTGTCCTAAGTTTGCTTAGTGCCCACCAGTACTGAGTAGTCAGGCTTAGGGTCACTTCCTCTGCTAGAAAACTTCCTCAGCTCCATCACTGGTACCCACCACCAATGGACTAGAGAAGGAGCTTCCTGAAGGCCAGGGAACCACAATGGGGGAGCCCCTCAGTGTTCTCCATGAGTCCAGAGTCTATGGGAGCATTATGGTTTTGATATAAGTTGTTCCCTAAAAAGCTCATGTGTGAAAAAATACAAGAAAGTATGGAGGTGAAAGCATTGGGTTATGAGACCTGTGTCTAATCAGTGCATTAACCCACTGGTAAGGATTAACTCTAGTCAAGGAGGGCATGGCTAGAGGAAGTGTGTAACTAGGGGTGCATCTTTGAGGTTTATATTTTGTTCAAGTTGAGGAGAACTGTCTCTCTCTCTTTCTCTGTTACCTGGTGCCATGTTCCCAGCTGTTTCCCTCTGCCACATCTTTCCACCATGATATTATGCCTCAACTGGAGCCATGAGCAAGGAACTCTGAAATTGTGATCCCCCAGAAAACTTTCCCCCCTCTACAATTGTTCTTGTCAGGTGTTTCATTATAGGAGTGAAAAAGCTGTCTGAAACAGGGAGCCTCAGCTTCCTCAAGTCTGAAAAGGTAAAATAAGACTGATTTTCACAGGTTTGTCAGGAGAATTAAAATGAGTTAGCAAATAAAGTAGCATGAAGCACAAAACCAGCAAGCTGTGAGCTCTCTATGACATGGCTTCTGATTGTATCTGCCTTTCCAAGTTAAGACAAGACCTAGGAGATTCTCTGACAGGGCTGCAGAGCAAGCAAAGCTGATTTAAACATTGTCCTTTCTGACAGTGGGGGCACAGCCCATTGTGGATGCTGGAGTCTTCCTTGCACTTAACCCATAGAAGATGAGAGAATCAACCCACCAGACATTGCTGTTAGGCCATATGGGTCCTTTCTGAGCACAGTATTCCACTCTGATGGCTCAGCATCAGCCACCCTAAAACCAGGACAGGGCTAGGGACCACAATGGCTTTGGTGGCAGTGAAAGATCCCGGCAACAGTGGTCCCTCATTATGAAAATTGAAACTTGACTTACAAACACCCAGTTTAAAGTGCTCCTGAGAGAGCTGCCTTTAAGCTGTCAGCTATACAAGCCACAGCAAAGAGCACTGCATGCCCTCAAGGCTGGTCCTGTGGCCTCAGATGCTGCCCCACATCTCTGAGCTCTGGATCCTTCTATCTCTACTTCCAAGGATTTGGTCAGTGCTCAATAAAATACTGCACATAAAGTGTTAGCACAGGCCTTCACTTAACACAGGCTGCACAGGGTAGATTTTGTCATTGTTTATTTATTTATTTTTTTTGAGGACAATGAACATCACCAGCACAAGGGTATAGAGTGGGCAGATCAGGAGCACAACTCCAGTTGTGTTGCTTCCTGAGACAGGTAGGACAAGCCCCAGTATCGTGGAAGCCCTGTTTCCCTCAAGGTTAGAGTGGGTATTGGAGGGTGAAATATCAGCACACCTCAGTCTTCCTTCAGGCATCTCTGCCTCATTCCTGCAATAGTGCCAGTGGGCAGAATGGCCTCCCAAAGCTAGTAGGCCCTGGGGCTGCTGGAGAGGGGGGTTACAAAAATTTGAGAGCTGCCTCCAAGTGCAGAACACTAGAAAGGATGGAACTCAATAGTGCCCATCAATACCTCCCAGCCCAAGCAGTAGTACCACATCATGCTGTCACACCAAGCGGTACCTGATGTCCCGACTCTACCTTCCTCAGAGGTGAGGCATTGATTTCCTTTGTGGGTACCAATATGATCTTGATGTAGCTCAGAGCCCGAGGATCCTCTACAAGAAATAGAAGAGATGTGCGGGATCCTGCCAGGCACTTGGAGGGGTTTTGACCACTCAACCTACATTCCTGTGGTGTGAGCATTTTAAGAACTTTGGCTCTCAGCCTGTAGGAACCCTCACAAGTGGGATCTTCATCTGCTCCTACGTTGCAGATTTAAAGAGGATATTTTTATTCAAAATCCTGATTTGAAATCCATGTGTGTTATAGTTGCTTCAATCGCTCTGTTTTTACACTACTTTTTATTTGTACACCATATTTATTGTGCTGATATTTCCATTAGCAATCATCTAGCCAAAGAGAGAGGTAAGTTAACTAACCAGAACTATAGAAATCGTGAAATATTCCTTTGAAAACAAAGGAATATATTAGTTTAAAGACTTTTTTATGCTAACAGAATAATGTACTTAAGAGAAGCCAACATGCCTTTTCTACTAGGTACAGGATATAGGGAGATAAATATTTGCCAAATGGAAAAAGCATGCTAGTGAGGAAAGACAAACTTTTTTTTCATCTTCTCAACAGTCATACAAAGGAGAAAACAAACCAACAGGGAAATTTTAAAAAAATACCTTTGAAATCTCACTTTGTGGTAGTCCCACAGAGAGGTTGAAATTTAACACAGAATATCATTATTTTTAAGCCTTCAATTTTAGAGATGGTTGACTCTTCCAGGTGATTTTTCAGGTCATGGGAAAAGCTGGTAGTAATTTCAACCCTGCCTAAAGAAAACAGAACATTTCCTTTGTGAATAAACACTCATTGACTTGGACAACAGCACTACAATAGCCTATTAGTCTTAGAATAATATGTATCCCTTACAAACTCTGCAAATTTTTTTATTAAGAGTGAGAATTCAATTAAAGATAGTTGACTATATTGTAATCAGATGGCATTCGTGGACTTAACTGGAGCATATAAAAATATACTTTGTTAGTTTAAAGAATTTTTTTATGCTAACAGAATAATATAATTTAGCAACCCATTTTAAAAATGGTGTTTGTTATTAATATTGTATGACATACTGGAAAGACTGCCACTTTTTTTGGAGAGAGACTCAACATTTTTATCATTTTTTGTATACAATTTTAATATTTTTGTCAAATTTTTAGTTATTTAATTTGTAAAAAGCCTTTACTTTGTACAGCCTACAGGAAATAGGGTATTGATTTTAAATTTTATGAAGCTAAGCAATTAAGTACAATTGTAATAGAAGTCAATTGATCTATAAAATGAATTAAGTTTCATCCTGCATGCAGAGGCTACCTGTACATACTGTTTCATACTTGCTTTTTTAAATTGCTTTCACGAAGCAGATATTCAACCTTGATGAGTGCTACAACTCATAGACTATTGGAAAAGATGCAAATTGTGTGTTTGAGTCGGAACCTCTTCTGGGAAACTCCTCTGAAAATTCAGCTTAAAATTGCTATGGAAACACAGACACATCCAATTGTATGGCACTTTTATCAGGGGTTTTTAATACAAATAATATTGTACTTAGTGAGCACATGCACCTATATGCACATAGGAAAAATGTGGAAATTTTACTGTAATGAAAGTGAATTCTCTAAAGCTCAGTTGAAAACTAAGTGAAACTTCCAGTGGAAATGCACTTCAATTGCCATTTCCCATTTAAAATGAACAGCAGTACAAATGGCACATAAGCCTAAATACTGAGAACTTGCCCACATGATCTGAAATGAACTCTTGGATCATAATAGTTCACCTAAGGACAAATCTCAAGGTGCACATTGATAATTAAAGTAGATTCTCAATTTAAGATGCCTGCAGGTACTATAACAGTACTGCTCCTTCAAGTTGTTCTCAGAAAGTACATATAAATTACTTTTGATTCCTTCATCTAACATTTTGATAGGAATAATTTTAACAGTCTGGCATAATTTTAGTGAGAAAGGAGGGTCAGGACACTGAGATATGGAATCAACAGTTTATTAATGGCACCAATACTCAGAGGGATTATTTCTAAAGCCTGACCCCTGAGCATACCACAGCTTTTACTTCTATATATAAGTTACTCCTCAGAAAGAGAAGGGATAGAAAAAATACAATAGAAAGGAAGGCTGGAAACTTACTGAATTTGATATAAAGCAGAGTCACCTTGTTTCTATGCTTCCCGTTTGTAAAAGTGGGTGGGGGGTAGATGGGTAAATTGGGGGGGTTGTGTGTGTGTGTGTGTGTGTGTGTGTGTGTGGTGATGGGCAAAGGTGTGCCACATGCAGTTGAGGGGAGAAATAAAGAATGTACATGCACTGATGCTATTTTCAATGCTTTATTCACTTAAATCATTCAATTCAATTTCACTCTATAGGATATTTTTTCTTTCAGTATTTTAGTTGTGCTTGGACACAATACCTTCATTGTATTTTACTTTTATGTGATGCTGAGGATTGCACCCAGTGCCTCAAACATGCTAGGTGAGCCCTCTACCACTGAGCCACAAAACTTGCCCATCTATAGGTTCTTAATCAAGAAAATAACAATCTTTAATTCTGGGCACTATAATAGACATAATCAATTCCAAGTCAATTCTAAGCACTGCAATCATACTTAATCATGACAGACTTATTACAGACATTCCCTCTGCTTGATAAGCTCAAGTGTCAGATCTAGAGTCTCAAGTCTTGGGTTTTAATTCCAGCAGATTCACACTCACTCATACTCCAGTGATCAGGTCAGGAATCTGTGGAGGCTTCATAATGGGTGGAACAGATGAGTGGTTGAGGAGATGGTCATAAGGAGAAATAGCTGTTCTCATCAGGGTCAAGATGTGGCTGTAGAGTTGGAGAATGGTGAGGATGATACAGAAGATTAGGTAGATAATGGAAAGAGTTGGGATGTCAGTCCACATGTCCTCATCAGGCTCTTCAGCATAGGGGCACCAGTGTGGGTTGGTTGAATGTCTCTTATTTGCTACATCATTTATACTAAATTTGGGGGTTTCTGCTTGCCCTTTCAATCCGTATCACATATGACTGGGTTTCTTAATGACGTCTTTAATTCTTGGGTCAGGGCATCTGGTCTGGTGGTTTCTGCCCTGATCTCTCACCTGTGATTCTTATCAGGGCAAAGGAAAATGACAGTGACTTCACTCTGAGTTTTATCAGGGTTGTGGAAAGTGACTTATTTAAGAACACCATGCTTGATGACAATATAAGAAGGCTCTATAAACTTGTCTGGTAGGGACTCCAATTGTATTTTAACATAGTTTTAAAATGGAGTTGTTTAGGCTAAGACCATCCTCACAATGTGTGTGTAGATATGTTCCCAAAATTTCTCTTCAAGTTTAACTTACACTGATTTTACAAACAAAAATACTAGAAACATACAAAAATGTCCCTTGAGGGTTTATTTCAATTTTTATACTGAGTTTTGAAAGGT
Organism: Marmota flaviventris; assembly: GCF_047511675.1. Lineage (NCBI taxonomy): Eukaryota > Metazoa > Chordata > Mammalia > Rodentia > Sciuridae > Marmota > Marmota flaviventris. The sequence continues at coordinate 58,088,655 of NC_092513.1, forward strand.
TGTAATAATAATGTATCATCTTTTTTGTCTAAACCCTTTAGATGAAGATACTAAAATAAAATTCGAAAGCTTAAATCTTCTGAAATGGAAATGAGGACAACTACCCCATTCACAATATCCTCAAAAAAAAAAAAATAAAATAATTGGGAATCAACATAACAAAAGAGGTGAAAGATTTATACAATGAAAACTACAGAACCCTAAAGAGAGAAATAGAAGAAGATCTTAGAAGAAGGGAAAATATACCCTGTTCATGGATAGGCAGAACTAACATCATCAAAATGGCAATATTACCAAAAGTTCTCTATAGTTTTAATGCAATGCCAATCAAAATCCCAATGGCATTTCTTGTAGAAATAGATAAAGTAATCAGGAAATTCATATGGAAAAATAAAATACCCATAATACCAAAAGCAATTCTAAACAAAAAGAGTGAATCAGGCAGTATAGCTATACCAGACTTCAAACTATACTACAGAGCAATAGTAACAAAAACAGCATGGTACTGGTACCAAAACAGGTGGGTGGACCAATGGTACAGAATAGAGGACACAGAGACCAATCCACAAAATTAAAACTATCTTGTATTTGACAAAGGGGCTAAAAGCATGCAATGGAGGAAGGATAGCATCTTCAACAAATGGTGCTGGGAAAACTGGAAATCCATATGCAACAAAATGAAACTGAATCCCTTTCTCTCGCCATGCACAAAAGTTAACTCAAAATGGATCAAGGAGCTTGATATCAAAACAGAGACTCTGAATCTGATAGAAGAAAAAGTTGGCTCCAATTTACCTACTGTGGGGTCGGGCCCCAAATTCCTTAATAGGACACCCATAGCAGAAGAGTTAAAACCAAGAATCAACAAATGGGACTTACTCAAACTAAAAAGTTTTTTCTCAGCAGGAGAAACAATAAGAGAGGTAAATAGGGAGCCTACATCCTGGGAACAAATTTTTACTCCTCACACTTCAGACAGAGCCCTAATATCCAGAGTATACAAAGAACTCAAGAAATTAAATAATAATAAAACAAATAACCCAATCAATAAATGGGCCAAGGACCTGAACAGACACTTCTCAGAGGAGGACATACAAACAATCAACAAGTACATGAAAAAATGCTCACCATCTCTAGCAGTCAGAGAAATGCAAATCAAAACCACCCTAAGATACCATCTCACTCCAGTAAGATTGGCAGCTATTATGAAGTCAAACAACAATAAGTGCTGGCGAGGATATGGGGAAAAGGGTACACTTGTACATTGCTGGTGGGACTGCAAATTGGTGCGGCCAATTTGTAAAGCAGTATGGAGATTTCTTGGAAAGCTGGGAATGGAACCACCATTTGACCCAGCTATTCCCCTTCTCTGTCTATTCCCTAAAGACCTAAAAAGAGCATACTACAGGGACACTGCTACATCGATGTTCATAGCAGCACAATTCACAATAGCAAGACTGTGGAACCAACCTAGATGCCCTTCAATAGATGAATGGATAAAAAAAAATGTGGCATTTATACACAATGGAGTATTACTCTGCATTAAAAAATGACAAAATCATGGAATTTGCAGGGAAATGGATGGCATTAGAGCAGATTATGCTAAGTGAAGCTAGCCAATCCCTAAAAAACAAATGCCAAATGTCTTCTTTGATATAAGGAGAGTAACTAAGAACAGAGTAGGGAGGAAGAGCATGAGAAGAAGATTAACATTAAACAGGGATGAGAGGTGGGAGGGAAAGGGAGAGAGAAGGGAAATTCATGGAAATGGAAGGAGACCCTCAGGGTTATACAAAATTACATACAAGAGGAAGTGAGGGGAAAGGGAAAAAAGGAAGAAAAAAAACAAGGTGGAGAAATGAATTACAGTAGATGGGGTAAAGAGAGAAGAAGGGAGGGGAGGGGAGGGGGGATAGTAGAGGATAGGAAAGGCAGCAGAATACAACAGACACTAGTATGGCAATATGTAAATCAGTGGATGTGTAACCGATGTGATTCTGCAATCTGTATACGGGGTAAAAATGGGAGTTCACAACCCACTTGAATCAAAGTGTGAAATATGATATGTCAAGAACTATGTAATGTTTTGAACAACCAACAATAAGAATTTTTTAAAAAATTAGAAAATAAAATAAAATAAATAAATAAAAATAAAAGGTCATGTTTGACATTTAATGCTTTAATATTTATTTTCCTAGTCTTTATCAAACAGACATAAGGGGGAACTTTTCCTTAGATTTTCTTTGACACATTCTGCTGTGCACCAAGAAATATTAGCCTCCAAAGTCACATCTGCTGGGAAGCCTTCCATCATTAGCTCAAGTTTTCCAACTATACCTGTTCTCAGGGCATGATGTTACTCTCTTAGTAGCACCACTCTGGGTGTGTCATTACACATATATTTTTGTGTGTCTCTTCCACTGAAATGCAAACCCTTGAGGCCAGCAACCTGACCTGTTTGGCTCACTTCTGTACCCCCAATGTGTAGTACTCACAAACTCAAAGTATCAGGGAAGTAAAAGCCATGATGTTCTCAGAGTGAGAAGACCCAGATACAGCTTATTAAAACCTATGGTCCCCAAATTCTCTCATGAGTTAATTAGGTTCATTCAAAGAAACACACTGCTCTTTTGCTCCAGCCCAGCTGCACAAATGACATTCAAAGGTGCATATTCTGTTCCAAATGGAGAGGAACTGCAGTGCCATGGGAAGAATACTGTGCCTGGTCCCTGAAAGCTGGTCAGCGTTCACATCCTGAATTCTGCTACTGACCAGCCACTCCAGGCCCCAGTCCATGTCTCTGTCTATAAAATATGCAAGGCATTACCAACTTCCAGGGATTATTTTTTGAGGACAAAATGTTTTAAGACAAGAAGAAAAAAAGCCACCTGCATGTTAAGTTTTATTATTATCTTGATGAGTGAGGCCTCCATGCTTCAGCGTAAAAAGCATGAACAAATTAATATATTCACAGATGAGCATGGAAGAGCAAAGACCCCAAAATGAGACCCCAAGTATTCATTATGTAATTGATATGAAGATCTTATCTATTACTGACAGGAAACATTAAAATGCAAATAGAGTAATAACATTATTATTGATGTCTCCTGCCACTACTCTTCGTTTAATGAAGCCACCTGAGATTTCACCACAGGACAGCATGCAGTCGACATGCAGGGTCTGTCTTGCAATGTCAAGCCTCCTAGGACAGCATTATCACAAGATGTTTCCAAACAACTCACCTCATTATTTCTCCCTCCCAAAACAGATGAAAGTTATGCCAGAACAAAATCACTGTCTGATGGACATTCCCCTACACTTAAATAGCCAATTTAAAAAAGCCATTCCATCCTTGGGTCAATCTGTTTCATTAATTGGAGGTGCATTTTGCAACCTATTCCTCCTCAGAGGCACATAAGAAAGTGGCTTAGATTTTGTGCCTTCCCAAGGTTTTCCTACAAGCGTGGTAGCTTCCTGGGCAATACCTGCTCTGAAACACCCCAGGCAAAAACCATGCCTGTCATCATCAACAGCGGGGAGCTCTGGGATCAAAACCAAGCCCTGACTGAGCCTAGAACAGCCTGGCTTCTACCTACACCCAGCAGATGCCACTGAAGGAGCCATTCAGAGAAAAATTGAGCATCATGGTGCTTCTGAGTCACCCTTAGCTGCAAAGACCCTAGAACTCTACAGTGCCCAAGTTCTTACCACCACTCTCATCTGTCAAGATTCAGTGCAGAGAAGTGGCCTTGGAGGTTGATCATTTAAGAAAGAAGCTATTTTTTACCCTGCTGGGTATGCCCATTTTGATCCCTATATCAAAATAGCTGTAGATCATCTCTGGCTTCCACAAAATTGCTTTGACTAAACTGTTTCCAGTTATTCCTTCAATCTGAAGGCCAGGTTAAAAAAAAATGCTGCACACATTTTGCTACCAAAAAACTGTTAACCAGAAGAACATCATTCATTCCATAAAACATTGGGTGGAAACCTCAGAGCAGCAAACAGAAAAATTTTCCCATGCAAAGATTTCCTGCATTTCCCTCTTTGCAGGATTGCCAGGGAGCTAAAAACAAACATTATTGGTACATACACCTTTCTTTTTTGCCCTGATTTTAGTAATGTTCTTATAGTCTCATCACCCACTTCAAATAAGCTAAATGGAACTTAAAACATTATTTTTTGTGTAAATTCTATTTTTTTCCCTTCGGTCACTTGATTGTATCTACAGCTTCCCTAACATCTGTAGAACTAGACTGGGGAAGAAGACGGGGAGAGTAGAGAGAAACAGTCACTTAATTCTATCCTCAGAGACTCTAATCCACTTAGGAAAATTTCTGGATTCAAATCTTTAAGAAATTCTGAGTTCAAATCCCAGCTACACCGCATACTCCCTGCAAACCCACAGAGGTTTTCTGCATCTCAGTCTCCACCTTGGTAAACTGGGTGTGTGGCCTTTCCCACCAAGCTGTTGAGACCCACGATAGGCAGAGTGGAGAGAGGCCAGTTAAAAATCTGTAAAGCATTATATCTGAATAAGCTCTTTATGTCATTAGTCCAGAGGTTCAAGGTTAAAGGCTCGCAAAGTAAAATTCCTGCAATGCCATTTTCTCAAGCAGGGAACTAGCAGGTAGAAAGTGGACGTAAGTGATTGCTAATGCATTAATGACTGACATGTGGCAGCCACCATGAGACACACAGATGCAATGTGACATTAATGGAGAGATTTGCCTGTGGTCATGGACATGGGGAGGGGGACACTCCACCGCCTCTTGCCTTTAACTTGGGTTAGAAATCAAACGTCAACCAAGATTAATTAGAAGTTTTGCTGAAACTCTGTTGATAGGAAAAACACATTTCCATAAGGTGAGGAAGTGCAAATCTAACTGATGAGGAGGGAAGGGCTGCCGTACTGTGAATGCTGCCTGTGTGGCGCTTGTCAGGGCAATTGCTTTCTGCTCAAGTGGCTGCTTCTTAACATTTTATTATCTTAACAACAAAAAACCCTGCAAGCAATAATTATTATACTAATTCTTCAGCTTTCTTCTTGAAATTTCTGTAAGACCATTAAAAACTAGCTGTGCCCTTGAAACAAACCATGAGTTTATTAATACTCAGCCAATTAAGAGAAAAAAGCAAAGTCAGAGAGTGCGCCACACCAGCAATTATGAACCAAGCAGCCGGCCTGCACGCTTGCCTGGCCACAGATTTTATTTGAGGAAACATCCTATAGGTTGAACTGACTGGGAAACAATGTGAAATGTGTTTACAGCATCCCAGGGACCTCAAAAAGCCCAAAGGAACAGAAGGAAACTGCTGTCCAGGTCCAGACAATTCTCAAGTCCAGGTTATGGTGGAAGCCATAGGAATACCTTTCTCACCTCTCACCAACAGAACAAGGCCGTCAGAGGCTTTCTCCAACCCTTTATAGAAGACCCCCAAGAAAGGGCACTTTATCCTCTCAGTTCGACTCCCACTGCTACAGTTTGGGTAGTGGTCCCCAAAGGTCCACATGTTGAAGGCTTGCTCCCCAGCCCTGGCACTATAGGGAGGTGGGGAAAACTTTAAGAGGTGGAGCACAGCAGGAGGTCTTAGTCACAGAGGGTGTATCCTTAAAGGGAACTGTGGGAATCCAGGCCCTTCCCATCTCTCATCTACATCAAAGCCATTAGGTGAAGATTTTTTGTCATGCACCCCACCGTGGTTTGCTGCCTCTCTACAGGACCAATTGACCTTTGCAGCTGTGGGCCAAAATTAGTAACTATTCCTCTTTTTAGGTAGATTAGCTCAAGTATTCTGTTATGGTAAAGAACGCTGACTAATACACATACACTTTGCCATTTTTGTATTTATCAATTAAACCTTTGCAACATTGCTCTTTCTTAAACATGTTATCAATATCAACCCATTTTTTAATAATATATATTCTAATCTTAACTCTCCCATTCTAGGACCCTGAGGATTGTTAAAGTCACATCAATCTAGTAATAACCCCAAACCAAAGGAACAGTGACCTACGGAGTCACTTCCTCCACTGTCTCTGAGGCAGCATCAAGAAGCTCTGCACCAGCTGGGCGTGGTGGAGCACACCTGTAATACCAGCAACTCAGGAGGCTGAGGCAGAAGGGTCGTTCAAGTTCACCTCAGCAAAAGTCAGGCACTAAGCAAACTCAGTGAGACTCTGTTTCTAAATAAAATCCAAAATAGAACTGGGGATATGGCTCAGTGGTTGAGTGCCCCTGAATTCAATCTCCACTACCAAAAAAAAAAAAAAAAGTTCTGCACCATGGAACTTCAGGCAGGCAAGAGTTTGACAGCTCAAGATCAGGAAAAGTCCAGGTAAGAGGGGCACACAGTTTCTGGGCCAACCTTTGTAGCAATGATGGGCAGACGTATTTGAAGAAGAAACATCAGAATTGTGAATGAGAGGAACACATTTGAAAACATCCTTAGCTGTGAGGGCATCCCTATCCAACTGACCAAAGAACTGAGAAGGCAATATCATCTACTCCTCTCTTTTTTTTTCCCATTTTCCCTGTTTTTATCCACTGTTTTAGTCCATTTTGTATATCTATAACAAAATACCTCAGGCTGGATACTTTATAAAGAAAAGAGGTCTATTTAGCTCACAATTTGGAAGGGTCAAGGTCCAAAATCAGGGGGCCCTGTCTGCCCCACAACATGGCAGAGAGAAGTTGGAAGGGAAACAGCAGTGCTTATAGCAGAATGGTCACATAGAATGACAGGAATCCAGAAAGACTCTGAAGCCAGGCTTTTATTTATTTATTTATTTATTTTTGTACCCACTCTCATAGGAACTACAAAGTCCCTTGAGAACTACATTAACCCCTTCCAAGGGAGTTGCTCCCAACGACATGATCACCTTCTACTAGGCCCCACCTCTCAACATGGCCGCACTGGGGACCAAGCTTCCAGGACAGGAGCTTTCAGGGGACACCCAAACCATACCCAAAGCCCACGTCACCTTCAAAAATTAATTGCAGTCTTTATTTTTCTATTTTCCAGGTGACTCTGAAAACCTCTGGGACCATCCAATTTAAAACAACAATGACAAGGGAAACGCTCCCAGTGAGGTACAGTAGGATCTACTGAGAAGGTAAAAAGTCTGACTCCTTCTGGGTACAAATAGGTTTTCATTCTTAACAGTACATCAGTGTTTCTTCAAAAACGCACACATACATAATACAATGAATAAGTTTACATCAAGAAGCAGGGTGCTAAGCATTCAGCTTGGTGTTCCACTGCTGTTGTGACACTGCTAAGAATAAAGTTTATGAATGCAGGTGGGGTAGCAGGCACAGGGACCCTCAGAGGAGCACTGGGACACAGGGGCACAGCACCCACAGGGTGGTGTTCATGTCTCCTCCCCCCCTGCCTCCTCCTCTCAAGGCACAGTGAAGATTTTCAGATGCTGAGTTCATCTTCCTTACTTGTGGAAGAAAGCAGCTGTCAGCCACAGTTTTTAAAAATCAGTATATTTTGGGCTATTATCTGCAGTTTTCAAAATAGGCACGGTCCAATTGCATTTTCTGAAATTGTTTCACTTTTTTTCTTTATGCACAGAATACATCCAGTCTAGTCCCTAAATATAGCGACAAGCAGCCAGATATTTAAAAACAAACAAACTAGCACTCTTGCGATTTTGGTAATTCTTGCTTATTTCTTTTCCCCCAAATAAAAGTAAATCCTGGGCTGAGGTTGTAGCTCAGTGTAAAGCACTTGCCTCACATGCGTGAGGCATTGGGTTCAATTCTCAGCACCACATAAAAATAAATAAAATAAAGATGTTGTGTCCATCTACAACTAAAAAAAAAAAAAAAAAGTAAATCCTAACATATCTAAATAAAAAGCACAGGCTGGCTTGCATGTTCTCCAACAGCACTCAGGCATACAACAAGGAAGCCGTTGTGTGTGCTTTAGGATACTTCTGAGCCTCTGGTCTTGGAGTTTTCCATCTGTTCTATCTAATTTTGGGGGTCAGGGAGTAGGGGTCTTAATTAGTGCCTAGCTCACTTGATGGCCTTGAGATCCTCCCTCCCTCTGTCCCCTGGCACGCTGCTTCTTAGAGCTCTCGGATCTAATTCTGCACCAAGGCTTAATAAGGTTGTAGAGATTTAATACAATTAGGAGTGTTGCTCGCAAATTAACCAACCCATTAACACTCCAGCAAAGAAACAATTCCAGAGGAAGAGCCAGCCAAGGAGGATGAGAAGACAACAGGGAAAGAGAACAATCTGCTTAAAATCACACGCTGGGACACACTTTGACGCCCACCTTTGTATGTTTTATACCTTTCAGAACAAAGAGAAACGGAGGTAAATCGTGACATCAGGAAATCTCCCTCTGCTACTGTTCGGCTTCAGAAAGTAGGAACTGAGTGTCACTCCGCCAGTTCATTTTGCAAAATCATCCCAGCTCTTTATTGAGTTTAAAAACTCACAGATTTAATGCTTATTAAACTGTTTTTAAATAACTTTCATCATAAGGTGGATATATGAACACATTGAAGAACTCCAGTAAACACAGAAAAGTCAAAAGAAAGCAAAAACACCAAACTCTCTAGAAATAAGCACTGTTAGTATTTTGGTTTCTTTTCTAGCCATTGCCACAGATCCGTCAATAAACATTTCAATAAGACTGGCATTGCCCTATGCCCATGGCTTCCAAAGTTCTACCCTGGGCCACTGTACTGTGATTACCTCACATCCTTACACCATTTTTAATGGCCATGTGGCAGTCTTACATGAACAACCCTGATTTCATCCCTTCCTATTGTTGGATATTTAGGTTGCTTCCAATTTTTTTACTTCTCCAAATAATTCCTTCATGAAGACGCCTCTGGGTTATTCTTCATACAATATTCACTCTTATTTCCTTATAAGTTTATCACATTTGGATAAAATTCCACTAAGCTGCTTAAAATTCCACTAAGGGCCTTGCTATGTTGCTGAATCTGGCTTTGAACTCACAGTCCTCCTACCTCAACTCCCTGAGCCACTGGGATTACAGGCGTGTGTCACCATGCGCGGCTCCACTATGTTCTTTATGCATCCTAATGGAGAATCTTTCCACTCTCCAGGAATGTGTGTGCTCTCAGGACCTCTGTTTGATATGACCTGTTGCTCAGGAAACAGCCACTGATCACGGGATTGCCCTCGATGACCCTCCACCTTTAAAATACATCAAAATATCCTTATATACAAAAATTACTAAAATACTCACTAGATGCTACCTGTACATTTCCTGAAAGACAACTGAACTTAACTAACCAGATTTGACACTAGCAGGACGGGTCAGCACCCTTCCCAGTGCTTCCTCATCTCCCTCAGTGCCACAGAAGCTCTGCCACTGCTGTTCAGAACTCTCAGCAACCTGAGCTCTGGCTTTCCTCAGGGCCTGCAGAAACCACTTAACCAGTGTTCAAGGTCCAAGAAATGAGACAACCATCACCACTAGTTCCCAGAGAGAAACAGCAGAAAGGCCACACGAAACAAGAGCTGAATCCCAAATAATAGGTGGCACAAGGGCATGGGGGACATGTATCTGTAGAGCTCTGTGTGTATCTTGTTCTCTCAGAATACTGCTTCCTGGAACACAATGAGGATTCAATGTGAATCTGTCAACTGTCCAGAAGATTTAGTACATAATGAGAAACTCTCTGTGTTAGAGAATTCTTTCCTGTCCAATGAATAGTTTACACCATCTAATTACAGTCAGTTCTGGTATCTGCAGGTTCTGTATCCACGGGTACAATCAACCTCAGGTCAAAAATATTCAGAAAAGAAAATATGCACAGATTCTTTTTTCCTGTCATTATTCCATTATAAATACCATATTTATACTATAATGCATTGTATAATATATTATAAGTCATCTAGAGATGATTTCAAATATATGGAAAGAGGTGCATAGGGTTTATACAAATCCTAGGTAGGCTCTTTCACACAAGATACTTGAGCTTGTGCCAACTTTGGTTATCCTCCGGGGTTCTGCAACCAATCTCCCACAGATACTGAGAATTGACTGTGCTAACTTATTTTTTTAATATTTATTTTTTAGTTGTAGTTGGACACAATACCTTTATTTCACTTATTTATTTTTATGTGGTGCTGAGGATCAAACCCAGGGTCTTGCACGTGTGAGGCAAGCACTCTACTGCTGAGCCACAACCCCAGCCCCCTGTGCTAACTTATAAGCAAAGTCTGACATCTAAATTATTTTTTAGTTGCAATTACCTGTCTTGATTTTGGAAGGGATAATTGAGGCAGAGAGGCATAAAATATTTGTCAAAGTCATAGACCAACACCAGAAATGAGTTACTGTAAAGCAGAGTTCACCTTGACTTCTGTCTCTTGGAGGTCACACTTTCCAACACTAAGATCTCCATCTAGAATGATCAAGGCTACAGCCCCCACACCACAGGGCCTGCTTTTCATATACAATATAAGTGTCAAAGTCCCCACGGGGCCATACTGTGTGGGTGCAGGAAAATTCAGGAGTACACAATAATGAAGGTCAAGGGACACCAGTGTTTCTCCATTCCCACGTGCCCTTTCTCAAAGCTCTCACCTCTTCCATGTTTCCATCCAAGAAGCTAGGGCTTCGCTAAATTGCTGAAGTTGGCTTGAAACTATTGATCCTCCTGCTTCAGTCTCCAGAGCCACTGTATTACAGGTGTGCACCATCACACCCAGCTAGTATGCTTTTTAATTTAATCCTCACTTTAAAGTAACTTATAAGTTTAGTTGATCATTTTATTGTACTTAGATAAATTAATGAGAATCAGAGTAGATTTTTCATGGTTTTATAACTTATTACAAATATAATTCTTTTAAATCTACATCATTTTAAAATTGGCTCAACCACCTTGAGTAATCTGTCATTTCTTTTTAGCATTTTAAAAATTTTTTCCTCAAAATGCAAATTTAAACTTATTTGGCATTTAAAACAACTTTTTCTGATAGCAAGTGAGGCTGATTTGAATGACAGCTTTGATGAAGACCACTTTGCTAACCAGATCATATGATAGATATTTTTCACTCACCGATTAGCCTGAATTGTTCTTTACATATATGATTTATTATAACAATATAAATAATAGCATTATAAATATACTCATTTTATATGCATATTTAAAACATGCATTGACTAACATAAAAAGAAATTAACATTATTTTTGTTTTCACAATCATTTCTAGACATTCCTGTGTGTGTAAACAAAGTGTCTTTTAAGTTAAATAATAACAGGTAGAATTAAGAGTAATTGAGGAAACTTGGCAAAGCTGTTGGACACCTTCCCAGCAAATGAGAAGGTACATGACTGGACAAGGAATCCTTTAGAGACGAGTTATTTTCCAACATTTTGTTTTCAATAAAAACTTTGAGAATGAACCTAATCAAATATCAACTTACAAATCATTAAAAATAATTTTTGATGCCAAATCAAGTGTGAATTTTGGCATGCAAAATTAACAGTACTCTAAGAAGTAGCACTGTCATAGCAAAAAATCCTTACAGTTCTATTTACATAAACAAAGTTTCTTGGCACATATTCGTAAAAATGAAAAATGGAAACAGAATCAGCACTTCATTCAGTTTAATTCTAGCAATAAATAACACCAATCCACAGACACATGAACTAATTTCTTCAAAGCCCAATTGATTTCTGAACTACTTCTCCAATACATTTTAACAATGATTCAATTGAATACCAATAATTGGAGTGATCATTCAACTGGATAAAATTTAGCACTTAGAGCTTCATACTCCAATGAAATTGAAATTTCCATTTTATATATACTTTTGCTGCAGAAATATTTGGTAAATAATAAGTAGAATATTTCAAGCTTAAACATGTTATGATACAATTTTATGGAAAAATTATAAGAAAATACCTGTTCAAGGAGGAAAAATTCAGGAGGTAAAATAAAAATAAAAGCTTTTTCATGTATTTTTAAATGGACAATGGGATGGTATCAAGTCCATGGGTACCCAGCTTTTCTCTCTGACAGATATCTTTAAAATATCATTGTAAAAGTTTTATTTTAAGATGCAATATTTACTGTAGAGCATATATTCTCTGCTTCTAAAGTGAATAAACAGGATAAAAATTTCAGATGAGAACTTATCAAAGGGCAAGGAAGTACCTAGTTTTTAAAAATTCTTTTATAGAATACAGAAGCATGAAAGTCAGAAGCTTACCCAGTACCACTGCCCAAAGACCTCAGATCTTAGCCTTGGCTATCAGCTCCCTGAAAGATGCCATACAGAAAGGTTCCATACAGCAGTAGCTATTCCATTTAGCTGCTGACAATCACAGTTATTTCTGTTGATGTTGTTAGGATGCACTACAGGCTCCAGAATGAGCAAACCTACCCACTGACTCTGAAAGTCATCCTCCAAAATGAAAGACCAACTTTATAAGTATCCTGAGAGCTGGTGTCCCTCAGTCCTTAGTCCTGCTTTTGGGGTGACAACGCTGCTTGCAGCTGAGTCATCCATCCACCCTTACTGGACTCCTGCCTAACCAATCAAAAGGGAAGCATGAAAAAGGTCTAGGATCTCAAAACAGGATCAGGTTAAGCTCCCAGGGTATGCATCATAATGCTAACCCTGATACAAAGTACTATGTTCAGGGTGAGTAGCCTGTACCCAAAGCACTTAAACCTGAAGTGTGTTAATTTTGAATTTTTTAGATTTTGGAATATCTGCATACATGTAATGAGAGATCTTGGGGATGGAAATGAAGTGTAAACACAAAATTCACTTCTGTTTCATGTGCATCTTGAAAATGCTGCCTGAAGATAGTTTTTTTACACTACTTTTCACATGCCTACACCTTGATTGCAACCCACCTCTTGAGATCAGGTGGAAAATCTTGCACGGTAGCATTATGTCAGTGCTCAAAAAGTTTTGGATCTGGGAGCATTTCAGATTTCAGGTTTTTGCATGTGGGATGCTCATCGAGCTGCACAATTTAATGGCTTCTGAATCATGTTAATTAAGTTCCAAACTCAGCTTTGCCTCCTACCATGTACCTGATGTTGGTCACTTTGCATAGCCTCTGAGCTTATTTCCAGGCCTGTAAAATGGGGGTACCTTAGGTTGTCACAAGTACTAAGTTAGGCAATACGTATTTGAAAGGCATCAGACAGTGCCTGAAAATGTTGAAATGTTCAGAACATCAGTTGCTCTTCTGTCACATCACACTGCTATGTTTAAGGACTGCCATGCTGACTAAAAACAAAGCAGAGGAGACCCTCATCATTATACAAAATACATGTATGAAGATGTGAATTTGGTGTCAACATATATACAAACAGAGATATGATAAATTGTGGTATAAAGGTGTATTAAGAATTGTAATGCAAAAAAAATAATAAGAGAGCTCATGTACAATGGCATAATTTGGCGAGAACATACTTTATATACAGAGTTACAAAAAATTGTGCTGTGAATGGATAATTATGATTGTAATGCATTCCACTGTTGTCATGTATGTAAGAAATTAAAAAAAAAAAAAAAAAGCAGAGCGTGAGCCAGTCTCCCATTTCTAGCTCACTCCATCTGGAACAGCACTCACTGTGCCGTCCACATCCTGCAGAGGAGAAAGGTGGTGACAAGCAGCCTGTCTTCTGATCATTCCACCACAAGAGTAGCAGCAATTGTTCAGTGGGATGAATGCACCTGTTTAAAGCTCAACTATTACAGAACACAGAGAAGGATGAAGGAAAAGAAAGGAGAAAATGAAAGCCTAGGAGCTTGATATCAGGCATAGAAATAAAAAAGCAGTCAAGTTTTTAACTCAGGAACCCCTCACAAAACCATGCACAGTTTTCCAACTTCTGGCCAAATTCCAATCCTGTGCACAGCCGTCTTTTAGTATAGCAGAAAATATGTCTCCCTGGGGACAGAAGGAAAGGAAGCCAAGGCACCAACAATGCCATCTTCTAGTTTAAAAATTAAGTGAAAGCTCTTTAAAATTTTCCCCTTCCTCCAGTTTCCTAGGCCTTCCCATTCTATATTTTATCTAAGTAAATGATTGTTACCCTCAAAAACTCACCCACTTCAGAAGTATCTCATTTTTTAAATAAATTCTTTATTTATTCTAATTTGTTATACATGGTGGCAGAATGCAATTCATTTTATATTACACATATAGAGCACAATTTTTTCAAGTCACTGATTGTACACAAAGTATTTTCACACCATTCGTGTCTTCATATGTGTACTTAGGGAAATGATGTCTAACTCAATCCACCATCATTCCTCCCCCCTTACCCCCTCCCTCCCCTTTGCCCTATCTAAAGTTCCTCCATTCCTCCTATTCTCTGCCCTGTTCATCGCTGTTATGGGTCAGCATCTTAGTACCAAAGAAAACATTCAGCCTTTGGTTTGGGGGGATTGGCTTACTTCACTTAGCATTATATTCTCCAACTTCATCCATTTACTTGCAAATGCCATGATTTTATTCTCTTTTAATGCTGAGTAATGTCCCATTGTGTATATATACCAAAATTTCCCTATCCATTCATCAACCAAGTTGATTCATCAACCAGGTTGGTTCCATAATTTAGCTATTGTGAATTGTGCTGCTATAAAAATTGATTTGGCTGTGTCCCTGTATGCTGTTTTTTAAGTCATTTGGGTATAGACTGAGGAGTGGGATAGCTGGGTCAAATGGTGGTTTCATTCCACGTTTTCCAAGGAATCTCCATACTGCTTTCCAGATTGGCTGCACCATTTTGCAATCCCACCAGCAATGTATGAGTGTGCCTTTTCCCCCACATCCTTGCCAACACTTATTGTTGTTTGTATTCTTGAGAGCTCCCATCTGACTGGAGTGAGATGAAATCTTAGTATTCGATTTGCATTTCTCTAGTAGCTAGAGATGTTGAACATTTTTTCATAGTTTGTTGATTGATTGTATATCCTCTTCTGAGAAGTGTCCAGTTCCCTGGCCCATTTATGGATTGGGTTATTTGTTTTTGTTTTATTTTGGTTTTGGTGTTAGGGTTTTTGAGTGCTTTATATTTCCTAGAAATTAGTGCTCTATCTGATGTGTGAGGGTAAAGATTTGCTCCCATTATGTAGGCTCTCTATTCACCTCACTGATTGTTTCTTTTCCTGAGAAAAGCTTTATAGTTTGAATCCATTCCATTTATTGATTCTTAATTTTAAAGCTTGCACTATAGGAGTCTTATTAAGAAAGTTGGGCCTAAACCCACATGATACAGATTTGGGCCTACTTTTTCTTCCATTAGGCACAAGGTCTCTGGTTTAATTCCTAGGTCCTTGATCCACTTTGAGTTTAATTTTGTGCCTGGTGAAAGATAGGGGTTATAGAAGGCCCTCCTTCCAGTTTTCTAGAGGCTTCCTTCCTCCAGACTGGACTTCAAGCTCCCTAGACAAGCCAGCCCTGGAAAGGGTGATGCCACTCCCTCCCTCTTTAGTTTCCATACTATTTTTATTTAAAAATAGAAGGTTCAGCTGACCTTTTTTCTTTAAATGTAATTAGACACTTTTTACCTTTAAATATTTTTAGTTGTAGATGGGCACAATATTTTTATTTATTTATTTTTATGTGGTGCTGAGGATCTAAGCCAGTATATCACACATGCTACTACACTGGGTTTCAACACCAACCCTGACATGTTTTTCCGTGAGCTCCTTACAGGGTCTTCTTGGGACAGCCTTACATCCTCAATATCCAGCAAAGGCTGAGAGTATGGTCCTCAACAAACGATTCATAAACCAGTCTTTGCCTGCAAAAGGCACAGGCACCTCTCAGGGTGGGAAGATGTGGTCCTAACTCATTTCACTCTTAGCCTTAGATAAGTATTATTTTTTTAAGAGAATATACCTTGCAAACAAATTGTTTTTTAACATTTTTTTTTAGTTGTCAATGAAGCTTCATTCATTTATTTATATGTGGTACTGAGAATCAAACCCAGCACCTTGCACATGCCAGGCAAGCACTCTGCCACTGAGCTACACCCCCAGCCCACAAATCTTGAATATTCTTCCCATCACTGAAGATTTCTTACCACTGTATTCAGTTTTGGATTATTAAACTGAGGTATAGAAGAACAACCTCAAAGTAGGAGGCATGGCCCAGGATAGAACCAATAAAAGAAAAAAAAATGTCAACTCAATAGCAATTTCCCATTTATAATGAAATGGAGAACAAGCACCTGGTGGATCCTGGTTTATTTATCTGAACTAACACAGGCTTAGGAAGAGGGTGGGAAGGGCAGAATGAGGGGCACATGTGCTGGCTCAAAGCTGAAACCCTAAGCAGCCAAGCCCAGGACAGTGTGCAGAGGCCTTGGCGGGTCACACCTTGTCAGTGCTCGAGAGCTGAGAAAGCAACTTTTCAAATTATTTCACATGATCTGCATAAACTTTTCAAGTACTTAAAATTACAATATCCATTCACTTTGCTCTTCTAAGACAAAAATCACAATTAAGAAACTTGGGTCTGGGGTATAGCTCAGTGGGAAAACACTTGCCTAGCATGTGTGAGGCCCTGGTTTCCATCCCTAGCCCTGCAGAAAAACAAAAGAGAAGGAAAACCAAGAACAAAATTAAGAGTCTTGACACAAATCTAAGTACTTATATATACATCTGCAATTGTTGAAGATGATCAAATACTTTTAAAGATTTTATTCCATGTTTTTTAAAACTCACTGTAAAAAAATGCCAATATGCTTTTCTAAGTCACTTATTCTACTTTTTTGTTTTTGTTTTTTGATACTGGTGGTTAAACTCAAGCCGACGTAGATGGCAGGCAAGCATTCCACCACTGAGCCAGAGGCTCAGCCCTACAGTTTTGTAAAGCAGTTTATCTTGATATAATTCTCCCTAATGTTGCTGCCCCAAAAAAGGGATCTAAATGGGCAAAGTAAATAAGTTTTGCAGACAAGTATATATATCAGATAGTTCTTTCCCCTGGTGAATACAGCTAGACACTAGATAACAGATTATTTTTAAATTCTTCAAATAGGGATCTACATGCTTCTTTACTTTTGTCCGACCTCAAAAGACCATGCTAGAGAAGGTGATGTAAACTTCAGGCTTCTAACCCTGCTCATCCCCACTTGAAAGGTCTTTTTTTTTTATTGGTTGTTCAAAACATTACAAAGCTCATGACATATCATCTTTCATACATTTGACTCAAGTGGGTTATGAACTCCCATTTTTACCCCAAATACAAATTGCAGAATCACATCGGTTACACATTCACATTTTTACAAAATGGCATATTACTGACTGTTGTATTCTGCAAGCTTTCCTATCCCCTACTATCCCCCTCCCCTCCCCTCCCATCTTCCCTCTCTACCTCTTCTGCTGTTGTTCAGTTCTCTCCATTGTTTCCCCCCCCCTTTCCCCTCACAACCTCTTATATGTAATTTTGTGTAACATTGAGGGTCTCCTACCATTTCCATACGATTTCCCTTCTCTCCCCCTTTCTCTCCCCCCACTCATCTCTGTTTAATGTTAATCTTTTCCTCATGCTCTTCCTCCCTATTCTGTTCTTAGTTGCTCTCTTTATATCAAGGAAGACATTTGGCATTTGTTTTTTAAGGACTGGCTAGCTTTGCTTAGCATAATCTGCTCTAATGCCATCCATTTCACTGCAAATTCCATGATTTTGTCATTTTTTAGTCCTGCGTAATACTCCATTGTGTATAAATGTCACATTTTTTTTTATCCATTCATCTATTAAAGGGCATCTAGGTTGGTTCCACAGTCTTGCTATTGTGAATTGTGCTGCTATGATCATTGATGTGGCAGTATCCCTATAGTACACTCTTTTAAGATCCTCAGAGAATAGTCCGAGAAGGGCGATAGCTGGGTCAAATGGTGGATCCATTCCCAGCTTTCCCAGGAATCTCCATACTGCTTTCCAAATTGGCCTCACCAATTTGCAGTCCCACCAGCAGTGTACAAGTGTACCCTTTTCCCCACATCCTCGCCAGCACTTATTGTTGTTTGACTTCATAATGGCTGCCAATCTTACTGGAGTAAGATGGTATCTTAGGGTGATTTTGATTTGCATTTCTCTGACTGCTAGAGATGGTGAGCATTTTTTCATGTACTTGTTGATTGATTGTATGTTCTCCTCTGAGAAGTGTCTGTTCAGGTCCTTGGCCCATTTGTTGATTGGGTTATTTGTTATCTTATTGTTTAATTTTTTGAGTTCTTTGTATATTCTGGATATTAGGGCTCTATCTGAAGTGTGAGGGGTAAAAATTTGTTCCCAGGATGTAGGCTCTGTATTTACCTCTCTTATTGTTTCTCTTGCTGAGAAAAAACTTTTTAGTTTAAGTAGGTCCCATTTGTTTATTCTTGTTATTAACTCTTGGGTATGGGCGTCCTATTAAGGAATTTGGAGCCCGACCCCACAGTATGTAGATCGTAGCCAACTTTTTCTTCTATCAGACGCAGTGTCTCTGATTTGATATCTAGGTCCTTGATCCATTTTGAGTTAACTTTTGTGCATGTCGAGAGAAAGGGATTCAGTTTCATTTTGTTGCATATGGATTTCCAATTTTCCCAGCACCATTTGTTGAAGATGTTATCCTTCCTCCATTGCATGCTTTTAGCCCCTTTATCAAATATAAGAAAGTTGTAATTCTGTGGATTGGTCTCTGTGTCCTCTATTCTGTACCATTGGTCCACCTGCCTGTTTTGGTACCAGTACCATGCTGTTTTTGTTACTATTGCTCTGTAGTACAGTTTGAAATCTGGTATCGCTATACCGCCTGATTCACACTTCCTGCTTAGAATTGATTTTGCTATTCTGGGTCTTTTGTTTTTCCATATGAATTTCATGAATGCTTTCTCTATTTCTACAAGAAATGCCGTTGGGATTTTGATTGGCATCGCATTAAACCTGTAGAGAACTTTGGGTAATATCGCCATTTTGATGATGTTAGTTCTGCCTATCCATGAACAGGGTATATTTTTCCATCTTCTAAGATCTTCTTCTATTTCTCTCTTTAGGGTTCTGTAGTTTTCATTGTATAAGTCTTTCACCTCTTTTGTTAGGTTGATTCCCAAGTATCTTATTTTCTTTGAGGATATTGTGAATGGAGTGGTTGTCCTCATTTCCATTTCAGAAGTTTTGTTGCTGATATACAGGAATGCCTTTGATTTATGCGTGTTGATTTTATATCCTGCCACTTTGCTGAATTCATTTACTAGTTCTAGAAGTTTCTTGGTAGAACTTTTTGGGTCTGCTAGGTATATTATCATATCATCCGCAAATAGTGATAATTTAAGTTCTTCTTTTCCTATTTTTATGCCTTTAATTTCTTTTGTCTGTCTAATTGCTCTGGCTAGTATTTCAAGAACTAAATTGAATGGAAGTGGTGATAGAGGGCATCCCTGTCTTGTTCCAGATTTCAGAGGGAATGCCCTCAGTTTTTCTCCATTTAGGATGATGCTAGCCTGAGGTTTAGCATATACAGCTTTTACAATGTTTAGGTAAGTTCCTGTTATCCCTAGTTTTTCTAGTGTTTTGAACATAAAGGGATGCTGTACTTTGTCGAATGCTTTTTCTGCATCTATCGAGATGATAATATGGTTCTTAAGTCTCTTGATATGGTGAATAGCATTTATTGATTTCCGTATATTGAACCAACCTTGCATCCCAGGGATGAATCCTACTTGATCATGGTGCACAATTTTTTTGTTATGCTTTTGTATTCGATTCGCCAGGATTTTACTGAGAATTTTTGCATCCAATTTCATTAGAGATATTGGTCTGTAGTTTTCTTTCTTTGAAATGTCTTTGTCTGGTTTCAGGATCAGGGTGATGTTGGCCTCATAGAATGAATTTGGAAGAGCTCCTTCTTTTTCTATTTCTTGAAATAGCTTGAAAAGTATTGGTATTAATTCTTCTTTGAAGGTTTTGTAAAACTCCGCTGTATACCCATCCGGTCCAGGGCTTTTCTTGCTTGGTAGTCTTTTGATTGCTTCTTCTATTTCTTCCTTTGTTATTGGTCTGTTTAAATTGTGTGTGTCTTCCTGACTCAATCTGGGCAGATCGTATGACTTAAGAAATTTATTGATATCTTCACTATCTTCTATTTTATTGGAATATAGGGTTTCAAAATACTTTCTAATTATCTTCTGTATTTCTGAAGTGTCTGTTGTGATATTGCCTTTTTCATCCCGTATGTTAGTAATTTGAGTTCTCTCTCTTCTTCTCTTCATTAGCATGGCTACGGGCCTGTCGATCTTATTTATTTTTTCAAAGAACCAACTTTTAGTTTTATCAATTTTTTCAATGGTCTTTTTTTTTGTTTCAATTTCGTTGATTTCTGCTCTGATTTTAATTATTTCTTGTCTTCTACTACATTTGCTGTTGTTTTGCTCTTCCCTTTCTAGGGTTTTTAGGTGTAGTGTGAGTTCATTTATTTGTTGGTTTTTTTCTTTTTATGAGGAAAGAACTCCAGGAAATGAATTTCCCTCTTAAAACTGCTTTCATTGTGTCCCATAGATTCCGGTATGTTGTGTCTGTATTGTCATTCATCTCTAAGAATTTTTTTTATTTCCTCCTTTATGTCTTCTGTAACCCATTGATCATTCAGTAACATATTGTTCATTTTCCAGGTGATGCAGGATTTTTCCTTCCTTCTTTTATCATTGATTTCCAGTTTCATTCCATTATGATCAGATATGGTGCATGGTATTATCTCCACACCTTTATATTTACTAAGAGTTGCCCTATGGCATAATATATGGTCTATCTTTGAGTAGTATCCATGTGCTGCTGAGAAGAACATGTATCCACTTGATGATGGTTGATATATTCTATATAAGTTGGTTAAGTCTAGGTTATTGATTGTGTTATTGATTTCTATAGTTTCTTTATTCAGCTTTTGTCTGGAGGATCTGTCCAATGGAGAGAGTGGTGTGTTGAAGTCACCCATAATTATTGTGTTGTGGTCTATTTGACTCTTGAACTTGAGGAGAGTTTGTTTTATGAACGTTGCAGCACCATTGTTTGGTGCATACAAATTGATAATTGTTATGTCTTGTTGGTGGATGGTTCCTTTTAACAGTATATAGTGTCCTTCTTTATCCCTTTTGATTAACTTAGGTTTGAAGTTGATTTTATTTGATATGAGTATGACCACTCCTGCTTGCTTCTGAAGGCCATGTGAGTGGTATGATTTTTCTCAACCTTTCACCTTCAGCCTGTGGGTGTCTTTTCCTATCATATGCATCTCCTGAAGGCAGCATATTGTTGGATTTGTTTTTTTAATCCAGGTTACTAGCCTATGTCTCTTGATTGGTGAATTTAGGCCATTAACATTTAAGGTTACAATTGAAATATGGTTTGTACTTCCAGTCATGTTTATTTAATTATTTATTTTAGTTTGGCTAGTTTTCCCTCTTTGGTTATTTTTCTCGCCCTTTACTGAGATACCTCCCACTGTTAGTTTTGGGTGCTATTTTTCAATTCCTCTTCTTGTAGTATTTTGCTCAAAATGCTTTGCAGTGCTGGTTTTCTGGCTTCGAATTCTTTTAGCTTTTGTTTATCATGAAATATTTTAATTTCATTGTCAAATCTGAAGTTTAATTTTGCTGGATACAGTATTCTTGGTTGGAATCCATTATTTTTCAGCGTTTGAAATACATTGTTCCAGGGTCTTCTCACTTTCAAAGTCTGTGATGAAAAATCAGTCATTAACCTAATTGGTTTACCCCTGAATGTAATCTGCCTCCTTTCTCTCGTAGCCTTTAATATTCTCTCCTTGTTCTGTATGTTGGATATCTTCATAATTATGTGTCTTCGAGTTGATCTATTACGGTTTTGAATGTTTGGGGTCCTGTAAGCTTCCAGGATTTGGCAATCCATTCCATCTTTCATCTCTGGGAAGTTTTCTAGAATTATTTCATTTAATAGGTTGTCCATTCCTTTGGTTTTAACCTCTGTACCTTCTTCTATCCCGATGACTCTCAAGTTTGGTTTTTATATGACATCCCATATCTCTTGAACAGATTGCTCGTGAGATTTAAGCATCCTTTCTGTGTTGACTATATTCTTTTCAAGTTGATAAACTTTGTCTTCATTATCTGATGTTCTGACTTCTACTTGATCTAGACTATTTGTAATATTCTCGTTTGAGTTTTTAATTGGGTTTATAGTTTCCTGCATTTCTAGGATTACTGTTTGATTTTTTTTAAAATCTCTATCTCCTGGTAAAGCTCGTTCTTTGCCATTTGAATTTGTTTGTTTAATTCGTTTTCAAAATATACTTTCATTGCTTGGACTTGTTGTCTCATGTCTTCTCTAATATTCCATTCCATCTGAGTTAGGTATGCCTTGAGTTCTTTCCCTATCCATGTTTATGATGCTTCGAGGTCCTCCTGTAGATTTAAGTTGTCCTGCATTGTTTGTAATCCTTTTTTCCCTTGTTTTTTCATGTTGTTCACGTTACTTTCCAGCTCTGTTTGATTGCTGTGTTTCTGCTCTCTCCTGCTAAAGTGGATTCTGCTGGGAAGGAATTCCGTCGGCCAAACTCCGGTGACGTCACCTCTCTGCTATGGTGGGCCCCAGGCTCCTTGCCGGGGTGTCCGAAGTGAGGGGTGGGACTGGTCTGTCTCTGGTTGGTTTCAGCTCCCGGTTGTCTACTTCATGAAGGCCTGGCTATAGACCTCTTCTTAGAGTCTCTGCGCCGTACCTGCTGGGCTGCACCTCGGGGTCTAGCCGCCCGACCGGGCGGGCGGTCGGTCTCCAGCCGCCCGGTCTCCAGCCGCCCAGTCGCGGGGGCTGCAGGCGGTCGCCGGCGGATGGGCGGTCTCTAGCCGCCCAGTCGCGTGGGCAGTGGTCGGACAGTCGCCGGCAGGCGGGCGGTCTCCAGCCACCCAGTTGCGCGGGCAGCGGGCGGGCAGTTGCCGGCGGGCGGGCGGTCTCTAGCCACCCAGTAGAGAGGGCCTAGCCTCTAGTCCCCTGGCTTCTCCTGCTAGCCCGGCCTTCCCTTGTGTGATGCCTCTCGGCAGTTCAAACTGTACTCTGGGCCTGTGGTTTGCTGGGTGTGGAGGGTGGCTATTGGGAATCGGCACCCTATTGTTTTGATTTTTTCTGCTTGCCCCTCCCCCAGAGCCGGCAAGACAGGTTTCGTTTTCGCTGCTGATGGGAGGGGGAGTTGGAGGTCAAGTGTCTCTACCTTTCCCCGCGTCTCTATGCAGGCTCGTTCTGATAATCCCTCCCCCGGAAAGCCTGGGAGAGATTTTATGCGAATTCCCCGATGTATGGGAGATGGGCTGAGTAACACACACCTGTTTTATTGTTGCAATCTGTGAGAAACTGGCGGTGGTGACGTCATCTCTCCAAGATGGTGGCCGCTGGATTCCTTGGTGGACTTTCCGTTGTGGGGGATAGAACTGGACCACTTCCTTCCCCGTCTCAAACCCCGAACTCAGCCTGGAGCTCAGTGAGGGCACAGCCGGCAGGATTCCACAGAATCCATAGCACCGTTTCTCTCTGCTTGCTGGTCGCTTCTCGGCAGCGCCCCGCTGTCTGTAGCCGCGGGGCGGGGCGGGCCGCGGGGCGGGCCGCGTGGCGTGCAGCGGATCAGTCAGCCTGGATCTCCGGTCACACAGTTGGCTCGCGTTTGAGATTCAATAACCTGTCCTCGGTGATGGAAATTCTTCCTCTAGGTTTCGGTGCACCCCGATTTTGCTGTAAATTCCTGACAAGATAGCTTTTTGTCATTCTAACTCGTTATTCACGTTCTCAGTGTCGCGGTACACGGGGTGTGATGCACTCTATTCGCAGCCATCTTGGAATCCCCCACTTGAAAGGTCTTAAAATAAATTATCACTGACCTTAGAAGCATTGTGCCCCCATAACCACTAATGCAAGATTTTAGACCTTTCACCTTAATCAGAGATTCAGATGCAAAACACACGAAATCGCAAAAATCCAATTTTATCTAGATAAAAAGGGAAAGTAACATTCTGCACTCCTCTGCACATTAAAAAAAAATTCAATTAACTTAATTCAAGTTCCTAGGAAACTAAGTACTATTCCTTCAAATTTACTATCTCAGAGGGCTGTAAAATAGCAGTAAGTACATTGCAATACTGGGCTATGACAATTTTACAATTGTTTTTAACACTGACATGAGAATTGCACTAAATATAAAGCCATGGTTCAAAATTACAACATGTGTATTTGGGTTCAATAGGTCGGGACAAGATCAAAAGCCAGAAGGAAAAACATGCTTTGGGATCTGAAATCAACTGTGCCCACTGTCTGAAAAACATCCTGAAATGTGCTGAAGCTTCAGTTCCATAAACCCTACAATTCCAATAAAACCCTGCAATGCTACTATTCTATTATAGGTTAGTTTTGGGGGAGTAAGTAAATGACATATGAAGGACCTAGCACCTAGAAGGCATGCAACTGTCTAGAGATATGAGGAAAAATAGTAGCAAGTTTATGAATCAGAATTACAAATAGAAGAATATTGTGACTGAGGAAAACCATAACCCCTGGGGCTTGACAGAAAGGAAAAGTACAAGGCAATGATTCGAGGTTATCCTGTGGTCACAGGGCTCTGGTAGTGGTAACAGCAGCTGTGCTACAGCAGGCACTGTGTTTTTCACAGGATGGCCAAGTAAGCATTGCTCCCATTTCACAGATGAACAACTGTGCCTAGAATCTAGCAGGGCCATGTGACTCACAACCGGAAATGGGCACATCCAGGAGGAGAACTAGATTAAATCGGGCTATTATCACACCTTCACCTAGCCCCAGAGACACAAGGTTTGTAAGAGTCACTGGAGCACACCCATGAACCACATGGCATTGGATGACCCTATCTGTAGATAAGCAACCAGGTTCACTGGGGGTCAACAACTTCCCCCTTCAGATGACAGTAAGTGAAAATGTTGACCCCTCAATGCAACTCTTTGGGCCCCAAATTCCTGTTTTTCTTCCTGCCAGCAATTTCTGAACCATATTCTATAAGGCAGAAGCATCTCAGATCATATGCACTAGATCAAACAGATCCTTGTATAGGATCCAAGTCTCCACCTCTCCTTGTACCTACATTCTTTACCATGTGGTCCTGCAGTCCCACACACCAAGGTATGAGATCTGTCTCCACCCTTGATTCTAGGCTAGCCTTGGGACCGGCTCTGGCCAGAATGAGGGGTAGACACAAAGTACCCTTCCAAAGCATGAGCCAGGAAGCCCTGGTGCACTGCTACTCTTCTCTTTGGAAATTCTACTAGGTAGAGAATCATAGAGCACATGGAGGGGCATCCAAATGGCTCAGCCAAGGCCATCCCAGCCAACCAACCCCAAAACTTCATGACAGCCCAGCCAAGATCAGCTGAGAAGGTGCTACACAAAGTACACCAAGCCCAACTTACATCAGCAGAACCACCATGGAACATGAAAAGCAGTAAATTGCTTTAAGTCTATAGATTCGGGGATGGTCTGTTACATAGCAATAGCTAATATAATACGTTCATAGTTATACTGATTATAAAGGTACAAAGACTTGGAGAGTCTTTTCTTTTTTCAATCTGTTCACATACAATGCTGCTTAAACAAATTACGTTTTTCAAGCTATGTAAAATTTGGCATAACCCAAAGGTTTTGATACTTTAAACAATAAATTGGGGGAACTATTCAAGTAGGCTATAAGAATCTCTGTACCCACTCAAGTGTTCTAATCTTTAGCAAGTGATGAATGAGTTGCATGGTGTTGTTAAGAAGAAGAAGAGGGCTGGGGTTGTGACTCAGTGATAGAGTGTTTGCCTGCCATGTATAAGGCACTGTGTTTGATGCTTAGCACCACATAATGATAAATAAATAAATTAAATAAAGGTATTTATCTACAACCAGAAAAAATATTTTTTAAAAAAAGTATTAAAAGAAACGCACATACACAAAAGTCCTACTGGGGGAACTCTGACTCAAATGGCAAGAGATGGAACGCAATTATTTTCTGCCACCTCCACCCAGTTCCAAAAAGATTGAATGCATTTATAATGATGCATAAAATACATCAGATATATTAGAATAAGGTGAGAGAAGTGAAGAGGAGGCTAAGAATCAGGCAGGGAAAAGGACCCAGAAACCAGGATCTATAGAGCAATGACTGCCTGGAATGGTTCGTTGCCCTTTTGCCTATACCCACCCTCTTGCAGGGAGAACAGCCAATTTTTCTTGGAGCTCATTCACAGGAGCAATGTGTTCCACTGGG
This sequence comes from Marmota flaviventris, assembly GCF_047511675.1. Lineage (NCBI taxonomy): Eukaryota > Metazoa > Chordata > Mammalia > Rodentia > Sciuridae > Marmota > Marmota flaviventris. The sequence continues at coordinate 58,114,916 of NC_092513.1, forward strand.
GAATGGAATCTCTCTTCCCACTGGGCTTGGATTTGGATGAGTTAGCCTGGAACTCCTCAGAAAGATCACAGAGACAGGAAAGATGTTTAGAGAAGAAGACTTAGAATCTGTTGATGCAATCTGATAACAGTGTTTAACCCTTGAGACCAGCCCTGCTAGCCCATGACCTTCTCTCTTACAAAAGCCAACACATTCCCTGTCTGATGTTTCCCTGTCTGATTCCCTGTGTGTGCTAATTTTGCTGCTCAATTTAAAAGTTATAGTTATGACAACACACATTTCAAACTGTCTTTCTACAAGCCCACTAAAAGGAAAGAATTGGTAGGTTGTATCATTCACTGTGTTCCTGAGAAGAAACTAATAGTTCAAGAGAATGACATCTTTTCTTGGAACTAAGGTCCAGGAAGAAACCTTCCCAGAAGGACATCAGACAGATTTTTTTTTTTCAAATTATGCAATACAACATCACTCAACAACATAGTAATGATACTACATTTTAATGCTTTTCCTTAAAGCACACTTAATATAAGCAGATAGTATCACAGCAAAGCATAAGTTGGGAAAAGGCAAGTCTATTCTGGGAGGGAGAAATCACAACAGTACTCAGATGACCTGAATTGGTCAGAAGTGCAGACAACCTGACCTCTCAAAGCCTCTGTGGATACTCTACCAATTTTTTATTTGCTACAGAGCAGCAATAAATTTGAGAATATCATATCCTCATAGCATGGGACCTAGCACCTAATTAGTGTTCAATATCTGATGAAAAAATTATTACTATCAATTATAGGCCCCTGAAACATGGCTTACTTATGTTGTCAAAATTTACATAGAGAACCAAAACCTTCCACTGCTGCTACTGCAAAACCTTTGGTGGCTCTGTGAATGGTGACTACATTATCAAGCACAGGTAGAATAAACTTTTCTTGCAGGCATCTTTGCAGAACTAATCTACGGTAAATGTGCCAAGCATCAAAAGTCCTAGAAACAGCCTTTCAGCACCCACTTACCCTTAGCAAACCACCTTATGCTGTCAGGTAAACTCTCAGATGGTTCCCCATGTTCTAGACAGTTCTCCCATTGTCACCTAGCAAAAAGGGACCATAGATCCAGGTACCATTCTCTTGAACCATGATTTCTGACAAACTAATCTGAACTAAGATATAAGTACCTGACAATCCTCATGCTCTTTAAGTGGCTGGAGAGACCCTTATAGATCCTTGAATCAAATGTCTTCATTTTACAAGTGAGAAATCTGAATTCAAAGATGCCAATGTATCAAAATGACATCCTATTAGAGATGTCATATGAAAGAATACTTAATGAGCCACCTTTCCCAGAAACTGCATTTTGACAAGCACCATTCTTCCTTGACCAAAATGATAAGGAAGTGGAAAATTCAAGTGCTTACAGACTGGTGCATTCATTTTGGGGTCTATGAGACTTCTAGGAACTCAAAACATCTATGCTTACAGGGCCAATAAGGCAAATGATTCCACAGTGTCCATATGTTTCACTGAACATGAAATAAAGGAATAAGTTCTAGAAAATAATCTTCCCCCAATACTTTGCAGAATATCTTATCTCATGATCTTCCCTGAATGAGTTATCTCAAAATGCAGCTCAGATCTGCAAATTTAGAGATCTAAAGTCATTGGTGTTCTGATTACCCTAAATTGTCCTTATCCTATCATTATATCCCCCCAAATTCCAGGTGATATCATATTTAACTAACAGTCACCGAGTTGGAAAATAAACCATAAAATGCTTTCTTTCCTAATTAATTTTCTCTGACATCAGAAAGTCTCTGCTTCAAACTCTCAGGTCAATCAAACAGTATGTAAAAATTCATGAGTGACATTCATGCTTTCTTAACACCTGCCAGAGAAGATTACTTAATACTGCAGAAGGGCAGGGTCCCTGTAGCTCTTCAATTTGAATGAGCCGCAACATCATCTAGGGTGCTTCTCTAGTGGGTTCTGTGGTCTCTGCAGACTTCCCCACTCAGTAGGTCCTACATATGCTTATAACTTACATATGTATGTAACTACATGTGCATGCATATATGTCTCTTGTCTCTTCTACAACCTCCCAGTGCCCCAATCATCAAAGTCTTGGACCTAGAGAAGGGGATTCAGGAATGTGAACCACATGAAATACTGTCAATATTCAGTCCTTTTTGATTCATAGAAACTGAGTTCATGCTGTTAAACCTACAACCTGCATGGAAGATGTAGGAACAGGTGGATCTCCTCTTACTCTGACCATTAAACACACAGAGCCAGTCACCTCAAGAAGCCCCTGACGCCACCCACTGGTTCTCTACCTCAGTATTTCCATTATACCTGCAAGGTGTTTTTCCAGAAAAGATGACTGAAGCTCAGTGAAATGAAATGACACAACAAGGCCACACAGTTACTCACAGGTGGAAACAATTCAAAAAAACCAAGAAGTGATCAGATCAGGAGATTCTGTATTTCTGACTGTGCCCCAGGGTCCCCCATGCTGACATCATGGCCTGGACTCCACAGCTTCCTGTCTGGAGAGGGCACACCCACAATCTGCCAAGGGTCAGTATCAAAGGATCCCCAACAGTCAGCCTCTCAGGGCTCCCTGCCCCCTGAGCATTGCTTGAAAGAAAGGGATAGGCTCTTTAAAAACCCACACAAAAGATGCAAATGGCAACTGAGAGTGAAACTAGGGGGAAAACTCCCATCCATAACTTATTGTCTGTGCTCAGAACAGGATACCCTCAAAATCTGGTGCTTTGGTCTGCTGAGTACTTTAACTAAAGACTATGGAAGGCCTAGACTTCAGAAGTGGGGTCTCTCTCTGATCTTCTCCTGCCTTTTGCCTTTCTCCCTCAAAGTGAGTCAGAGAAACCATAATTCCTCTTCACCAAGGTGGGACATAGAAACTGGAACCACTCTCCCTTCTCCACTGTCATTCCAGAGGGGCCCTGCCCTGTGCCTATAGGAAGGAATGCCACACAGGCCAAGAAGAATCTGAACAGACAGGCCTGCTGCATTTCTCCTCACTATCCATTAGCATTGGATCAGACCTTCCATCCAAATGCATTTCTACATGATGACCATTCCTCAGCAACAAACAGGAAGTTTTCCCTGGGTCTTCATTGTCAAAGGCTCTCTTTTCCCCTCAAACTATAAGTCAATAAGTGTGATGCTCTTTTCCTGTTAACATGTCTTTAGTTATGGAAGTAACATGGCTCCAGTGGTGGGCACAGAAAGATGCCACACCTTTCCGCCCCTGCCAATGGATGCTGGTGCCCTGACTCACTTCGGAAATTTCACACCCTACTCAGCAGTCAAGCTTCAAAAGTCAAGGAAGTACCTCCATTCTAACTAACTAGAACAAATTAAAAAATTAAAATTAATAAAAAGAAAAAATAGGGATTGCAATTATCTCTTTTAGATTAGTTCAGTTTTTGCCACTTAGAATCCAAAAAAAATTGTATTCAGACAAATTTTTATAAGAATGAAAATTTTGCTTTAATTTACCTTTTAAAATATGAGTGAATATATATTGTGCGAGTCCACTTACGCAAAATTCAAATACTGGGCAAAACTCACCTATAATGTTAGAGATTAGGATAGAGGTCACCTTTGGAGGAAAAAAAATGTCATAGAAGTAGGAAACACAGTTTATGAGATTGTTGTCAAAGTCACCTTTTTTATTAAGTTTTATCACGTGCGAGGTGCCCACTGAGTGAAAAGCAAGGAGAACATGCCTGCTACAATAAAGACGAGCCCCGTGTTACCAGGCTGCCATCTGAGTTCTAATTAATTTCACTCTATATCTGAAACAAAAGGCAGCAGACAGTATATATTATTCTCTGTGATGGAACCCTCTTATGGTGATATCACAGTTCCTTTAATACCTCGATGACTAAATCAAATCCTCCTAGAGTAGAATCATAATAAATCTACTGCACACTAAAAATTCACTTTTAGTGATAAGTATTGTATCAAAATTCTACTTTAGTAACTGACTTATAATTTTCTTATCAGATAAAATTGCAAGCTTATATATTTAATTAACACTTTTCCCTTTAAATTTAATGACTGAATCTCTATACACCCATAAATTGGGAATTGCACTAAGCCCACACCTGGTTCTATTGTTAAAGTTCTTGGAGATGCTTTTAAAAAGTTACAATGGACAGAAAGGAAAAAAAAAAAAAAAAACAGCAGTAAGCTTAAGTAATTTTATATTTTTCTTCTCCAAGGGAACTTCATTCAATCATACTTATTCATTCAACATATATTTACTGAGTACTACAGGCCAGACACTGTTCAGTTATTTGACTTGTACATCATCAGTATTTATTTTTAAAGGAATACTTTAAATCTCTACAATCATATATCTAGACAGAATATGAGGTTTCAATTTCAAGTATGTGATTTTTACATGAGGCAAAGTTCCTCAAGTTATTCAAAACCAAAAAGAAAGTTCAAATATGAGGCTCCAATAAAACAGATTTTTCCAAAGGGTGTGATCTAATTCCTTTTTCCCTCTGTCCCAGGCCCATCTGTAAACCCATTGTGATCCCATAGCAGGAAGCAGGGAGAGGCAGGAGGCCTCTGACTTCCAGGGAAACCCAGACTAAAACACATTCTTTTCATTGTATGCAATAAATCTGCTTTCTGCATATTGAATATGAGCAAAAGATTAAAATGAATATTCACTCAACTGAAAACAAACTGATGCTCTATAAGCTTTTATGCTTTGCAGCCCATAAAAAGTAAATGCTTTGCTTCAGCTTAGGCTGTTGCACATTGAGATAAATCATTGTTAATGGGTGTCCTTTTCCTTCCATGAAGATTCTAAAACCTCAGCAGTTGTGACTAGTCTGAGTTCTTCACTCTCTTCAGTTGCTCCTATGTGTCCTGAATCTTCAGTCTTTTAGCCTGTGAGGCCATTTCCCTCCCCAGAGCCCCAGTCCTGGTAAACCACAGCCTGCTTCCACGGGGTTCCCCACTTTGCCTTGCTTCCAAGCCAGGGCCCAACATTTGTGCTCCATATTAAAAAAAAAAAAAAAAAAAAAAAAAAAAAAAAGTTCAATGCCTCATTAGTCTTCTGAGCTTAAAGCAGGAAAAAAAAAATGACTGAATCAGATTTCCATGAAAATTCTAATGATTTCTTGAATTATATACTTAAATCCTCAGTGTCAGAGAAGTAATCTCTTACAGATGTCAACACAGTATATATAAGCTGCTTCCTAAAGATTTTCCACACCTACACAGAGCCTTTCACTCCACTGCTTTTGCTGGTCTACCACAAGAAGAACCCAAAGGTGAACATGAACTCCTACTAGGTCAGCAAATAAAGAATACCTATTCTAATTCTACCTCTGTCTTGTAGACTAGCAGCAACATATCATACAGCCAAAAAAGAAAAGACAAAATAAGATTATTGCAGAGCAGTCTAAAGTTGTATTTGGGTGAGTGCTGAATTACAACAAACTATACAATAGTTAGTACTAACAGAACTACAGCTTTCACTAAAAAAATTAATTTTATAATGAGGATTTAGAGGTACATATACAAACAGTTGAGGTCCACTATCATTCCCTTCTTTAGCTGTTAATGAATCAAGTTCAGAAAGTCTTCTATGGAAAAGGCCAGACCTTTCCTGGCTCAGGCAGGTGGGTTAAGGGATGCAGCTACACCTAGTGATCAGCTTTGAATGACAGCAGAAGGAACAGGCAGCAGGAGGCTAGCCAGCCTGTGTCAAGCACTCTGAAAGTACTTCTCAAAGTCTCAGTCTCACTGAATGCATTCCAGGAAATCCATTAAACAAACAACTCAATCATTTTTATTTACCCAGAGTGTTAAGTGACAGAGATGCAATAATGTCTTTTGGGGCTAAGAGAAAAATTGGGCTCTAATTAAGGCTGTACATTGTCAGTACCTCAGACATACAGTGGAAATCCTTTTTTTCCCCCATCTGGAAGTTGAGAGTGTATTTTCCAAAGTTTCACATTTCCACGTTAAAACTCCAACTCTTACATGAATTAATTTTTCCATTCTTTCCTAAGAAAATCTCTGTTTCTTTACAGTTAAGATCTAGAAATTCTTAATAGATGGACACCTTTTCAAAGTGTGTTAACTATATCTTTCTTATCTTTGCCTATTTCCACACCATTAATGGGACTTACAAATAGTAATTGTGAAAGAAATGTTAATTTGAACTAAAGGCATTCTTTTAATAAGCATGTTGGGTTATACCATTATTACAACAAGCCAAAAAATATCTTCTAGCTGGGTACAGTGGCACACACCTGGAATCCCAGAGGATCTGGAGGCTGAGGCAAGAGGATTTCAAATTCAAAGACAGCTTCAGCAACTTAGCAAGACCCTGTCTCAAAATTAAAGAAATAAGAAGAGCTGGGGATGTGGCTCAGTCATTACGTACGTACGTACCCCTGGATTCAATCCCCGGTACCAAGAAAAAAGTCTTCTATTCCTCGTATCAACCTGGAGAAATTTCCAATAAATATTACATCAATTTTTAATTAGAATTTTACATTCAGTTTTAGCAAACTTTTTAAAATACTTTTATTTTATTTGTTGTTATGTGGTGCTGGGGGTCGAACACAGTGTCTCACGCATGCTAGGCAAGCGCTCTAGAACCACTGAGCCACAACCCTGGCCCCAGAGACTTTTTGTATTATAGTTTCACAACTAGTTGGATCAGTATTTTCCTCAGGGAAGACTACTATTTGAAGTATCACACTAGTGGTCTCATCTAACAGTCATAGCACAATCCACATGGCCATTGCCAGAATTTCGGCAGTGCTTGTCAAAAAAACAATAAGTGAATGAATGCACATTCTCTTTTACCCTAGTCCTCTTTCAACTCTTATGAAGGGAGTCTGATAATAAAGGGTTCAACTTTACAACAGTGTAAACTATCCCTGACTTCTCAAATTTCCAGGTCCATCAGAATCCCATGGAGGGATTGTTTCAACAGATTGCTAAGAATTTAACCTGTAGTTCCTAACTCAAGACCACGGAATCTGCAGATTTCTCAGAATCCTGAGTAATACTGCTGTGGCTGGCCCAAGCAACCCCCTTTAGGAACTCCACTTTTAGAACAAAAGCTCTTCAAAGCACAGTCACAAACCAAGGGAATGCTACTGGACCCTGCTCTAAGATAACAGGACTTCATAATCACCATGCCTGGCTCTGGGCAGCAACATCTGGAAGGACTCCAAGTGATCCTTGTGTACACTCTTTACACAAGTGCAAACCCAGTTTCCCATCAACACAGGCCTAGTACCCCAAGCCTTCCTCACAGCCATGGAAAGCTGCTAAAGTGCAGGATCTACCCACATAATTGTCACCAAAGAGGGATTAAGAGCAGAATTCCTTGACTGCTAGTATTTGCAAAGCTTGTCCCACTGACGTATACAATTCTTTTCTACTCATCTTGTTTTCTTCTTTTTTCTCTCACACACACCCATCCACTAATTATGTCCTGCCCTTGCTAGCTGCCCGCTCTCACCCCTCCCCCCACCAAAGGTTGGGGGATGGATTATGGACTAGGAAGCTGGTAACTAAATCTTTCCTCCTCCCCACCCAACACAACCAAATAGCGGGGGGAGGGGATTATTATTAAGAGAAAAAGAAGAAAGTCCGCCCCCACCACTGTGCATAGACTTTAATGAAGCTCATTTAATAAGCATGGGAAAGAGTAAAGATGTTGCCAGCATTTGTCCATCCATGTGGGTCCTTCAGGTACAAAAAGGGGATTCTGGAGGTAAACCCTGGAACACCATGCGAGGTTTGGCTTCGCTCCTGACCCCCATCTGGGGTTGAAGATCCTGTCTCCACCAGGGCTTCCAACGCCCAAGCGTGCCTGCTAGTACGTGCTTGGTGCTTGTCCGCTCACACACTGCCAGTCCCTCCCCCAGCTCCACGTGGGACAACCAATGCAGCCTTGCAGGGTTAACAAGTTGACATTGGATGCGGCGCTCCACCAGGGGGCCAAGAACTAGGAGCGGGTGTCCAGTGTGGCTCCACACCTCTGAGGCATGGGGAGCTGTCGCTTCTTCTACCATCGCGGAGACCTCTCTGAAACCAACAAGGAAAACTCGTCCAGGCTCTCCCAAGACGCAACGCGACCGCGGGGACCTACTTAGGTCGCCGGACACCTCGGGCAAGGGTCGGCAGGGAGGTCAAATCGCCCCCCAAGCTGCGGTTAGGTCAGGGTGTTCAACGCGGGCACACCTGGACACCGCGCCCCCCTCCCCCGGCTCTGCTCTGGGTCTGAGGGGACAGCGCAGCGCCAATGCCTGGCGGCGGCTGCTGAGAACTTCAGGCAAAGTTTTCAGTTGTTCTTTAGGAACTGGCCAGAGAGTTGAAGTGGCGGGCGTCCAAACCGAAGCACTAGCCCAGGGCGCGGAGAGAGAGGGGCCAAGCTGGGGGTCCCGGGTCCAGGACTAGTCTTAGAGGCGGGCCCTCTCCACCCGCCCGGGTGCTCAGCGCCAGCCCTCCCTTCAGGGCCCTCGCTTTGTGCCCCGCTGACCCGCAGACACGGTGCCTGACCCGCCGCGTCCCTGGCCAGCCCGACGGCCTCCTCCAGTTCTCCTACCTGGGAGGTTCCGGGATCCCGGATACCTCGCTCTGAACCCTTCGCCCCAAGAGCGGCTGTGATTACCTGAAAACGTCTACCCTGTAGCAGTTAGCACAAGTCCCACCAAAGTCGCCAGACAAGTTCCAAGTCCTCTCACGGTGCTGAGTGCGCGCCAGGCAGCTCCCCAGCAGAGGCGGCCGAGCATGGGCGCGCGAAGGCGGAGGGAGGACGGGAGCTGGGGCTTCACACAGCGAGGAGAGACACGTAAATAGCAAAGCCTGAGCCAAACTCCCCAAATGCCAGTAAAGAATTCCGAAATCCAGCGTCCTGGGTCCTCTTGCCCTGCTCCTGGCTCCGCTCCGCGTCTTGCATTGCTGAGAGGTAACGGAGGGCGCGCCGGCGGAGCCAAAATCCTCCCTGGGTTCCTGCAGCTGCGCCCCCCGCCGCTCTCCTTCCACTACTCAGGACCCAAGCCGCCGGCGCTGGCCGTGGCTGCGGCCGCGCGCGTCCTGCCCGCCGCCTCTCTGTGATCAGCCCCAAGCCACCCAAAGCAGCGGCGTGCGGATGTCCGAGCCAGCGCCCGCTGCGCACGTGGCTCTTGCTCCCTGAATGGCGAGGCCCCGCAGGCCAGCTGAGGACAGCCCCGCGTCAAGGCCACTCCGCACCTCTGAGGCCCGCTAGAGGGCGTGGGCGCCCGCGCCCAGCGCCTTCTGGAGCTCCGCAGGGGGTGGCCAGGCGTCCGCCACAACGGGTGCGGGCGTCACCCGCGCGGGCTGCAGGGCTGCTACCCTCTGCCCCTCCTCGCCCCAACCGCGTCTTCTATTTCAGTGGCTGGCGGCTGTGGAAGGGGCTGCGCCTCGTCAGAAGTTTGTTCCGAGTCAAAACCCGTGAGTAGTAAGAGAGCAGCGGGGCGGGACCAGCGGCCTGCAGCTCCACGGGCACGGCCAAGGCGGTTCCGTCCCTGGCGCCCCTTGGCAGTGTCGCCAAGCAGAGCCAGTTTCAGCCAGAGTCGCAGGGCCTGCGCTCCCCCGCGTCTGCGGGAAAGGCGAGCGAGATAATCTTGGAGGTTACGGAGGGCTGCGGGCTGCTCCATGCCGCAGGCTGGGAAGTTGGCGGAGGCCAGGGAAAGGAGCTGGAGCCACCACGCTCCAGCCTGCGCTTGGGCGGCCCCGTGGGGCACAATCGCCCCTGTCCTGAGCCCCCCGCACCCGTGAAGCAGGGCTCGCTTTTATGCTCCGTGGTGTCTAGGCGTCCAGTGTGCGAGCCGCCGGCTGTCGTGGAAGACAGCGGTCACACTGAAACTAGGGTTTGAACATAAACAGATTTCTGTATCTGGCTGGTGCGAAGTGCTGGGCAAGGGGGGAGAAAGAAAGATGGGGAATGAATCAAGAAATGTCTCGAAATATTTTACGTTGCCATTTTGAGTCTGAGATGACTCTTACTGAGAATTTTTTATACTTTGACTGCTTCAGTAAAGCGTAACTTTTAAACATCTTATTTTTGTTCCTTGTTTATTTTTAATGATCCATCCCCCTCAAAATAAGCAAATTGAACCAACTCAAGATTGCTGTAGGCTCCTGGCCTAACCACTGCAGCCAAAGAGGGCATGGGAAGAGGTTAAATTGGAAATCAAAATAACTGTTTGAATACCAGAATGTTCTCTAACTTGCCAAGATGTCAAGTGCTTCTGGATTCCAAAGTGCCTGGAGCTCTCCTGGCCTGCTTGCTCTAAGAGGCATCCTCTAATCAGCCCTTCCTCCCTTACTTTATGGTACTTTGAAGACCTAATAAATGTATTGACCCACGTTCATGCTGAACAGGTCTACAGAGGGCCCCAGAAGAACCAGCAGACAAGGATACCTTCCAAGTGTCATCCTCCTGGGGTAAATTTGGAAATCTTATGTCTTTTGCCTTTGGTATGGCAACCAGCACTTTCTTCCTGAATTCCACTTACTAGGTCCCTATCAGACTTGTTGTTTAAAAGATGTCTCCAAATTAATAATTTTAATTTTAATATGACCTTACATCACCATGCTATTTTATTCAATATGTACCTGTTGAGCCTTATCTTTCATTGCAAAATGAAAACTTGAAGTCTGACAAGAAGGGGAGTCTCATATTTCAAAAAAGGATCAACAAGTCAGGATGATCCAGTCTGCAATCTGTACTTTCCATTTTGGTGAAATTGTGCCATATACCAGAACACAAATTTGCTTTTTAAAAATTGTAGTGGATTTCCCAATGGAGTTGTACACTAGTAAGGATCCAGATGGGAAGTAAAAGTCAGTCTAGTCACATTGCTTCCGAATAACTAAACTGGGCAAAGAGGTTAATGTTAGGGTAGGATTTCATTTGTAAAGTATGTTAATTCTTTCAGTAAATAACTATTAAGGCAATAACTTTTGCTAGGCACAGTGCTAAGTGCCAGAGTTTGTCCTAGTGTGGGCTACCTCAGAAGCCGACCTTAAGATTAGAATTTCAGTACAGGTGATTTTTTTTTTTAATTGGGGAAGTGAGTTTTTTTTAACTAGGAAATAAAAGAAATCAATATTGGGGTTGTTAATGAGTGGGTTACTGCTGAGAGCAGCTGGGCTTGATCCCCTGGGAGTCTTCAGGATTTGGAAATTTCATTGCTGCTACCATAGGACTTCCATAGTAATCCCTGGAAAATCCTGTTGCTTCTTATAGTTTCTTAAAGCTCAGGGAAGGGTCTGAATGTCAATTGTCCTTGTTCTCTGCTCTTCATGACAATGGCAGGCTGACTGTCCTTAGGAGCCTGCCATTCACATTTCAAAAGGTGAGGGGGGTTTACCCAGCCACAACTTCCCTTACAATTTGGGACTACTACTATTTTTTTAAATCCCTTCTTACAAGTAACTGGTCAAAACAGCCTTTGATCCCAAAGCAAAGGGCTCTATTGAAAACTAATGGTGAGAAATAGGGGTTTAATTTCATTTTGTTGCATACGGATTTCCAGTTTTCCCAGCATAATTTTTTGAAGAGGCTATCTTTCTCCAATGTATGTTTTTCGCACCTTTGTCTAATATAAGATAATGTAATTGTGTGGGTTTGTCTCTTTGTCCTCGATTCTGTACCATTGGTCTACCAGTCTATTTTGGTGCCAATTCCATGCTATTTTTGTTACTATTGCTCTATAGTATAGCTTAAGGTCTGGTATAGTGATGCCACCTGCTTCACTCTTCTTGGATTGCTTTAGCTATTCTGGGTCTCTTATTTTTCTAGATGAATTTCACAACTGCTTTTTCTATTTCTGTGAGGAATGCCATTGGGATTTTGATTGGAATTGCACAAAAACATGCACAAAACTCAAAGTGGATCAAGGACCTCTGAATTAAGTTAGAGGCACTGTATCTCATAGAAGAAAAAGTAGGCCCAAATCTCTATCATGTTGGATTAGCCATCCCCCCTGCCCAACTTCCTTAATAAGACTCCTGTAGAGCAAGAATTAAAATCAAGAATCAATATATGGATGGATTCAAACTAAAAAAAGCTTCTTCTCAGCAAAAGAAACAATCAGTGAAGTGAATAGAGAGCCTAATTGGGAGCAAATTTTTATCATTCACACATCAGGCAGAGCACTAATCTCTAGGGTGTATAAAGAACTCAAAAAGCTAAAAACAAACACACACACACACACAAAAAAAAACCACACACACACACAAAAAGAAAAAAAAAACAGTCAACAAGTGGGCCAAGGAACTGAACAGGCACTTCTCAGAAGATGATATATAATCAATCAACAAATATATAAAAAAATGTTTAACATCTCTAGCAATTAGAGAAATGCAAATCAAAACTACTCTAAGATTTTATGTCACTCCAGTCAGAATGGCAGCTATTAAGAATACATACAAAGAACAATAAGTGTTGGTGAGGATGTGGAGAAAAAGGTACACTCATACATTGCTGGTGGGACTGCAAAGTGGTGCAGTCAATATGGAAAACAGTATGGAGATTCCTTGGAACCACCATTTGACCCAGCTATCCCACTCCTATGTCTATATACCCAAAGGACTTAAAAGACAGCATACTATAGGGACATAGCCACATCAGTGTTTATAGCAGCACAATTCACAAAAGTTAAACTGTGGAACCAACCTAGTCCCCTTCAGTAGATGAACGGATAAAGAAAATGTGGTATATACACAATGAAATATTACTCAACATTAAAAGAGAATAAAATCATGGCATTTGCAAGTAAATGGATGGAGTTGGAGAATATAATGCTAAGTGAAGTTAGCCAATCCTAAAAAAACTAAATGCCAAATGTTTTCTCTGATATAAGAAGGCTGATTCACAATGGGGTTGGGAGGGGGAGTATGGGAGGAATGGAGGAATTCTAGATAGGGCAAAGGGATGGGAGGGGAACAGAGAGGGCATGCGGGTAGGAAAGATGGTGAAATGAGATGGACATCATTACTATAAGTACATGTATGAAGGAAGGAATGGTGTGAATATACTTTGTATACAACCAGAGATATGAAAAATTGTGCTTATATGTGTAATATGAATTGTAATGCATTCTACTGTTATATATAACAAATTAGAATAAAAATAAATAAATAAAAAGAAAACTAATGGATCCTAAGGAAGGGCCACTGTAGGGTACTCCCACCTGAGCATTTGCTTTGGCTTATATTTCAGCAGTGGAGATTTCTTATTTCAGTCTAACTACATGTCTCTCCAGGGCATCTAGGAAAAATAGTGACATTTATATTGCAGTTGGTCAGAGTTAGGGATGCTGTCAAGCAAGAATATTGGGGGGCTTAGAGGAAGAGTTAGGGAAGGAAGACTTACTTATCATATGTCTAAATTTTATCAAGTTTGCAAACTACTGTGTATATTCTTATTATATGTTGATAAGAATCAAATTAAAAAATTAAACAGTTTGGGAGGTTTTTTGTTTTAGTTTTTGAGGGGGGAGGGTTGCTAGGAATTGAACTTAGAGCCTTGAGCATGCTCAATACTGACTAGCATGAAGCTGTACCCCTGACCCCTACTATAGTTTTTATGTCACAGAAAGTAAACAAAACATCAGACAGTAAAATATATTATTGTACATAGCTATATTTTCTGTTGAGAAACAGTCTGGATATATGCATAAGTAATACATAATTCATGTATTATGGCATATATATCCAAAAAAATTGGTATATTCCTTTATTTTAGTAAAATAACCAATTTGTTATAATCAAGATTTTCACATATGTGTGTTCTATTAATAGCAAGGATCTAAAACTATGCATCTCTACATGGCATCACTTAGCCACTCTCAGTTTTGTAACCTAGTGGCACTAGCTACATTTCCAGTGCTCAGGAAGAACATATGGCCAATGGCTGCTGGACAGCCCAGATAGAGAACATTTTTATTACCATAACTGTGATGTAAGAGATTAGTATATTCAAACTATACAAAATCTGAACATATATTTTCATCAAAAATGTCAATTTTTTTAAATTTAGAAAATTAAAATTACTTTGTACAGTTGAAATTTATCTTCTTTCAAACGATTCAAAGTGATCTGTTAGAATTCACATTCAAAATACAAATTTTGACTGAATTTCAATATTTGAATATATATATATATATATATATATATATATATATATATATATATATATATATATATATATAAAATATATAATATATATATTGTACTGGGATTTGAACCCAAGGACACAAGGACACTTAACCCATATCTGCAACCCTTTTTGAATTTTTTTTTTTTAAATTTTGAGGCAGCTTCTCAATGATTTGCTTAATGCCTTGCTAAGTAGTTAAGGCTGGTCTTGAATTTGCAGTCCTCCTCCATTGGTATCTGGAGTCACTGGTATTACTGGCATGTGCCACCATGCTCAGCTTAAATAAAAAGTGTTAAACCTTAAACTGTCCCATATTTGAAATTTTAATTGTACCTTATTAATGTCTAAATAAAACACAAGCCTATCAGCAATTCTAGCACTGAGTCCACCCAGCTGCCAATGTAAAGAATCAGTTATCAGTATGTGTTATTACCACATAGCTACCATTTTAACAGTGGAGTTCATTATTTAACTTTATAAAATACTCAATGACCACATTCAACTAAATATATACTAATGTGTGACTTCCTCCAGAATCACAGATTGGGTCATAAAAAGAAACAACGAAATGGGTGTTTGGTATTACTGGGAAACAACACCCATGACCTAAAACTATAAGATCTGCTTGCTATCTGAGTGACTGATGTGACCATTTGTTCCTAAATAAATATTTTTACAGGTTTGTGGTACTTGGGTTTTCCAAGTCTCAGGCAAGAGTAGGAGCCCCTTTTGCCCAGTTTGTGTGCAGAACTTTTGTCTGTACCTATGTAGTGATTAAGTCTTTGGCAACAGTAGTTGTTTCTGATTTTGAACCCAAACCCAATAAAGTAAGTAAATTACAAAATGAAAACTGATCTGACCAAAATCCATCCCTCTTATCCGATGTCAATGTTGAATCTGGAGGTTAACCACATGCAAAAAGTTCCTTAAGCCATGGAAAAACCTGCCAGAAAGCATAGAGGGAAAGAATTATTTAAATATCTCCAAGACCATTTAATGGGCATTGTGGGGATCCAGTGGACAAGGAAAAGATTGTGATTGTTTTCATTACCTATGTATTCTCATCTAGACCTTGCTGAGATGATGACTTACTATTTTTAGATGTGTGTTTGGGATTTTGAAAATATACTCTGAGATAATAAATGGAAAATGGAAATGAACACCCCTGTATAGGTTTCCACAATGAGGCATTCCCTTCTATTGATCAAGGAAAGTATGTTTGGAGGGAGGGAGGAAGGGAGGGCGGATGGACTTGAATTCAAAGTCCAATTCAATATGAATCCCAACTGTGTGGGTAAAATTAGTTCATTTCGGCTTCCTGGCTTGTATAAATGGTATTAGATGTGAAAGCTCTGTGTAAACTCAGGCAATAAGCAAACATGATTATTTATTATGTTGATCTCTGATTAAGCAAAGCTTAAACTGAGCAGTGCTCCTCACTCCCACCTGCTCTGCTTCCAATTTTCTTTATTTTAGAGACCTGTGTGAGCTGTGGGACAGCAGAGAGATACTTCACTGGGTGACATGCATATCCCCAGACTCAAACACACACCTTACACATTTGGGAGTATTTATATATTTTTGTGGTGCTGGGTGGACCCAGGGTCTCATGAATGCTCAGCTTTACCACTCAGCTCCACCCCCAACACCTAACATCAGATAGAAGAGGAGCAAACAGAACTTTCCATCCAGAACTTCATTTCTAAGCTTCACTCTCCTTTGAATGTTGTCTTGGTCCTCTTCCTGGCACCACTACACCACAGACTGGTCAAGTTGAAAAGGAATTTATTTTGGCTCATGCTTCTGGAGTACAAGGTCACTTCATCTGGTGATGGTCTTGCTGGCAGAGCCCTGAGGTAAACAGCGCATCATATGGCAAGAGACAAAGTGTATGTGTACATGTGTGTCTCCTCTGGTGTCCCTTGTAAACCACCACCCTCATGACCTTGCCTAAACTCAATCCCTTTCCAAAGGCCCCACCTATAAGCACCATGTCCGATTAAGTTCCTCCCCTCTTAACACCTCACAATGGGGATTAAACTTCAACCAAGTGTCAGAGACAAATCATATTCAAACCACAGCAAATGTGTGTGTACGTGGAACCAGGGTGGGATGAAGATGAAAGCACAGGACTGGTTTGTCACAGGGGCCAGAAGAAAGCAGGTCACCTAACCTTCCACCAGTGAAGCCCTGGCTTTACCTGAACAGAAGAAAGAATGGGGGCAGGTGCCATTTTTTGTGACTGTGCATATCCTGCCTACGGTCAGAACCTGTCACTGACAAAGGCAAAGCTCATCCAAGCACAGTTCAAAGCCACAGTTGTATAAAGGCTTAAATCACCAGGTTGCAGTCTTAGATGTTCCAGGAATTACTTCTTGTGACCTGATTAACAGGGAGAGGTAATAGATTTTAGCTAGTTTGTTTTTTTTTTTTTTTTTTGCTTTGCCCACATTATGGTCAGAATATAATTAATTTCCTATAAAGCTGGCACTAGCGTAACACAGCATTTGTATAGTTTTTTGTTCTTTGTTTTTCTTTTTGCAGTAGTGGGAATTGGACTCAAAACTTCACACTCAAATGCTCTATCACTGAGCTACAATCCCCAGTCCTATTTTTATTTTTATTTTGAGACATGGTCTCTCCCAGACCGACCTCAAACTTAACAATGCTCCTCCCTCAGCCTCCTGAGTAGCTGGGATCACAGGTGTGCATCACTGCGCCTTGCTATACTTTTTAGAAATGTTAACCCTCTTATTGTTAGACTGTGTAGCCTTGGGCAATTCACTTAACTTCTCTGTGTTTCAGTTTCCTTATCTGTCAAATGAAGATAATAATTGTACCTGTTTTACAGATTCATGAGGATTGAATGACTTAATACCATAAAGTGCTTAGAACAGTTCCTGGCTCATCATTAGTGATATATACATTGTTGATCATAGATTATTATATGACAGGATATATGATGTAGCTCAGCATGTGCTGGAAGTTTTGTCCCCAATATAATGGTATGAAAATGTAGTGACATCTTTAAGAGGTGGGGCCTCATGGGAGGAACTTGGATCATGTCTACTCACATGAAAGGATTCATGCTGGTCTCCAGGAGTGGATTCGTTTCTGCCAGAGTATACTTTTATGAGAGAGTGAACTGGGCTGTCCCAGGCTCTTGCTTCCTCTGTTTACCATGTGATCTCTCATTCTCACACTCCTTCCATGTGATATTCTCCACAATGAGGCCCTCATGAGAAGCCAATGGCAGTGCCATGCTCTTGGACCTCTGAAATTACAAACTAAATGAACCTATTATCTTTTTAAAGTACCTGATTTCAGGTATTTGTTATAACACAGAAAAGACTATGCAAGCTCTTCTATTTAATTTTACCAGATGACACTGAAAATTCACAATTTGCAAATGGGTCATATTTTAATAAAAATCTTTTTTTTTTCTGGTTAGAACTTTCCTCTCTTTGTATTTTTGGGTATAATAGTTAGGTAGGTTGATATTCTTTAAAAATTCCCTACATAGTCACAGAGTCAGCAGCAGGAGGATCTTACAGGGCAGTCTCCATATACCAGAGAATGTGATGGTTGCCGCTCTGTCCAAGCCTGTGTTCCTACGAACAGTACTTTACAGAAGGAACCTGCTGGAGAATTGCTGGTCCCACTTGACTCCCTCTGAAGGCTGTTCTGTGTGCTCTTGAGAGAATGACTGGGATTCCCCGGTGACTTCCTGCTCTGTGTGCAGGCAAAACATTGGGCTGCCCTGATGCCCAGGGGCCTTATGTCCTTATGTGAAAACAGGTCACACTGTATCCTTTCCTTCCTTTTGCTCCTGCATCCTGGACTAGGGGAAACAACTGCCTGTACAAAAGCACACTTCTGACCAGAATAGCCTGTCTGCCTGTCCCCGTGGAGCAGGAGAGGCCAGGCCAGGCTGTTTCCTGCCCAGAAGCAGGTCCCATCTACATGACCAACCAGCAGCAGCAACAACATGAACACTGTAACCACCTGCACACAGTCATATCGACAGTAGTTTTCAGTCTAGCTAATCATATATGAAAAATCTGGAAAAAAAAATCTGGTTTACAAAGATTTGATTAGAGCCCTCAGGCTATCATTGTACAGTCACTCTACATCTTTTGTTAAAACACCCAGGAGTCCTAGAAGAAAACAATTTCTGCAAACTTTTTGGAGCTGGGAAGTTTTTCCAAGAGCTGCTGGTGCATTCCAAGAGTGAGAAATGACACTTCGCTGTTTGAATCACAGGAAGTTCAAAGGCACAGGCACCAGCTCACCAGGCAGCAGCGACTTTCCAGGTGGGGGTTCATTAAAGGAGAGAGTGTCTGTCTTTGTGTCCCTCCTTTTGCCCAGAGGCTTTGAACTAAGATTTTATATTAGTTCTTGGGCTTTTGCATGAGACAACTGTTTTTCCCAGAACACAGTTTGGAGGTTAGTCAGATTTTTCAGAATTCAGGGTGGAAATTGTGGTTCTCTATTATGCTCCCATGATAGAGATTTTTAATTTAAAAATTTTTTTTTAGTTGTTGATATCTTTATTTTTATTTATATGTGGTGCTGAGAATTGAACCCAGTGCCTCACCATGCTGGGCAAGCGCTCCACCACTGAGCTACAACCTTATTTCCTTTGATTTCACTTTCTTTTAAAACAAATCCTTTGAAGTTGATAGGTACGTTCCTTAAGCTCGGTTTGACTAATACTATTAAGAAAGTTGTGCTAATAATGTCATTCTTATTCAGATCAAATTATTGCAACAATGTGTCCTAAATACAGTGATCTATAATAAGGCTGGATTTCCAGTAGAATATGAAAAAAAAAAGTTACAATGCTAATATCAAAGTCAAAATCATCTTCATTTTCTCTTCTTTTTTGATATTTTAAAGTTTCCCAATGTTGCAGTTTGAATTAACCATTTCTAGACAGGCATTATTTTCAATATGAGACAGACACAGAGGAAAACAATCAAATTTATATAAAATGTTTTTTAAGCTATCATTTACTGAATTCTTGTTATGAACAGAACATTTTCCTAGGGCATTGAAACTCTAAAGGACATGTGAGGTTATTACGCCCATTTTAGAGTTGAGAAAACATGTTTAACCCTAGAGAGACATAGATAATGCAGTGCTATTGGACCACAGTCACTAAGCGAGCAATAACTGGTAGAGCTGTGATTTGTAGGCAAATATTCTTTCTCCTGAGCTCCCTTTCTTAACCCCCTCTGCTATATTTTCCATCTTCACCTTGGTCTCTTTTCCTACCATAAATTATTCCTCAAATTGTTGCCTAAGTTGCCGCCCTCTGGCCACATACTATACTGATCTTCATGTAATGACCCCAAAGCTCCCATATAATTCGTATCCACCCATCAAGGATATGTTAGGATTGTGAGCACTGACAGTGTTGTGGTTTAGTTATGAAGTATCCCCCAAAAGCTCATGTGTATGACAATGTAAGAAAATTTTGAGGTGAAATGATCCGGTTATGATAACCTTAACCTAATCCACTTGAAAGAATTAACTGGGTGGCAACTGTAGTCAGGTAAAGTGTGGCTGGAAGAGGTATGTCACTGGGTGTGTGCCTTTGGGGTATATGTTTTGTCCCAGGTGAGCAGAGCCCTGTTTTCTAGTAGCCCTGATCTGAGCCGCTTTCGTCCCCCACACCTTTCCACAATGATGTTCTACTTCATCTTGGGCACAGAGCAATGGAGTTAGACATCTAGGACTGAGACCTCTAAAACTGTGAGCCCCCAATAAACGTTTCTTCCTACAAAATTGTTCTTGTCAGGTATTTTGGTTACAGTGTTGAAAAGTCTGACTTACACAGGCAGGTAACAAAACCCAGCCAACACTGGCATGGAGAACCAGGATTATGGGCATAGGATCTGCTAGTACCTACCTGTGTTTAAAGTCCAGCTTCTCCATTTACCAGTGAGTGACTTGGGTGAACTAGTCAACCTTTTCATGCCTCAACTTCCTTTCAAATACTAGGATAACAACAGCAGGACCACATGGTACCCACTTCTTCAAGTTCCTATGTAGATTCACTATGAATTCATGTATATGGCTCAGGAAGTATTTAAACCATTTGCTGCCATTATTTAAGTAAATAAATGGAATATTAGTTTCTCTTGTTTAAAAAAATTGTGCAGGTGGTACAGCTCTATCAGGATGCCACTGAGGAGCCAGGTTCCTTTCATCTTCCACTCTGTCATTTCCTGCATGTTGACTTCATTCTCAGGGTTTGCAGAATGCCTCCTTCTTCATCCCAGACAGAAATAGGAAAAGCCAGTGTTACAGTTTGGATCTGGAGTGTCCCCTACAGTTTCACGTGCTCAAGGCTTGATTGCCAGCCTGTGGTGCTAGTGGTGGGTACATCAGGAGGTGGGGCCCAGTGGAAGGAAGTACATTATTGGGAATGTGCATTTGAAGGGGATATTAGGACCCTGACCCTCTTCTCTTTCTCTTTCTCTTTCTCTCTTTGCTTCCTCGTCATCCTGAGGCGAGCAGCTCTCCTCCACCACCACTTTCATGGTTTCTGCCTCTCTACAGACCTAAAGGCAGTTAGATGAAGTGACTATGGCCTGATACCTCTGAAACTGTGAGCCAGAATAAGCCTTTTCTCCTTAAAATTGATTTTTCTTAAAAAAAAAAATGATTTTTCTCAGGTATTTTGTCACAGCAACTGAATGCTGACTTAGCACAGCAAGGGACAAGATGACTTCTTGAGGACTTTGGCTTTTATTTTGTAAATGAAGTCTTCCTAAATAATTTCTTCTACAGCTCTTCAGCCAAAATGATGTCATATGACCAGGCTTCACTTCAGTGGATGTTGAGAATTTCAGTTCTTCATTTTCCAGGCTCTTCAGTGGAGGAAAGCTAGGAAGAACATGGTTATGATTGGGTGTTGAGTAAACTGACCTCTAGTATTGCCCAATGGACCCAAATCCCACCTATGTGTTTTTTCTAATTGACAACATCACGTGTGCTGCTTTTGACACTCATATATGGTTCTATCTACCTGGAAATGTCATCATTTTACATGGTCAGTGTGCTAGCTTTGTGTTGCTGTAACCAAAATATTCAACAAGGACAACTTAGAGGAAGAAAAGTATATTTTGGTTCACAGTTTCAGAGATTCAGTCCCTGGTTGGCCAACTCCTTTGGTCTGGACCTGAGGTGGAGCAGAACATCATGGCAGAAGGGCCTGCAGAGGAAAGCTTCTCAGCTCATGGCAGCTGGGAAGGAGAGAGAGGGGGAAGGTGGGGGGTAGAGGGAGGAAGAGAGAAAGAGAAAATGCACACAAGGAGTCAGGGACAAGTTTTAATCCCCAAGGTCATGATCTCACTGACCCACTTCCTCCAGAAGCACCTTACCTGCTACAGTTATCACCCAGTACAGTAGTCTTAGATCTATTTGATCCATCAAATATATCAATCCAATGCTTAGGTTCTATCTCTCATAATCCAATTGTGCCACCTCTCTCTCTCTCTCTCTCTCTCTATATATATATATATATAATGGGGATTGAACCCAGGGACTTGTGCATGCAAGGCAAGCACTCTACCAACTGAGCTATATCCCCAGCCCTCTGCATAGTCTCTCACATGAGCATTTGAGGGATACCTCACATCTAAACCATAAAAGTTGGGTTATTCGCATCTTCAGGATCAGTAAATATCATTTCAGAAAGGAATTCTCCAACACTCCCCGAATGCATGTCCTCACTAGTTCTCTCTCTTAGCACCCTGTGGATTTCTCCAAGATACTTAGTTCAATTGGGAAGATTAGAGGGATAGTACTTTTTGTATATCCAAGAAACTAGGTTTTCTCCTTGCCTGTGACATACCACTCTGGCCCCTGGTAAGAGAGCAAGATGCCCTTCTTTCACCAAAGGAATATGAATTTCTAAGGAAGTTCACATCAAAGAGAATAAGAAGTGGAAGATCATCCTCTTTATGCTGCAATGGAACATTGGAAGCAAAAAGGAAATAAAAGTAGAGATGAGATGCCCAAGAATTTTGGAGTTAAGAGCTTACTTCTAGAGAATAATCTGAAAAAAAGGGAACACCTCTCACAGAAACCCCAAGTTCCACATGGCACATATCTGACCAGGTCAACCACAATAAGTCGAGTGTTGCACAGAAAAGTAGCTAGCTAGGTTTTATTAAACAAATGAGTAAATACTATGTTTGAATGGGACATGAATATACCATCCTTGATGGGATCTGAATGTTTTGTATTTTGATGGGATAAGGGATGTGGCCCTCACTACAACATGGCTAACACCTGACATTTTGCTCATCTCTGAGGATGATGATTTTCTCCAGTGCATAGACTGACCTTTCCATCTTTAGAATCCTCTCAACAGCTTCCTACTGAGACACTCCATGGGTACTTGTTAATTGATTAAAAAGGGGATGAAGATAAAAATGACAGATTTAGGAAGAAGGAAAGGATTATAAGACCCAAGGTTACCTGTATTTTTCTTCAGAATGGACTTTATAGCTCAGCAGATAAGAGAAACATCAGGACATGATTAGGGCACTTCTGGTCACTCTTATGTTCCAGTGCTATTCTTCATCTTGGAAGAATACCCATGAAGGGCCAGAAGATTCCCATAAGACATCAAGTACAAGAAAATCAGAGACTAATCCCAGCAACTCTGGAGGAGGTGGCAGGAGGATAGCAAGTTCAAAGCCAGCCTCAGCCAATCAGTGAGGCCTTAAGCAACTTAGTGAGAGCCTGTCTCAAAATAAGGGCTGAGGATGTCGCTCAGAGGTTGGGCACCCCTGGGTTCAACTCCCAATACCAAAAAAAAGAAAAGTATTTCAACTTAAGAAACAGGACTTTGTGCTTAGATCAAGACTTGTGTCACATGCATCCTTACCAGGGAATCTAATTTGATGTCTTAGAATCTTAATTAGATCTCTAGGATTCATTCTATTTCCCTACAAATAGATTTACCTGGATTTCAAAACACCTGTCTTCTTAGTAGAAACTTGGTTCTTCTATTCCTGCCTATTACTGTTATTTTTGTCAGATTACATAGACATTTAATCAACAACCAAAATCACGCCTGCTAATCTGCTTATTTTCTGCATGTTCCCAGAGTTATGTTAGACCTTGTGGCTCATGGAAGTATGACACTTCCAATTTCAACCCTTGCTAGCAGTGTGACCCCAGAACACAAAGGAACCTCAACCTCACTTTCTACTCAAGTTAAAGGGACTACCAAAGCCTATACAGCTGGCTTGTACAAGCATCAGGAGGAGAGGAGATATATGGAAAAAAAATTTATATGCAGGTTAAGTATCCCTTATTTGAAATGCTTGGGACAAGAAATGCTTTAGATTTCATTTTTTTGAATATTAGGGGATATTTATATAGATCTTAAGAGTTAAGCATATTTATTGTGAAAATCCAAAATCTGAAATGCTCTGAAATCTGAACCTTTTTGAACTTCACATCAGTGCACAAAAGTTTCAGATTTTAGAGCATGTGGGAGTTCAGATTTTTGGACTAGGGATGTTCAACCTGTACAGTAAAGTGATACCTAAATAAAAATTACTCTATCTTATATATAGTGTCATGAGTCTTTGTTTCATTTCCTTCTTTCGGGAAAACATACTCAAAACATAATGGTCAGATAACTTATCAGGGCTTCATGACTGAATACACACTTCTAACTTTGTCTTTTCCTCAAACCCCAAACAAGGACAATAAAGGAATGGGGACAGGGATGGAGAAATGGAATTAAGCCACAAAAACAAAGAATGGGAGAGAGGCCAAAAGCAACAAGATTTTGAGATTTTTTTTTTCATTTTTTAAATTGGCACTTTATAATCATATATAATAATAGGCTTCATTGTTACATAGCCATACATGCACATAACATAATTTTGTTGATTTGATTCTCCAATATCTATTTCTCTCCTCTCTTTTCTCCTCACTTGTCCCCTTCCTCTATTCTGCTATTTCTCTTCCATTTTCATGAGATTCCCACTCCTTCTTTCCTTTATTTTCTCTTTACATGTGAGAGAAAATATACAACCTTTGACTTTCTGAGTTTGATTTATTTCCTTAACATAATACATTTTCCTGAAAATGACATAATTTTGTTCTTTTTTTTGTTTGAATAAATTCTATTCTGTTTTTCAGAATGGGCCTTATTGCTCATCAGAAAGAGACATACCGGCAGATGGTATCTCAGGTCACCTTAGCATTTTCTTTATCCATTTATCTGTTGATGGACATTTAGGCTGATTTCATAATTTGACCTATTGTGAATTGTGCTGTGATAGATACAGGTATGTTTTTATGACTATGGTATGATGGCATTAATTCTTTTGGATAAATACCCAGGAGTATTATAGTTGGATCATGTGTTGATCATCCATTCTTAGTCTTTTGAGGAACCTCCATACTGATTTCCATAGTGATTGTACTAATTTACAATTCTACCAACAGTGTATAAGTGTTCATTTTCCCTCAGATCCAAGCCAACATTTGTTATTACTTGTGTTCTTGATTGTCCTTCTAACTGGAGTGAGATGAAATCTGAGCATTGCTTTGATTTCCATTTCCTTGATTGCTAAAGACATTGAACACTTTTTTCATGTATTTGTTGGCTATTTATTTTAGTCACCTTTGCATCGCTGTGACCAAAAGATCTGACAAGAACAAGTTAGAGGAGAAAAAGTTTGGTTTGACTCCTGGTTTCTGAGGTTCAGTCCACAGCTGGCAGACTCTAAAGCCCTGGGCCTGAGGTGAGACAGAACATCGTGGTGATCTGTTTCCTGGCAATCAAGAAGCAGAGAGCTCAGCTCTCCAGGGACAAAATATAAACCCTAAAGTCACACTACTCCAGTGACCTACTGTCTCCAGTCACATTCTACCTGCCTTCAGTTACCACCTAGTTAAGCCATAGCAGTGGATTTATCCACAAATCAGGTTAAAACTCTCATAATCTAATCATTTCACCTCTAAATATTTTCACGTTCTCACATTTGCGTTTGGGACACCTCATATCTGAACCATAATACCATTTGTATTTCTTATTTTCAGTAGTTTCTCTTTAGTTCATTTGTCCATTTATTGTTCGATTTAATCATTTTTCTTGGTGTTAAGTTTTTTGAGTTCTTTATATATTATGGGTATTAATCTCCTGTTGAAAGAGTAACTGGCATAGATTTTTCTCCCATTTCCCTTATTTATATTCTTAATTGTTTTCTTTGCTGTGTGGAAGCTTTTTAATTCAATAACAGCTTACGTATTGATTGTTGGTATTATTTCCTGAGCCTTACTAATCCTATTGAGGAAGTCATTTCCTTCACTTATGTGTTGGAGCATTGATGATGTTTTCTTCTAGAAGCTGCATAGTTTCTGGTTTAAGTCCTGGGCCTTTGATTTTTTTTCTTTCCTTTTCTTTTTTTTTTAGTACTAGGGACTGAACCTTGTTCATCCTACCACTAATCTTCACGTGGAGAACTTTTCTTTTTTTGAGACAGGGTCTCAGGGTCTCACTAAGTTGCTAAGGCTGGCCTCGACTTGTGATCTTCCTACCTCAGCCTTCCAAGTTGCTAGGATTATAGGCATGAGCCATCATGCCCAGCTTTTGATCTATTTTGAGTCGATTTTTGTGCAGGGTTAGAGATAGGGATCTAATTTACACTTCTACATATAGATATCCAGTTTTCCTGCCCCACTAGCAGCAAAAGTTTGAAAGTGAGCCAGGTGCGGTGGCTCTGGAGGGTGTGACTGGAGGATCATGAGTTCAAAGCCAGCCTCAGCAATAGTGAGGTGCTAAGCAACTCAGTGAGACCCTAAACAAACAAAACGGGGCTGGGAATATGGCTCAGTGGTTGAGTGTCCCTAAATTCAATCCCAAATGCCAAAAAAAAAAATTGAAAGGGGGAAAAAAGCATGGCAAATTGCTCAGCAGAACAAGGAAGAACGAATCTTTAACTGGTGTTTGAGAGACTCAGAAGCACCCAGATCTGTGCCATGAAAGTCCCCAAGTCTCAGGAATTGGGGATCAAAGTGGGCTGCAGACAGGAAGATTGGTTAAAAGTTTATTTAAAATGTGGTGAGCTGGCCCAGCACAGTGGAGCATGCCTGTAATCCCAATGGCTTTGGAGGCTGAGGCATGAGGATCAAGTTCAAAACCATCTTCAGCAACTTAGCAAGGACCTGAGGAACTTAGTGAGACCCTGTCTCAAAATAAAAATAAAAAGGGCTGGGATGTGGCCCAGTACTGGAAAAAAGAAAAAAATGCTGTGAACTGACCCCTCCCCAAACCATCTTCTCTCTACTTTGCTAAAATGAGCTGAGGTCTCCCACCCACTCTGGCTGGAGATTAGAAGTTAATTCCTGGCATAGTTATAAAGTTGTAAAAGACAGTGTCTCCACTTTTGGGGACACAGGCACCACGGAGGGTGGGCATATCTTCTTGATAATGAGCTGAAATGACAATGTAAATAATATGTAAACAATGAATGTTCAAACAATTACCCCTTTTCTCCCTCAGCTCCCAGTAGGCTGTCAACAAGTTTTTTTCTCTCCAGGCAGGAGATGGGAAGATTCATCTCAGAGGACTCTCCAGCCCAAGAGAAAAGGCTTCAATTCTGACATTGCCCTTGCCCCAATAAAACCATCCAGTGGCTGACTACAGTTGAAGAGGCCACTTACAGCCTCAAAACTTCCCATTCATTTCATAATGTCCTACTTTCCATTTTATTTGTTTGGAATTCTACTAAGGCATAATTTACAATTACAGAATAATGCCCTCTGTTTAATAGGAGTAGAAACCAGCAACCACACAAACACACACACACACACACACAAAAAAAAAACCTGAGGAAAATCTCTAATAGGAGGCAAATAGCAAACAAAAAACAATAGCATCAGCTATGGAACAAAGACATTAAACTTCAAAAAAATCCACCAGTAACATCCTCTGAGCAATGATATTGAGCATCTTTAAATAAGGACAGGATGCTATAGAAAAGGAAGAGTCTTAGGGGAAAGGAAGTGAGTTCTAAAAAATTTTAAACATGCAATAGCAAAAATTAATGATTCAATAGAAAAGATGGAAAATAAAACTGATAAATTTTCCTCAAAGGAGAATTAGAAAAATAAACAGATAAAAATAGAGATGAAAAGATGAGAATTTTAGAAGATTAGGCTAGGATTATTTATCAGCCAGAAAATGTCATTCCAATAGAAAAGAAAAAACAGTGGGAAAGGAACTGTCAAGAACATAAACCAAGAAACCATCCTGGAAATGAGAGTCAGGGATCTCTGGACTCAGAGTCCTTTCAGTGCCCCTCAGAACATGTGAGAACAGCCCCAGACCATAGCTCATCATGGTGACATTTCAGAAGAGTAGGACAAAGAGAAGATACTGCAGACTTCTAGATAGGAAAAAAAAAAAAAAGGTTCATGAATCAATGGATCATGAAGCACAATGATTTCAAACTTCTCAATAGCATCACGAGTCTAAAAAACAATAAAGTAAAGCCTTTAAAATTCTGAAAGAAAATGCATTTATATCTGGAATTTTATTCTCAGCCATGTTACAATAAAGTATGAGGGTAACATAAGAACGTTTCAATATGCATAATTTTAGGAAAATAAACCCCTTCTAAGGAAACTGCTGACAGACATTCTCCACCTAAAGGAAGAAGTAAACCAAAAAATTAAAAGGCATAGAATTTGGTATGTAAAGGGTTGAACACAATAGAGACAAAGAGAAATACTAGAATTGTAGTAGAGAGATATTCCAGGATGCCAGGTGCATAGAAGATCGGGAGAAAGTGGAATCCATGAGAGATGTCTCCACAAAGATGAAG
This sequence comes from Marmota flaviventris, assembly GCF_047511675.1. Classification (NCBI taxonomy): domain Eukaryota; kingdom Metazoa; phylum Chordata; class Mammalia; order Rodentia; family Sciuridae; genus Marmota; species Marmota flaviventris. The sequence goes on from NC_092513.1 coordinate 58,142,986, forward strand.
TTGATTGAATAATTAATATGCTCAAACATACAAAAGGAGAGTTAGATATTTGTAGGTAGAATTTAGAAGAAATTGATAAAGAAATTAAATGATTAGAAAATTAACCTGACAGAACACAAGTCTATTATTAGAAAATACATGAAAGGAAAAGAATTATGAAAATACATGAAGGAAAGGAATTATGATCATAGTTTACATCATGTATCAGCTGTGAAGAGCATTTGATTGTCATAATAACATCGACAGTAGTTATCTGCCCCAAAGTGTGATAGAACTATATTAAGAGGCCAAGAAGACAGAAGTGTGGGGTCTGTGCTATGTGGGGTGGGGAGCAGGTACCAGAGGGTGGTAAGAGAAAGAGCTGAGTCCTGGTCTTCCAAAGTGGAAGTCAATGGTAAATCTTAGATTACTAGTATAAACATAATAGGAAGCAAAGTTCTTTCAAAATAAATGGCCAAGAGAATTGAAATTAGGAATGGGAAGTGTGTGTGTGTGTGTGTGTGTGTGTGTGTGTGTGTGTGTTCAGGTTGTGGGTAGGGCATTCACTAGCAGAGATTTTGTACATATGTAACTTAAATACAACTCTAAGTTTCTTAAAAGGTCAACTAAATTGCCAAACTATATTTTTGGCACAAGGACAAAATTATAGTTTCTCACTTTGATTTTGTTTTCCTCATTGATTAGATTATACAACTTGCATCATTTCTAAGTACTCGAGATACTAAATTAAAAGACAAGAATACAAACAAAAAGAGAAGTATGATCCATGATCTTGGTAACCATCCAAAGAAACCAAACCACCATCAATAGTAACCAGCCCAGGAAGCCAGCCTGCTATAAGTCATGCTTGTTGGAAAAGAGACAACTTTTCCAGCAACAAGTCCAGGAAATCAAACAATAAGCCCTGCAACATTTGGCATAAAAAGTCAGAACTTGAATAATAAATGACAGTTTCCCTAATCTGTATCTGGGCTTTCATCTTAGGACAAAGCATAGAAAGCCAGATATAACCCTTCACCAATCACATAGGATGCCCTTCTTCTAAGTAGCCTGCCTACAGCTTCTCCATGGTAACAAGCCACCAATCAGAACAGACCTGATGCCCCCTGCTGCCCAAATAGTAGTAATGGTAGTTGAGGCACAGAAAAATTTTGAAGATTGAAGTCCACTCTATTTGTTAAGAAATAATGCCTGCTAAACCAATAATCCAAGTTCAAGAAGACTTAATAATTTCTTAAGGGCTGGTGATGTAGCTCAGAGGTAGAGTGCTTGCCTAGAATTCACTAAACCATGGGCTCCGTTTCCAGCACTGAAAAAAGAAAGAAATCCTTTTATTTACTCACATATTGCACTCTATTTCCATGTGCAAAGTGCTGCATTGGATGTTACAGAAGACACAAAAATAAGCAACACAATTTGATTTAATAAGTTTTGAGTTTTTGAAATTTAGATAATAAAGATTATTCAAATTTCAATAACTCAAAGCTGTGTTCATAGTTTTAAGAAAATGAACATAAATTTAAAAAGCAAGTTGCCATAAAGTGAGAGCAAGTTATCCTTTTGTATATTTTTATTTGCCATTGTCTCTCAAATTGCCCAATTTAAATTTTCTTATTTAGCTATCATGGTATATGTCAAAATTATCTCCCCCTCCCTGTGAAATCTTCTCTTATGTTTACTACTACAAATATAAATGTTAAAAGTATTCATTTTTGCACATTCTCCTCTTTGTGCTTTTAGAACTGAGTTGCAGATGTCCTATGAAAGGGCACATATATGAGTATGGAGATTATTCTACTGAAAATAACAGTAGTTTTTTGTAATGATGTAAATCCGAGAAAGCAATAGAAATTGCAGTTGGAAAAACAGATGTATTCACTAAAAAGCTACTATGTGCATGTAGTGAACTAGTTGTTAGCAGGATTCAAATAATGCAATCAGTAGGAATTTGATTGGTCTGTGGAATTGTCAAAGGCATGTGGGATGTTTGAATAATAGCTGGAGATTTGTTGTGGACACGAGGCTATTAAGTCTGTCTCCTGCTGCATTCAATATGGCCATAAAAACTATTATTAAATAACTGGTTTTATAGAAACTTTTAAAATTACTTGGCCAAAATACAAATTAAAGTCTATGAAGGATGCAAATGTATGCTTTAAAGTGTACAATACTAATTTAGGTTCCTTTCCCACTTTAAAATAACCACTCAGAAGAAAGAACAATGATTACCAAAATAATAGCAAATTAACAAGGCTTCCAGGAAGCCTTCACCAAAGTGTGGAGCATTAAATGAGATTTCACTTTGTAAATGCAGAACCCCACAATTATTGGGGTTCTCTTCCCCATCTGACTGCACATAACTCCCATTAGCACTAATGGAGGTGGCACAGGTGAAGTCCAAGAACTGATTAAGGGGCATAAATAATGGGTCAGTGTCTCTGGAGTCACATGCAGATGTGTGGAGGGTCAGCTGACACCTACCGCACCTGGAGAGGGAGAATTGTATCTCATTAGCCAATTAACTTTGATTTCCCTTTCCAGCCTTTGTTTCCACCTACATCTTTTCTTCCCTCTTAGTCCCTGCAGTGAAGCCTGTCAATTTACAAATTCAGTTATCTCAAACTCAGTGATGAGCAAAGCTTTTCTTGTTTGGCAGGATAGGACCAAATCCCTCTTCTCTCCCTAGACTGTTCCTTATATCAGAGTGGTTGTCAAACTTGGGAAGCGTTTTACCATGGAAGCTGTTTAGAAATGTCAGATTCCCAGGCCCCACCCTATGCGTACTGAGGCTCTGAGGCTGGGAGAGCAACCTGGGTTGCCTAGAGTTCCTTGTGCAATTGGAGGCTGGTGCTGGGCAGCGGTGGGGAAGCAGTAACAGTCACTGAAATATCTAACTCAGGATTTGACTACATACTTGAGGATGGATCAATTTAAAGAGTATTTTTTTTAAGTGTGTGTGTGTGTGTGTGTGTGTGCGCGCGCACACACACACATGAATATAAATCATTTGTCACTTAAAGATAATCTAAGACATGCGTCCTTAGCAATTTTGTTGCCCACTGTGGACGTTGTAACGTATTTATTTATGCAAACTAAGATGGCTATCATGTCATCAGATCATGATATGATCTGATGGAACCACTGTCATATATGTGACCCATTGGTGAGCAAAAGGTCATTAGGCAGAGCATGACTGTACACACACACACATAGACACCACACAGACACAGACATACACACTTTGAAAAGTGAAACTAAGAGTATAAAATGAGTTGGAAGCTATTCTGGAAGTCATATAACCTAGGCTTTAAAAAATAATCTGTCTGATCATCATAATCACCTGGGGATGTCTAAAAAGGGGTAGGTCACTAAATTCTCCTCATTAATTATGGAGTCTAAACTTCCAAGAACAGGCCTGGGCCTCAGCATGGTTTAAAAATTTGAAAACACATCTTTGATCTCATGTGGGAATTCTCATTTTTCATCCTAAATGAATTTGTTCTTCCAGGACATCCTGAGAGGACATGATTTCTGGCCCTTGTCCTCTGAGCAGACTGTTTTCCTGATGATTGCTAAAAGCACAGAGGTGTGTCTGGAGCCAAAGGGGGCCACCCCTTCCCCTGGTTCAGGCCTCTGCTGGTCAGTCAGACAACCAAGATCCAGGGAACTCTTTTGGCAACTCTTTTTCACTTTTTTGCTCATATTGAATAAACACCCGCCCCCATAAAAAAGTACTAATAAGCCATAGTTTTCCCATCTTGGTTGTGAAATTGAGTGTTGACCTAGCACAAAAGCTATTTAAGGCTGGTCTTGTTAGATTCAGTTCAAGATCCAAGCTGTCAAGTTCATTTTGGATTTTATCAATCAATGTATTAATCGGTCTCCCCCAGCTCATGTCATACTTGCATGTGATAAACAAGCTACTTCTGGCCTTATTGAAGTTATTAATAAACATGTTACATGAAAGAGAGCCCTGGGCAGATCTCCTCAAGACCTCCTTCTGAATGTACATTGGTTATCACCCCCTTCAAACTGTTTTTCCTCTGGTCACACATGTGTCCAATTGCTCAACCCAGGACTGTCCAGATCATTAATAGAATCCCCAGAAAAAATACTTTAAAAGCTGATTTCTTGAAATTAAATCTCAAAGCCTACATTGTTTCACATCACTCCAGATCTCTGTAACTGCAACATGTATTTTACATGCTCAAAATATTTTGTATCAAACTTTAGTTATAAATAGATGGATTCCCCATTTTAAAACTTTTTTTCAAATTTTCTCAAGAAACATCTTTATCAAGGTGAAATTTCTTATGATTCTTTTGTCAAAACTTCCACCAACATACACCATCGCCTTCATGACAATATTTGTGCTGGTCCAGAGGCAGAAGTGTCTGACAGTAATTCACTGAGATACCACATTTCAATTGCTTTGGCACATTTCAATTAGGAGAACTTTGAGGTGAGAAAGAAAAAGAAATAGAGTGGGAGTCAGGTGACATTGAAAGAAAAACAACATGAAAGGCCAGGCCGAAGAAACATCTCTGGATAATAGAAAAAGGAACCAATCTGAACAAGAATTCTCAGGAACAACTTGACTTTACCTTCCATTCAAAGTAAATGATCACGCAGAGCTGGAGTCCAGAATAAATGAAACAATGTTTCCTTTTATTAATTCTGCCCAGGTGTGGAAAATTGAAGAACTGGTTACTACAAGATATTGTCCTAATCTCTGGAAGCAGCAAATGCTTTCTAAGGAACAAAAGTTATTTGAAGCTGTAATTATTTTAAGAATTTTTTTTTTTATGAATTCTTCATCTGGCTCTTTTTTTTTCACACTGAGGCAGAGATAAGAGTGATGCAGCTACAAGACAAAGAAAGCCAAGAGCCACCAGAATCTGGAAGAAACAAGGAATGCATTCACCCCTAGAGCCTCTGGAGGGAATGTGGTCCTGCTGACACCTTGATTTTGGCTCAGTGAAACTTCTGTCCATGTAAAGTTAACAGTTTCATACAAGTATATTGTAATATTAGTGCACTTGAGCTTTTATTTGTAGCTCTGTTGGTGTTGTGAAGCAGCATATTATCAGAATACACTGGGATAAACAGAGACCATTTGGTAAGAGCAGATAGTTTTTTAGTGCAGAATATTGTACATGGCAGTCCCCTTCCCAACTTATCACAGGTTTCATTTTCTAGGATTTCAGTTTCCCACAGGAAACCATGGTCCAAAAATATTATATGGAAAATTCTGGAAATAAACAAGTCATAGGTTTTTTTTTTTTTTTTTTTTAGCTATAGTCATCTGATTCTTTTTTTTTTTTTAATTTTTATTGTTGGTTGTTCAAAACATTACATAGTTCTTGATATATCATATTTCACCAAGTCATAGGTTTTAAAATGCATGCCATTTTTAGTAGTATGATGAAATTTGGTCACCTGGCTCTAACCTGCCTGGGTTGTCTAGGTATCCACACAGTATAGGTTACCCACACATAAGTCCCCTAATAGCCATCTTGGTTATCAGTTAGACTGTCATGGTATTGCAGTACTTGAGTTCAAGTAACCATTATTTATTTTAAAATGGACCCAACATGCAAGAGTAGTGATGCTGGCAATGTGGATATGCAAGAGAGAAGCTATAAAGTACAGGCTTTAAGTAAAAAGGTAAAAGTTTGCTACTTAATAATAAAAGAGGGCTGGGATTGTGGCTCAGTGATAGAGTGCTTGCCTAGCACATGTGAGGTACTGAGTTCAATCCTCAGAACCATATAATAAATAAATAAATAAGAACTTATAAAAATAATAATAACAATAAAAGGAAAAAAATCACATGCTGAGATCTCTAAGATCTTTGGTAAGAATCCATCTTCTACCCTTGAGATTGTGAAGAAGGAAAAAGAAGTTTGTGCTAGTTCTGCTGTCACAAATGCATCTCTCACATATGGGGGTGGGGAGAGCGATATATTACAATCACACATAATAATCCAAGTATAAATGTACAAAGATCTTAGGAGAGGATAATAGTTGGTATATACTTCCTAATATTTCTAATTATGTCTAAAATACTTGTATTAACAATGCTTGCTGCAGTAAGAACTAGGCCAGAGTGAATTTTGTAGTATTTTCGACATCTGTTCTTGGATTATAACTGGGTAGCTTATGATGACTATTTTCAAGGATGCCTCTGCCTCTTATGGGCTTTCTGACCTTGAGTAAGTTATACCTTCCAAATGCCAGTTTCTTCATATGTAAAATGAGGACAAATAATTTCACACCATTTGAGGATTATCTAAAAAAATGTGTGAACGTGGGCTGAGGATATAGCTCAGTTGATAGAGTGCTTGTCTTCCACGCACAAGGCCCTGGGTTCAATCCATAGCACCAAAAAAAAAAAAAGGTGTGAAAGCATTTATCAGGAATACACAGCATAAAAATGCTGATTATGTTCCATTATGAACCCATAAGCTAATAAGCACAGTTTACCTCACTATTCCTTCATTTGTATTCTTTTCCACACTGAAGCTCTTCCAATGATGTGTTTTTGCTTCAAAAGACCTACATATAGTTTCCAATTGGCTTACCACGTTGGTTTGCTGAGGGGCCTGATGTCAAGTGCACATGGGATGTTTTAACTGTTCTCCCTCTTCTTGAATCTTTGTCTGATTTAAAATAAGATCAGTGTCTGTAATGCAGGGGTAGGCCTGCTCGTTTATTCCAAAACTAGTTTTGATGCTAATAAGATAAGCATCTTTGATATGACCAAATAGTGCTGCCCACCTCCCCAACCTGAGATGACTCCTTTTCCTTGGTTGAAAAACTGTCAGATTTTAAAGTTTCAAAGTAATTGGATGTATTAGATTTCCCTTAGTATTTTCATTATTTACTCTAAATAACCCCTAATAGATACGTTAATCATAATTTTCCTTAATGGGCATTCTGCTGAAGGGAAGAGGAAAGCAAGCATCATTTTTTCTATAGGGAATAGTCCCTTGTGATGGGAACAGCCTGGAGTTCCTGTGAGCCAGTCTCTGTCACTGAGCAATTTTTGGACCTCTTGGAAAAGCCACAACAATTCTGGGTCCCCCAGAGATGTTTGAGAAATCCATGATCAGGTTAGACAGGTTTTGGGAGTTTATATTACTCCATCTTTACCCAGAAAATTCTAGAACTCAGTTGAAGGGCCTTCATGAGCATTTGATTCCCAGCCTTTGTTATTTAAGGAAAATCTGCTTCTATTCTAGGCAGTCATCATTCCAAACATTATAAACCCTATCTAAAATAAATATTAACTAGGCCTCAGGGACTTAGGGAGATGAAATACAGAAAGATAACTTTTATAGATGTAATTTACATGTTTGCTAACATTTAAATAAAAGAAGTTTATTATTTAATGAAGACTTTTATCCATCTTATATCCATAATTTACACCATATCAAATAACACAAGGTCTCACCCATCCTACACAAACATTCTGTGTTCTAAAACCCCAAATTTCAAAAGTGATGGGATTATGAACCATCTTTCTTCTTTTTTCTTGGGTAAATCTCCTAAAAATTCAATGTTTAACAGATATCATATACATAATATGAAATATTTTGATTAATATTTTAAAAAGAAATAACTTTTAAGAAGCAATGGTTGTGAATATATATCATAGTATTATTTTTAACAAGTTAAATCTGGGAATATATCTAATAACAAAATTGTTTAATTAAAGTTTCAGGTCTATATAGTATAATGCAACTTCCCCTTATTTAATAGGCATTTGCATTTGGTGGGGGAGTTGTGGAAATAACGCTTTAAAAATTGATGCCAATTTTTCTAATAATCTAATAGCAAATAGCTGTTATTTCCCCGAATGCCCCTCAAGCCTAGGATGGGTATATAAATATATATTTGAGACATTATATTCAGAGATTGGAATACTATGCTACAATAAAATGAACTCAGTTATATGTATCAAGATGCATGAATCTCAAAAGCATGATGTTGAACAAAAGAAGCAAGTTACAGGCTACATACATTATGATTCCATTTAAATAAAATTGGAAAATAGCAAAAATAAAAATATATTTTGCATAAAATCACACATATATGTAATAAAAGCTGTATGGAAAATAATACAAAATTCAAAAATGGGGGTGTGTGGGGATGGGAGAGAAGTACTGGAACTGGCAATGTTCTATATATTATCTTGGATGGTTCATAGATTTTCATGTAATAGTAATTCTTTATTACATATATAGAGTATATACTTTTATATGCACATATCATAATAAAGCATTCAACACACAAAAAAATTTTCTAATAATCTAATTTTTCCCATTATTTGGCTAACAATCTATTATTTTAACTCATTCCCAGTATTCACCAAAAATTATTGCATTCCAGTGCTGAGACAGGAGGGATGTAATGAGAAGCAACAATGATGTCTATTAAAAGAAAATCCATTTATATATACACTTGGCTATACTCAGAGTCTGACATTGCTAATGACCACCTTGAGACCTAGACATTGTAGAGGTCATAACATTCAAAATATAGCTGGAAGTGTTTGGAATTCACATCTCATGTGAATATGAGAGGGTAGAATATTCAGAAGTATTTTATCTCTGAGTTTGGATAATAATATTATGGTTCTAATAATATATTTTTTGAAAAGGCAAAACTTCCTTTGGGGAGAAAACTATTGTGTGAAGTGTTGCAAATATTGCAAAATATGAGACCTCAGGATTTAACAAAGTATCTTCCATGGTCAAGTCCAGGTCTCCTGAATGGATGATGCACTTGTGTGACTGATCCATGGAGAGGTTTCCTTGGGTTGTTGTCCTTTTAGTGGGTAGAGGATTGCCAGGATCTTGGAAAGAAATCTGTGCCCTGGGGATCCAGGACTGTAACTGGAGGGACTGGATCTGCCAGTTGCAGGGCACAGATAAGAACCTATCCATGGTAATTAATGTCAGCAGAATAGACCCAAGTGTCAAATGTTTATACCCTATCTCCTGAAGTCTTCAAACACTATGCATACTGAGCCAACAGAACCAAAAAGTTACCAAGCATAATGGGGCTCATACTTAGCAGAATGTTTATTTCCTACTTCACCCTGACGTAAAATTAAAGTTATTTTAAATGTGTGGATGGAAGTCACAGTTTATAAACTTTACTTTGATTTAGTAATAAGTATTTTTAAAATGTTTCCTATATTTTATTCCATTTTACACAAAGAAATTCAAGATAGATATAAATATTTATGTCATTATTTTCATAGAATAATATGCATAAAGAAAGATCAAAATCAGATACATCAATAGTGTATTCTTGTCTTTCTCTAGTTGTCTCCACCTGAAAAATCTAATCAGTGATCTGTGTCACCAAAGCCAGGCCTCATCATTCACCCAGAGTGAGTCAGGGACACATATCAGAAACAGAGTGTAGTTAATCTTTCTTGTTTTATCAGCACAGTCTCTAAGCCAGCAAGCCCCTTAGGAAGGGATCTAAGTAATTCATTCTCTGTGATCTTTTTGATCAAAACTAAAAGGCCCAGGCTTGAAGAGAATGGCACAGGAATTTTAACTCACTCCAGTTGTTCTTTACATTGTTCTTGCAGCCTTTACACCCTAACTCAGAATCTATTCCTTACCACTCCATCAGAGCTACAAACCAGGAGACCTTGTATGTGACACAAGTTCATTGCAATGTAAAGAAAAATTGCCAAGTGTGGTCATGGTTCCAAAAGAAGCTTCTATTCAGTATAAATATTAAAACAGATTAAACTATGTGTATAAAAGACACACTTCTGTTTTAAGTTATCTTTTTGTGGTTTTAAGTCATTTTTTATTACTGAAATAGGCTCAGGATTATAGTATTGGCCTTTCCAGAGGGTCTTTTTCTCTTACTGAGAACAGATTTGAGAACTCTTACCGGTACCTCCAGCTACTGGCTGATGTCTCCTTAAGGACAGGGACAAACATCTTCAAGGCCTGTTTCAGGTGTGGGTAACAGGGAAAAATCTGCCACTTCATATGTCAGCTTCTTCCTACCTGTAATTTTTCTCAAGTTCGATATTCACAATTCTTTACTTCCTTTCCTTTCTTCCCTTCATCTACTAGGTCTGAATAAACTTTTACATAGTAAACATAACTAGATTTAGACCTCATTTCCAGGAGTGTTTCTGACTGTCTCCTACTAAGTGATTGCTTTCTTTTTTCCTTTTTAAAATTTTGTTTTTATATGGTGCTGAGAATTGAACCCAGTGCCTCACCCATGCTAGGCAAGCGCTCTACCACTGAGCCCTAGCCCTAGCCCCTTCCTCTTTTATTAATCATGTGATTGCTTCCAAGGAATAGACTTTTTATTTTTAATAAAACTTCAAAACCCTCAGACAAACCAAAAGACTAAATCAGAAGGGTTTATTTTTTTAATATTTGTTTTTTGGTTGTAATTGGACACAATGCTTTTATTTTGTTTATTTATTTTATTTGGTGCTTAGGATTGAACCCTGGGCCTCACACGTGCTAGACAAGCACTCTACTGCTGAGCCACAACCCCAGCCCCAGAAGAGTTTCTTTTATCATATTATGGAATGTTTTGACTTTTTAAAGATGATAACATCCACTTGAACCTTTCGTTTTTTTCATATTTTTAGCTGTAAATGAACACAATGCCATTATTTACTTATTATTTTTATGTGTGCTGAGGATTGAACCCAGTACCTCACACATGCTAGGCAAGTGCTCCACTAGTGAGCTACAACCCCAGCCCTGATCCCTTCTTTTTAGTTTTACTAAAAATGCAAATAATTGAGTTTTTGAATATAGATAAACATTCTAGCACAAGACACAAGCAAAATGCTTTTTACAAATAACGGTAATTCAGAATGAAAAGTGATATGAAGAAAACATGATGAACACAATTAATCAAAAAGAAGGAGAAATTAGGGGCTGGGGATGTGGCTCAAGCAGTAGCGCGCTCGCCTGGCATGTGTGTGGCCCAGGTTCAATCCTCAGCACCACATACAAACAAAGATGTTGTGTCCACTGATAATTAAAAATAAATATTAGAATTCTCTCTCACTCTTTCTCTCTCTCAAAAAAAAAAAAAAGAAGAAGAAGAAGAAATTAAAATTGGTGGAGGTAGGACAGAATTAATAAGAAAACCAAAAGTTGGCAATTGAGGTAGGTGTTAAAATGGACAGGTATATTTAAATTACTACATATCATTGTGTCAATCTAATGTTAACATTAAATACATACACAACGTATGTGTATATATGTAACAGAATACAAATGGCAAGATATGGAGAGCCATTCTCACGCGTGACTGGGGGACTCCCGGTTTGGGTCTGAGGCATTCTAACTGTGTCGGAACTTTCCCGGCCCTCTCCTGATGAGAGAACCCATCCGTGTGGGGGTGTAACTGACCACTGACCCCGGGGGCCCAATCACTGACCCTGACCTTGGAGTGCGGCCCCCCCTCAACCTTCATTGGATGGGATTCTCCCCTGAATTTCTTGTTCCCCAATAAAAGGCTACTCCCTGGCATGCTCTCTCTCTCCTGCTAGCCCTGAGTAATCCTTGCTGCCCTATGGGTGGTTCGAGGTTGGAGCCAGAGAGGGGAGCCGTCTTGGACCTGGTCATAGAAAAAGGTAACTGAGTCTGTGTGTTTTATTTCGATCTCTGCTAGCTAACTTTTATGCCAAGAACCTCATTAATGAAACCAATGCGCAGGCCGCATGGTGGAGCAAGACTTTAAATATAAAAACTGAACTGTTGTGTTTCTTTCTTCCTTTTTTTCCTGCACTATAAAAATGAAATGGAAAAATTCCCCTTCCTCTCATGGCAAATTAAAACCTTGCCTCTTGAGGAAAGGGCAACTGGTTTCAGGGACTGTAATGACTCATGCTCTGGATATAATGAGCCACAAAATATGCTGCAAAAGCTGACCAGGAAGGGCTGGGGAAAGCCTGTGTTCTGGGGAAAGGGCTGAGCATCCTCTAACTAGGGGAGGAAACTGGCTGAAGGGTCCTAGGGCAAAGAGGACCCACTTCCTATGCCCTGGAGATTTCTTGGGAAGGTAATAGGATTCCAGAGAAGCCATATGATACATAAAGTAAGGGGTGGCCACAAACTTCTGCTTCTCAGTAGTGACTTGGAAATCACAGAAAGTGTATATTGATCATGCTTTTTTTATTCTACGTTGTTGATATTTTGATACCTTTCTGACACCCAGGACTACCAATTCCTGGAGATAGTGAACAACTCACCTGTGGTACATATATGCAAATTATATATGCAAACCAACCAATCCAGAGTTCAAAGTCATAAATAAGCTGAATGCTAAAGAATAAAAACCCAGGCAAACAGGAATGAATAATTGTTAAAGTGTCTGTTTATATTAATATTACACAGAGTAACTTTCAGATAAAAACTACTTGAGTGAAAACAGTTTGCTTTATAATGATGATTACCATATGAGGAAGATGAGGAATAATAACAATGATAAGTATATATGTACCTAAAACAGAGACCTAAAATACCTCAAGCAAAACTGGAATAATTGAAGAATGAAGCAGATGATGCAATAATAAGGATTGCACATTTCAATAATTCACTTATAATAATAGAAAAATTAGTCTGAAGAATAGCAAGGAAATACAAGACTTGAGCAATATTATAAATAAACTAGACTTGGGCTGGGGGTGTAGCTTAGTTGGTAGAGTGCTTGCCTCTCACACCCAAGGCCCTGGGTTCTAATCTCCACCACCACCAAAAAAAGAAAAAAAAATATTTGGGCTAGGGATGTAGCTCAGTTATAGAGTGCTTTTCCTCTCAACTAGACTTAAAAGACATCGATAGTAGGGTACACATTTTTATTATATATACACAGAACTTTCTCCAGGATAGATGGTACGTTAGGCCATAAAACAAGATTCGATACATTTTAAAGGATTGAAATCATACATGATATATTCATCAATTACAATTGTGGGGACAAGGGCATAGAGTACTGCATACATGGCCTATGTTAAGGGTGTCTGAGTGGCAGGCCACACTCCTCATGCTAGGTGCATGAGTGGCAGACTGCTTACCCTGTAGGCACAGCCCTGGGCATGAGGCCATGTGTTATAGTCCCTGCACTTGGTTCATAGCCAGCTCCTTGATTGGTCACCGCAAGGACAGTTAGCAAGAAATTGTATTGGTGGCTGCCTGTAATCTGCCTAACTACTGCCTGAGTATGCAAACATGGTAACTGCACAATAAAATCAAACCTGCTTCCTGCTTGGTCTCTGGAGGTCTTAATTAATGACTCTGCAGCCATACTCTCCTCTACCCTGTTCCATGGATCTCCTCACTAGATGAGAGAGAGCTTGTGCATGCAATGAAATTATATCCAAAATCAGTAGTAGAAGGAAATCTGGGAAATTCATAAATATGTGAAAATTAAAGAATATATTCCTAAATAATCAATGTGTCAAGGAAGAAATCACATGAGAAATTAGAAAATATTATTAGTTATTATTATTAGTTGAAGGAAATCACAACATCCAAAACTTGTGATGTGCAGGTAAGACAGTGCTTAAAGAGAAAAGTATTCTATAAACAAGTATATTTTAAACAAAAGAAAGATTTCAAATCAATAACCTAAGTGTTCACCCCGAGAAACTAGAAAGAAAAAAGAAACCCAAAGCAATTTGAAGAAGAAAATAACAAATATTAGAGCAGAAAATGAATGAAACAGAAAATTTAAAAAAGAGAAAACAACAAAATGAGAATTTTTTTTTTTAAAAGTTTAACAAAATTGGTAAAACTTTGTCTAAAGAGAAAGAGAAGTTTCAAATCACCAAAATTAGGAATAAAATAGGATTTATTGCTACTGTAACTTGCAGAAATAAAAAAGGTCACAAGGCAATAACATGAAGCACTATATGCCAAAGGGACCATGGAGTGAGTGACAATGGATGCGAACAAATGTGGATTGATAATTACTAAAAACAGGAACTATCCTCTTAATTGTCCTCTGCGCGCGCGCGCGCGCACACACACACACACACACATTAATGTTGGACAAGGCAGATGCTTAGAGTCTCTGCCAAGGTAAATAGCAGAAAATACAGATTTACAATATTTTGCCCACATAGGAGACTTATACCTACTCCATTATTTTAACAAATGGGAATTAGAGGAAATCTCAGAGTTATTATTATTTGTAATGATAACTTCTAGGGAGATAGTCACTATTATCCATTAAAATCTATATTCATATGTTATATGTAGAAATCTCAAATATGCAAGAAATGTATTTTATTTTCCATCATTCAGCTTAATTTTTATTTCTCTTGGTAGCAAAAACAAATCTGTCAATGCATGATTTTCCTCTACTTGGTCTGGCATCTAAAAGTTCCAGGGAGCTTAAGTGGATTTTCTGTCCTATCTGCCAGGTTCTGAGTTTCTGAACCATGAGGAATTCTGACCACACAGTCTTTGCTGGCTCTCTCAGGAGCCTTGGACAGGTTACCTGTGTTGCTCTGAAGTTGTGGGAACATCTTACCACAACTACTGTACTCAGGGACAGGGAAAACACTGCTCCCCCATGTCGGCTGGGCCACTGGGATTGTGGCTGCATTTTCCATGCAGATGTTTTGTTGTTGTTGTTGTTTCCTGTTCCTGCATGGAGACAAACTTGGACCTTTCCAGCTCCTCCAGGCTTGGATCTGTTTGGGGACCAGGGGTTCCCCTTTGAGGTCAGACCTCACAGAACTATTTTTTTTTTGGCTGAAGGAAACATAATTTACTTAACTATTCTTTTGTATATATTTTTTTTAATTTTTTATTGTTGGCTGTTCAAAACATTACATAGTTCTTGATATATCATATTTCACAATTTGATTCAAGTGGGTTATGAGCTCCCATTTTTACCCCATATACAGATTGCAGAATCACATCAGTTACACATCCATTGATTTACATATTGCCATACTAGTGTCTGTTGTATTCTGCTGCCTTTCCTATCTTCTACTATCACCCCTCCCCTCCCCTCCCCTCCCCTCTTCTCTCTCTGCCCCCTCTACTGACATTCGTTTGTCCCCCTTGTATTATTTTTCCCCTTCCCCTCACTTCCTCTTGTATGTACTTTTGTATAACTCTGAGGGTCTCCTTCCGTTTCCATGCTTTTTCCCTTCTCTCTCCCTTTCCCTCCCACCTCTCATCCCTGTTTAATGTTAATCTTCTTCTCATGCTCTTCGACCCTACTCTGTTCTTAGTTACTCTCCTTATATCAAAGAAGACATTTGGCATTTGTTTTTTAGGGATTGGCTAGCTTCACTTAGCATAATCTGCTCTAATGCCATCCATTTCCCTGTAAATTCTATGATTTTGTCATTTTTTAATGCAGAGTAATACTCCATTGTGTATAAATGCCACATTTTTTTTATCCATTCATCCATTGAAGGGCATCTAGGTTGGTTCCACAGTCTAGCTATTGTGAATTGTGCTGCTATGAACATCGATGTAGCAGTGTCCCTGTAGCATGCTCTTTTTAGGTCTTTAGGGAATAGACCAAGAAGGGGAATAGCTGGGTCAAATGGTGGCTCCATTCCCAGCTTTCCAAGAAATCTCCATACTGCTTTCCAAATTGGCTGCACCAATTTGCAGTCCCACCAGCAATGTACAAGTGTACCCTTTTCCCCACATCCTCGCCAGCACTTGTTGTTGTTTGACTTCATAATGGCTGCCAATCTAACTGGAGTGAGATGGTATCTTAGGGTGGTTTTGATTTGCATTTCTCTGACTGCTAGAGATGGTGAGCATTTTTTCATGTACTTGTTGATTGATTGTATGTCCTCCTCTGAGAAGTGTCTGTTCAGGTCCTTGGCCCATTTGTTGATTGGGTTGTTTGTTCTCTTATTGTCTAATTTTTTGAGTTCTTTGTATACTCTGGATATTAGGGCTCTATCTGAAGTGTGAGGAGTAAGATTTGTTCCCAGGATGTAGGCTCTCTATTTACCTCTCTTATTGTATCTTTTGCTGAGAAAAAACTTTTTAGTTTGAGTAAGTCCCATTTGTTGATTCTAGTTATTAACTTTTGTGCTATGGGTGTCCTATTGAGGAATTTGGAGCCCGACCCCACAGTATGTAGATCGTAGCCAACTTTTTCTTCTATCAGACGGCGTGTCTCTGATTTGATATCAAGCTCCTTGATCCATTTTGAATTAACTTTTGTGCATGGCGAGAGAAAGGGATTCAGTTTCATTTTGTTGCATATGGATTTCCAGTTTTCCCAGCACCATTTGTTGAAGATGCTATCCTTCCTCCATTGCATGCTTTTAGACCCTTTATCAAATATAAGATAGTTGTAGTTTTGTGGATTGGTTTCTGTGTCCTCTATTCTGTACCATTGGTCCACCCGCCTGTTTTGGTACCAGTACCATGCTGTTTTTGTTACTATTGCTCTGTAATATAGTTTGAAGTCTGGTATCGCTATACCGCCTGATTCACATTTCCTGCTTAGCATTGTTTTTGCTATTCTGGGTCTTTTATTTTTCCATATGAATTTCATGATTGCTTTCTCTATTTCTACAAGAAATGCCGTTGGGATTTTGATTGGCATTGCATTAAACCTATAGAGAACTTTTGGTAATATCGCCATTTTGATGATGTTAGTTCTGCCTATCCATGAACAGGGTATATTTTTCCATCTTCTAAGATCTTCTTCTATTTCTCTCTTTAGGGTTCTGTTGTTTTCATTGTATAAGTCTTTCACCTCTTTTGTTAGGTTGATTCCCAAGTATTTTATTTTTTTTGAAGATATTGTGAATGGAGTGGTTGTCCTCATTTCCATTTCAGAGGATTTGTCGCTGATATACAGGAATGCCTTTGATTTATGCGTGTTGATTTTATATCCTGCCACTTTGCTGAATTCATTTATTAGCTCTAATAGTTTCTTTGTAGACCCTTTTGGGTCTGCTAGGTATAGAATCATGTCATCTGCAAATAGTGATAATTTAAGTTCTTCTTTTCCTATTTTGATGCCTTTAATTTCTTTCGTCTGTCTAATTGCTCTGGCCAGTGTTTCGAGAACTATGTTGAACAGAAGTGGTGAGAGAGGGCATCCCTGTCTTGTTCCAGATTTTAGAGGGAATGCCTTCGATTTTTCTCCATTCAGAATGATGCTAGCCTGAGGCTTAGCATAGATTGCTTTTACAATATTGAGGTATGTTCCTGTTATCCCTAGTTTTTCTAGAGTTTTGAACATAAAGGGATGCTGTACTTTGTCGAATGCTTTTTCCGCATCTATCGAGATGATCATATGGTTCTTATTTTTAAGTCTATTGATGTGGTGAATAACATTTATTGATTTCCGTATATTGAACCAGCCTTGCATCCCAGGGATGAATCCTACTTGATCATGGTGCACAATTTTTTTGATATGTTTTTGTATCCGAGTGGCCAGAATTTTATTGAGGATTTTTGCATCTAGGTTCATTAGAGATATTGGTCTGTAGTTTTCTTTCTTTGAAGTGTCTTTGTCTGGTTTAGGTATCAGGGTGATGTTGGCCTCGTAGAATGAATTTGGAAGTTCTCCCTCTTTTTCTATTTCCCGAAGTAGCTTGAAAAGTATTGGTATTAGTTCCTCTTTAAAGGTTTTGTAAAACTCTGCTGTATACCCATCCGGTCCTGGGCTTTTCTTAGTTGGTAGTCTTTTGATGGTTTCTTCTATTTCCTCAATTGATATTGGTCTGTTTAGGTTGTCTATATCCTCCTGACTCAATCTGGGCAGATCATATGACTTAAGAAATTTATCGATGCCTTCACTATCTTCTAATTTATTGGAGTATAAGGATTCAAAATAATTTTTGATTATCTTCTGTATTTCTGAAGTGTCTGTTGTGATATTGCCTCTTTCATCCCGTATGTTAGTGATTTGAGTTCTCTCTCTTCTTCTCTTCGCTAGCATGGCTAAGGGTCTGTCGATTTTGTTTATTTTTTCAAAGAACCAACTTTTAGTTTTGTCAATTTTTTCAATTGTTTCTTTTGTTTCGATTTCATTAATTTCAACTCTGATTTTAATTATTTCTTGCCTTCTACTTCTTTTGCTGTTGTTTTCCTCTTCTTTTTCTAGGATTTTGAGATGAAGTATGAGATCATTTATTTGTTGGTTTTTTCTTTTTTTAAGGAATGAACTCCAAGCAATGAATTTTCCTCTTAGAACTGCTTTCAATGTGTCCCATAGATTCCGATATGTTGTGTCTGTGTTTTCATTAATCTCTAAGAATTTTTTAATTTCCTCCTTGATGTCTTCTATAACCCATTGATCATTCAGTAACCTATTGTTCATTCTCCAAGTGATGTATTCTTTTTCCTTCCTTCTTTTATCGTTGATTTTCAGTTCCATTCCATTATGATCAGATAGGATGCATGGTATTATCTCTACTCCTTTGTATTGTCTAAGAGTTTCCCTGTGACATAATATATGATCTATTTTTGAGAAGGATCCATGTGCTGCTGAGAAAAAAGTGTAACTGCTTGATGTTGGGTGGTATATTCTATATATGTCAATTAAGTCTAGGTTGTTAATTGTGTTATTGAGTTCTATAGCTTCCTTATTCAACTTTTGTTTGGAAGATCTGTCCAGTGGTGATAGAGGTGTGTTGAAGTCTCCCATGATTATTGTATGGTGGTCTATTAGACTCTTGAACTTGAGAAGAGTTTGTTTGATGAACATAGCTGCACCATTGTTTGGGGCATATATATTTATGATTGTTATGTCTTGTTGGTGTATGGTTCCCTTGAGCAGTATGTAGTGTCCCTCTTTATCCCTTTTGATTAACTTTGGCTTAAAATCTATTTTATTTGATATGAGTATGGATACTCCTGCTTGTTTCCGAAGTCCATATGAGTGATATGATTTTTCCCAACCTTTCACCTTCAGCCTATGTATGTCTTTTCCTATCAAATGCGTCTCCTGTAGGCAGCATATTGTTGGGTCTTGTTTTGTGATCCATTCTACTAGCCTGTGTCTCTTGATTGGTGAGTTTAAGCCATTAACATTTAGGGTTATTATTGAGATATGGGTTGTTCTTCCAGCCATATTTGTTTATTTATGTTACTAAACATGGTTTGTTTTCCACTTTGATTATTTTCCCCCCTTTAGTGTCCTACCTCCCACTGTTGATTTTCATTGTTATTTTCCATTTCCTCTTCCTGTAATGTTTTGCCAAGGATGTTTTGAAGAGATGGTTTTCTAGCTGCAAATTCTTTTAACTTTTGTTTATCATGGAAGGTTTTAATTTCATCTTCCATCCTGAAGCTTAATTTCGCTGGAAACACAATTCTTGGTTGGAACCCATTTTCTTTCAGTGTTTGAAATATGTTATTCCAGGATCTTCTAGCTTTCAGAGTCTGTGTTGAAAGATCAGCTGTTATCCTGATTGGCTTACCCCTAAATGTGATCTGCTTCCTTTCTCTTGTAGCTTTTAAAATTCTCTCCTTATTCTGTCTTTTGTATATTTCAATGGCATTAATCTTTTACTATTTTATGTCATACTATCTTGAATATCTCTGTAATGAAAACTTCATGCTGATCTATATTTCTTTAACAGAAATTCACAGAAGGGCAATTTATATGTCAAACAATATGCCTATTTTAAGGCTTTTCTATATGTTGCTAAATCATAATGTAACAATTAACCTCTCACCAGAAGTGCATGAGAATTCTCATTTCCTTGCACCTAGAAGATTTAGCAATAAATTACTTGCAGAGATGACATCCTTGTTGTGTATTTGCATACACTACTGATGATTCCATAATAAAAATATGCTTGATCATTTGTAAATAATTGATGGAGAACCAAAAATATAGTTTAAGGGTTGTAATGATTTTTTTAAGTTTTAAAATGAGACGATTCATGAAAAATATTACTAAGGTCACCTCTTATCAGGTGATCATCCAACAAAGTCAATGATCAGCCTTTTTTTTATACTATGCATTGTGTACAGAATTTTTAAAAAGAAGTTCTGTAACAACAATAACTATTACTAACTAGTAGGCAGAGGGCTTCCCAGTGAAATTCATGGTAATTGGATCCTGTGAATATGTTACATCAAATGGCAAATTAGACTTTGTAGATATAATTAAATTTAGGTACCTTAATTATAGGTTAGGTTAAGATATTATCTAACCTAAGAATTATCTGGGTAGCAGGATGTCAGAGGGAGTCCCAATGCAAAAAGGACTCATGCTCTTTTTTTGCCCCCTCTATGTAGAAACCCACAGACAAGCACTAGCACCTAGAAGCTCAGGGCAGACCCCAGCTGGTAGCCAGAAAGGAAATGAGGACGTCAGTTATATTCTACTAACAGCTTGAATGGACTTCCAAGTGCATTCTTTCCAGAGCTCCAGATAAGAGCTGCCATGTTGATGTCTACCTGTTGTTAGAACAACATAAAGGAGACAATGCATTTGTATTATTTAAACTGCTAAATTTGTGGTATCGGTTACTGTAGTGTTAGGAAACTAATTCATTGGCTGAATAAACAAATAAATAAGCCCTTAAATTTTAATAAATAAATGAATTAAATAAGATTTCAGAGCAGAAAGTGTTATACACTTTTCCAAAAAGAAACATGGAATCATAAGTCTATTTTATCTCTAAGGTCCCTTGTGTTGAGGGCCACAGCCAAGTACGGTGGCACCTGGCATTTTGCCAGAGGGAGTGGTTGAGAGGTGACACCAGTGAGCCATTGAGATGATGATGGTTAAGTTAAGCTGTGTATTCAATTGTATATAGACCCCTGCTGTCCACCTGGGCCACCGCTACTTTGGAGTTCTCGCTGGGATTCGTGGGGAGTTCCCATTGGTTGGTGAAGGTCCCGTGGAGGGAGTTCCCGTTGGTGTGTGGTGTTCCTGAGAGGGCTGTGTGGGTGGAATATTTTGAATATCTTGAATATTTTGTTTTACTTTGTTCCAGTTTTGTCCCATCAGTGAATTCAATATGAGACAATTATATGATGTAACCATCCTCTCTGCCTTTTGGTGATAATATTTATTATCAGTTTTAGTAGGCAGTAAATGTTTTATGCTTGTGATTAACACTTGTAGAATATGAGCATTTCCTGTCCAGCACACAAACTATTACTTTCTTACCCAGCAAGCTCAGAAACAAACACCTGCATGCATTTATTTTCCCCCATCACTTATTTATTAACTCCTGCTCTGAGTATAGTTTTCTGCTCTGCTCTGAAGATATTACAAAAGAAATACAAATAGTTCCTGAATTAAAAGCTGATGTTTATTCTAGAAGTTTACTTCCAAGTTAGAGTTTGTCACCCAGAGCATATTTCCACATAGAAACAATATTAAAAACCTTGACTCTGTACCTAATCCCACCCATGAAGTCTCATGTAACTCAAAATTTACTTGAACTAGTCTTAAAGGAATTTAAGTGTATTTAAGTGATATAAATTATAATTTATATCATTTAAATACATATATAGAGATAAATTAAATACATTTATAGATTTACATATAAATTTAAATTTATATGTAATTTATAAATTTATAAATTATTAATTTATATGTAATTTATAAATTACATATAAATTTAAATACATATATAGAGATAAATTATTTTATCTCTGTAAAAACAGACTCAAGTTTTCCAAATTATGAGGTTATAACTCAATGTCCTACCTAGAAACAGTGATATTAAGAATGTCACTTAGAGGGCTGGGGTTGTAGCTTAGTGGTGGAGTGCTTGCCTAGCATGTGTATGGCACTGGGTTTGATCATCAGCACCACATTAAATAAATAAATAAATAAATAAATAAATAAATAAAATAAAAGTACTGTGTCCATCTACAAATATATATATAAAGAATATCACTTAATTGAATAACTGTATTTAAAATATCTTAGGGTTTCCAGGTTCGATGGCACAAGCCTGGAATTCCAGCTGCTCAGGAGGCTGAGGCAGGAAAATTGAGGATTTAAAGCCAGTCTAAGCTACTTAGCAAGGCCCCAAGCAATCAGCAAGACCCTGTCTCTAAATGAAATGTGTGTTTGTGTGTGTGTGTGTGTGTTTTAAAAGGACTGAGCAATTTGAGAAATGCAAATCAAAACTACTCTAAGGTTTCTTCTTACTCCAGTCAGAATGGCAGCTATTATGAAGACAAAAACAAGTGTTGGCGAGGATGTGGAGGAAAAGGTACATTCATACATTACTGGTGGAATTGCAAATTGGTGCAGCCAATATGGAAATCAGTATGGAAATTCCTTGGATATCTGGGAATGGAACCACCATTTGACCCAGCTATCCCTTTCCTTGGTCTATACCCAAAGGACTTAAAAACAGCATACTACAGCAACACAGCCACATCAATGTTTACAGCAGCACAATTCACAATAGCTAAACTGTGGAACAAACCTAGATGCCCTTCAATAGATGAATGGATTAAAAAATGTGGCATATATACACAATGGAATATAATTCAGCAATAAAAGAGAATAAAATCATGGCATTTTCAGGTAAATGGATGGGGTTAGAGAAGATAATGCTAAGTGGAGTTAGCCAATCCCCAAAAAACAAATACCGAATGTTTTCTTTGATAGTAGGAGGCTGATTCATAGTGGGATAGGGAGGGGGAGCATAGGAGGAATAGATGAACTCTAGATAGGGTAGAGGGGTAAGAAAGGAAGGGAGGGGGGCATGGGGTTATAAATGATGATTGCATATTATTATCCAAAGTACATGCATGAAGACATGAATTGGTATGAATATACTTTGTATACCACCAGAGATATGAAAAATTGTGCTCCATATGTGTAATAAGAATTGTAATGCATTCCACTGTCGTATATAAATTTTAAAAAATAATTTTTAAAAAAGGGCTGGGCATGTTGCTCAATGGTTAAGTGTTGTGGGTTAAATCCCTAGTACCAAAAAGAAAAGAAAAAATCTTAGGGTTAGGGGGATAGCTCAATGGTAGAGTGCTTGTCTAGCATGTATGGAGGTCTTTGTTCAACAGAATATGGTTGAACCCTCTCTTGGTTTTGTTTTAGTTCTCTGTAGTAGGTATACCAGTTGTCTCCATGTTGGATCCTCTTGTTCTCTCTTCCATGTTTATTACCTTTTCTCTTGTTGCATTTATTATATTGTTATTCTGTAATTGTCATTGTTGATTCTTGACATCTGTACATCTGTTGCCTTAGATATTGAATTCCTTAGCAACCCTAATGAGAAATAAATGTCACTTAGCTTCACAGAGAAGTCAGTGCCCATCTCCAGAATCAAACTTTGCACATATTATCATTAATAAACGTGTTCTGTGAAGTCAGGAGTTTTCTGTGATCTTTAAGACATGCCACCCTCACTCATGTTAGATATTTTCTCCATGGACAATTAAGTCATGTGTGTGAATCATTTCAATAGGTAAATGATAGATAATTTAGGTAAAGTGGTGCACATGGAGAGATGATATGGAATAGATACAGGTGTCAATCACATATAAAAGTTAGAGGTCAGACAATAAAAATTCAAAATATTTAGGAGTTAAGAAAATGGGGACTTAGCTTGTGCCTTCTTCAACCATTCAGCAATCCCAAACATGTGGGTGATTCCTTTGCTCATAATTTTATCTCTTCTTGTAGACTCCTTGTCTCCTCCCTTCTCATCTTTGTATGCTTAAATCTTGTCCACCTTTAAGGCCTAGCAACATTTATGTACTTTTCAGGAAGCTCTCTTGGAATACCATCTCTTTTGGGGCTTAGGCAGTGGTACTGGGGTTGAACCCAGGGGTGCTATACCATTAAGCCACATCACCAAACATTTTTATTCTTTACTCTGAGACAGGGCCTCACAAAGTTGCTGAGGCTGGCCTTGAATTTGCAATCCTCAGCCTCCTTTGTCCCTGGGATTATAGGCCTGAGCCTTTGTGCCTGTCAGACAGTCCTATCTTTATATAATCTGCCTTTCTGCTCATCTCTTGGCAATTCACTGCTACTTGTAGTATATGATACAGAAGCAGGGAAATGGACAGGTAATGTAGAAAACAGCAAGGATGTACTTAAAATACAGTTGTTGAATGACAGGTGAGTTAAGATTTATATCAAAGAAAGAAGCAGATGAACATTTTAGATATAGTAAAGATGATTGGAGAAGATAAACAAAGGCATAGACTGGAAATCAGAGGGCTGGCTTTCTGGAAACAGATGACTCATATTGAAGATGGCAGAAGGTAAAATGTTCAAAACTAGTTGGGGAGCAGATGGTGTAGGACCTTCCACGATGCCTCAGAGATGAGGAGTTTGAACTTCATTGTGAGAGCAACAGGGAGCCATTGAATGCATTGTTAAAGTGGGAATTTAGTAAGATTAATTTGGCAGCAATATGTAAGATGGACACAGGGAACTTATTAAAAAGATATTTTGGTCAGATGAGGACAGCAGGTACAAATTTTAAAGGCCCTACTCAAGTGTACAACAACAACACAGGCAGAACCCATAACTGTCCTAGAATTGATTTAAATTTCTGGTGCTTAGTTTCCATTCTGTTTCCTGCAGAAAATGTGCTCTACTCACTTCTAGGTAAAATAAGTCCAATTCTGTGTTTTCTTGGGATCTTGAATTTCTTTAGTTCAGATGGAGTGGAGGAGAAGGAAGATGAAGGGTGGCTACTTTGGCTTTAACTTTCTCTTCACATGGTGGAGACTGTTCCCAAGATTAGTCCTCATGTTTGTCATTTACGGACTTGTGGGATAGTGGGCACCAGGAGCCAAGGCTGTCCACATGAAATCCTCATATGAGAAGATTCCCTCGTGCTGACTGTCCTGGAAGGCCCTTCTCTTAGACAATGCTGGTCCCCAAGTGGAGGATCATGGAAGCCTTCAGATATTCCCCACACCTCTCACCTCTCCAGCCCCAGGACATTAGGTGAATTTTTTCTAGCTGTCACTTGAATGTGAGCCACACCACCAGTTTCACCTGCAGCTTCTTCTGAATGATGGTGGTTGGTGTGAGAGTGTGTGTGTGTGTGTCTCCAGGTTATGCTGTCAGATGTCTTCCAGCCTTGCCTCATCAGAAGACTTTCTTTTTAATGAGTCCCTAAATTTAAATAAAGGGATCTATTATGTCTTCCTGCTGGGCTCATTCTGAAGGGACAGATGACAGGGCACCAGATCTTCATACTGACACTTAAATCTATTTCTTTTTCTCTGACAACCACTCTCTTAATTTCCCTTATTTCCAGCTTGTTTATTATTTTATTCTAGAGTAGTTGGGGAGTCTTTCTCATAGATCTGAATCTTTCAGTATATTCCCAAGATCAGGGGAATTTTAAATTAAGAATTAATTTCTTGATTTTGTAGAGTTTTGTTGTTTCCTGGTTCTACATAGTTCCTCTGTGTTTCCTGACTTACTGGAAACAAGGAACCTTAGGAAATGATTTAAGGGAGCATAGGAATTGGCATGGGTAATCATATGAATTAGTACCCTGAAATAGTTTGTCATTACATAATGGGGTGTCCTCAGGGCATAGGCTTAGGTAGAAAGGGATAAGAAGGAAACATCTATTGAACTTGATTAGAATATGTCTTGGTCCATTTTGTGCTGCTATAACAGAAAATCTGAGATTGGGTGACTTATAATGAAAATAAATTTATTTCTCACATTTCTGGAGGCTGGGAAGTCCACATTGGAGGGGTCAGCATCTGGTGAGGGCGTTCTTGATGCATATCCCATGGAATAAGATGGAATAGCAAGAGAGAACATTTGGGTGAGAGAGGGGATGCAGAACTCATCCCTTTTCTAACTAAACACACCCACAATAATGGCATTAATCCACTGGTGAGGGCAGAGCCCTCATTACCTAATTACCTCATGAAGAGCTCACCACTCAACACTGTTGCATTGGGATTAAGTTTCCAACACATGTACATTAAGTTTCCAGACCACAGCAGAGGATTAGTATATGATGTAGATAAAGTGTTCAAGGTGCCCTTGTCTGGCTGGGTGAAATAACTGGGAGATGACAAGCAACTTGAAGGTTGAAGCGGGAACTACTTTGTTGCGAGTGAACTGAGCGGGAGCTCCAAGTAGCAGGTACCCTAGGTAGCAGGAGCCGCCTCTCTACCGGACTGCAGAGGTACATATACTCAACTAATTACACACAGCTTAACTTAATTAACATAAACTAGATACAGCAGTCAGTCATTAAGGAATCCTTATCATCTTTATGGCTTGTTGGCCTTACTCAGAAACCACTCCCTCTGGCAAAATGCCAGGCACCATCTTGACTTGTTTACAGACCCTAACACAAGGAATGTTTTATAGATTTTGAGTCCAAGTAATGGGGAATGAATGACATTGAGGGAACTAGGAAAGAAAGAAAAACAGGATGGAAAGGAGAGAGGGAGGGAGGAAGGAAGAAAGAAAGATAAACTGCTTATGTCCCACGGCTTGAAATACCTTCACCTGGATGAGAACAGCACTTGGAATATATGACCAGTAGGAGAATGTGCATTACTTTATTGGTGACATAGGAGCAGGTTCTAGAGGCTCAATTACTTGATCCAATTCACTAAAGATGCTCTGGAAATGAGTATACCTATTCATTAATTTATCCTGGGTATTTTACCCAACAGGTTGACTGTAGTTTCACTGCTCATGACTACTGGGGCATTCAGACAGGGGGCTGATGCTTGGACAGCAGTTAGATCAGAAGATTGATAAGGGAACATGGGATAAGAACAGACAGATTCAGTTGAAATTATGGCCTCTTCAAATACGCAATAAGATGATTTGGTTTTGGTTCTGGAAATATTTCAAAGTTATCCAGTGGCAGTCTTTAGAATCAGAGTGTCTCTTTACCTAGAAGAGTGAGGACATACTGACAAATTCTTTACTATTCATTTTCTATATTCTTTATGCTGTTGCCTCCACTGCAGAATAGCTGCTTTCATTCCTCCTCTCGCAGTGGCGGCAGCTAAGAGCTGGGCACTGGGATCTGGTGGGCTGCGCAGCTGCAGCGCAGAACCCACTGGTCTTTGGAGTGGGCGGAAGTCGAGCTTGGTCAGGGTCCTGGCCCCAAGAGCAGGTGGCAGGGGAGGCGGCTGATGGAGCATGAGCTATGTGCTTGCCTGGATCCAGGGGCAGAGCTGTAGAGGAGGGTCAGGGCAGAGGCGGCTGTCTGAGCTCAGGTTCCTTGGCTCTGTCCTGCAGCCAGACGCACAGAAGGAAAACAGTGCACCCGGGCCCCAGCTGGCCAGTGGACTTCAAGCTGCTGGTCATCAGCATCAGCTCTCGAGGGGTGGGAAAGACCAGCCTGGTGGAGCGTTTCACCTACAACACCTTCTGCAAGGGCTGCAAGTCCACGGTGGGTGAGGGGGAATGCATTTTCCCTCATGCCTGGTCCATTGAGAGTCATTTTCTCATATATTTAGTGTGATAGACAATTGTTCAAAGTGTTTCTGTCAGTATTTTAAATCTGTTTTTGTTGTTTTTCACTAAAAGCCAACATCTCTCATTTGATTCCTCTTTTCCAAAATTCGTTGTTTTTTTTAAAAAAATTTCTTTATTGGTTCACGTTAATCATACATAATAGTGGGATTCATTGTTATATATTTATACACCCACAGAGCATAATTTGGAAATTCTTGTTGTTTTAAAAAAAAATTTTCATTTGCTATTGATGGACTTTTATTTGTTTGTTTGTTTGTGCTGAGAATCCAACCCAGTGCCTCGTCACGTGCTAGGCAAGCGCTTTACCACTGAGCCACCACCCAGACTCCCCCCAATTCTAGGTTTTTGAAATACCAGCTACGTTTTGATTTAATTGTCTAAATGGTTTACAAACCACCTCTAAGGCATAAGTGAGGTATTATTCGTGGGTGTGTCTTAGCATTTTATGGGAAATTGCAGGCATTTTATAGAAATTGATGATTTTTCCTTTTTTTTTTTTTTGTTTTTGTGTTTGGGCAAAGATTTTCATAGTAAATGCTGTTAACCAATGTACGCTCATCAAGAGTTATGCAGTGATTCCTCCAATGGAGCAGAGATGGGATTTTCGGGGAATACAAGACTGTCCCCTCTGGAGAATCTCTCAGGAGGATTCTTGCCCACACACTGGTTGAAAGAAAATATGTATTTCCCTTCAAAACTGAGTTGCTTTTAGAAACAATGTGGTGTAATGTTAGACTCTTTGTCCATGTTTAAACTTTCTGCCTTAAAAATACATACCTCTTTCATTTAATAATATTTATACATACTCTCTTCCATGTTGTGAGATGTAAATATAACTTGGGACATGCCAGCTTGTCATTTTCTAAAGTGAGTCAGTTTGTCCTTGGTTTAGCTGAAATTGCTGCAGAGTTCATTTCCTCCTGGGATCTGAATGCAAAATAACTGAAGCGGATTGAAATTGGCAGTGACTAATGAAGTTTGGGGCAGAAGTTGGCAAGTCAGTGAGTTTTTCCATATTAGGAGAAAGAGGAGGAACCAGAGCCTCTTAAAATCCAGGCATTACTTCTTCCCCACTGGGAGAGGGGATTCAAACACAAATATTCCTCCTACATTCTTTCCAAAGACATCAAATTCATAGTATACAAATTTGGTACATTAATGATAATTCCCAGCCAGCTTCCTTGTTTAATGAGCCATTTGAGCTGCCTAAAGGTATTCTACATTACAATAATTTTACTTAGTCACATAAAATTTATGAAGCCAGGAGAAAATTAACATGAATTAGAGTCCTGGTAGTTTCTTTGATAACTCCTTCTGCAAGCTGACCACCTTGTCCCACTGTGGTGCCCTGGGAAGGTCTGCCTGGCACTATCTAGCCTTGCTCTTTACTGAATCTTAATACTGGTGTGGCTTCACTTTGTGATCAGTATTCATACATTTCCATCTACACCTTTATGTCAGGAAATACCAGAGTGATTTATTTGTTTCTCTCTTGATATGTTTTATTTTTGCACCTATTTTTGTAACCTTTAAAGAGGTTTCCGGGATCTGTAGTATCACATGGCACTTAATGGATTATGCATGCATGGTTTGTTTGCTGCATCTTGAAATATTTTGAAAGAAATTGGTGTACTCCTCTCTGTCTTCGCTTTGGCACTCTCACCCCATGCCCATACAGAGAGCAGCAAGATTTGTGGTTTCCACCTCATTAAATTGACAGTAGAAATTAGTTGGTGGTATTAAAAACCAAAAAAATTAAATTACAGCTACATTTGTCCTTTTGCAATCAGTCGTGTAGAAGATGTTTGATTTTAATCTCTGCTATAATGGAGAATTTAAATGACAGTGTTTGTCAAATCTCTAATATTTGTTACAGAGCAGATATTAATTATGCTTTTAACTATGAGATGTTAATAAAATAAGCATCCACTGCAAGCCCAGGGGTAAATTACAGTTTACTGAGAAGGTGACATAATGCTCTAAATGTCAGTTTTGTCAAACAAATTTAGAGGAAAGTTAAACTATTAGCTTTCTGTTGTTCCAGGGCCTCAAAACAGTGACTGTTTTGAGCAGCAGGGACACTGTGCCTTATGGATGACTAAGAGAGTTAAATTGAATAAGCAAGATGGATGAGGAGACAAGGCCACAGACTCGCTCAATTAGTTTATAACCGTCTATTAACTTCTGCAGGTCATTTTGAATAAGCAGCAGATTAACTCTTGCACTTTTGTGGGGAGAATGGGGAGTCTTAGGAAAGGGGTGGTGTGGTGCTTAGTGGAATGAAAAATACTCTATTTCTTATTTTTCTCTGTCTTCTACTTTGCTGGCTGGGTCTGTATGTGAAACTTTGGTGATGGATGAGGAGCCTATTCAGGTTTAAAGGAGAAGAATGAGGAAGAACACACGCCCAGGGATTGCCCCTAGGGGTTCTTGCATGGAACAGTGCCTGCTGCTCTCCAAAGAATAAGTCCAATTTCAATTGCTGAGGCTTTTTTCAGAACCTATACTTGGGAAGAGTAGTGACTCTTGTTTTTTAGGACTCAAGATGAAAAATTCTTCCTAAATAATCCAGCCAGGATTTCCTCCCGATGAGGACTGACAGTATAGAAGGACCCTGATGGAGTTCTTGCTTCACATGACATAAAATAGAGGCTCACAGCAAGTAGAAGTCAGTCACACTTACTTCCATGAAAGATTGTTTTTATTCTCAGTATTTATGAAAATTCTAATCTGCTAATGCTCACCTTGTGAAACCACTGAGAAAGTGTGACATAGTATGACCAGTTGATTATTACCAGGAAGAATAGCAACATTCAGTATGAAAACATTAAAGAAGTATAACGAGAATTAAAGGGGATCAAAGGACATAAAGATTAGAGAGGGAATGAAAAATAAGTGCAGAAAAATGCAGAAACTGTGAATGATGATCTCAGAAACTTTACTGTCTTTACTGGTTCTGACTTTAATGTCCTTAACTTGTACACCAACATGCAGACAAGATGTGATGCCAGCCATTCATCAGAATTCTTTTATGTATCTCAGAGCAGTTATAAGAAACTCCTGCTTTTCAACACATGCTCGCACCCATGCACACACACAGAGCTCACAAAGGGAATGATTCATCTTTTGCTATTTTGAAAAGACTAAGATATTTAGGCTTGATCCTCTTATTGGCAGGTTGGAGCATTTCTTATGTGGACCTGTCCATTTAGAACCAGTTGTCAAGAGAGTATCAAGAAAAAATAACATATGTAACAGATTGGTCTCCTAAATGAGCATTATGATTTTTTAGTTCAGAAAGCTATAGTTACTCCTGAGTAAGGCTCCTTTGAGGAAAAGAGCCAAGTCTTGATCTAACTGTTAGATGTCTGTTTTGACATATGTGTCTGTAATTGCTGGTTCAGTTTTTAAAATTAGGGTTTTTCCTTCGATCATCCCTTGAATTACCTATCCCAAGATCACTAATTTGTTCATTGTCTAATGTTTCACTGGACTAAATGCAAGCATTTCTGTGCTGATAGATGTTATTAAATACTGCATCTCTTTTATAATCATCAGTGAGAACCATCAGAGTGATGGCAGTTCATTCCTTCATCAGCACACCTGATGAAGCCCTCAGGAGGTAAGATCCCAATGAGCAAAATGAGGATAAGCAGGTGAAATAAGAGTCCAGTGATTGCCCTTTCAAAACAAGGCATTTAGCATAGCTCAAACTTGAAATCTTGTTCTGCTTTTCCTCCACTGAGTTAACTGTAGATATTAACAAGTGTTTATTTTGCCTACTACAATTGGAGGAGTTTGCCATGGAAGAGTAGGCGAGGAATGGACAGGAAAAGTTTATCCCAACTATAACCCACAGTTTATTCATTCATTTTTTTGTCTGTTCCCTGCCACATTACACAGCCTATACTTCACACAGCATAGCACACTTTCTTGTTGCTATGCTTATTGCTGTGGTCATTTTCACTTGCCTCTCTGTCCAGGGTTGTGAGCTTCTCAGGGGTGAGGACTAGCATCCCTTGCCCTGTATTCTAAGCACTTGGTGCAATGCTGGGTTTGTGGGGGTTGCTTTTGGAAAAACGACAATATCTGATTGAACAAATACTGGAAAAGAGGAAAGGACATGTTTTGTGGTATCCAGACCTAAGAAACAGAAGCAGTGTTGTTTCAAATGACATTAAGCTGTTAGAGAAGGCTTCCATAACATCTTTCTTCCCATTGAGCCTCTATCAAATATCTGTGCTTTGCCTGTATCCCATTAATCCTCATAATCATAAAGTAGATTATATGTTGTTCACATTGTTCATATGAGGAAACCAAGTCTTAAAAAGTTGCAGTGTCTTTTATACAGAAAGCCAGAACTAGCCAAATATGGGATAAGGTCTCCCATTGTTCTGCTATTTGGTCAGTGAAATAAATTTTCATCTGAGAGGGGACAAGGAGGTTCCAAGAGAGGTCAGAGGATGTTACAGAAAATGAAATATTCGTGATATTATTCTCTTGCTCAGTTTGACTTTTCTTGTTCAACAATAATATATAAACATTTCAGCTTCACTGCCAAAACCTGCCACAAAATGACCCCAGAGTTTCACTGTAGACAGCTCACACCTTATTTGTTTTTCTAATAAAGTAGTTGGCTAATTGTGAATGTAATCTAAAGGCATATGATAGTAATTTTAAGAATTGGTTCTTTTTTAAAAAAATTAGTTGTAGATGAACACAATACCTTTATTTATTTATTTATTTTTATGTGGTGCTGAGGATCGAACTCAGTGCCTCATGCTTGCTAAGCAAGCTCTCTACCACTGAGCCACACCCCAAACCCAAGAATTAGTTCTTTTATCTTGTCAAAATGAAATATAAGGAGGCCTCCAGTCAATAGCCTAGAATTGGATATTTTATCAAAAGGTTTTCCATTGTCTTAGAATAAATCAGTCTCACATATTTCAGGTATTGTTCAAAGAACTCTCATTGTTGTTCAGGACATCATAAGCAGAATGAAATGCTGAGCATTCTCCTCCTCATGCTGGGCAGACAGACCCTTCCACAGCACAACATCCCTTTGCCCAGCCATAAGCTCATTCCAAAGTTCCATGATAGAAAAAAAAAAAAAAAAGGTTGCATCTGACTAAAGATGACTTGGGCTTATATTTGTTGTATTGTCCCCACAGGAGTATAAACTGCTCAAACTGCTAAAACAACACTTCACATCATCCAGGGATTCTGTATATTGAATACCACTGTCTGTCTGCTGTTGTGTTATTAACCATGGGGAGGGCAGGCATTTTAGCAAAATCATAAATCTCCCCTTGGTATATATTGTAAATGCAAGGAGAGCGTTCAGATTTCTTCTGCCTAGCATTTGTTCTCCCATAACTCTGATGTGAGTGAAGAGTGCCATCACATGACATAGAAGAGGTCATTATGTTTGAATTCCTTGGGTTGGGGACAGGGTAGCTTTTTCTTTGCATCAGAAACCAAAAGAAAGTGCAGTACCTGCTGGGGACACACATCCCCTGAAAGTTGCCAGCACTGTTTGCCAGACAGCTCCCAGATAAGCAGATGGCTTTTAAATGATGAAACCTAATTTTTCTAAAATGCTAATGAGTTAGAGAAAGATAATTTGAAAGTCTGCCATACATCATGGGAAATGTCTTTTGTGTCTGTATCCTTTGCTCCTAAGAATCACGTACCCATCACCTGGGTGAGCTCAGTTTTTCCTCTCATTTAAATCATGTGATCACAAGAAAAGGGGAAAAGGAGAACCCTCATTCAGGATGAAATAATTAAAAAGAAATTGATATTAATATATTTAAAAATCAGCCTTATGTCTGCCTTTTAAGCTATGCATTTCAAACATCTCGCCAGTGGCTTCCTGTGGTATGAATCTCAACTCATTTCTCTATGAATTTTCACTGAAACTCAGAAAATTCAGATAGCCCATTTAAAAGTTGTTTCTGACTGTGAGCTTGTCAAGTCTGGGGTGCTACAAAAAATTAATGAAAATAGTGGCAAACTGCATTTCTCCTTGAATTCATGCCTGATGTATTTGTGACTCAGGGGAAGTCACCTAACCTTTCATGTATGATTTCGTGTTTGTAATGTGGAATAGTATGGCTCATCCATGGCTTGTTTGTTGAAGAAACCATTCGAGCTGTAGAATTCCACATTCTAATCTTGGCTGATATATTCTTGTAGTGTCATTTAACATGTCCTTTTGTTATCTGTATTTCCAGTGAACTGGGGCTAGAACTAGAGGCTTAATCAGATTCCAGTGTTTTTGTTTTGGTGGAAACTTTCATAGGTGGTTTTTGGAACTCCTATTACCTTGCATCAGGAAGCACATAATGTCGAGATTGATTAGTGGATCGTGGTTTTTGCCAACCTCGTCCATTTATTATGAAGTTCCATATCAACCTTTCACTTAATAGATTTTTAATCTAATGATGATGATTACCTAAATCCATTATTTTATTAGGGGTTTCAAATTAGGGGTTTTCATCTTAATTGTATCTTCCATTCTGCATTTATTATGTACTATTCTGTACTCAACGGTTTGGTCCCCCTCAAATGCAGTTCATATAGGATAAATATTTGAAATTCTTTCCCCATATTTACCAGTTTCATAATGAATCAGAGCCATAGGACTTTATAAGATTTCCAATAGTGTCATTATGAACTCCAGGATTCTAATATATGTGATATGTTTGAATATTTAACAGTAATTAGTGTTTGGATGCTTAGAGTATTGCTTCTTCAGCCAACAGGAGCTCCTTCAACAAGAGATCCTTGGCTGTGTTTTGATTTTTTGAGAGGCTCTGAGACAACAGAATGTCCTTAATTCATCTTGTGCATTGTCTATTAGTAACCGAAATTGGCCATTTCTCCAAGAAACCCTGGTTTCTTAAAGGGGAAAATGATGTTTAGAAACCACAGTCTTACAGTAAGCGGTGATCATTGACCCCAGTGGCCATTGCTTTGTACCTACACAAGCCACTTCTATCATTTTTAACCCTGGTGTCTGCTTGAAGCATCTGTTGTGTCTGGGATGCCAACTTCTAACTTATCCCCTTTGTTCACTAGGAAGAGAAAGGCTTTTATTGTATGTAGTGAAATCAAAGTATCTTCATGCCCTCTGGGAATGGGAAGCCCTAAAACAGACAGGATGGATAAATTTGAATACTTCAAAATTAAAAACTTTTGCATATGTAAAGATATTATTAGTAAGGTTTAAAACAAGGTTTAAAAAATTAGAGGGAAATATTTCTAATACTCCATTTCAAAGTACTAATGGCCTAAATGTAAAGAATATGTTGATATTGATCAATAAGACACACATAATCTAATAGAAAAATGTATATATAAAATATAAGTAGGAAACAATAAAATAGCATTATATTCTGTAATAATATACATGTGTTCTATAAGCAACATTTGAAAAGTTGTTCAGCCTTCCACATAATCAGGTATATGCAAATCAACAAATTATCGGATGCCATTTTTTCACCATCACATTATCAAGTATTTTTGTGAGTGACAGCAAGTGTTAGTGAATGTGTACGCAAACACAAACTCATCAATTCTGCTAGCTTAGAACAACTTTGGTGATAGTTTTGAAACTTTATTTTAATTTTGAAAAAAGAAGTCCCTTCTTTTCTCCATCATTTTTATCCCATCCCAACCCCCACATACACAAATAATTATGCAATTAATGAATACCACATGAAGCCCAAATTATGTACTTTTCACATTTTTATTAATAAGTATGAACCTTTCACTATGAGTATACTGAAGTACTAAAATAAATTTAGTGTGCTTTAAGACTCTCTGTGTAATGAAGGTAAAATTAAAATTTCAGAATCAGAAGTAAAGATTTTTGAAGTATCATTTTATGTTTTTCTGGGGTTGGGAAATGGTATTTTTTGACAATCAACTAGCAATCACTTAGGATATGTTAGCAAGAAAACATATGTCTGTGTTGGGAGCTGTTGATACATAAATATGCATTTTAGAAATGCCAATTGACCATAGAAATGCCCAGAAGTTATAAAACATTAAAATCTGAATATCCATGTTATGCCATTAATGCTTTAACAAGTTATTACAATATAATGGCTTTAAGTAACACATTTATAGTTGTGGAGGTCAGAATTCTGACATGGGTTTCACTGGGCTAAAATCAAGGTGTCAGCAGGGGTCTATTCCTTTCTGGAAGCTGCAGAAGAGAATCCATTTCCTTGCCTTTTCCCACTTCTAGAAACCACTCATATTCTTTAGCATGAGGCTCCTTCCACATCTTCAGAGCCAGCAAGGGTGGGCTGAGAGCTTCACATCCCACTGCTCTAACCTACTGCTGTTCTTCCTCTTAAAATGTCATGCTGTGGTATCAGCCAGATAATTTAGGATGGACTTCCTATCTTAAGCTTAGATCATTACAACTTCCATTCCAACTGCACCCTTGATTCCATGTTGCCATGTAACTTAACATATAATTACAGGTTCCATCATTAGGATGTGGACATTTTCAAGGAGCCATGCTGCCCAGCAAATGATATCTGGCTCCAACACAAAAGGACATCCCTTCCTGAAGGGTTAAAGTTTGCACATCCATTAGTTTCCACATTTCATGCCAGTTACTAGGGCCCCTTAAGAAGTAGATTATATTTGCTCCTGAATAAATTAACCAGGAGTTGTTTTTTTAAATTTTTAAAAATTATTTATTTTTTAGTTTTAGATGGACACAATATCTTTATTTTACATTTATATGGTTCTGAGGATCGAACCCAGTGCCTCATGCATGCTAGGCAAGCACTCTACCACTGAGCCATAATCCCAGTCCCCAGGAGTTGTTTTTTTTTAAATTAGAATACTTTATTATAAACATTTCCAGAATATGAACTGATTTTGTATTGAGACTCTTCAAAACTTTTAAAACTATATGAAATATGAGCTTACAATTTTATAATATATTTCATGTTCCACTTTCCAACCTAGAAAATATAATATTGTTAAAGCTAACAAAGGAAAAAAAAACTAAAATTGCTGGATAGAGAAAACCAATGAATGTAAAAAATCCCACTCAAAACTAAAACAATCTCAACCAAGAAATAAATTCTGCAAAGTCTATATTCATCCTCCAATTTAAAATATATGATCTCCCAAGGGAAAATAATCCGATAATAATGGTTTATGAATAAAAGCAGAGCCACTCTTCTGAAAAGAAATTGCATCATATGTAAGAACAACGTAATAGTGCTTTTAGAAAATGAGGAACAGTAACTCCCTGTTAGAGAAAAAGCACAGGAATTGCTTCATGTTCTGTGGCTTGTTCACAAAAGAAAGCAATAAGGACGTGGGCACCATAAAACCCAGCTCTGCAACTCTTTTTTTCAATTTAACCCCAGGAGAATCAGCTACAGCACTTCAAAACCCAAGATGGACTGGTCCCAAAGCATTTCCTCCTCTGTCCTCTCCTTGCCTTGGCCCTTCCTTGCTTTTCTGTGCTTGCAGCCCTCTTTCTTAAAGTCTACCTCTTGGCTCTTTTTCTCCTTCAGTTCTTAAGTTTTTTTCTGCACTGATCTGTGCATTTTCTGTCTTCACTTTTGCTTTCTTTCTTTGGAGCTCCAGTGTCTAAATCCAGTTCCTCAGAACCTCTTTTCCTCTGATGCTTGAGCCGCTCCTCCGCTGTTTTTTCTC
Source organism: Marmota flaviventris (assembly GCF_047511675.1). Lineage (NCBI taxonomy): Eukaryota > Metazoa > Chordata > Mammalia > Rodentia > Sciuridae > Marmota > Marmota flaviventris. The sequence continues at coordinate 58,180,135 of NC_092513.1, forward strand.
TGGGTACCTTTTCCCTTTCTGATGTACCTGCTTATGGCTGGTTTGATGGGCACTGGGGCTGTTTCTCGAGGAGAGGTGAACTCTGGATTCTATGTCATATGAACCACAATTATATTCTCACTGACCAAGTTTCATGAGCATTAGTTTCTCTAAGAAACAGTCCTTGGGGAGCTGAGAGTAGCTCAGAGAGTCTCAGCCTGTTGTCCTGAGCTGGTAAAGCACTGGGGTACCTGGTTTTCCACTGTTTGTGGAGTACTGCATGATCTTGGGTAGGTCTGGAGAGTTCCCAATGGGGGTCTTTATCAAACATTCTATACCTGAGTCTGGAGTCAACCTGTTCTCTGTACCCACAGGTTTCCAAATAGTCCTCTCTCATCTTTCTGAAACAAGTCTTTGGCTCTAAGCCTCTGGCTTTCTGAACTTTAATATAATCTTTATGTTCATCTTTAAATGCTTCATTAGATTGACAAAAAATGATTCTCCTTCTCAGGCTGAGAACTTGGGGGAGATAACCTGATCATATTTACCCTTTAATTGCTTCAGATTTTCAGAATGAACTTTCTTCAATAATGAGGCTGTGCAAGAATCTGGGAGCTCATAATAGGAACTCTTTTATTATTATTCAATCTGAAGCATTATTCCACAGAGGCTTTTTATAAAAAGTGTCTGTAAAAGTTCAGTCTTTGTTCAGTAAATGTGGAGGCCTCCACAACTATAGCCCCCTCTGCCAGTGACTCCGCCAGCCTGGTGAGCTGGGTATGGCCAAGAGGCAAGAACACCTCTGCTGCTGCCTCCCAGAGCAGGGCAGCCAGGAGCTGGAGGTGGAGTCCCGGCCTCCAGAGGGGAAGTCGCCGCCACCATTTGTAGCTGACCGGGCAGCGCCCGTGCTGTGGCGTCCTGGAATAGAGTCTTTAATAACAGTTTCAACCTATAAGTTTATGAGATTCTTGTATACTTAATCCTGTAATCCAAGGTTTTACCTGGATTTTATAATAACATCAGTGCTTCAATTAGGGTCCAGAATATGCAGTTTTACTGAATCCCTATTTGCCTACTGATACCAGTGTCTTGCCCCAATTTTATGAGGCAGAGGCATTCCTAGGTTTTCTAGTAAGCTTAACAGACATCATCAAGAGGGAAATGGGAGTACTATTCCAATGTGACATGCATGAAAAGCCCCTCTTTTTCTCACTAGTATTTATAGTCTGATGGAGAATCAACAGTATATCATTTTAGTCTTCCTGCAGAGTGACATTTTTGAAACCATTAAATTTCAAGATAATGTGCACACATGGAATTTAGCAGCATAAGCTGACTGTGAGCAGGGACCTGCTAATACTAATGTCACTTTATTCTCAATTCTGCTCTACTGTGGATTATACCAGTTTCATATTTCTTGTGCCATTACTGATTCCAGTCCCTCTGGATTCATATTGCCCTGATGTGAGAGAGAAAACTAAACAGAATATTACTAAGGATGACAGATACTGCACTTATTATTTTTATGGCTGGCTTTCTTTAGTGTTTAAAATCTTCAGTTGGTTTGAGAAATTACATTTTGGTGCTCACAGGAGCCATGAGTGACTCCCAAATGGAAGATATTTTTGTCAGGAGGGATCTATGTGCAGGTGGATCTTGAGGGCAGACTGTGTATGTGTTTATATGTCCTCCTGCAGAATGTGTTCAGAAGAGCCTAGATTCAAATTTAGTTCCAAAAGTAAATAAAGTGAGGGCCTATATAAGGTTATTAGACTTTGATTTATAGAATGGGAGCTCAGCCTCCTGGAGCCAGGAGCCCTCCTCAGAGCCACTGACTATGCATCAGTGATTGTCTCTCCCTCTGACTGCTGCTGTGCCTCCCCTCACACACTATGATGTTCATCACATATTTTTTTAAATAAAGATATTATGATCAATCATGCAATCAGAATAATAAGAATTTAAATATTTGGTGAGTACCAATCAGGTGCCAGGTACTGTTATAGGACAGGGGATGAACTCTAAGCAAAAGGAGCAAAAAGTTCTGTCTTCACACTGCTGGCATTTAATGTGTGCCTACAGGCTTAGTAAAATACCTGTTGACTGAGAACAAAACAGTGTCTCCCAACCCAAGAAGAGGCTTACCCACTTCCAGAGAGGGCGATGGAATTTGGGGTTCTTCTTCGTGAAGCAGGCTGGCTGTGAAATAAATCTAAGAAAAGAAGGCAGCAGAAAAAAACCACAGGACACAGAAAGTAGTTTTAGAAAGTGAGGGCCTGACAGCTCTTTGACCTTAGGGGTCTATTCCACACTGGAAAGATAGTGAGAGCCCATGTTTTCTTTATTTATTTGGGGGAACTTCAAAGACTTTATACAGAATGTTTTTTCATCAAATAAGATAGGAGGTGGGCTGTCCAGTTCCCAATTGGTCACGACCAACTCTGGAGCTGTGAGATCAGTCTTTCTAGCTCATGGAAGACAGAGGCCATGTGCATTGTGCAATCCGTTAAGTGGGAGGAGCCACAGAATAGCTTGCAATGCCAAACCAAAATCTCCTTGGCTCAAGGCTGAGTGAAGACTTCCCAAATAGCTCAGGGGTGGCTCCCCCACAAAGAGGGATGCTTAGTAACCAGAGATCTCTTTGAAATTCAAGGGTGAGAAAAACGTTCTTTTTAATTTATTAAAAAGTCTACTACTATTAGAAAATTTGAGGGAGTCCTGTTCTTTCCACAATATAATGGGCATTCTTCTTAATTTAGTTCCAAAAGTAAAGAAAGTGAGGGCCTATATGAGACTTTATTATTAGACTTATTTTTATTCTCACATGTCAACTTAATTAAGGATTTCATGATTTTTATTGTAATAAATGATAATATTGGTTCACTCTTTATTTTAACTCATGATAATCATGGCCATTTCAGAGTCATGTTTTTGTGCCATGATTTGGGAGTGATCATATTTTGCAACACATGTAATTTCAGCCTTTTCCAAATATTTTCAAATTATAAGTGTAAGAAAGATGAATTTTTATTGAGTTCATACAATATGACTCTATTTTGAGTTTCTGCAGCATGAAATACACATGGTCATATATATGTGAATGCACCAAGAGAGATACTGTCAGCCACTGGACAGAGAGATCCACGTATTTCATTGCTTTGACGCTCTGGTGCATGTTCCTTTACAGATACCCTGCCAGCCAAGGAGGCACTCCATGGCATTGTTACCTCTGGGTCACCCAACATAAGACAGCAGAGTCAGAAGAACACTTCTACTTAAGTCAACTACTGTGCACTCCCAGCCACAGAATAAACCAGGATTTATTTACAGTGTCCAGACTTAAGCAACTACTGAAGTTCAGCTCAGGATGCCAGTGATGGTTTCAGAAAGATGATTTCATCTCCACATTGGAAAACAATGCCAGATGCTTAAAGGTCTCAGGCCTTAGGGTCTAGGACAACTTAACATGACTGCATTGGTTTCCTTCTCTCTAAGGGAGAGATGATAATATTAATTTCCTCACTGGTCTGTTAATAAGAATTAAAAGAGTTAATGAACTTAAAAATGCCTGTCTTACCCAAAATCCTGTGAATTTTTGCCAATTATTTTCACATTATATTTCTATCACCTGTTGTAATGCATGTTCAAGTTGAAATAATTAGAAGTCCAACTGCTGTGGTTTTTTTCCTTAAAATTATAACTTTTAAAAACATTGTCTGGTAATTTGCATAAATTTATCTTTAAGGTGACAGCTCTTTATTCATTTAGGTTTATTCAGTTGAATCTTGGCAAACTGGGTATAATATATGTATTGTTTGACTCAACCAATAGCTATTTCATTCCTACTGTGAGAGAAGTTAAGTACTTTTTGGTTCCAGCTCCTACCCTATAGCTTAATTAAGTCTAAGCACACACTTAATTACAAAAGCCATGACTAAAAAGTCATTTGTATGTAATTTCCATATCTATAAGTTTTGCTTTAAAAAATCTTTATAATATTTAAGTGAAAGGTTGTTTTAAATGAAAATGCCTTTTCTATAGGAAATACTTGAACTTCAGGTCAGTGCTACAAAGCCTTTGCTCAGGCACAGCTCCTAGCAGCAGAGCCTACAGGGACAGGGATAGTCATGCTCTGGGGTAAACTGTGTCCTACAACCCTGAGTGGCAGTGAACCAGGTGTGCAAGCAGCATCCACACTGAGGATGACCCTTGATATCTTTCCCCTGGAATCCACTGGTACTGGTGTCAGATGTGCCTTCTCAACCTGTTCCTCCTACAGTGGCCACCCACTTCTGCTAGAGAGAGGAAAATAGGAGGAGGAGTTGTTTCCTTCCTCCATGTTCTCCTAATCCACAGCCATTTGTCCTCCAGCCCTTCCATGAGACACATTGCTGACAAGTTCATTCTTCACTGGGTTTTCTTTATAAGATGTGATTCATACCTGTCATGTAGCTAATACAAGCCAGGGCATTTTTTCTCATTTTCCTTGCCCTTACTTTATTTATTTATTTTATTTTATTTTTGTTTTGCCTCACAAAAGAAACACAACCGAAGGTTTAGGATATAATAAGCATGAAATATAATGACCCTTCCTTTAATTGGAATTCATTACAC